>NC_135960.1:41503875-42225597 GCF_053455715.1 Rhinoraja longicauda
TGGAACCAATTTCTGGTTATCACAGTGTAAACAGCACAGAAAGCCATGATTTTTCTGACTTTGTTGATTACTCGAGATATGGAGAAATTTCTCCCAAAATACAAAGTCCAACAGCATATCCAAGCATTCCTTTAGAATCAATTCAATTTGCACATTACTCTAATCCAGTTGAAGACACAGATGATACTTTGTTCCTTTCTGCTGTTACCTCAACACAAAAGTCATTTGCACTTGAAAGTAATGGGATATCTTCTTCTGAATCTGCAGAAAGGCCAGGTGGAGCACAGCTTGTAGAATTTTCAGAGGAAAACAAGGCAGTATTCAGTAATAGCAGCACTGAAGTTCTTAATGGGAATAAGTTTGAACAAGTAGATCATAACCGTTGCCTTCAGACTGCAGTATTATTGGAAAATAGTCATCAAAGTGCACAGTGTTTTCCTTACCAAACAACAGAGTTTGCTAATGATCAATTTGCTTGTAGTACATCAACAGAAATTGAAAATTACAATCAAGCACCATTGGAGGCACTTAATGTGATTGGGTCTATAAGTCCTGTCTTACGGAATCAAGGTAACCAAAAACAAAATAACAGAGTATCCAGTTCGGTGGATTCAAATCAAGGATGCGGAAAGTCCTGTGAACTTTTGGACAATTCGGATCAGCTAAATCTGTTTGATGACTCATTTGTGTCAGCTGTTGGTGATAGTATTACAGGTGTGATGGTAACAGAGCAGTACACCAATGTGACAGTTCAAACGAATTATGCTTTTGGATCACTAGACATAGATGAGGGCAATAATAAATCTACCGGCTGTATCTACCAAACACCAGATTTAACACCTTCAGGAAATGCTTCCATGTTTCAAAGAACTTGCATTGATACCCAGTTGAAACGTGATTGCTTTTCTAACAAAGGCACTAATGATTTAATTGCCAAGGTCAATCAAATTGTTGATGCTAGTGCTGATTTCAGAGCTGATTTCACCACGGAAAAAGCCACAACAGCGATGGTCTCTGTTATTGACCGAGCTAACAACACAGATATAATTTTAATGAGCAAAAATAGACCAACTCTAGGCCAAAGTAAGACCTACGAAACTGTAGCTTGCAATACCAAATGGTCCATTGCTGAATCAACCATGAAACAACAAGGCACCCAGACGGATATGGTTGGAACAGAGGAGAAATGCACCAATACTGTCTCGCAGACATCAGATTGTAATTTGGATGAAAAGGTATGGCTATTTTAATTACCTAAATGTTTGCCATTGAGACATATTCTAAGAGTAAAATTAAGGGGTAACACATGAAACCAAAATCTATGTAACTTTGGAGAGCTTTCAGCTGGAAGTAAAGTGGAGAAAAAACATTTCGTAGCCAAGAACGGAAGGCTGAAGGATGATTGTAAAGAGGTGTATAAAATCATGTGGGAAATAGATAGGGTGAATGCAGCTGCTTTTTTAAGGAAGACATTTTGTGTGGAGTCCAATTTCAGGAAGTCCATGGAATTGTCTTCATTTATTTGTGATTCGTGTTAATTCAGTTTCTATCTTAATCTCATGTGTATGTGTTCACATTGATTCTGCTTTTGTAAAAATGTTTTAAAAAGCTGTTCCAAAATTACTTTATAGTTTCCTCTCTGAAGAATCATCAGTTTGGTTGGCTGCTTTATGTCATTTGGACACCGAAGGTTGCATGGGAATAGGAGGGAAGAAAGTAGTGATAAGAAAGAGATAGAGATTGAAACAAGGGAAATGAAAGGGATGGAGTTAGGAGAGGGAACAAACTAGAATGAGAGGGAAAGTGTGATAATTTGTTTGTGAGGGAGGGAAAGAAGGGGTGTCAGGCCACCAAGATCGCTAGATCTTTTGTGGGGTACGCGGCGGCAAGCACTAATTTACCATTGACTGCAAAATGGAAGACATTATTGTCTTTCTTCTGTTATTTCCTCAATCCTTTTTTGAAACTTGCCAACCAGTATGGTTATTCGTGGTGACTGTGGTCAATTAATGTTAAATTGAATCATCAGATTTCTCCAAGAATTAAACACATAATATCAAGCAATACAGCACAGGAATAGGCCCTTTGACTCACAGTGTCCATGCCGAACATGATACCATGCTGAACTAATTGACTCTGCCTGCATGTGATCCATAACCCTCTATTCCCTGGATATCTATGTGCTTATCTCAAAGCCTCTTAAATGTCACTATTGTATCTCCCTTTACCGCCACTCCTAGCAGCAAGTTTCATTGTTTTCAATGACAGCTCTCCGAATATTGGGCAGCTATTTAGTTGTTGAAAATAATATTAAAATACTCTATTTTCTATGGAGAGAGAAACAGAGTCAATGTTTTAGGTCAACAACTTTTCATCCGAATCAGGAAAAGTTAGCAACCAAGCATGTTTTGAGTTACAGAAAAGGGCAAGTAGTGAAAGAATGCAAGGGAATGCCTATAATAGGCTAGAAACCAAGAGTAGACACACAATACTGGAGTAACTCAGCGGGACAGGCAGCATCTCTGGAGAGAACTGTTATGCAGTTGACAGTGCTGCTTACTTAGAAGGTACAAGAAATGATTACTTGCAAATGAACTGTCTGGAGAAACTGTAAACAAATGGAATGAGCGCAAAGGAGAGGGACAAACAAGATATCAGGCCTGTAAATTACATCTTCTCCCCCCCCCCCCAAGGTTAAAGAGGTCGTTCCCCCCCCCCCCCCCACCTTCTATCCCATCAGCCTCCTTTCAGCATTCCTAAAATGAATGGTCCCTTATCATGTTTCTATACACTGGATGTAGATCGATTGTAATCATGTATTGTCTTACTGCTGAAAAGGATAATTCAGCATTAAGGATAAAGCAACAAATGCTTTTCACTGTACCTTGGTACCACGTGACAATAAACTACACTGAATTAACCTATATCCAGAATTATCCTTTTCTTGCAGGAATTGGACAATAATAAATGCAAAACCAAATTGAGGAAAGTTCTCGGTGAACTTGATCAGCTGAAGAAAAAGTGTAAAAGGTATTTCTAGATCTAATTACCTATGAATTAATCCAGAAGACCTTACTGGTAAAAGGTTTGCACCTGAAACGTTAACTCTGTTTTCTTTTCCACAACTGACACCTGACTTGCAGAGTACACCCTACACTTTCTATTTATACCAGATTTTCAGTATATGATATTTCTTTATTTTCTTTAATTAATCCAGAGTTTGTATGCATTCAAAAAATCATATAGCATGGAAACAGGCCCTTCGGCCCAACTTGCCTACACCGACCAACATGTCCCATCTATACTAGTTCCACCTGTCTGCTTTTGGCCCATATCTTTCTAAACTTACCCTATCCATGTATCTGTCTAAATCTATCTTAAAAGTTGCAATAGTACCTGCCTTAACTAACTCCTCCGGCAGCTCGTTCCATACACCCACAACCCTTGGTGCGAAAAATATACCGCTCTTATGCCTATTAAATCTTTCCTCTTTCACCTTAAACCTATGCCCTCCGGTTCTTGATTCCCCTATTCTGGGCAAGAAACTCTGTGCATCTACCCAATCTATTTCTCTCATGATTTTATATATGATCATTTCATGATCTTATGAGACATCCTCCTGCACTCCAGGGAATAAGACTCCTAGCCTGCTCAACCTCTCCCTATAGCTCAGACCCTCGATTCCTGGCAACATCCTTCTAAATCTTTGCACCTGTTCCAACTTAACAATATATTTCCTATAGCATGGTGCCCAGAACTAAACAATACTCCAAATGTAGCCTCACCAACGTTTTATATAACTGCAACATGACCTCCCAACTTCTATACTCAATACTCTGACTGATGAAGGCCAATGTGCCAAAAGCCTTTTTGACCACACTATCCTACCTGTGATACCACCTTCAAGGAAGAGGATAGTGCAAACTATTTAGGACATTGCCTTTGCACATCCAGGAATTAACATTCAAAATCAATAATAATGAATTGAGCAAAGTTACTCCTCGGCTAATTATGTTATAACTATGTATCTAACTATGTACCTGCACTCCTAGGTCTCTCTGCTCTATACTTCCCAGAGCCCAACCATTCATTGTGTGGGTCCTGCCCATGTAAGACGTTCCAAAATGCAACACCTCACATTTCTCTGTATTAAATTCCATCAACCATTCCTCAGCCTACCTGGCCAACTGATCAAGATCCTGCTGTAATTTCTGACAACCGTCTTCACTATCTGCAATGCCACCCACTTTTGCATCATCTGCAAACTTGTTAATTTTGTCATCTACATTCTCATCAAAATCATTGATATAGATGCAAACAGTAAGGGGCCTAGCATCGATCCCTGAGGCACACCACTAGTCACAGGCCTCCAGTCTGAGAAACAAGACCATCACCTCCTAGTTCCTTCCATGAAGCCAATTTTCTATCCACTCAGCTATCTCTCCTTGGATCCCATGTGATCTAACCATCCAGCGCAGCCTACCACTTGGAACCCTGTCAAATGCTTTGCTGAATCCATATATACAACATCTACAGCTCTTTGGTCATGTCTTCAAAAAATCTAATCAGATTTGTGAGACATGCCCTCCCACGTACAAAATTATGCTGACTATCCTTAATCAGCCCTTGTCCATCTAAATTCATGTTTTTCCTATCCCTCAGAATACTCTCTAGTAACTTTCCGACTATAAATGTTAAGCTCACTGGCATGTAGTTACCAGCTCTTTCCTTGCAGCACTTCTTAAATAAAGGCACAACATTTGCCACCTTCCATCCAGTCTTCTGGTAACTCGCCTATATTTAATGATGACTCATAAATTTCAGCCAGGGCTCCTGCACTTTTCTCTCTAGTTTCCCACAGTGTCCTCGGATATATTTGATTTAGCCCGGGAGATTTATCTACCTTCGTACACGTCAGGACCTTCAGCACCTCTTTGAACGTATTACTGACTGCTCTCAAGCCATTTCCATTGACTGCCCCAAGTTCCTCAGTCCTTTTGCCTTTCTCCATGGTAAAAACAGAGGAGAAATACTCATTGAGGACCTTACCCATCTCCCTTGGCTCCACACAGAGTTGACCGCTTTGATTTTTCTTCAAACTCCTTAAACAAAGGAACAACATTGGCTGTTCTCCAGTCCTCCGGAACTTTGCCTGTGGCCAGCAAAGATACAAAGATCAATCTCTCCCTTTGCCTCTCTTAATAATCCCAGATGGATCCATCAGGCCCTGGGTATTTATCCACCTTAATGTTCTTCAAGAGCCCCAACATCATCTTCTTGATCTCAACTGTCCTATCATATTAGTATTCCCCACATTGATCTGACTCTCCTCATTTTTACTCTAACGTTGTAAGCTTAGATTCATTTTCAAAAGCTATCTAGTAGTTGACATTTTTCTACAGAAAGGATAGGTAATTGTGTGCTGAGGAACATCTTGATGCATATGAACTGCACAAAATTCCTCTTGGAAATTATGAAAAATGTTTTGGAGGTGAGTGGATTATGGTGAGAAGTTATAAAGAATATAATATTTTAGAAATGAGAGTTGAATCTGGTTGTGGAAATATCTGACAAGAATTTATCTTTTTAAACCAAGGTAAGTGATTAACTTGTTTTCAGTTCGTATTCCAAAATCTTTGGTGGCATACTGAACATTTGAAATGTTCTGCTAATTACCACCTTTTACAATGCTTTTACAGAACAGAGTTGCAGCAACAGAGTCCAGTTTACCTGACTGTCAGCGAAGATGGAAATTATTCATCAGACTGCTATAGTAATATGAAGCAGCGAGCTATAAAGGCAGAGTTACAACTTTTGAAAATGCAATATTGGATGTGTCGACAGCATTGCTGGAGAGTTCACAGTGTAGATATTGAAAAGAATATATCTGAAGACTCAGGGTAGGTGCATTTAGAGAGTGTAATGTGAACTTCATGTATCTATCATATTTCATTCAGTTTAAAAATAGTCGCTGTCTAATGCACTTGCTTTAAGGTGATCAACTAAAATGTTCCAAAATATTGATTAAAAAGCATGCATAATATTTTCCAACTATGACTGACTTAGTCTTAATTCCAAAACTTTAGGACCAGCAATAATCAAGACATTATTTATTTGTATAAATAACGGCTGCTTTGCAGCCTTTTTAAGGTGGGGAAAAGATCAGGAAGAGTTTTGAGTATAACAATGATAGATCCTGCATTTATCATAAAGGTTTACAGCATGGTACAGTAAACCCTCGTTTTTATGGACCTCTTTATGACTGATTTCAGTTAGGACTGACCTGTCGACCTTCACTGCCAGGCCGGGCTGCTGACACCACCCTTGGACTATGCTGCCTCGCCAGCTGTGCCTACTGCTGCTGTCACTGCCACCCTGGCTGCTCCCGCGCCTGCTGCCATTGCTTCCCCAGTTTCTCCCGCCACCTGACCGCTTCCATCGACGCTAAGCCGGCCATTTACAGGTTGTGCCATCAGCTTCATAGCTGCCACCGTCGACCAGCACTGTGTCTGCAACCATTGACTCCGTTGATCTTCGCCTCTCCCCTGGCCGCCAGCAGGCTGGAACTGTCAACTCACCTGGATTCCAGACCAAGTTCCCATTCGAGTTTGAAGAAGGGTCCCAACCTGAAACATCACCTTCTATTGCTCTCCAGAGATGGTGCCTGACCTGATGGGCACTTTTGTGTATTAACCAGCAACTGCAGTTATTTCTAATACATACAATAATAATCTCTTTATCGGTTATAGCAGACAATTGACAATAAGGAACAGCATCCCCCCCCAATATGGTTTGGTATAACAAGAGTTCCACTGTTCCACATCAGTATGTGTATCATGTTATGTTTTAGCCACACTTTTTAAGATCAGTGTACCTTTCTAAACTTCTGAAGCCATATTGTTTCCAATCCTTTTCCATTTGTACTTCACCATCTTTGCCTCACCGCATCTGCTGCTGAAACCTTTAATCCATGTTTTATTAACCTTTAGAACTATGTATTCTAACATACTAATGGATGGGCTCCTCATTTTATTCATCAAAAATCTGAGATCCTCTAAAACGATGCTATCAGTATTCCATCTCCCATTAATTAATCAGCTCTGTGTTTCCTGAAACACACAAGTCTAATTAAGGAACAGCACCTCATATTTCGCCTGGGCAGCTTGCAGCCCAGTGGTATGAACATCGACTTCTCCAACTTTAGATAGTTCCTCTGTCCCTCTCTTCCCCTCCTCCTTCCCAGATCTCCCTCTATCTTCCTGTCCACCTATATCCTTCCTTTGTCCCGCCCCCCCTGACATCAGTCTGAAGAAGGGTCTCGACCCGAAACGTCACCCATTCCTTCTCTCCTGAGATGCTGCCTGACCTGCTGAGTTACTCCAGCATTTTGTGAATAAATACCTTTGATTTGTATCAGCATCTACAGTTATTTTCTTATGTCTAATTAAGGAATGCCTTAATTTTAAACTTTGTAACCTCTTTAAAATCATTAGTGTTCTCCCACGTCTCTATTTTTGTAATTTTCCCATAGTCCTAAAAAGCATCCCCATACTTAATTCTTTCACCCTCCCTTCAGCTGTCAAGGTGTTCTTCCCCAAAGCCTGCCTTTCTTTATTCAAGAGAGTCATTAAAATGCATCTACTTGTCCCAGTCTTTGTGTCCCATTGTCTCCTTTTGCATCTCTAATTTTTTCTCGTTTGATTTCCTTTTTGTGAAACACCATAGATGCTTTATAGTCATATCCAATATAAATTGAATTTGTTTTCAAAGTAGGACCATATAATAAACATTTATTGCAACACAAGCAAAACCTTGTCCACAAATAAAAGATTAAAATGGTAAACCCAGAATTCTTTACATAACAACATTGCTACCATTACCATTCACCAGTCATTATTTGTCAAGGTTAAGCTAAAATAACCACACAGGACATGAATTGACGTGATATCTGATGTTGATAAAGTTTTGAATAATCTAATATAATAATAATAGACCTAATGTACATCTCCACAAGCATCAGGTCTGTTGTCCAGTTTACAATAGAGGCCATACCCATTCATTTCACATGAATTGGATTACAAACATTTATATTCAGATGCATGATTAGGCCAAAGCTTTCTGAAGCTTGTTGAGAATGTTCTTACTTAACAACTCGGAATGCACTGGCAAAGAATTTTATAGACTAAAGGTTTGTTCACACGGTATGTTTATTCACAATGTAATTGAATTGTATCCAAAGCCCAATTTTGAAACCTGATGGGGCCTTGTGAACATCTACTGCACTTTCAAATGCTTGATCCTGGTTGCGTGTGTGTGCATGCACTACTCTATCTCACCTACTCTATCTCACCTACCCTATCTCACCTAATATTTAACTGAGGATATAGTGCAACGCAGTGGACACTCTGGACATTACAGCAGTGTATCAGGAAGACTTGGTCCCTTGCAACAAACACCAAACACTAGCCCTTTTTCCAGTCACAGAGGCCCATCATTCAACTCCAGGCCATCATACTTGCCTCTATACATTTACCATACAGTTATGCTCCATTCCCTCCCTTATTTCTATTTATGGAGCTTTAGTCCTTGAGTACAGTGGAATTTCTCTGCTGAAGACTTCACAACCACAGTAGGACAAGTGGGCTTCTGGTCACTTGCCACATAATCAAGCCAAAGACAGCACAGAAGAATCTTATGAGCAATGTTTTAAACTCTAATAACATCTAAATAACATTCAAAATCCCACTAATAGTACACAGAGCAGTGAAGGAATAAATTATAGATGGGGTTGGAGAGAAGGAGCTTGTGATTCGTTTACACATATTACATGCGTGTGGATGCCCTTTCACACAGAGGGTGGTGGGTGTACGGAACAAGCTGCCAGAAGGGTGGTTGAGGCAAGGACTATCGCAGCGTTTAAGAAACAGTTCGACAGGTACATGGAGCTTTAGTCCTTGAGTACAGTGGAATTTCGCTGCTGAAGACTTCACAACCACAGTAGGACAGGTGTGCTTCTGGTCACTTGCCACATAATCAAGCCAAAGACAGCACAGAAGAATCTTATGGGCAATGTTTTAAACTCTAATAACATCTAAATAACATTCAAAATCCCACTAATAGTACACAGAGCAGTGAAGGAATAAATTATAGATGGGGTTGGAGAGAAGGAGCTTGTGATTCGTTTACACATATTACATGCGTGTGGGTGCCCTTTCACATAGAGGGTGGTGGGTGTACGGAACAAGCTGCCAGAAAGGTGGTCGAGGCAAGGACTATCGCAGCGTTTAAGAAACAGTTCGACAGGTACATGGATAGGACAGGTTTGGAGGGATATGGACCAAACGCGGGCAGATGGGACTAGTGTAACTGGGACATGTTGGCTGGTGTGGGCAAGTTGGGCCGAAGGTCCTGTTTCCACACTGTTAGACTCTATAACTCTATGACTCTATCAGTTAATTAAACAAAGTTACCTTGCATAGATATTAACTGCTCTCCAGTACATGGCTTAGCTATTGTTTTTAAAAATTTGAATGGGGGAAGAGAGGTGTGCAATGAGTATTGGCAAGTTATTTTTAGTTTGGAACTTAATATTGGTAATCCATTTATGCAGTTTCGATTTATAATGACTGTCATGGGATAACTTTTTTTTGACTTCCTCTCCTTTTCAGCTGCTGTCCAGTTCTGTTCAATTATATCAATAACTCTCTTTGGGTTCTTCCATCTGAATCAATATATCAGTCTTGTGAAGGATATTTTTTTTTAATCAATTTACAGGCAATTTTTCAGAAATACATAGAAATAACTAACTGCTTCACAACAACCACACTCATACTAACTTACTGTGTAGTTAAAACTCATTCCCCACTATTTCGACATGTGAACATTATCAGGTTGGCTGAAACTTGCAACTGATTGGTTCCACCATTCTCTCAAGCATGTTTCATTTTACAAAAATATTTTTAAACTTCCTGGGGAAAAAACAAAACACAATTTTATGATAATCACTGTTATTCATTCCATTTTTTTCACGGATTTTGTCACTCCCTTTGGGGATGACGGTGTCCAAAGGTTGGATGACTAGTTCAACAGCAAAATAATTGGGTGAAGTATTTTAAGCTTAGTGGATTAGTTCAATGTTGTCTTTGAAGTCTTATCGGTGTCTGAGCTATACAATCCACTTCTTGGTGAGGTTTTTACTGTTAAGTTTGGATTCCCATTGTGACGTCGAACACGGAGGTATTACTGCGTAGGCGCGGCTGACTGGAGGTATTACTGGGCTGGGCAAGTGGGAGAGATTTATTAAAGTTTAAAAAGTGATTTATTAAAGTATAACAACCATTTGAACCGCAGGCCAATGGTGAGTAAGGTGGGCCTAAAATTGTCGCGCTATCGTGTACCGTTTTGTCTGTATTTCAGGAACAAATATATTTACAAACAAATATACAAGATGAGAGTTTTAGTAATAGAAGATTTTTCTTAAATCAAAGGTTCCCAAGATTGGAAGAGGGCACTGACAATGGCACAGCATTATCATCTGCGTTACAAGAGCTTAAGAATAACTACGAGGGCATGAAGCAGAAAGTGCTGGAAGGAATATCTTTGGACAGTCTCCCTTTGTTGTCTGTTGAGTTAAATCTGTCATATGGTACATTTGTTCCTGCTATGGTATGAATTCACTTTAAAAATTATTTGTACATTTGATACCAGGCAAATTCCATCTTTTGTTTGAAGAGCCAGATTTCTAAAGCGACCAACCATAATCGCATTTAACATCCTTCAGATCTATCCATGTACCTGGAATGACTGTTAGCTTTTTGTGGAATATATCCTACTTCCCATAGCAATGCAACCCATTACATATCTGAAGAGTCTGGATCACTGATATACAGATGTTGTACAGTTAATGTCTGAATTTAGCCAACTTGAAACCATGCTGTTAACTTACATTATACATTTTAGAGTTTACTGTGGTTTACTCACCCAGCACGATCCAGATTATTGGGCATTGACATACATGGTTATCTGGAACTGGTTGTGTAGAATTTCAATCCCCAAAGATCTTTCTCCAAATTATTTTGGTGGTCAGTCTGCAGCTTCCTGGAGTCTTGGACATTTACTGGCATGAGGGTTCAAGTTAGTAAGTTCTTTGCAAAGTTTTCAGTTTCCAGTTATAAAATGTGAATGCTTTATTGACGAGTTACCTAATTAAAATTATAAACTATTGGCTAACAAAGGCTAGAAAGATCCTGATTCACTCCCAGGTTAGCTGGTTTAACAGTTATGTTTCCATGGTCATGAGTGAGGCACAATTTCACTTAAGCAGTGAAGACATGTAAATTATTAATATGTGGAAGGTGTAAGTGGAATGATTGCAGCTCAGTATCATTTTTTGATAGTTTATTATATATATTTTTTACTATTTCAGTTGGGAGAAAAATCACCTTCACGGTATCAGAGCAATTCAAATTACAGGTAAATTTCAAAACTCATTAAACTTGAATATGGTGAGTTATTCATTTTATTTATTTCTATTTTCTCTCAAAAATCATAGATTTTGGGAGGCAGTCCTGGTAGTATGCCAGTTCTAGTACTTTATCCATGGCATCATGTGCCATTTTAGACGGAGCACATTTTACTGTCTGATAATGATGAGACCCGAGCCCAGCCTATTAAATTCATTTTTGCAGTAGGCCATGATCTCTTGATCATGATCATGGCTGCAAGCTATTTCCTATTCCTTTAAGTGATATTGGATGATGAGGTCAATTGTCAAACCTGTCACCACTGGAGGCCAGCAAACTCACTACAGATCTGGTATCTGGTACTATTATTATGTGTCTTTATTATTATAAATCTTAATTCTCTAAATTTGCAGTTGATAAAAACCTTGGCATTATTACAAAGAGAACAGTGACAGATTATAATAGAATATTGGCAGACTATAGAATGGCCATAGAGGTGGCAAGTGAAATGTGGAGAAATGTGTGCTGATGCACTTTGGTAGGAACAATGAGAAGATTCAATGTAGATTAATGGATGCTACTCCAAAGGGTGTGCAGGGCAGAGGGATTTAGAGTTATGTGAATATAAATCAATGAAAGTGAAAGGGTGGTTAATAATACATTAACAATTTTATGTGTTTTTAATAGAGGCATAGAAAGTAAAAACAAATTAGTCATGGCTGAAACTATTTAAAACTGTAATCCAGCCTCTACTGGAGCATATGTCTTCCCCGGGTTATGAACACTTGATTTAGGTTCACCCATGCATGTAAACAAGCTCCTGTTATAGTATTCAATTCAACAGTCTAATAAATGTATATTGTTCTTGTGAACATTAGTACTAGTTTCCCCTCTCTCCACTTTTTATACTTGTTCTTTCTTATCAGTCTCATATACATTTTGATGATATTCATTACAATACTGTGAAGGTATCATTATCAGAAAGTGATTTTTTTTGTATATTTTCTAACTTGCAGACAAAATCGACTTATGAGTGTCTGATAAAATAGAATTCATTTTGTAACCTGGGTCTGTATTCATATTCAGGTTCAATTCAGATTACCATATTATAGGAAGGATGTGAGAAGGTCCAGAAAGATTTATAATAATGTTTCATGGGTCTGGTATTACATTTGCAAGATTATATTTATAGATGTTGGGACTATTTTCTTTGGAGAATGATGAGGGAAAAAATTGATAGAAGTATCTAAAATACTC
This sequence comes from Rhinoraja longicauda, assembly GCF_053455715.1. NCBI lineage: Eukaryota > Metazoa > Chordata > Chondrichthyes > Rajiformes > Arhynchobatidae > Rhinoraja > Rhinoraja longicauda. The sequence continues at coordinate 41,516,595 of NC_135960.1, forward strand.
TGTGATCTGGATAGGAAAGGGGGAGGTTACAGCATGATATGGAATTTGAAATCTATTTATGAAAGAGATACTTGATCAGTGTTATAAATCTTAACAGTAACTCGGGCTTACTTTCCACAATTGCTTTTTTTTTCAAAACAAATTTTTTAGTTTGGAATTTTTCATTTTTAATACTATTGTTGTAATACAAATGCTAAAATGTAATATTTTAAAAATATCAGAAATGTATCCGTTTTGTGATGAAGTTTGACTTGTTTTAAAAATTAATTTTCTGTCCAGCGATGAAGTTGCTTTCAATGTAGAGCCATCGTGTGAAGACTTAATTAGAAAACATCACGGAGATGATGATGACAAAGCTGCAAAGCCATCTGAAGAAGTAAATATTTAAGTTAAATATTAAAATTTCAGCCTTATTCCATTGTGTAAGCTGCAGAAGCTTACAGGACAAATTAGTTAACATTGGTGGCAGGAAAGATGGTGGAATATGTATTCAGTGATGTAACAAAATGACATCTGGATATCAGAAAGACAATACTGATTCCAAAATTCATTTTCAAAAAAAAATAATCTAAAAAACCCACTAGATGGAGTAACAGACAATGGTGATGCATTTGATGTAACTTTGATTTTTCTGCACGTCTTTGTGGTGCTGTTTACAATCCATAACTACAGATGGGGGACAAGTGGAAGATTAGATATCGAAGTCCCTGCTTTATGGAGTAGGGGCTAAAGATAGTGCTCGGATTAATAGTGTAAACTGAATTTGTAAAATGATTTAGTTTGGCTTAGAGATTCAGCATGAAAACGGGTCCTTCGGCCCACCGAGCCCACGCCGATCATCGATCACCCGTTCACACTAGCTCTATGGTATTCAATCTTCACATCCATTCCCTACACACTAGGGGCAATTTACAGAGGCCAATTACACTGGCAGTCTTTAAGATGTCGGAGAAAACCAGAGCAACCGGAGGAAACCCATGCGGTCACAGTGAGAATGTGCAAACTCCGCACAGACAGCACTGAGGTCACGATTGAACCCAGGTATCTGACACTGAGACAGCAGCTCTACAGCTGCGTCGCTGTGCCAATTTAACCTGGGAACTATTGTCCACATCATTAACATTCTGAAAGGACACAAAGGGCTGGAGATCAGGCAGGATCTCTGGAGAGGTCCGTCATCGCTAGACAGTTAAATAGAAATTATAGTTTCATTTTAAAATACTGATCCTTATTTTCAAATCACATCCCCATGTCTAACTGCGCTGATTCGGTTCCGGCCTCTTACGCATTTCACTTTCCATCTTGGAAATGGTATTTTCAAATCCTTGAACTTTGGGAAGTCCCTCGCTAACTCTGCTTATTCCTTCTCCAAATTTTTCCTTGCCCTTGTATGCTTGGTTATAAATAATATTGCTGTATTATGTAGGGACACCGTTTATTCATTTCCAGGACCTGATTCTTGTGAACAAGGCTAGTATTAATTGCCCAATCCTAACTGCCCACAAGAAGATAATGGTATGCCACCACTTTGAACCACTGCAGTCATTCTGGTGAAGGTATTCCAACAGTGATCTTTTGGAGTTCCAGGATTTGGGCCCAGCAGAGATGCAGGATCGCCAATATATTTACAAATCAAAATAGTGTGCAACTTGGAGGAGAACCTACAGGCAGTAGTGTTCCCCTGCACCTCCTACTCTTATCCTTCTTGATGTTAGAGAATGCAGACTAAAAAGTGCTTTCACACTAAGCGATTTCAAGATGGCAGCGGACGGAGGAGAGTATCGATGAACAGGCAGTGTGCACACCTCCCGCACCCTCGGAGGCACTCTGGGGGTTTAGAGGTGGCGCCCAGGGCACAGAGGCTGAGCGGTGGCTGCGGGAGCGAGGGGATGGTGCGTCCGCGGGCCGAGGTGTCAGTGAAGTAGGTCGTTAAAGGTCCTGCAGTCAGGAGAACATGTGGATCGGGCACCACTGGAAGCTTCACTGAGGCCGAGCGAGTGGATCCGATGCGGCCTGCTGCCACACGGAGAGGCAGAGCAGCGGTGGAGGACACCATGCAGCATCGTCGGGCCATGTTAAACCCTGCGACACTGACTCATTGCTGCTGCCAAAACAATGGGCCTTTAAGACCAAAGTGAGACTCTACTCGTAAGAACTTTGAAACTTGAAGGGTAAGTTGGCACCAGAAACACGACATCTCTGTGTACTGCCTTGGTGAAATCTACTATTACACTACATTTGTTGCACTTTTGTACTTATCTATGGTCTGATTTTTACCAGATTGCATGCAGTACAAAGAATTTTACTGTACCTAGGTACATGTCACTGTAAAATATCCTTGAAGCAAATAACTGCAGTACCATTTGTACATAGTACACATTGCAGTTGCTGAGTTCTAGGAACAAATGTTTCAGCTGACTTACGGGCTGCCAATTTAAGAGGTTAATTTGCCCTAGATGGGGATCATGACTCATTAAAGTTGTTAGTGCTGCATTTAAAAAGATAAATGCCAAGCATTCCATAACACTCCAGACTTGTTCTTTGTATGTGATGGAAAGATTTTGGCTATAGGTTGCAAATCATATGGCGCAACGTGCAGGCCTCTAATTTACTTGTGTGTTACGTGGCTGGTCATGGTGAGTTTCTGGTCTGTGCTGTCCAAACCCCCCCTCCCACCCCACAACCCCCACTAATGCCTTTGAACTTCAAGAATAGCTGGTTAGACATTTTTTGCTTCCAGAATTCTGATTTTCCCTCATATTTACTGCAACTAGTTTTTAATTTTTTTCCTTGCCTATAACTGATCCTAAACTTTCAAATAGTTTGCAAAATATATCCCACACCTTCAAACTATGAGGAATAACTGGTTAAAGTTCCACTAGGTGTAGAAGTAATTTCATCCCCCTTGCTGTATTCCATGTTAGAAACTACTTAATAATATAATATAAATATAATATAAATCTTGTGTTACAGCTACACAGTGATCTTTATCAACATATGCCAGATAAAGCAGAGGGTGGCTGTGAAGATTTTGTAACACGGGGTGAGAAGCTTTCTTTTTCAAAAATATGTATAACCAATATAATATTTAACTGAAAAAATGTAAACATAGAATCTGAAACATATAGCACAGAAGCAGACCATTTCAATTTACCTTGTTCATGCTGGCTGTGAAACCTGTCCTTGCTAATCCCATTTGCCCTAGGAGCAAAGAGGTCCTTCTACAGTTGTACCGGGCCCTGGTGAGACCGCACCTGGAGTACTGTGTGCAGTTTTGGTCTCCAAATTTGAGGAAGGATATTCTTGCTATTGAGGGCGTGCAGCGTAGGTTCACTAGGTTAATTCCCGGAATGGCGGGACTGTCGTATGTTGAAAGGCTGGAGCAATTAGGCTTGTATACACTGGAATTTAGAAGGATGAGGGGGGATCTTATTGAAACATATAAGATAATTAGGGGATTGGACACATTAGAGGCAAGAAACATGTTCCCAATGTTGGGGGAGTCCAGAACAAGGGGCCACAGTTTAAGAATAAGGGGCAGGCCATTTAGAACGGAGATGAGGAAGAACTTTTTCAGTCAGAGAGTGGTGAAGGTGTGGAATTCTCTGCCTCAGAAGGCAGTGGAGGTCAGTTCGTTGGATGCTTTCAAGAGAGAGCTGGATAGAGCTCTTAAGGATAGCGGAGTGAGGGGGTATGGGGAGAAGGCAGGAACGGGGTACTGATTGAGAGTGATCAGCTGTGATCGCATTGAATGGCGGTGCTGGCTCGAAGGGCTGAATGGCCTACTCCTGCACCTATTGTCTATTGTCTATTAGTCCCATATCTCTCTGTACCTTTCCTGTCCAAGTAACTTATTATACATCTTTTAAACTTTTGTAATTATATCTGCCTACCCCACATCCTCTGGAAGTTTTTTCAAATATTTACTATTCTGTGGAAAAGATGATTCCGTCCTTTAAATTTTACCACTGTCACTTTAAATTCATGCCCTCTTGTTTTAGAAACCCCTGACCTGAGTAAAAGATTTCCCTCATAATTTTATAAATCATTATAAGGTCACCCCTCAGCATCTTGCATTCTAATGAGAACAAACACGGCCTATACAATCTCTCCTTACAACTACAGCCAGACAACATCCTGCTGAACGTCTTCTGCACTCTCTGATGTGACCTCATCTTCCTGTAGTCTAGCAACCAGAACTATATAGAATACCAAGTACGATCAAACTCATTTATTTGTACAACTGCAACATGACGTCCCTACTCCATGTCTCGGCCTATGATGCTTTTGCAGTTGACATTAGTGAGGCTGCGCTTGGAGTATTGTGTAGCGCTTTGATTACACTATAGTTATTGTTATGCTAGAAAGTGTGCAAAGAAGATTAACAAAAACTTTGAAACACTCTCAGGCAATTGTTATCGGGAATTATAGGAGTAGGTTGGGCAGGCTAGGACTTTATTCCTTGGAACATAAAAGATGAGGAGTGATCTTGGAGAACTGTATAAAATCACGTGGAGTGTAGATAGAGTAAATGTGCAATCTTTTTCCCTGGGAAGGGGAATCAGAAACTAGAGGCTGTAGGTTTAAGGGGAAAGTTTAAAAGGGATATAAGGGTCAACTTCTTCACACAGAGGTGCGGTATATATGAATGAGTTCACTGAGGCTTTTCCCTAGTGGCTGTAAGGGGTTTCTGCGCCGAGCTTTCGCCCGACCTAAGGTCCCCGTGCCTTGCTCTGATCCCTTGACCAGGCCGCGCACACTGGTTCCCCGTGAGTGGTTCGACCCTCTCACCCCCTACGGTTCTAGACACTGGACTTAGATGCAGGAGCGTTTATAGTGCAGAAAAATTCAACCAGACCAGATTTGAAGACCAGGGTTTAAATGGAAAAGGCTTTTATTGAGCGCTTGGGACTATTGTCCATGAATACTTATACACAGTTCTATTAGACATATGCACAACTACACGAATACTTAGACACAGTTCTAAACGACATATGCATAACCACACGAATACTTAGACACAGTTCTAAACGACATATGCATCACTACACGAATACTTAGACACAGTTCTACTAGACATTTCTTGGCTGTAAGATGGGGAACGTACGACACATCGTAAAATTGACCAACACATATTCATGTACACACCCACGTTTATTCAAACCACCCTCCCCTCTACACTAAACTATGTCCAGGATATGCAGGATCGGGGTACATGCGCACCATGGGGCTATTACTGGGGTTACTGGCTGTTCGTGCTGCTTCTCCGCTGCTTTCCGTGAGGGTCGTGCTTGTCCCCTGAGTTTCTTCCTTCCGTTTCTTGCGTTCCTTGCAGGTTTTCTTGCAGTATTTCTTCTCGAGTTGCGTGCCGGTTCCTCTCTCTTGCACTTCGCTTCTTCTTGCCTGTCTTTTCTTCCTCCTGCATCCGTTTGACTTGCAGGTTTTCTTGCAGTATTTCTTCTTCAGTTGCGTGCCGGTTCCTCTCTCTTGCACTTCGCTTCTTCTTGCCTGTCTTTTCTTCCTCCTGCATCCGTTTGACTTGCAGTATTTCTTCTTGAAGTATTTCTTCTTGAGTTTAAAACCCAAAAGTCGTGGCCAGTTATACTATTCTGACCCGTCCTATCTCCCGCCAGATCTCGGGATCTCTTTGTTTAAAAGATATGTATTGAGTTTTCCCTTTCATCTGCGCTTATGTCCGGGGTACCGGGGATGGCCAGACGATGTTAATTGGTATTTCGTTGCGAGGTGATGGGTTTAACTGGTTTCCCATCACCTACCAGGTAGTTTTCTATGGGCTATTGTGCCCCCTTAACGAGATTAACTGTGTAGGTCGGCTTGGGGCATTGTGAGTATGCTGATGTCAGTGCCCCAGTGTCTGGACTTCGACCTGGTTTCGCAGGTTTCTGCATGGCCAATATCCATCCATTGTTCTGGCCGTGGCTTTGCAGAAACCTAGAGACTGGGCTGTAAGGTTTTTGCTTTTTGTGGCTGGTCACGAGGTCCTGCGGCCATCTTAGGACCCACGGATTGTGACATCCCCTGGTAAACTGACCGCAGCCTTTCTCCGCTATCAGCCCCAGTCTCCCGTTTAAAATGTCCAAACTGCAGCTCTTTGGTTTGGTGTTGCTTGCAGAATGAGGGAAAACTTCTCAAATCTTACATGGCATCAAGGCCATCCACCCGGCAACTGATGCTGCCCTGTTCTAGATGTCTACCCTTGACCTACAACTTTAGGCTTTGCATGCCATACGCAAGAAGAAGAAGAAGAATATGAATGAGTGCCTAGAAAAAATGATTTAGCAGGCATAATAACAATATCTAAAACATATTTGGACAAGTATGTGGATAGAAAAGGGTTCATGGGGATATGAGCCAAACACTGACAAATGGAACTAGCTTAGGTGGGATGGCAAGTTAGGCCAGTAGGCTTGTTTGCACGTTGTATTACTCTATGACTAAATATTCAATGATCTTTTATGGACAACTCCATGATTAAATAACTGATAGATGATTGCCTACCCGTTTTGAATCGTGAGTCTTTCCACAGTATTCAAATCAAACAATGAACTCTATTGTATAGTTAGCTTTGAATTCGATTTAGTTGCATTCTATTTTTTTGCTCGTAGTCATTTATAGAACACGAAGCAAATAAATTCATCCACAAGTGTTTCTGCATTTTTTTTCTCCAACTTGGTCCTGTCTGTGAGATCCAACCAACTTTGGCAATGTTTTATAATGAAATTTATGACATAACATTTTTTTATTGCGCTATTCATGATCATTTTAAGTAATTCAAATAAAGGCACTGTAGCTTTTGTAAAGTTTAAAATTTATTTTCTCCTAATAAACGTCTGCTGTTTATTCTGCAGCTACAGCCAACGATCTTGAAGTAACTGATGATTGGTTTGATGCAGAAGAAACTTTCACTTCCTCTGGTGGACTTGACTGCATAGAAGGGAAGGTGAATAGTCAAGGTGAAGCTGTGACAGCAACAGATGACCAAAGAAGCAATGAATGTAAGAGGAATGATAACCAAAATACTTAATAAAATGTAAAAACAGACCTGTAAACACGTTACAAACATTGTCCATTGAGTAGAAAGTTTCTTTACTTTTAGAAGTCACAGCTGCTTCAATGAACTCTTTCCCACAACTGTTCCAGAACAATGTGTTGAGTGGTATTTTCTCACTAGGATTCTCGATCTGTTGAACTAAGAATTGATGGCAGTATTTTACAGAACCAAAAAAAATATTCATCAATGCAGCAAGGTTTGAAATTTGAGTTGTGATGTAAATATTTAAATGTAACTACAAGCAAATTATAAATGACATTGATTGTATTGATATAAACTACAGTCCACCACTGCCTTTCTGGATTATCCATTTTGCTGGACCAACAGATGTAACATCCTCCGAGAGGTGTCCAATGGCACCGAAATGATTCGTCTAGGCCAAAATACTGGCCCGCAAAGACTGCCTCGGAAATCAGCTATGGAGGCGGATCTGCCGACTTGCTAAATTGGATCACTTTTCTACACCAACATTTACAGAGAAAATGTAACCATTTGAGAACATTTTTGAAGCCTATGATGTTTGAATAATCCTGGTGTCTGGTCAAGTTTTGCCTCTCCCCACTGTCATTCAGTCCATCTATCTGTTCTAATTTGATGCTGATGATTGGACCATGTGCTTGGGGAAAGGGTGTGGAGACATCTCAGCTTCTCAGAAAATATTCTCACTCTGTCCCAAGGCTCAAATTGCTTGCACCAGTTTCCAAGATTTAATTTTAGCACAATCTGGTTCCAGCCACAATGGTGCTGTGCACTTTGAAGAATGCTACATCCATTTAACTGAAATCATCTATGTGTGGGTGACGCAGTGGAACATTTAGTGCATGGTGTAACACTCTTATATTTGTGAATGCACTGTATAAAGATAAAGAATAAAGATTTTCTTCCTGAAAAATGCAAATTTAATTTAGCTTGGTCCTATCACAGTAGCCTTTTGAGCTCAATTAAACTGTATTGATGAGTCCTTGGAGTTGGGAGTTTACAGCGACCTTGGAGGTCAAAAGTTGCCACAGGTTGTCGTGAAATGAAGTCCGTAGAGCTACCCAAGACACAGTCCACAGAGAATTAAGAGTTAATGAGGTTTATGTTATGTAGTGTTCTAGAGCCTAATGGCTGCTGGGAAGAGACTATTCTTGATACTGTTGTTCACAGGTTTCGAGCTCTTGCACCACCTTCCCGATGGTGGGAGCGAAATGTTATGGGTCCTTGATTATATTGACTGCTTTTATGATGCAGTACATCCTGTAGATCTCTTTGATGGTGGTGAGGTCAGTGCCTGTGATGGATTGGGCAGTGTCTACTACACTCTGTAGCCTCCTTTGTTCCTGGGCATTCTAATTGCCAAACCAGGCCGTGATGCAACCAGTTAGTGTGCTCTCTACCATACACACCAAATCTCCTCAATCTCCTTAGGAAATAGAGTAATTGATGAGCTTCCTTTTTGATTGCATTAATGTTGTGGGTCCAGGATAGATCTTATGAGACATGCATGCCCGGTAACTTGAAGCTGGTGATTCTCTCGACCACCGTCCCTTCGATGAAGACAGCTCAGTGGATCTTCTATTTCCATCACAAAGTCAGGGATCAGCTCCTTGGACTTGCTGACATTGAGAACACAATTTTCTATTTAATCAGACTTTCAATCTCTCTTCTGTACTTTGACTCATTATTACCCGTTATTCATCCAACGACAGTGGTATTGTCAGCAAATTTAAAGATGGCGTTGGAACTGTGTCTAGCGACACATGGATACAGGGAGAGTAGAGCTGTGGACTGAGAACGCAACCTTGAGATACTGTGTTGATGTTCGAGGAGGAAGTGTTGCCAATTTGGACTGATTGTGATCTGCCAAATAAGTTGTTAAGGATCCAGTTATAGCGGGATGAGCGGAGATCAAGTTCTCTGATTTTTATGATAAGTTTGGAGAGGGTGATGTTGTTGAACACTTAGCTGTAGGTGATGAACAACACCCTGGCATATGCATTCATTGTCCAAGTGGTCGTGTTGAGAGCCAGTGAGATGGCATCCCCTGTTGATTTATTTCGGCAGTGGCAAATTGTAGTTGGTCCAGATCATTTCTAAGGTAGGAGTTGATATGCATCATAACCAAGGTATATGGCATAGAGTTGAGGTTTCAGTCAGAACAGCTATAATGTTATTAAATGCTGGAGCAGGCTCGAGGAGCTGAATGGACTACCTTCTATGTTGATATGTCTGTTCATATATATTTCCTATTTCAAGTGCAGCACTTCGGTTTTTCTTCACTGATCATTCAATGACACCTTTCCAAAATTCCTGGCTCTCTCGGGTACGCAAAGAAAGGCACTGGTCTGTTTATGTGGACTGTTGTTCCATTACAGAATTCATAAATTTAGTTGCTAAACTTTTGTTACTAGTAGTTTTCTCTAATGGAATACTTTGTCAGTTCATTGTCTTCCAAAATGTCATTCAGATGGACACTGATTATTAATTTTGTCTGTTTATTTGTCAGGGGTAATAATTGATCTGTACTTCTCTTGTAGATGTTCATGTTGATAGATCTGTGGAAAGGGAGACAGCTCAAACAAGTTACATTTATGTGGATGGATTGCCTAGAATAATAACAGAGGTACTGAATGTTTTACATACCATTTAATTGTATTTCACCCATAAAGTAAACCCACAACAAAATACTGTTGTTTTATTCAAAATATTGATCCAGTTAATACAAGTAGTTGTATTAAAGTTAAAATCTGATATAAATTTACCGATTGCTAGCAGAAGAGCATCACTGGTGATTGATTATTTTGTATGCAACCTCATGATATTCATAAAACAATGAATTTATCTTCCACTTTTACCAGGTAGAATTAAGAATACTTTTTCAGAAGTATCAGGTGTCAGGAATTTGGCTTTGCAATTTGCACAGTGATTACAGGTAATTGCTTCAGTGATCAGTTTATTCTTTGTAGTTGGAGCTGAGTTCAGAAGAATGTATGCTCTACCAGTCTGAACAGTACAATGATGCTGAATCAAAATTTTTGTTGAATTGAAGACGTTCAGGTGGAGGTTCATTAAAATAAGGTTTTCCAAAATCCAGGGAATTATTTCTGAATACTTGGTATTTATTTTGCTGAGAATTATATTGTCTATTGTGCCAGCAACAATGAGGACACAGCATCAATATTGCGGACATCAAACTAAAGTCAAATTATTAAGATATTCCATAATTGTGTATAAAGCAAAATACCAGTTTTCTAAAGGTATTTTTTATCCTTTTCAAGCCAATCCAAGTTACTTTGGCATTGTGGGAAGCTGCAGTATTGGTTATTTTGCTCAATTCTACTTGCTAAGCATATACAAACATAGAAAATAGGTGCAGGAGGAGGCCATTAGGCCCTTCGAGCCAGCACCGCCATTCATTGTGATCATGGCTGATCGTCCCCAATCAATACCCCGTGCCTGCCTTCTCCCCATATCCCTTGATTCCACTAGTCCCTAGAGCTCTATCTAACTATCTCTTAAATCCATCCAGTGATTTGGCTTCCACTGCCCTCTGTGGCAGAGAATTCCACAAATTCACAACTCTCTGGGTGAAAAAAGTTTTTTCTCACCTAAGTTTTAAATGGCCTCCCCTTTATTCTAAGACTGTGGCCCCTGGTTCTGGTCTCGCCCAACATTGGGAACATTTTTCCTGCATCTAGCTTGTCCAGTCCTTTTATAATTTTATATGTTTCTATAAGATCCCCTCTCATCCTTCTAAACTCCAGTGAATACAAGCCTAGTCTTTTCAATCTTTCCTCATATGTCGGTCCCGCCATCCCAGGGATCAATCTCGTCAACCTACGCTGCATTGCCTCAATTACAAGGATGTCCTTCCTCAAATTAGGAGACCAAAACTGTACACGATACTCCAGATGTGGTCTTACCAGGGCCCTATACAACTGCAGAAGAACCTCTTTACTCTTATACTGAAATCCTCTTGTTATGAAAGCCAACATTCCATTAGCTTTCTTCACTGCCTGCTGTACCTGCACGCCAACTTTCAGTGACTGGTGTATAAGGACACCCAGGTCTCGCTGGACCTCCCCCTTACCTAACCTAACTCCATTGAGATAATAATCTGCCTCCTTGTTTCTGCCGCCAAAGTGGATAACCTCACATTTATCTATATTATACTGCATCTGCCACGCATCTGCCCACTCACTCAACCTGTCCAGGTCACCCTGCAACCTCCTAACATCCTCTTCACAGTTTACACTGCCACCCAGCTTTGTGTCATCTGCAAACCTGCTAGTGTTGCTTCTAATTCCTACTTCCAAATCATTAATATATATGGTAAACAGTTGCGGCCCCATCAACGAGCCTTGCGGCACTCCACTCGCCACTGCCTGCCATTCTGAAAAGGACCCGTTTACTCCTACTCTTTGCTTCCTGTCTGCCAACCAATTTTCTATCCATGTAATCACCCTACCCCCAATACCATGTGCTCTAATTTTAGTCACCAATCTCCCGTGTGGGACCTTATCAAAGGCTTTCTGAAAGTCTAGATACACTACATCCACTGGCTCCCCTTCATCTATTTTACTTGTCATGTCCTCAAAAAATTCCTAAAGATTAGTCAAGCATGATTTCCCTTTCATAAATCCATGCTGACTTGGACATCCTTTTACTGCTATCCAAATGCACCGTTATTACATCTTTAATAATTGACTCCAACATCTTTCCCACGACCGAAGTCAGGCTAACTGGTCTGTAATTCCCCGTTTTCTCTCTCGCTCCTTTCTTGAAAAGTGGGATAACATTAGCTATCCTCCAATCCACAGGAATTGATCCCGAATCTATTGAACATTGGAAAATGATCACCAATGCATCCACTATTTCTAGAGCCACCTCCCTGAGGACCCTGGGATGCAGACCATCAGGCCCAGGGGATTTATCATCTTTCACTCCCATTAGTCTACCCAATACTATTTCGCGCTTAATGAAAATTTCTTTCAGTTCCTCTACCCCCCTAGATCCTCTGTCCTCCAGTACATCTAGTAGATTGTTTGTGTCTTCCTTAGTGAAGACAGATCCGAAGTACCTGTTCAACTCTTCTGCCATTTCCTTGTTACCCGTAATAATTTCACCCGTGTCTGACTTCAAGGGACCCACATTTGACTTTGCTACTCTTTTTCTTTTAACATATCTAAAGAAGCTTTTACTGTCCTTCTTTATATTCTTGGCCAGCTTCCCCTTGTACTTCATCTTTTCAGCCCGTATTGCCCGTTTTGTTACCTTCTGTTGTCCTATGAAAGTTTCCCAATCTCTGGCTTCCGGCTATTTGCTGTGTTATTCATCTTTTCTTTTAGTTTTATTCCATCCCTAACTTCCCTTGTCAGCCACAGTTGCCTCCTACTCCCCTTAGAATCTTTCATCCTTTTTGGAATGAAATGATCCTGCGTCCTCCGGATTATGCCCAGAAATTCCTACCATTGTTGTTCCACCATCAATCCTGCTAGGATCCCTTTCCAGTCTACCTTGGCCAGCTCCTCTCTCATGCCTTCATAGTCCCCTTTGTTCAACTGCAACACTGACACTTCCGATTTAACCTTCTCCGTCTTAAATTGCAGATTAAAACTAATCATATTATGATCACTACCTCCAAGCGGTTCCTTTACCTCGAGTTCTCTTTATCAAATCTGGTTCGTTGGACAACACTAAATCCAGAATTGCCTTTTCTCTGGTAGGCTCCATTACAAGCTGCTCTAAGAATCCATCTTGGAAGCACTCTATAAACACTCTTTCTTGGGGTCCAGAACCAACCTGATTTTCCCAGTCTACCTGCATATTGAAATTGCCCATCACCTCAGTGGCATTACCTTTCTTACATCAGCTCATTGGGATAATTAAATCAAAAACTAAATTTCAATTTATCTTGATGGGTGTTTCATTGCATTAGTAAAATTGAAACCATACTCTACAAGATTATTTCTGGAAAGTTGTATTAATGGAATATTTTGGAAAGATGTTAATTTGTCAAAAGGTTAGGGTTTGCATGTAACCATATACTGTTTCATGCTAAAGTATTTAAATATTAGAGTGCTTTAGCCCCTTTTGATATCCTACCTATACCATTTTATCTCAACAACTTGCATTTTTGACCATCTCAAATGTCATTCCTATTACCTTGCATGGCAGATTAATTAAAATGATCACACTTCTATTAAGAATTCCTTTTCTACATTTAAAATTTTATTTTCACTAGTTTCATATTATATTGTGTAATTTTGAAAGTATTTTCAATGTTACTTAATCTGCAAAAACATGAGAGTTCTTCTCCCCAACAAAGTCACTTTGCACTGTTAACATAGACGTATTCCAAGGTAGCAAAATCAGACAAAAATGGACTTGGCAACCATCTCATTAGGTGAGACAATGTTTCACTCTCTGGTCTTTCCTCCACTTATTTCCTTTACACTATAGTATTGTTCCTTCTTCACATCTTCTCTGTTTTTTTAACATGAATAATTAAATTCACTATTCTAATATGTCCAAACAATATAACTGAGCTACAGCCTTAGCATAATCTCTGTATACCAAAATTTTACTTAAGATTTATCAATTTTCAACATACAACCAAGATACTGAAAGCAACAATTCAGCTATTAGACCCAGGAGACTGCATGTATTTTTGATAATCAACTTAATTCATAGTATTTTGGTACTTCTATTATGCATCTTTATACCTTGTATCATACCTATGTATTTATTTATTAGCTTTCATTTGTCTGCTCATTTATATAATCATCTTTGTCTGTTTTACTGTTATTTATATTATCAGAACATTTAATCAATTTGAATTTGTTTTTGCTGTCTAGATGACTTGTATAAATTTGAAACATGGGAGGTTGTAGATGCAAATCTTTCAGTGCCACACTTACCATCCTACCCGAGTCTAATGCCAGATATAGAAGACACATATTTAGACAGCCTTTTACTCATTCCATATATTATTATTCAGGATACCCATGCTTTACTTATAAGCATTACAGTCAATACTTGTAGATATCCACATACATTATGTATCAATGAATGATATTCAGCTAGATGTTATTAGAATAGCTTTTAATAGCGTTTTCTGTCATTAATGCATAATTAATGCAGTAATTACAGACAAAAGACGATGTGTGGTTAAATACGGACACAAAAAAACGTTTGGGTTATGCTGCCTTCGCATTTCCTTGATGAAATAAGTGTTTTGTTGGTTGCCACAGTTTTTATATATAGATGGTCTTGAAATCACTGTGTTTGAATAATAGATACAAGCTGAACACCTTGGATATTTGTTGTTAGTAATTAGTGGTATATATACCAGTATAAATTGCTGCCATTAACTACTAAGCATCAATATTAACTTAGCGGTTATCGGCAGCAATTTATGATTTGTTAAAGCTAAAACAATACACAAACTGAAGGTATTAATTTTGGCCTTGATTTTTTAAAGCATCAATATTAACTTTAAAAAATCAAGGCCAAAATTAATACTTTGTTTGTGTATTGTTTTAGCTTTAACAAATAATATTATCACATCATTATTTAACAAGCACTCCTTTATCTCAATCCAGTCTTTCCATCTTTTCTTTCTGTACCAGATTAAATATTGATTTAATCTCCATTGTCAACCTCCTCTCAATTAAAGTCATACAGTATGGATGTAGGCGGGCCCATGTACAATCCGACCAGTCTTCCCATAATTTTCTTATACCGAGGCAATTTAAGTGCTCGTCTGGACTCTTAAATGGTATCAATGAGTCTGCTTCTACCACTCTCCCTGGCAATCTGCTTCTACCACTCTCCCTGGCAGTAGATTTCAGGTACTTGCCATTCTGGGTATAAAAGATCCTAGTTAAATCTCTTGCCCTTTACCCTAAACCTATGTCCTCTAGTTTTATTCACATGTCATAGGGGAAATGTTTCCTGCAGTTTACCCTATCTATATTACTCAGAATTTGTATATACTGGTAGTTCTGCTGTGATGTAATTGTTGCATTATTAAAAAGCCTCCTAATGGAAAGCTACATTCGAAAAACAATCATGTCAATGGGGAAAAGAGAGTTAGGGCTAGAGAATTTCAGATTTCCAGTAAATACGTTTTTTTCCCCTGCAGGAATTTAAAAAATAACTTTTTTTTTAATAACTTTACTTTTTCAAGTACTAAAGGCTGTATGTTACATTGTTTAATAGAGTTTCATTGCACAAGTGTCAATAAAAGTGATTGCTTGTCAATTTCAATGCCCACCTACAGTGAAACTGACTGTATTTTTAAGATACAATGGTGCTGATTTAAATGAAAAAGTTATACAAAAAACATTTTCCCTTGACCTTTTATTGCACGACAGCTTCTTTTCCGCTAGTCAATTTCCAAGTTATAGGTAGTTCAACTACTAGACGTGTTTCCATAGCATGAATTGGATACATTGCGACTGATGTAGGAAATATTGTTTGCATTAGACTGAATTAATTATAACAAGATTTTGATTGGTAACTGGAGAACTACTTAAATGTTACCTTATAAATTGACAAGCAAAAAAAAAAGCTGTCTTGGATTTAATCAGTTTCCATATTACCTCCACGTAGTAATCAGACAGTTTTGTTTCTTAACAACACAGTTTCTACTTGAACCGCTGTGGTCATTGAAGTTGACGAACAATCACTTCTTTTGGCACTTGAGACTCCTAAAAACAACATAACATAGTTTATACGAAACAAATCTTTAGTAACAAAAGTAAACTTATTGCTATTGAAAATACTTTTTTTCTTGAAAATCCTGCAGGAAAATATAACTGTCATTGTGAGCCTGAAACACTCTTGCCCCAACCCTCTTTTTCCTGTTGACACAATTGTCCTAATAACTTGATTTTGCTATGGCACAAGATCTCTTAGGAAGGCATATCTAGGAAGATTTTCTAGGAAGGCACTATAGCAGAACTATTCAATAACTTTTAAATAGTTCTCTAGTTCCCGATGGAAAACATGTTATAATCATTTTGGTATACATAATAGAAATAGTTTTCCCTAATACATCAATTGTATTATATCCGATTTGTGGTTGGGAAACACCCAGTATAACAGAACTACATATACCTTAATAATGTTCCCTCTTAACTTCCTCTGCTCCAGTTAGAACAGATTCTCATAACTAAAGCATCCATCTCAAACATGATCCCGGTGAATCTCCTCTGCACCATCTCCACCACAATCACATTTTCCCATTGTGTGTTGATTAGAATTGTACTCAGTACTCCAGCTGAGGTCTAACCAATATTTTAGAAAGTTGAAGCCTAATCTCCCTTCTCCTGTATTCTCTGCACTGACTGAAGACCAGTGTTCGATATCCCGTCTTAATCTCTTTATCTACCTTTGCTGCCATCTTCAAGGATCTTGGCACTTGTATGCAAAGGTCCCTCTGTTCCTCAATACCCCTAAGGCCTTACCATTCATGGTGTATCTCCCAGCCTCAGTACTACGCCTAAATGCATAACCTGATGTTTATCAGGATTAAGTTTCATCTACAATTTCTTAACCCTTTCACCACCACATCAATATCATCTTGTGGCATTAAACTAGCCTCCACACCCAAATCATTCACGTATGTTACAAACAGTAAGGGTTTCAATCGAAAATCAAGTAGAACACTACAACTGACAGGCATCCAATTGCAAAAAACAGCTCTTCCACCATTACCCTCTGGTTATTGCCAAGCCAATTTTGGATTCAATTGGCTGACTTCTCTTGAATCCCATGGGGGTCTTAACATTTTGGATAAGTCTGCCATGTGGGACCTTGTCGAAGAGTGCGAAGGACTGAAGATAAGAGTGCTGACCTATCAAGCCCGGTGCAGAGCAGCAGCAAATAGGAAGTGTAAATAGGAGTTGTTTGAAACACATAAAGGAGGCATGCAGGATCATGCAGTGTGCTGTATCTATATGATGTGAGAACTGCTGGACCCCTTGGTGGTTCCTCGTGACCACATCTGCAGCAAATGGTGGTTGATCGAGGAACTTGAGTTCAATGTTAACCACCTGGAGTTTGGACTTTCAAATGCTGTGCCACATCAGGGACGGGGAGAATTACATGGATGTTGTGTTTCTGGAGGCAGTCACGTCTGTTTGGCGTAATTGCTTCCAATTTGGTCCGTGTTCAGGAGGACCGTGTTACTGCAAGTGAGGCAGGCAGAGGTGGAAGTAGTGTTGGAGGGGCCTCAATCCTAGTCAAGCAAGTTTGAGGTTCTTGCTCCCTGTGCAGATGAGTGTGGGAACTGTGGAAGGATGGGCAACCTAATCATGGCAGCGTGGATCAGGGAGCCATTCAATAGGGGAGAGAAAAAGACCCGGTATCGTCATTGGGGATAGTGTCGTCAGGGGAATAGACACGATACTCTGTCACGAGGATTGAGTCCCGAAGGCTGTATTGCCTGCCTGGTGCCCGGGTTTGGGACATCAAGATGTCTGATCTACAGAGGAATTTGGAGTGGGAGGGGAAAGATCCAATCGTGGTCCATGTGGGCAGCAATGACATAGTTAGAATACGGTAGGAAGTTCTGCTGTGGGAATTTGAACAGCTGGGGATTAAATTGAAAAGCAGAACCAAAAAGGTAATAATATCTGGATTGCTCCCTGAGCCAAGAGCAACTTGGCATAAGATTAAGATTAAAGCGTTGAACGTGTAACTCAAAGATCGGTATGAGAGAGGTGGGTTTGAATTTGTGGGATATTGGCATGAGTATTGGGGCAGGAGGAAGCTGTTACAGTGGCCAAGGGAGGTTTCAATATGCAGGCAGACCTTGGAAAATCAGGTTGGTACTGGATTCCAAGAGAGGGATTTGTGCAGCTTAGATTTGAGCCTGCTGGGGAAAAGGTAATTCTGGATGGTGTTGAGTAATGAACCAGATTTGATTGTGGAACTTAAATAAATGGAACCCATTAATAACCCAGGAGTGAGTGACCATAATATAAAATTCAACCTGCAGTTTGAGAGGGAGATGATGAAATTGGATGTGTTGGTATTACTGTTGATTAAAGGTAACTACAGAGGTATGAAGGCGGAGCTGGCTAATTGGAAAGGAAGCAGGAATAACGGTGGAGAAGAAATAACAGGAGTTTCTAGGAGTAATTCGGAAGACGCAGGATCTTTTAATCCCAAATAGGAAGAATAATTTTAAGGGGAGAAGGAGGTGACTGTGGCTGACAAGTGAAGTCAAAGACCGCATAAAACTAAAAGACAAGCCATACACTATAATATTGCAAGGATTAGTGGGAAGCAAGGGAATTGGGATGCTTTTGAAAAACCAACAGAAGAGAACTAAAAACGAAATACAGGGAGAAAGGATGAAATATGAAGGTAAGCTAGCCAATAATGGAAAAGGGGATAGCAAATGTTTCTTCAGATTTATAAAGAGCAAAAGAGAGGCAAGTGGACATTGGACCACTAGTAACGTTTCTGAAATTCAAGAGACTCGAGGGTGGGGTGATGAGAAGTTAATGTAGTTGCTATTACTAAGGAAAAGGTGCTTGGGAAGGATAAGTCACTTGGGCCAGATGGACTACACCTCAAGGTTCTGAAGGACATAGCTTTAGAGATTGTGAAGGCATTAGTAGTGATCTTTCAAGAATCAGGGATTGGTCCCAGAGTACTAGAAAATTTAAAATGTTACTCTGCTGTTCAAGAAAGGAGTGAAGCAAAAGAGGGGAAACTAGGCGGGTTAGCCTGACTTCAGTGGCTGGTAATATTTTAGTCTATTATTAAGAATGAGGTTTCCGAGCACTTAGAGGTACATGATAAAATAGGCCAAAGTATGCATGGTTTTGTGAAGGGGAGATCTTGCCCCTTCTGTTGCAATACTTTGAGGAAGTAAATAGCAGGATAGACAAAAGAGAGTCGTGGATGTTGTTTACCTGGATTTTCAGAAGGCCTTTGATAAGGTGCTGCATGTGAGGCTGCTAAGGAAGATGAGTGTCCATAGTATTAGAGGGGAGATACTATTAGAGGCAAAGAGTGGAATAAAGGGGGCTTTTTCTGGTTTGCTGTCAGTGATTAATGGTGTTCTGCAGGGGTTGGTGTTGGGACTGGTACTCTTCACGTAGTATATCAACGATTTGGATGAGGGAATCAAAGGCTTTGTTGCCAAGTTTGCAGATGATACAAATATAGGTGGGGGAGTAGGTAGTGTAGAGGAAGCAGGGAGTTTGCAAAAGGACATGGACAGTTTGGGAGAGTGAATAAAAGGTGGCAGATGGAATACAGTTTAGCAAAGTTTGTAGTCATGTCATAGGAATTAAGGCATGGTCTATTTTCTAAATGGGGAGATGATTCAGAAATCGGAGGTGCAAAGGGAATTGGAAGGGCTGGTGCAGGATTCCCAAAAGATTCCCTCGGAGGTGAGGAAGGCAAATGCAATGTTAGCATTTATTTTGAGAGGACTAGAATATAAAAACAGGGATGTATAAGGAATTGGTCAGACTGCATTTGAAGTATTGTGAGCAGTTTTACGCTCCATATCTGAGGAGGTTTGTGCTAGCTTTGGAGAGGGTACGTAGGAGGTTGACGAGAATCGTCCTGGGGATGATTGGGTTAACGCATGATGAATGTTTAATGGCACTGAACATGTACATGCTGGAGCTGTGAAGGATGAGGGGGAACCTCTTTGAAACTTACTGAGTAGTGAAAGGCTTGGATAGAGTGGATGTGGAGAGGATATTACTACTACTGGGAGAGTCTAAGACCAGAGGACTCAACCTCAGAATAAAAGGACATACTGTTAGAAAGGAGATGAGGAGGAATTTCTTTAGTTAGAGGCTGGTCTGTGGAATTCATTGCCACAGACAGCTGTGGAGGCCAAGTCATTGGGTATTTTTATCAGGGAGATTGATTCTTGATTTCTAAGGGTTTCAAAGGTTATGGGAAGAAGGCAGGAGAATGTGTAGCGAGGGAAAGATACAGTAGATCAGCCATGATTGATGACGGAGTAGACTCGATGGACTGAATGGCCTAATTCTGCTCCTATGACTTATGAAGACCTTATTGAAGTTATGTAACGTGTATCGACTGCACTGCACTCAACTTCTGTTTTTTCCACAAACCTTTAAGTTTGATTGATTGAGACATTCTTTTGATTGTCCCATTTATTCAGATCCCAAATGTCCTATTTTCCTTCATGTGGATAGTCAGGTTGGAAAAGGCAAAAATATTTCGAGCTGAAAGATAGGTCACCAAATCCATTTACTGATATTTGTTTTATTTTTGACATGGCATAGTAGAAATCTTCTTGAACCTAATATCAGATTGGCACAATGGGGAAATGGTATGAGTATTTTTTGTTTCTGCTTTCTCAGATGTGGAGTACTAAGAGTTGCCTCTCCCAACTTTGCCAAGAGAGCAGTGGATGAAATGAATGGAAGAGAATATCATGGAAAGTCCATTAAAGTCCACATGGCAAAAATCGCAGGAGATCGCATGCTTAAAAATCATACACAACCACCACTGAAGGGGCAGCATTTGATACAGGATCATGTTACCAAGGACACCAAATTCAAAGTGGACCATCAAGAGGAGTTTTATTCCACATCTACAAAGATTCTTAATGCAGGTTCTCAAAAGGTATTGAACACATTATAAAATGATGGTTTGTTGTACTGCCTCTCCAGGTGTACCTTGAGGAATATTTTGTTTAATATGAAATTCATTCAATATTATATGTATGCTTGTTAATTGTTAAACAGGGAAAGACCAATCTGCAAAAAAAAATAAAAAAATGCTGGAGTGGCTCACCAAGTCATGCAATTACTCTGAAGGACATGAATATGCAACGTTTGGGTCGGGTCCCTTTTCAGACTGATTTTCATAAGGGAGAGAAAGCTGGGAGAGAGGTGGGCTTGGGACAAAGCCCAGTAAGCAATGGGTAGATACAGGTGAGGGAGGTTTTTGATTGGCAGACGGTTGGACAAAGGCCATGTCAAAGGACAAAAAGTGTGAGACAAGATAAGAATAGAAGACGTCTGAAGAAGTGTCTCGACCCGAAACGTCACCCATTCCTTCTCTCCAGAAATGCAGCCTGTCCTGCTGAGTTACTCCAGCTTTTTGTGTCTTATCTTCAATGTGTGAAATGTGAGTCAGAGGAATTATTGTCATTGAAGGAGGATGGGGAAAGAGGGAAAGGGAAAGAGAGAAATGGGTGCAAATCCAAGTAGGGTACAGAGAAGAGAGGTGACGCAAAATGGATTTAATTTTGGTCACGGGAGCTACAAGGCAGTAGCTCTGCTATCTGCACCACTGTACTGTCCTAATTGGTATACTTATTACATCAATTGAACCCTGAACTAATAAGGAAGGCATCTGTGTAAATGCAAAGCCAGTTAATGGATCTGATCATTCTCTGTTATCATTTCTGGGATGCCATTAAATATCTCTGCTATTTTTAATCTCTGAAACATCTCCTCACTTGGGTCACAAGTAGTTTCACGTCTGAGAAGAATTGAGATGTAGACCCAAGATTTCACTGAAGGTACTCTGGACAACAAGTTTGTTTTCTAGCTTGAATGTATCAGTAGGAATTTTGTCGTCTCCATTTTATTATCCACACAGGAACATGTATGTCTGATTGGCAACCAGGCTGGCATTTGTTGAAGTTTAATCTTACATGGCCGAGTCTATGTTTAAGTGTCCTGGAACCTACTTCCTTCAACTTTGTCCAGACATATAATGTGTTCTTGTCATTTAGAAACTATTTGATATCTTTATACTTGGAATCTTACTGAGTTGGCCACACTTCAAGGAAAATTCAGGAAAAATTATTTACTGTGATATCCACTAATTGTATCCTTTTTGGGTGAAATTGATTGTGGGATAATGGAGGTAAAAGACATCCAGAGAACACCTAGAATTGAGAGATGTAACTTTCTGCAATGCAAAAATATTTTAAAAACAAAATGCTTTCACTTGCTACACAGGAAAGATCTGCAGTGGAGGTTGTGGTAATGTGAATGATGGGCAGATGAAGCCAGGTATAGGGAGAGGAAGTGTGGAAGTAACAACAGATGCTCAAATGTGATATATGAAGATAATAAAGGGCTGCAGATGGGCTTCTAACATGAGAGTTCCAGACTCTTTCTGATAACAGTCTGTTACGCTAACCCAAATCATATTAGAACATAAGCCTGATTTTGTGCCCGAATGTTTCTTTACACATAATAACATCCAGACTACTCTTACATATTTCAAATTAATTAACCACTAACTTTTATCACATAATGACATACAGTGCCCTCAATAATGTTTGGGACAAAGACCCATCATTTATTTATTTACCTCTGTACTCCACAATTTGAGATTGTAATAGAAAAAAATCACATGTGGTTAAAGCGCACATTGTCAGATTTTAATAAAGGCCATTTTTATACATTTTGTTTCACCATGTAGAAATGACAGCAGTGATTATACATAGCCCCCCCCCCCCATTTCAAGGCACCATAATGTTTGGGACACAGCACTGTCATGTAAATGAAAGTAGTCATGTTTAGTATTTTGTTGCATATCCTTTGCATGCAATGACTGCTTGAAGTCTGCGATTCGTGAACATCACCAGTTGCTGGGTGTCTTCTCTGATGATGCTCTGCCAGGCCTGTATTGTAGCTAGCTTGTTTTGGGGCCTTCCCCTTCAGTTTTCTCTTCAGCATATAAAATGCGTGCTCAGATTGGGTGATTGACTTGGCAACTCAAGAATTTACCATTTTTTAGCTTTGAAAAACTCCTTTGTTGCTTTAGTAGTATGTTTGGGATCATTGGCTTGCTATAGAATGAACCGCCGGCCAATGAGTTATGAGGCATTTGTTTGAACTTGAGCAGATAGGATGTATCTATACACTTCAGAATCCATTATGCTACTACCATTAGCAGTTGATTTTGGTAAGCCTTAGGTTTACTGCAGACAGTGGTCATTGACAAATCCACACCTGACTCCTGAAGAGTGTTTCTGATCTATCGGACAGGTGTTTGGGGATTTGCCTTTGTTAGAGAGAGAATTCTGTCATCAGCAGTGGAGGTCTTCCTTGGCCTGCCAGTCCCTTTGCGATTAGTAAACTCAACAGTGCTCTTTTTCTTCTTAATGATGTTCCAAACAGTTGATTTTGGTAAGCCAAAGGTTTGGCTGATGTCTCTAACAGCTTTATTCTTGTTTCGCAGTCTCACAATGGCTTCTTTGACTTTCATTGGCACAACTTTGGTCCTCATGTTGATAAACAGCAATAAAAGTTTCCAAAGTGATGGAAAGACTGGAGAAAAGACTAGGTGCTGAGAGCTCTTTTAAACCTGCATTAAGGAGGCAATTAAACACACCTGAGCAATTACAAACACCTGTGAAGCCATGTGTCCCAAACAGGATCGTTCCGAGTCAGCATGGATTTACGAAGAGGAAATCATGCTTGACTAATCTTCTGGAATTTTTTGAGGATGTAACTAGGAAAATTGACAGGGGAGAGCCGGTGGATGTAGTATACCTTGACTTTCAGAAAGCCTTCAACAAGGTCCCACATAGGAGATTGGTGGGCAAAATTAGAGCACATGGTATTAGGGATAGGGTACAGACATGGATAGAAAATTGGTTGGCAGACAGAGAGCAAAGAGTGGTGATTAATGGGTCCCTTTCAGAATGGCAGGCAATGACTAGTGGGGTACCGCAAGGCTCGGTGCTGCGGCCGCAGCTATTTACAATATACATTAATTACTTGGATGAAGGGATTAAAAGTACCATTAGCAAATTTGCAGATGATCCAAAGCTGGGTGGCAGTGTGAACTGTGAGGAAGATGCTATGAAGTTGCAGGGTGACTTGGACAGGTTGTGTGAGTGGGCGGATGCATGGCAGATGCAGTTTAATGTGGATAAGAGTGAGGTTATCCACTTTAGTGGTAAGAATAGGAAGGCAGATTATTATCTGAATGATGTCAAGTTAGGAAAAGGGGACTTACAACGAGATCTGGGTGTCCTAGTGCATCAGTCACTGAAAGGAAGCATGCAGGTACAGCAGGCAGTGAAGAAAGCTAATGGAATGTTAGCCTACATAACGAGGAGTTGAGTATAGGAGCAGAGGTCCTTCTGCAGTTGTACAGGGCCCTAGTGAGACCGCACCTAGAGTACTGTGTGCAGTTTTGGTCTCCAAATTTGAGGAAGGATATTCTTGCTATTGAGGGCGTGCAGCGTAGATTTACTAGGTTAATTCCCGGAATGGCGGTCCTGTCATATGTTGAAAGACTGGAGCGACTAGGCTTGTATACACTGGAATTTAGAAGGATGAGAGGGGATCTTATCGAAACATATAAGATTATTAAGGGGTTGGACACGTTAGAGGCAGGAAACATGTTCCCAATGTTGGGGGAGTCCAGAACCAGGGGCCACAGTTTAAGAATAAGGGGTAGGCCATTTAGAACGGAGATGAGGAAAAACCTTTTCAGTCAGAGAGTTATAAATTTGTGGAATTCTCTGCCTCAGAAGGCAGTGGAGGCCAATTCTCTGAATGCATTCAAGAGAGAGCTAGATAGAGCTCTTAAGGGTAGCAGAGTCGGGGTATGGGGAGAAGGCAGGAACGGGGTACTGATTGAGAATGATCAGCCATGATCACATTGAATGGTGGTGCTGGCTCGAAGGGCCGAATGGCCTACTCCTGCACCTATTGTCTATAATGGTGCCCTGAAATGGGGGGACTATGTATAAACACAGCTGTAATTTCTACATGGTGAAACCAAATTGTATAAGAATGGCCTTTATTAAAATCTGACAATATGCACTTTAACCACTTTTACACCAGGGGGCGACTAGCTGCCTCGCCTACAGTCGTCTGTCCCTTTCGAACTCTTTTTGTTATTTTTGGTAAGTTTTAAAAGTTGGTGTAAATGTTCTGGTTTGTTTTATGTGTGGGGTGGGGGAGGGGGTCGGGGGAAACTTATCAATCTCTTACCTTGCCGGAGATGCGATTGTTTTCCAGATCGTATCTCCGGTCACTGCAGCCTAACATCGTGGAGCTGGAGGCCTTGCTGGGACTGACTTTGACCCCCCGCGGGGCTGTGGACTTACCATCTGAGCGTGCGATTCCTTGTCTGTATCGACGCTCTAACCGCGGCCTGTGGACTTTAACATAAGGAGCTCCCAATCTAGGGTTGAGACCGGTCAGGACCTCCAAAAGCTGCATGAAGTTCAACAAGCCCTGACCCGGGGTAGATCGCCTGGCGCGGGAGTACTGAGATCCTCCCCCCGATGCAGGAGCTTGATCGCCCAGATGAGGAATGGCCGCCGCCGGCTACGGGAGTCGAGATCGTCCCGTCAACGGAAGGTTAGGGGCCCCCGACCGCTGGAGAACAAAGAAGGGAGAGGTTGAACTTTTTTCGCCTTCCATCACAGTGAGGAATGTGGAGGAGTCACTGTGGAGGAGTCACTGTGGAGGATGTTGATGTTAAAATGTATTTTGTGTGTCCTGTTGCTTTCTATTGTTATGACTGTATGGCAAATGAAGTTCCTCGTATGTTGCAAAACATACTTAGCTAATAAAGTATTATTGTGATGTGATTTTTTTCTATTACAAATCTCAAATTGTGGAGTACAGAGGCAAATAAATAAATGATGGGTCTTTATCCCAAACATTATGGAGGGCACAGTACCTATTGGATAAAAACAAATTAAATGTATTTAATGCAGTTGCTTGAAGATCAAAAGCAAACTGGTGATGTTAATGTCTTTGAATCTAAAAGTCCTATTTATTCCAAAAACTATAGGTTTTTGGAATCCCTCCATGTTGAATACGCCTATTGTACCTATCTACCACTATTTCAGTTAAACAATTAAGAGAGCAAGAAGTATTTAACTTTTTAGGAGGCACAAGACTGCAGAAGCTGCAATCCATAGGAAAAAGAAAGCTGCTGGAGGAACTCAGCAGATCACGCAGCATCTGTGGAGGGAAATAGACAGTAAATGTTTCGGGTTGAGATCCTTCCTCTAGACTGAAAGAGTGTAAGGGAAGTAGCCATTCGAGGTGAAGGAAGGGCTGGGGTATGAGCTAGCATGCAATCGGTAGACATAGCTGACGAAGGATTGATTGACAAATGGCAGATTTGGGGGTCAGGGGAGGGGGGTTGTGAGAGGGTTAATGGATAAAGCAACAGATACTGGGGATGATAAGTGGAGAACAAAAATATGTAAATTCTTGAATCTGGTAGGAAAAGGAAATGAAGAATGGAACTGAACAGAGGGAGGGGAGGGATGAGTACTGGGGAGAGGAGATTGAGGGAAGGAAAGAAACAGGATGACAGGGGGCGGGAATGGGGTAAGGTAGAAAAAAGGGGGTATGAGAGGACCAGGGTAAAATGGAGGAGAGAAAAGAAGGGGAAGTGGTGCCTGAAATTTGAGAATTATGTGAATCATAAGTGGAACACGAGGTGATATTCCACTAATTTGCATTGGACCTCGACCTAGCAGTGGAGGAGGCTGAGGGCAGAAAGGCCAGTATAGGGAGAATACAAAATCCACACAGTGCCTGAGATTGGGATGAAACCTGTGCTCCTGGAGCTGTGACAGAGTAATGCTATTTGTTATGCTACCGTACCTTTTGTTCCTTTTCAAATACTCCTCAGAATGTTCCCTCTGCCGAATTACAGCTGTGGCTGGATTGGCAGTACAATCATCTGAATCAGAAGGTTGTGGGCTTGTTCCACTGCTGAGATTTTCGTCAAAATTCTGACTCATGCCTGTGGAATTGAGAGTATTACAGAAGGCCCATCTGTGCCCTTTGGGGGCTGTAAAGGACCCCACTGCACCATTTTGCAAAAGAGCAAAAATGTTAATTCTTGGTATTGTCATCAATATTTAACCCTCAACTAGCAGCCAAAAGCTGATTGGTGGTCAGCATATTGGTGTTTTAAGGAGCTTAATCTCTAAATTATTCCCATATGTCTAATATTTTAACAGTAATTGCACTTAAAACTAAGTATTATAGAAATCAAGGTTACAAAACCTCGAGAGTGGAAATCTTTCATTTAAATGTATCATTGTTGCCATCAAGCAAATCTATTGAAGTTTCTAATTGGCATGCATCTTATCAGATGAGCAGAAGGAAATATAAACAGATGCAGTGTCTGCAGAACACCCCAACAGCAGCAGGAACATTTATTCCCCCAAATTCTGCCAATTTAAGTAGTTTCAACAAACTGATGAAGACTCTCTTGGAATTGTATCCTGAAGCAAACAGGTCAGAAATATTTTCTAATGATTAGAGTCAATACCTGTTCTAGAATCCTGCACTATATTTTTAACACCTTTTGTTTTCAAACTTAATAAAAACTTACTCTCAAATATATCACTGCTATAAATTGTTGCTTCTTAAATGTTATTGCATTCTTAAAGTCTTTAATTTGTGTACCTATACAATTCCATTAAGTTTTGCACTATGGATTTTTCATGAATATGTCCTGACTTGCATGTGATAATCCCAATGCAAACAACATAAATGCTCAATACAATCAGCAATTTTTTTATTGAAAAAATAGTAAATGTATCCTAGTTTTCCCTCCTTGATAATACTAACTTCCAGAAGTTATGTCAGTGGACCAATGCTTGTACATTCTGCACACATGAATAAGTGATTTTTGGCTGGCTGTCTAAAAATGTAGTGATAGAAAAAGTAGCCAAGCCCAGGTTAGTTCTTGCCTGATGTTTTCATTCTAATTTTGCACTTTTAATTAACAAGATCCCTGGCATATTCTCTCCTCTTTAGCTTGAGGGTGCAGAGACCAGTTGTAGTAATCTTCATGTTGCAACTTTGGTCAGCTAAATCAGCGCAAATTGACCTCTACAAGAAAAAACAATTGCATCTGAACCGGAGAGGGACTCAAATCATGTTGGGATAATTGCTTGAGTGGCTTTAAAATTGTCTGGCAGGGAGGTGGAAGTAAGACGACTAGAAATGTACATAGCACTCCAATTTGGCCATACCAATGTCTTGTACAGATGCTCCCCAGCTTACGATGCTTGGAATTTTCGACATTGCAATGGTGCAAACGGCAGCGACCCATAGCAAGCCGCAGCTTGCTTCCGGCCATGTGATCAGGTGTATTAAATGCATTTCGACTTGCGATATTTCTGGTTTCCGATGGGTTTCTCAGAACGTAAACTCCATCGTAAGTTGAGGAGCACCTGTATAGCTATATCACAACATTCCAACCTGTATTCAAAACTCTGATCAAGGTAGGCAATCATGCCAAATGCCTTTGTCACCACGGTCTACCCGTATCACCACTTTCGTGAAACTATGTACCTGCACACTTAGGTATTTCTGTTTTACAGCACTCCGATGGGCCCAGCGTTTATTGTTTAAAAAATACTTGGATGGGTAATGAATAGGAAAGATTTGCCAGGCGCAGGTAAATGGGAGTACCTTGATTAAGCAATTTAGTTGGCATGGACATAAGGGCCTACTGGCCTGTTACCATGCTGTAGAGCTCTATGACCTTTGAATACCCGAATCAACTGGTAAAGTCTCTGCCTCACAGCACCAGAGACCCAGGTTCGACCCTGACCCCAGGTGCTGCTCTGTGGAGTATGCATATTCTCCTTGTGACCACCTGGGTCTCCTCTGGGTGTGCCAGTTTCCTCCCACATCCTAAACCTACGGGCTTGTTGGCCTCTGTAAATTGTGCCTAGTGTGTTGGCAGTAGATGAGAAAATGGGAGAACGTAGAGCCAGTGCAAATGGGTGATCGATAATTGGCGTGGACTTGGTGGGTTGAAGGGCCTGCTTCCATGCCGTAACTCTTTAAAACAATATGACAATTATATCTTGGCCTTGCAACTGTTAAGGGAGATTAAGTATTGCATGATTTACAGTAGAGTACAAGATACATGTGCAGTGTGTAGAAGATTATAGACTGCTGATGCTGGAATCTTGAGCAAAAAAAAAGTGCTGGAAGAACTCATCTGGCCAGGCTGCACGTGTGAAAGGAAATAGATAGATGATGCTCCAGTTTGAAGAAGAGCCCTGACTCGAAACGTTATCTGTTTATTTCATCCACAGATGCTGCCTGCCCTACTGAGTTCCACCAGCACTTTGTTTTTTGTTTAGTTCAATGTATAATTTAACTTTGAATATTTCGATGTTATTGCGTTGGTGTAGTAATTTATGGTTTGATTTATACTTAGGAATGAAATCATTCAAGCATTGAAAGAAGTAAAAGCAAATAACAAAGGTTTGCTAAGTGGCTTGGCTCTAACCACAATTGTTCAACTGGCATCTGCTATCTTGAAAAGAAAGTCATCTACAAATAGCAAAGAATAAATGGTATGTATTTAAATGTAAGTGTGATAAATGTGAATAAATGCAAGTGTACAAAAATGTACTTTATTTATGAAGTTAAATTGAAATAATAAAAAATTATTACGCCCATTGAAATCTGAAGAAAAGAGTGAAAAGTGTTAATAAAATGGACAATGGAAGACTTGAGTAGTTTAGTTTAGAGATACAGCATGGTCCGTGCCGACCTGTGAACTAGTTCCATCCTACGTACTAGGGACAATTTCCAGAAGCAAATTAACCTACAAAACTGCACGTCTTTGGAATATGGAAGGAAACCGGAGCTGACCCAGAGAAAGCCCACATGGTTGCAGGAAAAACGTACAAACTCTGTACAGATACCACCTGTAGTCAGGATCAAACCCAGATCTCTGTTGCTATAAGACCGTAACTACTGCTGCGCCACTCTGCCTCCCTAAAAAAGATATTTGGTCACAATATATGTGCCCCTCATTTACCATTAATCTGTTTTGAACTACTGATTAAGATCAGTTTCATTTCTATTAGGCATTCAACAGTCAAGTTGAATGTTACCATTGACTAAAATAGGAGTGCTGAGGGAAAATATGGTATTTCTCCCACTACTTAAATTACGGTCAGTGAATTTAGCATTAACAAGGGACTGAGCTGAATGACTTAGGCTCTCAAAATGTCATTGTACATTCTCGCCAGGGCAACTCACAGGGTTATTAGGGTAGCATGTAATGAATGTGTGTTTATGTTCATGATAGTTGAATATTTGAAATGTGTCATTGTAAAGAAGAATTAACTGTGCTTTAATACTTGTTTAATTTCTTTTCAGCATTTGTGAAGAAAGATAAATCACACTCAGAAATAATTCCAGGCTTCCATTAAACGTGTGATAATCATTGCCTTGCCTTTCATTTTTCATCAAATTTGTTTTAATCGGAGGGAATTATCAGAATTGAAGAGGATTCTACATTTATGACAAGGCTCTTTAATGTTGATCTGCTAATTGTGTTAATTATAGAACGTTACTCTTTTTGAATATTTTCATTTTGTGAGAAAGTTAAATAAATTGATGAGAAGCAATTATGTTCACTGAGGGATATCTGTGATCGGAATACTTTGAATAAGAGTTTGGCATAATTTGTGCTTACATTTTGTAACATATATATAGAATTTAAATCTATGAACCTTTTATCAGACCTGCCATCCTGGAATTAATCTGGTGACCCTCTTTTTATTACAAGTATTACAAGGAGACAAAATTAACATGTAATATTCCAGGTCGGTCTCACCAAGGCCTTTTTTATAAACAAATAAACGATAGCTAGGTTATTATCTTAGTTTAAAATGACAGAGTTTAATTTTTAAAAAATTAAAGGACCAGAGTGACTCAGTGGGTCAGGCAGCATATCTGGAGGACATGAATATGCAATATTTAAGATTGGGACACTTCTTCAGACTGATTGTAATGGGGTGGGGGGGGTGAAAGCTGGGAAAAAGATGGGGGCCGGACAAAGCCTGACAGGTGATGGGTGGATACAGGTGAGGGAAGTATTTGATTAAGGGTGGAGATAATAATTAACAAGGCACAAAAATCAAAGCTGTTAGGTTTAGTTTAAAGGCCCCCTATCAGGAAGGCCACTTTTGGTGAGTATTAATTAAATGCTGAGGAGCTATTGAAAACTAAAAATCTGGGGAAAATGGCACACAGCGCTGGAGTTACTCAATTGGTCAGGCAGCATCTCCGGACAACATGGACGGGTGATGTTTCATGACTGGACACTGTATTGATTGTGATGGTGGAGAGAAAGAAAGCTGGAAGAGAGAAGGGGGTGATAAGTGCTTATAATCTGGACTACATTGCTAAAGTGGTAAAAAAGGAAATGGTAAGTATTCCAAAGAAAAGAAAATGCAGGGCTATGATGAGAGGGAAGGAAGAGAAACTAGCTGGGTTGGTTAATCGGGATTTTGGCCTCAAGTGTTGTAACCATTCTGTGGTTCTGAGATATGGGGAGATGTTTAAGCAAACTGTTTTGTGAAAAAAAAATACAGTACTCTTTAGTACTCTTATACAGTACTCTTATCCTGACAGATAAGAGAATTTGAGGGTGTTATGCGACCAAACGACAGTGTTAAACCACTTCCATAAATTGCATGCAAGTCAACATCACTTGAAGATTAGGAAGCAAAGATGCGCAATATACCAGAAAGCTAATATCAATGCAGGTGTAGGAAATCTGAAACAAAACAGAAAATGCTGGAAACACTCAGCAGGTTAGGTAGCATCTGGGGTTAGAGAAATGTGAATTAATTTTTCAAATTGAAGGCCCTCAGAAATGGGAAAGAGAGAAAAGTTATTTTTAACTTGTAGAGAGGGTGGGGACAATGCATAGGATAAGGGAAATGTATCTGATAAAATGACTTGAGTGTTGCTGCATTGATGAGCTGCTGGTAAAGAAATCTTGTTGATAGGTTATTGAGGGAAGTTAGAGATGGAGAATAATCGTTCATAAAGGCTGTGAAATAGCAAGTTGAATTATACCAATTGGAACAAACTGGGTGGAAGCGAATAGGTGTACTAGTGAGAATGAGGGGAAGGAATCGTTGAGTGCTTTTTAGTTCATATAAGTAATAGGAGCAGAATTAGGCCATTCGGCCCATCAGGTCTACTCCACCATTCAATCACGGCTGATCTATCTTCCCCTCGTAACCCCATTCTTCTGCATTCTCTCATAACCCCTGACACCCGTAGTGATCAAGAATCTATCTATATCTGCCTTTAAAATATTCATTGACTTGGTCTCTACAACATTCTGCGGCAATGAATTCAAGTCAGTGGATATTTTTACAGCAAAGATGGATAGATTCTTGATTAGTACAGGTGTCGGAGGATTATGGGGAGAAGGCAGGAGAATGGGGTTAGGAGAGAGAGATAGATCAGCCATGATTGAATGGCGGAATAGATTTGATGGACCGAATGGCCAAATTCTACTATTCTTTATGACCTTGTAAGCAGATGGTAGAAGGATGTTTTTATGGACTGGAAGTCTGTGACTATTGGTGTGCCTCAGGGTTTGTTGGGGCCCATTGTTTGTCATCTATATCAGTCCTTATTAAACTATTACCGTGTCATTCACCCTTGAGTCTTTATCACAATTTCATTCACCCTCAACTAAATTTTCTCATGTTTTTTGGTAATTTTCGTCTTGTGTATAAATTTTATATATATTAAGTCATTCACTCCTCTGGTTTCATTCACCCCAAAATAATTTAATTCGCCCTTGGGTGAACCATTCACCAGTTTCAGATGCACTGATCTATATCACTGATTTGGATGAAAACATACATGGCATGATTAGCAAGTGAGTGGTGTTGTAGATAGTGAAGATGATTTTCAAAGATTACAGCAGGATCTTGATCAATTGGGCAGGTGTGCTGAGGAATGGTTGCTGAAATTTAAAGAGAATGTGAGCAGGACCTACACGGTGAATGGTAGAGCTCTGGGGGGGTGTTGTGAAGCAGAGGGATCTAGGAGTGCATGTGCATACATACTTGAAAGTGGTGTCACAAGCGGATAGGGTGGTCAAGAAGGCTTTCGGCACATTAGCCTCCATAGAAACAGAAAATAGGCCCTTCGAGCCAGCACCGCCATTCATTGTGATCATGGCTCATCATCCACAATCAGTAACTTGTGCCTGCCTTCTCCCCATATCCCTTGGCTCCACTAGCCCCTAGAGCTCTATCTAACTCTCTTTTAAATCCATCCAGTGAATTGGCCTCCACTGCCTTCTGTGGCAGAGAATTCCACAAATTCACAACTCTCTGGGTAAAAAAGTTTCTTCTCACCTGTTTCAAATGGCCTCTCCTTTATTCTTAGACTGTGGCCCCTGGTTCTGGATTCCCCCAACATTGGCAACATTTTTCCTGCATCTAGCTTGTCCAGTCCTTTTATAATTTTATACGTCCCTATAAGATCCCCTCTCATCCTTCTAAACTCCAGTGAATACAAGCCCAGTCTTTCCAATCTTTCCTCATATGACAGTCCCTCCATCCCAGGGAGAAACCTTGTGAACCTACGCTGCACAGCATCAATAGCAAGGATGTCTTTCCTCAAATTAGGAGACCCAAACTGCACACAATACACAAAATGTGGTCTCACCAGGCCCCTATACAACTGCAGAAGGTCCTCTTTGCTCCTGTACTCAAATCCTCTCGTTATGAAGGCTTTCTTCACTGCTTGCTGTACCTGCACGCTTACTTTCAGTGACTGGTGTAAGGACACCAAGGTCTCGTTCCACTTCCCCTTTACCTAATCTGACACCATTGATATAATAATCTGCCTCCTTGTTTTTGCCACCAAAGTGGATAACCTCATATTTATCTACATTATTCTGCATCTGCCATGCACCTGCCCACTCAACCTGTTCAAGTCACCCTGCAACCTCCTAATACCATCTGTCAAGAGTCTTGAGAACGAAAGTTGGGAGGTCATGTTACAGGTGAGACCACATTTAGAGTTTTGTGTTTTTGTCACCAAGCTTGAAAGGGTTCAGAGAAGATTTACCAGGATGTTGCCAGGACTCGAGGGTCTGAGTTGAAAGGAGAGGTTGAGCAGGCTAGAGCTTTATTCCTTGGAGCGCAGGAGGATGAGGGGAGATCTTATAAAGTTGTACAAAATCATGAGAGGAATAGATTTGGTAAATGCTCCGTCTTTTGCCCAGTGTTGGGGAATCGAGAACTAGAGGACATATATTTAAGGTGAGGGGGGGAAAGATTTAATGGGAACCTGAGGGGTAGCTTCTTTGGACAAAGGGTGGTGGGTGTATGGAATAAGCTGCCGGAGGAGATAATTGAGGCAGGTACTATCGCAAAGTTTAAGAAAAGTTTAGACAGCCACATGGATAAGGTAGGTTGAGAGGGATATGGGCCAAAAGCAGGCAGGTGGGACTAGTTTAGATGGTGCATGTTGGTTGGCATAGGCAAGTTGAGCTGAAGGACCTGTTTCCACGCTGTATGTCTCTATGAGTCTAAGAACAGTTTATTTCCAGCTGCGATAAGACTATCATCTCGTTCACACCCATTCCCAGAGGTGCTGTCACATGCTCCTACTGTTCACTCTACCTCATTCAGTTTTACCGTCATTGCAGTAGGGTTTTTTTTTGCACTACATAAAGCTCACAGAGTAAACAATACACATAATGACAAATACTTTTGTTTGTTATTATGTGTATTTACCCTGTAAGCTTTATGGAAACACGGGATTTCAATGCACCCTCGTGTATATGACATAAACGAATCTAGTCTGATCTATGGTGTTCCTCTTTCTCTACTCTGCTCCTTCTGATACTCCCGCTCACTCTTTCTCTGCTACTGCCCATTTTTCTCTCCTATAATATTTTCTATGACATTCTCTTTCCGCGAATTTTTATTTTCCCTCTGCAGCCAACAACTATCATATTCATGCTCTGTGTTGTTCATCAAGATCTTTATTTCACTTGTTTTTCACATTGGTTCTTTCCATCTTCAAGCGTTTCTCACATGCTTTCTTCCATTCTCTACCCACCCCCCCCTTCCACTTATCTATCAAGTTTCTCTCCCATAAAACATTTTCGTTCCACGGTTTCCTGTTAGTTCCTCTTGCTTTGCTATCAACCTCAGCTATTTACCAGATATTTACCTCTGTCATTGCCTATCATATTCTTTTTTTTCCTATCGCCTATCGTACTGTCTTTTTGCGTGGGATTTCATATTGTCCCCCCTTGACTTCATCCTCTTCTTCAGAACTGCTTGCTTGCGTGGCTCCGGCCGCGAGTGGAGAAGCAGTAGGCATCTCCTGTAGACTTGGTCCAGTTCAGCAGAGGAGGGCTCAGTCCAACCTCTTGATGTACCGCAGCATGTGAGTGAAGGGGTGTGTGAGTTAGAAACAGAATTGAAAGCCTCAGCATTAATTCTTCCTTTGCAGGCTGGAGTTTCCGTAACTTGCGCGAAACTATTTCCTTTCTGCGAATCACTTTATTAAATTACAGACTCGGGTATATCCACTGCCATTTGAAGTAGACAGCGCCTGGGATCCTGATCTCCAGACTGATGGCACCGCTCCGCTGCCTATTCCTGGCTTTCCTTTGGATTTTCATGACCGGGAGGCCGAGTGGTAAGAATTACCTTCTCATGGACACGTCATTAGCATACCAAAATGGGTATATCTAATGTAGAAAGTCCCTGCGCTCCCAAGTCTAGACTGGGGAGCAGATGGTGTGATAGACGGGGTGGGAAAACCTCGGGGTTATGGGTGGTGAATAACCAATTCTCCAGCTCTGCCCCCTCCCCTTTGATTTCTCCCTGACAGCACAGGTGCGCGGACTTAGCATTAAAATGAGAAAATGCTGGACACACTTGGCAGATCCGGCAGTATCTGTGGAAAGAGAAACGGAGCTTTGACCTTAAACATTGACTTTATTTCTATCTCTACAGATGCTGACTGACCTGCCGAGTATATCCAGCATTTTCTATTTATATGTCATTGTCTGCAGTTTTGTTTTAGATTTCCATGCAATGGGTCTGGCAGAAGACTGGAAGCCTGGTGCAATTAAAACCAAATAGCTTTGGATTTATTTAAGTGGTGCAGTGGTCTGTCAAAAAGGTTTCCTAACAATTACACGGTGCACAGCACGATCTAGAAGGTGCAGAGTCAAGCAGTGTCTGGACCATTGACTTCGTGATGCAAGTTTAAATTCAGCCATAGCAAAAGGGAATTTAAATTCAAGCAATTAATGTCCCAAAGGGTGCATTGCGATTATGAGTGATTGGATAAACTGTGTTTGTTTTCCTTGCAGCAAAAAGGCTGAGGTGTGAAATAATAGAAGTATATGAAATTATGAGGGATATTATGGGTAGATAGTTGTAATGGCAACTTTCCGACTTTTCCAATTACTTCTTTTCCACTTGCCATTACTACACAGGAAGTAGGAGTGATCTTACGCAGACCTAATAGAACAGATCTTCCAGTCATTATTTCCAGTTTAATTGGTTGTTTATTGAAGTAGTTGTACAAACAAGGAGATGAACATACCAGGCTTTCTTTATTCCGCATTCGTTGTAGCTGGCCGCTCTGTCCCTGGTCTGGTCCCAGGTCTCGGGTCTGCCCAGTCGTTGGTCTGTTCTCAGGTCTGTCCAGTCGTTGGTCTGATGAGAACTGTATGCTCTCCCTCAATGTGTCTGCCACTCCCTGTCCCTTATGCCAATATATACACCACCCTGTGCATCTAATGTCCCCCCCCCCCCCCCCCAAGTGTCCAAAATAATACGGCAAGATATATCTAGACAAAATAATATAATATGCCAACAGTAGTTAGCCTAAACATAAATGGCTCCTACAAAAGTAAAACTCTCTTCCCAATGGCTAGGATGTCTGAGACAAGAAGGCATGAGTTTAAGGTGACAAGTAGGAGGTTTAATGGGATCCAAGGAGGAATTTTTCCACACAGAAGGTGGCTGGAGTACGGAATACGCTTACTGAGTGGTGGTGCGGACAGATACTCTCACAGAATTTAAGAAATTCCAAGTAAAGTATTAAATTACCAAGACACATGTGGCTATGGACCTAATGTGAGTGAATGGCTGAGTGTGCAGCATGGACAATGTGGCTGAAGGGCCAGTTTCTGTTCTGTATGACTCCATGACTCTTAATGATTGTTGAGCTAATGATAAGCACAAAACAGCTAGTCATAAAAATCCATCAACTTCACGTCTGCCGTTCAGCAAAGGAAATTCATAACCCCTTGTCGGTCTGGTCCACGTGTGAGTCCAGACCTACCAATGTGGTCATTCCTATTCTGCCCTTCAGGGGTAAGTAGGGTTGACCAATAAATGCCAGCATTGATAGCAATGTCTACATTCCAGTGGATTAAACAGTTTTTTAAGAAAGCCACGAACTCCAGGATGTGACGTGATGATGCTTTTTTTGTTGAAGATAGACACAAAAAGCTAGAGTAACTCAGCGGGACAGGCAGCATCTCTGGAGAAAAGGAATGGGTGACGTTTCGGGTTGAGACCCTTCTGGAAAAAAAAAAGGGTGCTCAACCCGAAATGTCACCCATTCCTTCTCTCCAGAGATGCTGCCTGTTCCGCTGAGTTACTCCTGATTTTTGTGTCCATCTTCAGTTTAAATCAGCATCTGCAGTTCCTTCCAACACAATCCTTTTTGTTGTTGTTTGTGGGATGAATGTTGGTTGGACCCAGCAGTTCTTACATTTGGGTGAACAGACTCCTTGGTCTCATCCAGAAATACAGTGCCCGCCATAATGTTTGGGACAAAGACCCATCATTTATTTATTTGCCTTTATACTCCACAATTTGAGATTTGTAATAGAAAAAAAAATCACATGTGGTTAAAGTGCATATTGTCAGATTTTAATAAAGGCCATTCTTATACAATTTGGTTTCACCATGTAGAAATTACAGCTGTGTTTATACATAGTCCCCCATTTCAGGGCACCATAATGTTTGGGACACATGGCTTCACAGTTGTTTGTAATTGCTCAGGTGTGTTTAAATGCCTCCTTAATGGCAGAGCATCACCAGAGAAGACACTCGGCAACTGGTGATGTCCATGAATTGCAGACTTCAAGCAGTCATTGCATGCAAAGGATATGCAACAAAATATTAAACATGACTACTTTCATTTACATGACATTGCTGTGTCCCAAACATTATGCTGCCCTGAAATGGGGGGACTATGTATAAACACAGCTGTAATTTCTACATGGTGAAACCAAAATGTAGAAAAATGGCCTTTATTAAAATCTGACAATGTGCACTTTAACCACATGTGATTTTTTTTCTAATACAAATCTCAAATTATGGAGTAGAGGCAAATAAATAAATGATGGGGCTTTGCCCCAAACATTATGGAGGGCACTGTTTATCACCCAAAACTATAGGCCGCACGATGGATGTGGGGAAATAGTCCCCAATTGCACGAGAAAACAGAACTGTAGAGCATAAATAAGAGGAAGTGTAAATTTCTTTATATGAATGAATTTCACCAGCATGTGGTGTGATTCAGTCAAATGGTGGTGAAATGGTTGGAATCAAAGTTAAAAAGCAAGATAATGACAGTGCTGTCTAAACAGGGTTCTGCTCTGCCATCTCACAGGTGGTGGTTTCTGGATCCGAAGACCCTCTGGCTGAATAGGGATTTCCCTCTTCTAGGAGGAAAGAAGTTCTTGCTCTTCATACTATCACATTTTATACATCTCAATTTAATCATTCCTCAGCATTTGTTTTTGCTGGCATTTCCTTATAGCTCAATATTACAGTTCTGGAAGTGTCCTTATAAATCTTTACTGAACTCTCTTCAATGTAATCACAATTTTTCTGTTGTGTGGTGAACAGATTATTTAAGCTGTGCCCTAACAATCATTTTGTAGAATCCTACCTCGCAAATACTATTCCTGGGCATCAAAGGAAAGTCTCCTGTATGTCATTTTAACCACGTTATTGATCTGTTATTTTTAAACATCATTGGACATAATTTCCAAGGGTGGGACACTAATGTCGCGGGTTGTGCTGCTACTTCATAGCTTCTGATACCCAGTTATGGTCCTGACATCCAGTCCTCTGTGCAGTTTGAACACTTTTCCTGTCACCCTTTGTGCTTCCTTAGGAGGCTCTGGTTTCCTCCCACATCACAGTGATATCTTGGTTAGTAACTTTAGTTTTAATTTAGTTTATTTATTGTCACTTGTACTGAGGTACAGTGAACAGCTTTATTGTGTGCTCTTAATTATCCACTGTGAATTAGCCTTTGGAATTGCATAATTACCACTGTAATTGCATAAAAAATCAAAGGAAAGTTGGTGGGGTTGTGAGAGAAAAGGTTGTAGAGTTACAGGGAAATAGAAATAGGGTTATGGGACCAATGGAATTGCTTGCCTGGGCCCTGGATTGAACTAGATGGGCTGAATACCCACCTTCCAAGTAGTTACAGTGCCCTCCATAATGTTTGGGACAAAGACCCATCATTTATTTATTTGCCTCTGTACTCCACAATTTGAGATTTTTAATAGAAAAAAAAATCTCATGTGGTTAAGGTGCACATTGTCAGATTTTAATAAAGACCATTTTTATACATTTTTGTTTCACCGTGTAGAAATTGCAGCAGTGTTTATACATAGTCCCCCCATTTCAGGGCACCATAATGTTTGGGACACAGCAATGTCATGTGAATGAAAGTCGTTTTTAGTATCTTATTGCATATCCTTTGCATGCAATGACTGCTTGAAGTCTGCGATTCGTGGACATCACCAGTTGCTGGGTGTGTTCTCTGGTGATGCTCTGCCAGGCCTGTATTGCAGCCATCTTTAGCTTGTGCTTGTTTTGGGAGCTAGTCCTCTTCAGTTTTCTCTTCAGCATATAAAAGGCATGCTCAATTGGGTTCAGACCGGGTGATTGACAATGGCCACAAGAATTGACCATTTATTAGCTTCGAACAACTTCTTTGTTGCTTTAGCAGTATGTTTTGGATCATTGTCTTGCTGTAGAACAGCGGTTCTTAACCTTTTTGTCCCCACGTCCCCATCAGACAGTCTTGGTCAGTACCGTGACCCCCGAAACAAAAGTTGGGGAAAAAAAACCCGATTTATGAAACATGTCTGCCAATACTCAATCAATGAGATGGGATAATTTCATTTATGACCCCTTCATGACCCTTGTAAAACCCCCAAACAACCCCCATGGGGGTTAAGAACCACTGCTGTAGAATGAACCGCCAGCCAATGAGTTTTGAGGCATTTGTTTGAACTTGAGCAAATAGGATGTGCCAATACAATTCAGAATTCATTATGCTACTACCATCAGCAGTTGTATCATCAATGAAGTTAAGTGAGCCAGTACCTTCAGTAGCCATACATGCCCAGGCCGTGTTTCACAGATGAGGAGGTATGCTTTGGATCTTGGGCAGTTCCTTCTCTCCTCCATACTTTGCTCTTGCCATCACTCTGATATAAGTTAATCTTCGTCTCATCGGTCCACAAGACCTTTTTCCAGAACTGTGATTGCTCTTTTAAGTACTAATTGGCAAACCGTAACGTGGCCATCCTATCTTTGCAGCTAACTAGTGGTTTGCATCTTGCAGTGTAGCCCCTGTATTTCTGTTCATGAAGTCTTCTGCGGACAGTGGTCATTGACAAATCCACACCTGACTCCTGAAGAGTGTTTCTGATCTGTCAGACAGATGTTTGGGGTTTTTTCTTTATTGTAGAGAATTCATCTGTCATCAGTTATGGAGGTCTTCCTTGACCTGCCAGTCCCTTTGCGATTAGTAAGCTCACCATTGCTCTTTCTTCTTAATGATGTTCCAAACAGTTGACTTTGGTAAGCCTAAGGTTTTGCTGATGTCTCTAACAGTTTTATTCTTGTTTCTCAGTCTCACAATGGCTTCTTTAACTTTCATTGTCACAACTTTGGTCCTCATGTTGATAAACAGCAGAAAAGGTTTCCAAAGGTGATGGAAAGACTGGAGGAAAGATTAGGTGCTGAGAGCTCTCTTAGACCTGCATTAAGGAGACAATTAAACACACCTGAGCAATTACTAACGCCTGTGAAGCCATGTGTCCCAAACATTATGGTGCCCTGAAATGGGGGGGGACTATGTATAAACATAGTTGTAATTTCTACATGGTGAAACCAAAATGTATAAAAATGCCCTTTAATAAAATCTGACAATGTGCACTTTAACCACATGTGATTTTTTTTCTATTTCAAATCTCACATTGTGGAGTACAGAGGCAAATAAATAAATGGTGGGTCTTTGTCCCAAACATTATGGAGGGCACTGTACGCATAAAATCCAACTGGGATTTTCCATTCTTCTCAGTTTCCCATTTATTGTTCATTCCTTGTCTTGTTACACCACTACAAAAATATGAGCTCACACTTCTTTGAATCAAAAGCATTTGCTCACATAGGTCTGGATTAAATAAGTGTAGCTCTCATCTGTCTGGGTTAAATTCCATTTGCCTTCTTTCTTTCCTATTTTCCAAACCATGCCTATGCTCCTGAAGTTGAAAGCTTTCCTCTTATTGTCAACCACCCTAATCAACTTTTGACTGACAAAGGATATTCTGCACTGCAATGAACATCATTTTAAGGTCAAATATATCACCAAAGGGAAAATTCCAACATATGTTTTAAATTAGGAAGACTGGGATCAGAGTCTTAAGAAAACAAATTAAACATTTCAGGGATGGAAATGAAGTATTTTTTGAAGTATAGACATTATTGTAACAAGGAAAACACTTCCCTCGGAGTCAATGAGAGAGACTGTGGAATAGGCAGCAAGACACAGGGAAATCAGTGAATTAGTCATATGCAACAGTGCCCATCTCCGCCCCGACCACCAATTCATGAAAGAAAGAATTCTGATGATCAGCAAAATTGTGTTGTTTCTGAAGTAAATAAAATTCTCTGAGATGATTAATACAGCTTTATTTGCCTAATTAGTCAAAGGATGTGCACAATCAGATAATTTAATTGACTTTCAGTTCAAGAAAACAGTTCTGGGCAGTCACCACAATGTAAATGATGGAACTTTTGGATATACAGTGAGTGTGGAGGATCTCTTCATTAGACTTGAAATGTTATTTATTTGATGATGTTATTGACCTGATGATGTTCCCAGAATGTTCTGTTTTATATTAGATTTTGTTATCTACTGTATTTGCTTTGCAAACTTTCATTCAGTGTCTGCTGACAAAACTTGCCTCTCTTTGTTTTCGGTGTTGCTGACTGGCAGGTGTTGTTTTTATCTGTGGCTGCGGAGGCTGGCAGTATAAGTGGGAGAGCTCAGTGAGTTTTCAAGAAGCCAACAGCCCACTGCTATCTTCCCTCCTGTCAGAGTGTTGAGAGGCTGCTGACGGGTAGAGGTTGGAAACTAAACAGACTCTTTGTCTCAATGGTAGAAGTGTGATAAGCTGGTGATAGCTGACCTGCTATCACCAAGCATATGTGCCTACTCAGCTCCCACCCAAGGTCAAGGGGCAGTGTGCGGGTGTCACACTTGTTTCCGCGGGTGGCAATCCTGCCCTCGATGCGGGTTGCAGGGCAAAGACTTATAAAAAGACTGGCACACCAACTCCAGGTGGGTACATAAAGCTGGTTCTGCGCTGCCCTGTTAATGGTGCTTTTTTTCTACCACAGTGTTATACTCAGATTCCATGAGGTTATTTCACTGAAAGCAGGGGATTTCTCCTCATTTTTTCTCACTTGTTAGCAAAAAACAGATTATTTGTTCTTATCACACTTCTACCACTGAGACGAAGAGCCTGTTGCATTTTCCAAAGCTAATGCAGTGATGACAAATCAACTGTGCCTGCACCCTCCTCCTTGTTCACTCTGCGTCTTTCCACCAAGTGTTGTTTGTGACCTATGTTTTCTCTTGGTTCAATTCTGAGTGAAACTATCTGCTTTTGCTCAATGCCAGACTTTCACAGTGTAGCATCTATGGAAGCAGAAACAGTTAACGTTTGTGATCGAAAATGTCTCTTTCCAAAGATGCTGCTTGATTGAGTGTTTTCATTTTGTGGCTTTGTTTCGGGTTTCCCACAACTGCAGGTTTTAAGATCTTTTCATTAATGGTGGGAGTAATTGTGGGCGCTGACAAGAATGTACATAAAATGATGAGCTGTGGTTAAGATTCAAATCTGATTGTTATCTGATGTTTAGCGAGCAACAGTTCTGAAGTGCACAAACTCTTCTTTGGCCAGGCCCTGCTCCTGACATTGCTGCTTGCAGCTTCTCCCCAGACCTGCCTATTCTGATGATGTTGTGAAGACATCCCCTGCTGACCTGGACTCACTTGACTCAGAGAGTCATTGAGTCATAGAGCTGTGCAGCATGGAAGCAGGCCTTTCAGCCCAACTTGTCCATGCTGACCAAGTTGGCATTCTGGGCTCTTCCCCTTTGCCTGCATTTGGCCCCTATCCCTCTAAACCCTTCCTATCCATATACCTGTCCAAACATCTTTTGACATGGGAAGTTGGAATGCCAGGTTACTGCTTCAATGCTGGGACAACAGTAACATGCTATTACAAGTCCAGAGAATAGGATTGTTGATATGTTTGGGTGGTTTCATTGTTGCGGCCAGCCTGGAGAGTCTGCAGGGCTTTGCTACAGGCGCGTGGAAAGCATCACTGGACTGAAGGAAAATGCTGCAAAGGGGTCTCTGGTTCTAGTGTGCTCTGGGTCTCAACAGTTTATTACTACTGCTTTTGGCTTTGGGCTTCAAGAGCTCGAAAATATACTCTGGAGAGTCATAGTCATAGCATGGAAATCAAGTAACGTGGAGATCACACTGAGAGCTCATTTACCCCAGTCCCTTATTATTCTCCCTGCAGCAGTTGCTTCCTCTGTTCTCTGGAACTGTGTTCCAGACCCCAACCATTCTTTAGCTGACATAACGCTTCTTCAACTCTTCTCGAAAATTTTCTATCTTTGCCCCACACCTGCCCCAACACCCCAGTGCAGTTATTGATCTGTCAGATAGGGAAAATAATGTGGCCAAGATGTCCCCATCCGTGCTTCTCATTATTCTGTACATATCTCACTTCAGCCTCCTCCATTCCAAAAAAACTACAGTCTCTCCTAATCACCAAGATCTCCAGCCCAGGCAATATCTTCATTCTCGCCTCTGCTTCTCTCCAGTATTTTCGTGAAAGAAGACCCAGTACTGACGTACAGTGCATTCAGAAAGTATTCAGACCCCTTCACTTTTTCCACATTTTGTTACGTTACAGCCTAATTTTAAAATGGGTTAAATTCATTTTTTTAATCAT
Source organism: Rhinoraja longicauda (assembly GCF_053455715.1). Lineage (NCBI taxonomy): Eukaryota > Metazoa > Chordata > Chondrichthyes > Rajiformes > Arhynchobatidae > Rhinoraja > Rhinoraja longicauda. The sequence goes on from NC_135960.1 coordinate 41,560,810, forward strand.
CAATCTACACACAATACCCCAGAATGAAGAAGCGAAAACAGGTGTTTAGAAATTTTTATACAGTAATTAAAAATAAACAGCTGAAATACCACATTTACACAAGTATTCAGACCCTTTGCTATGACACTCAAAATTGAGCTTAGGTTCATCCTGTTTCCATTGATTATCCTTAAGATGTTTCTACAATTGATTGGAGTCCACCAGTGGTAAAATAAATTGATTGGACATGATTTCGAAAGGCACACACGGGAGAAGACGGCAGGGGAAGAGAACAGACATTCTGGCCTTCCATCACAGTGAGGAGGTGACTGGAGGAGACTCACTGTGATGGATGTTTCTTTTTTTTGTTTCCCTTTTTTTTGTGTTGGTTGTGATTGTGTGTGAAATTGTTTATTTTTATTGCTCTATTGCTGGACTGTGGGTGACCTTTCATTTCACTGCACATCTTGTATGTGTATGTGACAAATAAACTTGACTTGACCAACAGTTGACAGTGCATGTCGGAGCAAAAACCAAGCCATGAAGACGAAGGAATTGTCCGTAGACTTCCGAATCAGGATTGCGTCGAGACACAGATCTGAGGAAGGGTATAAAACAATTTCTACAGCTTTGCAGACCACAGTGGCCCCTGTCATTCTTAAATGAAAGAACTTTGGAACCACCAGGACTCTTCATAGAGCTGGCCGCCTGGTCAAATTGAGCAATCGGGGGAGAAGGGCCTTGGTCAGGGAGGTCACGCTGAAGAGCTTCAGAGTTCCTCTGTGGAGATGGGAGAACCTTCCAGAAGGACAACTATATCTGCAGCATTCCACCAATCAGGCCTTTATGGTAGCGTGGCCAGACGGAAACCACTCCTCAGTAAAAGCCACATGACAGCCCGCTTGGAGTTTGCCAAAAGGCACAAAGAGAACTCTCAGACCATGAGAAACAAGATTCTCTGGTCTGAAGAAACCAAGATTGAACTATTTGACCTGAATGCCAAACGTCACGTCTGGAGGACCTGGCCAATACCATACCTATGGTGAAGCATGCTGGTGGCAGCATCATGCTGTGGGGATGTTTTTCAGCAGCAGGAACTGGGAGACTAGTCAGGATCGAGGGAAAGATGAACGGAGCAAAGTACAGAGAGATCCTTGATGAAAACCTACTCCAGAGCGTTCTGGACCTCAGACTGGGACGGAGGTTCACCTTCCAAACAGGACAATGACCCTAAGCACACAGCCAAGAAAACGCAGGAGTGGCTTCATAACAAGTCTGTGAATGTTCTTGAGTGGCCCAGCCAGAGCCCAGACTTGAACCTGATCGAACATCTCTGGAGGGACCGAAAAAAAGCTGTGCATTGACGCTCCTCATCCAACCTGACAGAGCTTGAGAGGATCTGCAGAGAAGAATGGGAGAAATTACCCAAATACAGGTGTGCCAAGCTTGTAGCATCATACCCAAAAAGACTTGAGGCTGTAATCGCTGCCAAAGGTGCCTCAACAAAGTACTGAGTAAAGGGTCTGAAAACTTATGTAAATGTGATATTTCAGTTATTTATTTTTAATTACTTTGCAAAAATTTCTAAACACCTGCTTTTGCATTTTTATTATGGGGTATTGTGTGTAGATTGATGATTTAAAAAAATGAATTTAATCCATTTTAAAATAAGGCTGTAACGTAACAAAATGTGGAAAAAGTGAAGGGGTCTGAATACCTTACTGAATGCACTGTATGAAACTTTGTTGTTCACATGAGTTTGAGTTTAGTTTATTGTCACGTGTGCTGTCAGTGAAAGCTTTTGTTGTGTGCTAACCAGTCAGCCGAAAGACAATACATTGTAACAATCGGGCCATCCACAATGTACAAGTACATGATAATGGGAATAATGTGAATAACGTTTAGTGCATGATAAAGCCAGTAAAGTCCGATCAAAGGTAGTCCGATGGTCATCAATGCGGTAGATTGTAGTTCAGGACTGCTCTCAAGTTGTGGTCATTGCCTGTAACACTGGTTTTGCACCAGACATTTACCCATTAGCAGATTCCCTTTTAGTACCGCTCACTCCCTCACTCCACGCACTGAACTTTTTAAAGCTGACGGATTGACCAGATTTATTCAAACGGCCCGACAGATTCCGTTCAGCCTCAAATTTTATACCTTGCCCAGGTGGTGTTTATTAATGATAAGAGTAAAATCAGATGAGATGTATAACTCACAGCATGTAATGTGCGTGTAAAATCATGGTCTGAACAGTTGTAAACAAGAGATATGTAGTTACTTGCCACGGCATGACAAGTCATCCAGCCCATCAAGACCATGCCAGCTTCCTAGATATCAGTCCATTCCTCCTCTATCTTTATCTTGCCTGTATCTTACTCTCACATGCCAATTAACTTTCCTTTTGATTTCTTTGGTCGCTTACTTGCACTAAGGTTATTTAGAGTGGACAATTAATCAACCAGTATATTTTTGGGATGTGGAAGGAAACCAGGACCCTTGGAAAACATGCAAACTCCACCAAAAGGCAGGATCAAACCCAGGTCACGGGCTGTGAGACAGCAGCTTGGCCCATTACACCACCAACTTGTAATGGGCATAACAAATTCATCATAGTGATTGCTTATCCTTTATTTCTTTCCTTACAGTGGGACTAAATGTCTCTCAGCCTAGATGTCTGGGAGTTTCAAGCATGAACGAGTTTGCTCTGGAATGTGAGCACAGCTCCGATGATGTTGCTGAACTAGCGTTAACAATTCTTAAAGGCTTGAACAAATCTGCTGTTTGCCGTGGTGTAACATCTTCAACCGAACTATTTTTCAACTCAAATGGGCAACTTAATTGTCAGTTTCAACGAATACCAAATAAAATCTCCGTCATCATATCTGGACTGCACTCTTCGCTGATTGATATTTATTTCTGCAAGATTGAGTTGTTATACCCCCCACCTCATGAATCCAGTGAGGGAAGTGGGACCATCATCTATCCGAATTCAAAGGACATGAAATGTGAGGACATTTTCTAATTGATATTGCTTTTGGGCACAAAAAGAGACACAAATAGACACAAAAAGCTGGAGTAACTCAGCGGGACAGGCAGCATCTCTGTAGAGAAGGAATGGCTGACGTATCAGGTTGAGACCCTTCTTCAGATTGGTTTGGGATAAGGGAAACGAGAGATATAGACAATGATGTAGAGAGATAAAGGACAATGAATAAAATATATTCAAAAAAGTAACGATGATTAAGGAAACAGGCCATTGTTTTTTGGCTTTCGGGTTAATCTGTGTGGTTGGCAACATGAGGCAAACCTACTGAGCAATGGAACACTTTCAATTTAAGGCAATGGGCATAATTATCAAAGGGAAAGTGCAGCAGAATTAGGTAGATATATGTCCTACTCTCTTCAAGCAATGTCCCTAGCCATAATTTGAGGAAAATTGCCCCCTTATTGCACAGATATGATATTTATCCCTACCCCAATCTGCTCTCTCGTGGTCTTTCTACTGAGAATGCTGGTGGCAAGCTCCATGCTGTTAATGTCTGTGGACATAGATTCCAATAATGCTTAAGAAACTACAGTTCCTTATCAATAGGTCAGAGTTTTGAAGTTCAATGAAGTGTAAGATCAGCTCCTTAAAAATTAAATTGCTGCAAAATATTAATTCAATAGAACCAAATAAATGTATAACCCTTCATTTTAGCTTCCCTTCAAAGAACGACTTTCAGAATCATTCTAACCTTGTCAGTTCACATTATAGGAAGCTTGCAACAACAACAGAGGCACAACATTGAATGGATGGCAATTGCTTGGATGCTCCCTCTTGAAATGATCAGACACAATCCTTCATTCATGCTTGATTATCTGGAGTATTTTTATTCTTAATTCTAAATTTTTTTTGGACCATTGGCCACTTTAAAAAGCCCAGCGGTCTTTGAACTAAATTGCATCTACAATGTTTTAGAGATCAGCAATTGACTCTTGTGATAGTCTGCCAAATGTGGATCAATTGGTAACAGATTGTGATCGGATATCCAATTCCAAAGGCTTGAACTCTTAAAATGTTGGCTGGCTCTCGTGTGTGATGAGATTACACTCAATTAGATGTCCTTTTGGATGAGTCATTAGAGGCCCTAGCCCTTCCTTGAAGGCAATGAGAACCTATGGGTCAACCTATGGTCCTTTTCAAGGAAAAGAAAAATTCTGAACCTAAACATCACCTATCCATTTCCTTCAGAGATGCTACCAGAGCCACTGAGTTATTCCAGTACTTCGTGGGTTTTTTGTAAACCAGCATCTGCAGTTCCTTGTGGTACTGGCCTACATTTATTCCACACACAATATCACGAAGCAAATCATTTGTGATTGCTAACTTAATCGTCGCTTTTTATGCGAATTTGATCTGTACAAATTGTTTCCTACAAAAGTGAATTTATTTCAAACCACTTCACATAGGAAGAAATAAAGGACGACAGATCTCTTTACGAGGGAGGGGGAGGGGGAGGGGAGGGGGAGGGGAGGGGAGGGGAAGAGAAAGGGAGGGAGAGAGAGAGACTGCAAGAGAGAGAGAAACTGCAGATGCTGAAATATTGAACATAGACAAAATGCTGGAGAAACTCAACGGGTCAGGCTGCATCTGTAGAAGGGATGGACAGACGACATTTTGGGTTGGGACCATTTTTCAGATGGGACTCTTTAACTTGCCTCTCAATCAAGTAATGGTTCTTCTGCATCACAACTCCATTTAGCATTTCTATCTCAAAACACTCCAATGTCCACAAATCTCACTCTAAAATATACAGTATTTGTCCCAGTATCCATGGTCAGTTATAAACAAGAGTTCCATATTTACTCTATCCATCAACTGGGAATAGTGTTTCCTGATCATATTTCTGAACTGCTTAGTTCCAATAGTAAAGTTGTTTGTTTTTGCTGGGGATTTTTATTCCTGAAGGTAGCAATTTACACCTCTCTGCTAAATGAATTTCCTGATCATCTTTGTTAATTCAGTAGGAATACTGCACACTTTGAGGACAACTCTGGCATTTGTCAGGCACTTGGCCTTAAGAGGGAATGCTAAATCAACAATCAGAGTCGTCTTGCCTTAAAACTGCTAGGATGATAAACAATCTTCAAATTTATAATCCATGAATTTTTCTTGTGTTTCAGGTCCTCAGTTTCCATTCTTCCTAATTATGGGAATTCTAACCCTAGTGCTTCTATTGTGCATGATCTACATAATTTTTCTGACCATTAAAGTAAGTAACAAAGCAAACTTTACTGTGATCACTGGCATAAGCAGAGATGAACTGAGACAGGACCTTTCCCAGGAACCGACACCCTACAGCTTCAAACATCAGAACAGAAAATCACGAGATAACTATCAGTTCAGGCAGCAACTGTAAATAGAGAAACAGAATAACATCTCGGGTCAATGTTCAGTATTGTCGGATTCTCAGTGGACCACATTGTGCGGTGCTTCAAGTCATGCTGTCTATAAACTGTGGTTGAGGATGCCCAGTGTCATCTTCTGGAACTTCATCAGTATGCTGTTCCAGCATCAACCTCTGAAACTCTTTACCAGGTTCTCACCCAGTATTGTACACTACACCCCTGGGATACTTCATGAACCCTTGATCGACATGATTTCAAGAGAGAGATTTAACTCTTAGGGTTTCAAGAGAGAGTTAGATTTAGTTCTTAGGGCTAAAGGAATCAAGGGATATGGGGGAAAAAACAAGTACTGAATTTAGATGATCAGCCATGATCATATTGAATGGAGGTGCTGGCTCGAAGGGACGAATGGCCTCCTCCTGCACCTATTTTTCTATGTTTTTATGTTTCTAACCGTTCCTGGATTATTTTTATTTGGTTAAAACATGGCTTTCTAAGTTAACAGTGTCAGATGGTTCGATTATTGTTAGCAGGGGGTTTAATTATTTGTGAAAATAATAGTCTGGAGTTGGCCTGTTTCCAGTCCTATCAGATTCTACAAATGCATCCTTCCATTAGAATTCCAATGCCAACCTTATGAATCCCTATTTGACAGAGATATTGGACACTGCCATCCATTTAGACCGGAGCATGCCAAATGTGTACACACAGGCAATTTTAAAGTCTTTGGCCTGTGATTACCTATAGCTGTTATTCCCCACTTCCCTGCATTTTTCATCCCTGTGGTGTTTTGGTGGAACCAATCTCCTGTGTTCTTATTTCCCCATCCACTGAAGGGTGGAGGGCAAAGATTGAGGTTATCATTGGCCAAGCCGCTCCTCCATCAACCCCTTGCCTCTTCACAGACACAGATCAGGAATGCCACTCACAGGCCATTTCCCAGATTTTCCCATGGTGCTCAACCCCACCCACCCATAGAGATGGCAACACAGTTGAGAATCAGTTGGAAGGGGAAGGAAATGGGGTAAAAGATTTCTCTCCTCTCTTCCCAAGTCCCTACTGGAAACATCCGCTTTATTGGTGAGGGTGCCATTTTACAAAGATTAACATAATTGTGAATTTGTTTCACTCACTTTGCCTGACTCAAAGCCTCTACTCCAGTTCACATTTGGCAACACAAACCCTTTGGCTTCACCCCCGATCACCAACAGTTTTCTCATTCTGAGTCATTCCCTTGCCCTGGCCATGTCTGAAGTTGCCCGGACTCAGGAATCCAATGAATCACGTTATCTCAACTCTTGTTTCTGCCTCCGTTAAATTGCCCAACTTAACAATTGCCCCAATCCGCTGGAAACATCTTCCATTTTTCCATCACCACCATATGCAACCATTGCAGTGGCACCCATCTGCCTTTACATCTTGAATTTGTCCAAATTACTGCCGCTTGAATCACCAAGTGTTTCTCTGATTTCTGGCTCCTCGTCTAGTAATATCTTGATTTAAGATTAATTTTGATGGGTTCATATCCTTCCACCACTTTTGTTCTTCCCTATCTCTGCAACCCTACAAGATCTCTAATTATGTTCCTACATACATCCCCTATTTCCTCCCCCCCCTCCCCGGATGAGATTGCCCCCCTCATCTGAAGACGATACATAAACAAAAATTAATGTTTTTCTTGAACTGCTTACTGTATGTATTTTAATAATAATTTTGTAAATGTCTATTTTGCAGAGCAAAATGAAGAATACCAATGTGAATCCTGTATATGAGCATATGGCACCCACGAGAGGGAGGTAGGCAGCACTGAGTAGATATCAAAACAACCAAACATCGTTTGTGCAACTACAGAAAAAAGCAATAGCGGTGAATCGGAGAGATATGCGAGAGCTGTTACATTTGACCAAGATGAAGCTTTGATGTGTTAACATATGTGCTGCAGTCTACCCATCACAGTTTAAACAGAATCAAGCAAGAAATGAAATAAGATGTCAATAATTTTCAACTGTATTATTTTAGTTTGGAATTCAGAAAATGGGATGGCACCGACAAAATGTTGATGAAAGCTAATGAAGAATCAGTACAACGCTGCCATTTCAGTACAACTTGCAGTTCAGAAATTACCACCCTTGACCAATCTAGAATTTGCACAACCTAATTCACGCCGACTTTATCTATAAATTCTTCCCATGATTTGGTGCCTTCAGGGATTGACTGGGGGACTATGAGATATATCACGGAAGTGCTGCTGATCTTTGTGAGTGATGCTGTATGTGGAGGCACGGAAGGGTGTGGAGGCACGGAAACAGTTCACCAACACTACCAAGCTGCAAAGACTACAATCCATGCCATGGGGCTGCTACTGCTCAGGATACAAATGCTGCTTTGTTTAGGTGGCAGTGGAGGGGGTGGGGCAGTGGAGGGTGCAGTAGCAAGAGGTGGCTTTTATATTGCTTATATCTATTGTTTAACATAGGCTGTTTGTTGAGGGTGACTGTGCTTAATGTCCTGCTATGTGTATTTAAAGGTCACATTGCATGATTTGTTCGGACAGTTTTGTGATTGTAAGCAATGATGCTGCCCGACCTTCAAATGTTCCCAGCATTATCTTTGTATTTGTACTTAAAAAGTCTTCTGTATCAAGTTCCAAGTTGTTCTCTATTTAAAAAAATATTTTTCAATAAAGTGGTGCAGATTGCTATTTGGACCAAAAATCGTTGCTTTGATGTGTTAACATATGTGTTATTGCCATGGTGTACCTATGGTTTGGTAAGCTTCTCATAAGCACACTGATCTTACAAACCTGATTTCCGCTAATCTCCTCTGTCTGCAAGTGACCCATATTCCCTGCATATTCATGAAGTTAGGATGAGCCAAATTTAAGAGTAACTTTGGCAATAGCTAGAACCAAACCAAACATTTACACTGAACCTGTAGCTGACAGGAGACAGGGAGTTAGGTACTGACTCCAATGTGCTTGACTCTGGTTCTCATAGTTGCCTGGCCTAAAAACTGGAACAGGAGGAAGTATTTCAGCCCTTTGAATCTGTACCAATTAGACTGTGGCTGATCGGTTTCAACTTTGGTTTTGTAACTTTTGATACAGCTGTTTAACCTGACAAAGGGTCTTTCACCTGAAGTATTGACTCTGTTTCTCTTCCCACAGATGCAGCTTGACCAAAAATTTCCAACATTTTCTTTTTTTGTTTAACCAATCAGTCCTGTTTCAACACTTTCAAATTTGGGCACAAAATAGGGCAGAACAGTGGCGCAGCTGGTGGAGCTCTCAGCACAAGAGACCCGGATTCACTCCTGACCTTAGGTGCTGTCTGCGGAGTTTACACATTCACCCAGTGACCACATGGGCCTCCTCCCACATCCTAAAGACATGTGGGTTTAAAGGTTACTTGCCACGAGTGTCTCAGGAGTGGGATAACATAGAAGTAGTGTGAACGGATAATCAATGATCAGCATGGACTCAGTGGGCTGAAGGGCTTGTTTCCACATTGTATTTTTCCATCACTCAAAATATTTCAAGAAGGAAGCATTCCAGGTTTCCAAAACCCAAGGATGCGATGTTTTGTTACCCATAGTTGATCACAAAACTGAAACAGAGACAAGCGAAACAATTCCCCCTCAAAGCATTGATTTCAAATAAAAATGCCACTGCTGATTACTTAGTCAGATTAACCTCATAATAGGCATTGCTACCAGCAACAGAAGCTGGAAAGAGAGCAGGCTTCTGGCTATCTTTTCTGAGAACATTTTTAATGTTTCCCCTTTGCTAATCTACATTTAGATCAAACAGACGACGGCAGCATGTCATTACCCTTGTTTTCAGGTCTCACGAAAATGCATGTATTTTGCCACCACAATATGATGTTCTGGTCCTATGGATCTCTGGTGGACCCATGAACAGCATTTAGTGTGGCTCAATGATCCACCTGCTCCAGTCAAGAGAATGAATGGAGCCACAGGGAAAATGTGGCAAACAGACTTCAGCACAGGAAGGTGAGAGTTTATGCAAGTGGTGGGAAGAATCAAAAGGCAGATTATTATCCTGAGACTGCAAAAGAGTGCAGAGGGTTCTAACTGTTCTTGTGCATGAATTGTGAAACGTTAGCAGGCAAAGTGTAGCAGGTAGCTAAGAAGCTGATTGACACGTTGGCCTTTATTTCAAAGGGGCTGGCTGTTTAGAAATAGGGATGTTCTGTTACAATGGTACAAGGTGTTGGGAGGCCATGCCTGGAATATGGCAGTACCAAAGAAAGCATGTAATAGCATTGGAGGAGCCCAAAAGATGTGAATTCCTGGAATGAGAAGATTTTCCTATCATTAGAGGTTAGACAGGTGGCAACTATTCTTTTTAGAGTGAGATGTGATCATATTGAACCATATAAGATCTGAAGTGGATGTTACAGAGTAGATGCGGAGACATTTTCATGAGTAAAAGGGTCCCAAACAAAGGGATATAAATACAAGATAAGCTTCCACGTATTTAAAACCAAGGTATGTCAAATAATTTTTCATTGAGACGTCAGTAATGAATCTCTGGAATTTTCTACCTCAGAAAGTTATGTAAGTTAACTAATTAAAAATCCTTAAGTTTAGTTTGGTTTATTGTCACGTGCATCGAGATACAGTTGGTGCGTGCTAACCAGTCAGCGGAAAGACAATACATGATTACAATTGAGTCATTCACACTGTACAGACGCATGATAAGGGAATAAAGTTTAGTGAACAAGATCATAGTTAAAGTAAGAAATATTGCTGAAGGAGTAGAGAGTTAAAAGTGTGGACCGATTGTAATGTGTGATTGCAGATCCACTTCTGTGACTAGCACACAAATAGTCGCCTGGGTTGGGCACCACTGGATCCCAAGATAATTTTTTGAAAGATCCGAGCTTTGAGGACGACAGGGATTTGTCACAGTGGAAGAGTTGAGGCCTGATCAGCCATAATCATATTGAATGCTGGGGCAGGCTTGAGGGGCCAGGTGGTGAACTCCTGCTCCCATTCTCATGCTCTTGTGATCTCTGGTGCTATCTGCGTTGTAGTCATGCAAAATATTGGTTTGATTACTTGAACTCTACATTAGGTATAGTTCTGGTTGCCACACCACAGGAAGGATGTGGTAGCAATTGGAAGGGTGCAGGAGAGATTCGACAGGATGTAGCCTGGGGTGGAGAGTTGTAGCTACAAGGAGACATTGGATAGGCTGAGTTTTTTGTCACCAGAACATAGGAGATTGGACTGGAAATAGTCATTAACATCAATTAGTATAGGACAGAGGGAAGAAATTGTGATGATTAACAATTTGAAGGGAGTAATGTTAAGACCTCAGGAGGTGGATAGAATAGAAACCCACAAACGCAAATATATGGATGGCCCCCAGTCGATGGGAAAGATATCCCTGAGTTCCTCTTCCCACTTGACATGGAAAATTGAGAAAACAAAGGAATGTATTCTTTTAAAGAGCAGAGAGTTGCTTTTCCAAGCAATGCTGAGCCGGCAGAATTGAGCAGTGGGGAAGAGCAGGATGAGAAGGTGGAAACTTCTCATGGAGCAAATCCAAAAGATTGTTCAAAATTACATTTCATCAGACGAGAGGCTACAGAGGTACATTAATGAAGAGCATTAAGAAGATACATTGGTCAAAGGTGAAATAATTACATTTCAAATAATATATAGATGATAGGGGAATAGAATGCAGTTTAGGGTGAGTATTGGAGAATGAAAAGAATGAGCACTGGAAGCAGGAAAGAATCTTGGTTGCTTCCATTGTGCAATCCCTACTTTTACTGCCCACATCACTGCATTTGATGCTCACTTGTCTCTTTTTCAACAGAGGGAGGGGGGGGGGGGGAAGGGGAGGGGAAAGAGTGGAGGAGGTGAGGGAGGTGGAGGAGGGGAGGGAATGGGGGAGAGGGGAGGAGGGGTGGGGAGGAGCGAGTGGGGGGGGAGAGGGTGCTGCACCAGTGTAGGAGAGGCAACCCTGGGGGGGAGGGGATGGGGAGGGGGTGGAGGAGGGGATGGGGTGGAGGAGGGGAGGGAGTAGGTGAGGGGGAGGGAGGGGAGGGGGTAGGGGTGTGAGGGGAGAGGGGTGGGGGAGGGAGGAGGTGAGGGGGAGGAGGAGGGGAGGAGGGGGAGAGGGGGGAATTGGGGGAGGAGAGAATTGTGGGAGGAGAGAATTAGGGGAGAGGGTGCTGCACCAATGCAGTTGTATGGGCCCAACAGGTCCACTTGGTCTAGTTACTTTTATTATTCACCCTTCTGCCCTTGCCATGCTCGTTCTTCACTGCATCCCGCCATCATTTATGCTGCTACTAACGATTGCTCCCCATGGACTACACTACTCACTCTTCATTGCATTCCATGCCCATGTCTCTGCTTCCATTGCATCCCTTTATTGTTTTTTGTATTTTTACCCGCCTGCTTCTGGAGTTGTGTATTTATTGCTTCCGCAGCTCAGACTTCACCCACACATCTCTACTTCCAACAAAAATATTTCCAAATTTTACTTTTCAATTTGACTTTTAAATGCTCAACTGGCATATATGGACCACTCTCTGTATGAAAATGATGCCCCTATTCAATCTTTCCCTTATCACCTTAAACCCATATCCTCTGATTCTAGATTCCCCTACTCTAGGTAAAGGACTCTGGGCATTCACCCTATCTATTTACCTCATAATTATACACACCTCTGTAAGATCATTCCTCAGCCTCCTGTGCTCCAAGGAATAAAGTCCTAACCGAGCAATGTACAGCACTACACTCACAGCAAACTGCCAGTGTGAAGGTGAGCTGCTTCTGCTCTCTCCCACCTTTAAATAATCCTCCAACCTTGCTTGTTCTGATAAAGGGTCTCTGAACTGAAATGTTAATGCTGATGTAACCTGACCAGCTCAAAGTTTCCAGCAGTTTTCTTTACTTTTTTGCTTCAGACTTTCAGTACCTTCAGTTGTTATCTGACTTTGTCTTGTTGCCTAAACTGTTACATGTTCCACTTTTACATGGAATCTCAACAAATGTTTTTAAAAATTCCAATATACCATAAACCCCTTATCTCCCCTGCTAGTTGCATCTTCTAAAATACTGTCAGGATTGTGAAACGACACTTTCCTTTCATAAAAGTATGTTGACTCTTATGCCTTTCTACATGCCTGTCACCAGGACTGAGATTAAAGACTACTCCAGCAGCAGTTTTCAGGCTAACTGTCCTACATGTCTTTATTTTATCTCCCTCTTTATTGAACAAGGGTGCTGTGTAAGACTATGCTTAGCCACAAAATACGGTAAGACACATAAATTCCACAAGATGTAGAAGAAAGGTGTGATGGAAAACTCTGACACGCTTGTAAACTGATTCATGGTAATGGCCCGCAGTGTGGGAGCTGTGGGTAGCAGGTTCAGGCACAACATTTAGTCCCGAGAAGAAACAGTCTTGATGTTTATAATGTCCACCCATTCCCCCTACCACAGCTAAGCAAGTAAAACGTAATTACAGTCCTCCTGACACATACCCTGAGGAAAATGAAACAACACATACGACCGAAAGTCAAAACGACAAGACTAAAACAGATGATGGAAAGAAAAACCCCACAGGTGCTGCAAATCTGAAATAAAAACAGAGAAGGCTGGAAACACTGAGCAGGTGAAGTGGTGCCTGTGGAAGGCACAACAGAGGACAACTGTGAAGTCAAATAGCTGATAGCATAATAAACTAGTGGGCAGATTTGCTTACTGAATCAAAGATGGTTAAAGTTAAAAGCTGCCGGAGGAAGCTGCCACAGTTGGAATTTCAAATTGGAAGCCTTAAACATATAAAAAAATATAACACTTCCCAATTCTTGGCATTAAATTTCATCTGCCAATTTTTAAGCCACTTCACTGGTCTGTCTTTCTCATCTTGAAATCTATCCTTATTCTTCTCACAGTTCACTCCATGTGCAGATAACAGATCTCTGGAAGCACATGCTTGTTCTGGAGAGTTTCTTAGAGGTAGCACTGAGCCCTATTACCATTTTCACATACCCCTTTAAACAGAGCTGGCGCTGTGAAGACAATAGATTCAGACGTGTGTATGGTTGCACCTTCCCACACAGACCTCTTCCTGTCATAAAATATTACAGAAGATACCGAATACCAGATAACAGAAAGTTGCAGGGTCAATGGAGGGGACGAGAAATGTGTGGTTCTTCATCCTGTGTTTTCCTGCAGTCGCCACACTGGGAGGTAAAACTTTGCCCTTTGTTTCTATCTGTTTCTTTCTGTTCCAAAGTGTGAATTAAATTGTCTTGTATTTTGTTACTCTGGAGATTCGAAAAGTGTTTCCCTTTACATATTTTAACCAGAGGATGAAACCAACCTTGAGCTGCCCACCACAATGTCGCAAATGTTCAGTTTGGTTTCCGTATAACGCTTGTCCGACATACTCCACAACTGACCCTGAGACAGGCTGCTGGCCTTGCCATAACGGCATAACTGGCGAGTGAATAGTAGGGGTGAATGGGGAGTTAAAATTGAAGGCACAAAGTCAAGCAGGTATCTACATGTTGAAATTTGATGATTATTGATTAAAGACGATCAGCCAATTATAAACCTGCGATAGACACCAAAAGCTGAGTAACTCAGCGGGACAGGAAGGAATGAATGGAGAGAAGGAATGGGTGACGATTCGGGTCGAAATCCTTCTTCAGACTGGTTAGGGATAAGGGAAACGAGAGATATAGACGGTGATGTGTAGAGATAAAGAACAATGAATGAAAGATATGCAAAAAAGTAACGATGATAAAGGAAAAAGGTCATTGTAAGCTGTTTGTAGGGTGAAAATGAGAAGCTAGTGCAAATTGGGTGGGGGAGGGATAGAGAGAGAGGGAATGCTGGGGCTACCTGAAGTGAGAGAAATCAATATTCATACCACTGGGCTTTAAGCTGCCCAAGCAAAATATGAGATGCTGTTCCTCCAATTTGCATTTAGCCTCACTCTAACAATGGAGGAGACCAAGGACAGAAATGACTGGTAGGAATGGGAAGGAGAATAGGATAATTAAATTGTCCAGCAACCGGGAGATCAGGTAACAGATATAGAGTTTGGGGATAGGGCCAGTGTAAGCCTGGTATTATAAACCTGCACTGTTTTCTCAGTCTGCATTTAGGGGAAAAGAGCAGATGCAGAATAGATAGCTGTCGAAACAAGCAACTGCAGATGCTGGTTTACAAAAAAAGTCATAAAGTGCTGGAATAACTCAGTTACTCCAGTACTTTGTGTCTTTTTTTAGAATAGATAGCTTGCTGGCTCTGCCTAGATAAAGGGTCTCGGCCTGAAATGTCGACATTCCATTTCTCCCTGTAGAAGCAGCTCAAGCCACTCTCCTCATTTAGCAACAGTGTGGAAGATCTTGGGCAGACGTATGTTAGTATGCTGGAAATACCTTCTCTGTATATAAGGGGCAAATTTGATGTTTTATGTGTAAAAATGGTGTAAATCCCCCGGTGTATGAGGGGCATATATTAATGTTAACAACAGTTTGTATGCAGCAAGCAGACTTTATGTTGATGTACCAGAATAATATGGAGATGTGTGATCTTTTTCTTAGGGCCAAATGCTAATGAGCAGGAATAATATAGTGTTTTAATTGCAGATTTTACTTTAATGTCCAGAATACCATTGGGATTCCTGGTTTGTGTATATGAGGGATTTGTATATAATTGTGTGTGACTAGTGTGACAATGCCAACTGTATCTAAGGGAACGATTTTACATTAGAGAGCCTAAATAGTGTAGCGATTCCTTTTATGTATATAAGGATGAGATTGTTGATGTTTCAGGTGCAGATATTACATGAATATGTAGAAATATTTTGGAGGTATGTCTGTATTTTCAGGGAGCAATTTTTATGTTTATTACAAAATATTTCGAAGGCTGTTGGTCACTGTAAAAGGGGCAGATGTTAATGTGCAGGAACATGAGGAGATTTCTGGGCACAGTATGTTATCATTTTTATGTGCAGGAAGGGTATTGAGATTTTTACTGTGTATTAAAGGAGATAAAATACACACATTATTAATTGTGTGCATTGATGCTATTCATGCTTAATAATGTGCATTGAAAAGCTCCTGATGGCTGAATGAGCTTACTGGTTCAATGGTTCAATGGTACTTTATTTGTCACATATGCAACTGCACAGTGAAATTCTTTTTGAGTAGATTTAGCATGACAATGAATAGTCTATTGAACTTCTACAAATGTGGAGAGTACCGATTGGTGGCAGCAAAGCCTGGTTCAGAAATTCAAACATACAAGAAAGAAAGAGGTGTCAGAAAATTGTGGACACAAGTGGCACCAACTTGCCAACCATTGAAGGGATCTACTGGAAACTGCCTCAAGAAGGCACCTAATATCATCAATGACCCACACCACTCTGGGAATGCTCTCTTGTTGCTGTCAACAGGACAAAGAACTGTTTCTTCCAGTTTCAAAAACACCCTACATAGCCCTAACCACAACCTTGTATCAGTCACCTCAGTCAAACCAAACCCTTATGGACTTCACATTACTATGGTTGTTCTATGTACTTTGCACTATCACTATCTCTTAGTCTGTAAAGCTGCAGCAAGTTTGAATTTCATTGTTCCTGTTCATATCTGTTGCACATGACAGAAAACTACCCTTGACTCTTGACATTCATGGTTAGGAACAGAGTTGGCAGACAAGTGAGATAGACACAAAATGCTGGAATAACTCAGCGGGTCAGGTAGCATCTCTGGAGAAAAGGAATAGGTGACGTTTCGAGTTGGGACTCTTCTTCAGACTCTAGTACAATGCATAATTTGCTGCCTAGAATAGGTAAGAATAGTGATTGAAGCTATCTACTCAGGCTTGCAGATAATTGCATCAGTAATGTGTGCTGAGAACTGGAAGCACAATTTCAAAAACTGTGCATGGCACCAAGTTGGGAGGTAATATTTAACCAAGGAATAATGCATTTGAGGTGATTATTCAGTTGCAGAGTGGTGTGTAATTGGGAGATGAATTTCAATAAGTTGAGTGTGGGGTGCTGAATCTTGAAAGAAGTAAGAGAACCACTTTACTGTTTGAATCATTAGAATCTAATTTATTTATTCTTTTCTTGGGATC
This sequence comes from Rhinoraja longicauda, assembly GCF_053455715.1. Classification (NCBI taxonomy): domain Eukaryota; kingdom Metazoa; phylum Chordata; class Chondrichthyes; order Rajiformes; family Arhynchobatidae; genus Rhinoraja; species Rhinoraja longicauda. The sequence goes on from NC_135960.1 coordinate 41,577,325, forward strand.
TGAGTGTCCTGGTGAGCTGCCTTCAGAAATCACTGCAATCCTTCTGGTGAAGGCAGGGAGTTCTAGGATTTAGAACCAGTGATGACGGAACAGGAATGTACTTACAAATCAGGATGGTGGGCAACTTGGTATTGATATTGATATTGGTTTCTTATTGTCGTGTGTACAAGTTTTACGGACGGAATTTAATGTTGCCACTTCATACCGATTGTATTCTGTTGATGAAGACATTGAGGATCCAGTTGCAAAGTGATGCCCAGTTCCCTGAGCTTGATAATGTTTGGAGGGGATTACTGATTTGCTAGGGCAGTTTGAGATCAAGAAGGAAGTGGTGCTGGGCTCTTGAAGAACATTGAGGTGGGTAAACCCCCAGGGCCCGATGGAATCTATCATGTTATTAAGAGAGTCAAGAGAAGAGATTGCAGGGGCCTTGATGAAGATCCCAGAGGTCTGCAGAGTGGTCAATGTTGTTCCTTTGTTTAAGAAAGGAAGTAGAGATAATCCAGGAATTTATAGACTGGTGAACCTCATGTCAGTGGTTGGGAAGCTATGTGGGGAGGATTCTTTGAAATAGGATTTACTCTCGTTTGGAAGGAAATGGGCTAACTAGGGAGGGTCTGTGTGGCTCTGTCTGTGGCAAGTTATGTCTTATGAACTTGATCGTGTTTTTTGAGGAGATGACGAAGATGTTCAATGAGGTTAGGGAGTAGATTTTGTCAGCATGGATTTTAGTAAGGCATTTGATTAAGTTCCTCATCATAGGCTGATCCAGAAGATTATGATGCACTGGGATCCACAGTGAGTTGGTTGTTTGAATTCAGAACTTGTTTAATCCTCAAAGACAGAGGGTTGTAGTGGAAGGGTGTTACTCTGGCTGGAGATCTGTGACTATGAATTTGTGCTGGGATCCCTGTTGTTTGTGAGGCAGATAGAAAACGTCGGCAGGTTGGTTAGTAAGTTGGCATATGATATCAAAATTGCTGGGGTCATGGACTGTGAGGAAGGCTGTCACAGTGGGATCTAGATCAACTACCAATATGAGTGGAAAAATGGCAAATAGAGTTTAATCTGAGCAAGTATAAGGTGTTGCACTTTAGGAAGGATCTTACAGTCCTAGTCTATAGCCTCCTGAAGGTGGCAACACAAGTAGATAGTGATAAAAGAAGGCATATGCTTGCCTTCACTAATCGGGGCATTGAGGATAATAGTGAGGAAGTCATGTTGTGACTTTATATGATTTTGGTGCCCCGCATTTGGAGCATTGTGCACAGTTCTGGTTGTCCCATTACAGGAAGGATGTGTTAGCTTTGAAAAGGATGCAGAAGACGTTTTCCAGAACTCTTTCCCGGATTAGAGGGTTTTAGCTATGAGAGTTTAGACAAACTTGGATTGTTTTCTCTGGAGTTTCAGAAGTTGAGGGGAGACCTGCTCAAAGTATATAAAAGTATCAGCGGCATAGATAGGGTACTTAGTCAGAACTGTTTTCCCAGGGTGGAAATGTCAAAGACTAGTGGCCATAGTTTTGTGGTTAGAGAAATAAAGTCTAAAGGAGATGTGCATGGCAAGATTTTTATACAGAAAATGGTGGGTGCCTGCAACACGTTACCAGGAGTGGTCAAGTCAAGTCAAGTCAATTTTATTTGTATAGCACATTTAAAAACAACCCACGTTGACCAAAGTGCTGTACATTTGATTAGGTTCCAATAGAAAAAAAAAATGAAAACATACAGTAGCACGCAAACAGTTCACAGCGCCTCCTCAATGAGCCTCAAACGCTAGGGAGTAGAAATATGTTTTGAGCCTGGACTTAAAGGAGTCGATGGAGGGGGCAGTTCTGATCGGGAGAGGGATGCTGTTCCACAGTCTAGGAGCTGCAACCGCAAAAGCGCGGTCACCCCTGAGTTTAAGCCTAGACCGTGGGATAGTGAATAGCCCCAAGTCGGCCGATCTGAGGGACCTGGAGTTAGAGAGGGGGGTTAGAAGATTTTTGATGTAGGGGGGGGAGTGTCCATTTAGGGCTTTATACGTGAATAGGAGGAGCTTGAAGTTGATTCTGTACCGTACAGGGAGCCAGTGGAGAGAGGCCAGAATCGGGGTGATGTGGTCCCTTTTACGGGTACCCGTCAGGAGTCTCGCTGCGGCGTTTTGGACCAGTTGCAGGCGGGACAGGGAAGATTGGCTGATCCCAGTGTATAGGGAGTTGCAGTAGTCTAGGCGGGAGGAAATGAAAGCGTGAATGATTTTTTCTGTGTCGTCGAATTTGAGGAAAGGTTTGATTTTAGCTATGGTTCGAAGTTGGAAGAAGCTGGCTTTTACCACAGCGTTGACTTGCTTATCAAATTTTAATGCAGAGTCAAATATCATGCCGAGGTTTTTGACATGCGGTTTGACTAGGCAGGATAGGCTTCCAAGACTGCCTGTTATCAATTTGATGGAGTCGGGGGGGCCGAATAGGATGACCTCAGACTTGCTCTCATTTAATTGGAGGAAGTTCTGTGCCATCCAACATTTTATGTCCTCAAGGCAGTGTGAGAGGCTGTTTAAATTTGACTGGTTGTTGGGTTTCAGGGGGAGGTAAAGCTGAGTGTCATCGGCATAGCAGTGGAAAGAAATGCCGTGCCTTTGAATGATTTGGCCAAGGGGGAGCATGTATAGAGAAAAGAGAATGGGGCCTAGGATTGAGCCTTGTGGAACTCCGCAGGAGAGGCTAGCTGGAGCAGAGTAATAACTGCCTATGTTGATGGCGAAACTCCTATCTTTGAGGTACGAAGCGAACCAGCTCAGGGCAGTGCCATCAATGCCAACCGCGTACCGGAGACGGTCAATAAGGATGGTGTGGTCCACTGTATCGAATGCTGCGCTGAGGTCGAGAAGGAGCAGGATTGCACAGTCGCCGGTGTCGATGGCGAGAAGCAGGTCGTTGTGTACCTTCAACAAGGCAGACTCTGTGCTGTGGTGGGCTCTGAAACCTGACTGGAAACTTTCCAGGATGGTGTTTTGGTGCAGGTGTTTTGGTGGTTGAGGCAGATACGATATGGCATGTAAGAAGTTTTTGGATGGACATGTGGATATGCAGGGAATGGAGGGATAGAGATCACATGCAGGCTGAAGAGATTGCTTTAACTAGGCATCATGTTCGGCACAGATATTTTGAACTGAAGGTAGACACAAGATGCTGGAGTAAGGGTTCGTTCTGCGCTGTATTATTTTATGTTCTATGTTTGGTAAACATAAAATAAATCTTTCATATATTGACGATAAATTCTACAAGAAAGTGAAAAGGATAAGAGTGTGCAAAAAAACAAGATGTTCCTGAAAAAATACACAAATAGAAAACAAGCCCGTTAGTGGAAGAGGGGCCCATTCAAATCCATTGCTGAGGTAGTATTTGAGTTGTGCTGGTCAGTTCAAGAACCTGATAGTTGTAGGAAAGGTGATCTTCACGGTGGAAATCCTTGATGATAGATGCCACATTCTTGAGATAGATATTTTGAGGGTGGTGAAGGCTAGCCTGTGATTGGAGTTAATGGACATTTGAGATGGATTCAGGCAAATATGCTGGATAATGGGATTAATGCGATTGCCCTGAGAACTGGCATTGACTGGATGGGCTCAAGATCCTCCCGCTATATTACAAGAGGTTCTGAGAAACAGTCCAACATCTTTGGTGTTGTTGAGTAATTTGGGAGACTCTTACGTAGACTTTCATTCTAAATAACCTTGAATCAATTCCTGCAAGTCAGGATCGCAGGTTTTCAATCATTAAAATTACAAATGGTCTCAGGGAGGCAGTCAGGAAATGTGACTTTCCCATGAGATTGGGGAACCATGGGCTCGTGAATAGCTGAATGCCCCTTCAAGTATAATGCAATGGAGAGTCTGCCTTCCATCTGAGGCAGGAGTGTGTTCTCTCTGAAGTTCCTTCAACTCCCAATATCCCACGTATCTCCCTTCACCCTTACACACGATCCTGAATTCCTCTCCGCCTTACTCCTGCATGCCCCCTGGCTACCCACTTGCATTCCACCACATACCACATTGCAACCCATTTTAAACTCCCCGCACACTTCTCTGCATACATCCCCTCCCCCTGCATTATCAACGCTTTCAGCAGCTGGCCTTTGATGGGTTGACTTTTATGCAAAGTCCAGGTTGCTGGTCATTTTGAAGTTGTTGTCTCCTAGCGCTGGTTTCCAGCGGTGAGGTTAGCTGTACAACATGATCATTTTTTGTTGGAAGTAGGAGGAGGAATGAGAAGTGGTGATATATTGGTATAGTCACCAGTTCCTTTGAAGTGCATTGGCTGCAGTGAAATAGAGATCGAGTTGCAGGGAAATGTATTTGTTCTCCTAAAGATGTTTTTTTCAAATATATGCTACCAAAACAGGAAAAGGAAAAAAACAACTTCAATGCTTTGCACATCAAAAGGCCATCAGCACTTCTCATCGTTAATATGACCTTTAACAAAGAAAGGGAATTGAACATGTATATCGTACACTGCTGCCGTTTGAAGATCAGAGGTTGAATACCAAACGAGGCTCATTGTTCAGAAACAGCCCAGGACTTCCCACGTGATATCAGGCACACTGCGGGTGAAGAACATTGCAGTGAGCTGCTGTGCTATAGGTTTTTAGGTTGGTTTGTGGGTGCTTGGCCACTTGCCTTTTCTGTACCTTGCAGGAGTTCATGATCCATATTTATGTGGTCTATGAGAGGCTGTAGCCCCTTCTTAAGTATTTGAATAGGCTGCTTCACAACGTCTAGTTGCACTTCAGTCCCATTCTCCTGGTCTTTGGCCACCTGGTGTGGAGAGGGGTGAGTTGGTCTGGGAACCACCTCATTGTCTGCTCCTAGGCCTGGCCAAGTTGGTCATTCTCAAGTCCAGACAGCAGATGCTCTAGTGATCCGTCTGAGCTGACAGCCTGCTCCTCTGGTCCACGGCTGAGTATCCATGGAGACGGAGCATGTGGTATCCGCTGACTCGCCTCAGGCAACAGTGGCTGGAGTGTGTCCTGGACCCTCAAGAATCATATTTTGATTTTGAAGTTTTAAATATGTAAATTAAGTCTTTGTTTAAAAGGACAGTCCAGGGAAAATGAAAATCAAAAATACTGTAGTCACTGGAAATTTGAAATAAAGACATAATATTCTAGGAACACAGCAGGTCAGGCAGCATCTGCAGAGAGATAGGATCAGAGTTAGACACAAAGTGCTGGAGTAACAGCGGGGAAGGGTCTCGACTCGAAAAGTCACCCATTCCTTCTCTCCAGAGATGCTGCCTGTTCCGCTCAGTTACTCCAACATTTTGTGTCTATCTTTGGTTTAAACCAGCATCTGCAGTTCCTTCCTACACAATCGGATCAGAGTTGTTGGTTCAAGTATGTAACCCTTAACCACGAGTGGTCAAGTGTCACATATCCATGTTCCCACAATCTTGTTAGATGAGAAATTCCAGTTTTTAGACCCAGTAATGATGAAGAAATAGCAATATCTTTCCATCAGTATGGAGTGGAACCTGTATGGTGGTGATTGAGGTCATAGATTTGGAAGGTGCTGTCAGGGTCACCTGAGTAAGAAATGGCCATGCATTTTGCAGATGTAATATACTTCGGCCAATCTCTGCCACAGGGAGACCTAGGGAAGGCAAGCTAACTGCTTTGGGATGGGCTTCATGGTAGGGAGCTGGAGGTGGAGGGGGAATTTTGATTTTTGGACTTGAGACCAATGACTAGTGGAGTGCCTCAGGGATGGTGTTGGGCCCATTGCTGTTTGTCATTTATATCAATGGTTTGGATGAGAATGTACAAGGCATGATTAGTGCATTTGCAGATGGGTAGTATTGTAAATAGCAAAGATGGTTATTAAGAATGACAGTCGGATCTTGATCAGCTGGGCAAGTGAGCTGAGCAATGGCAAAAGGGGTTTAATTCAGATAACTGAGATGTTGCATTTTTGGAAATCGAACTAGAACCTTCAAAATGAACAGTCCTGAGGAATGTAGTGGAGCAGAGAGTTCTCGAAGTACAAGTACATAATTCCCTCAATGTGGCATTGCTGGCAGATAGGGGGTGAAGAACGTTTTTTGCATTCTGGCCATCATCAGTCAATAAATTAGAGTGTTTTGTTATGAATAGTGTTGAGCTTATTGAGTGTTGTCAGTCGCACCTCCAGGCAGGTGAATAGTATTCTATTCTGTCCTTGACTAGCACTTTGTAGATGGTGGAAAGGCATTAGAGTATCAAGAGATGAGTCATTCGCCACAGGATACCCATCCTCTGACCTGCTCTTGTAGCCACTGCATCTGGTCCACTGAGTTTCTGGTCAATTGGTTGACCCCAGGATATTGATTGTGGGGGAAACAGTGATGGTAGGGGGTTAGACTCTCTCTCTCTGGAGTTGGTTATTGCCTGGCATTCTATGGCATGAATGTTATTTGCCACTTATCAGTCCATGCTTAGACTGGATTGTTTACTGTAGAGTTACTGAACACTAAGCAATCATCAGCAAACATCCCTGCTCCCCCTGCCTTTGTGATGGAACGAAGGTCATTGCTAAAGAGCTGGCGATGGTTAGAGCTGGAATGATTAGCCTGTAACCACAGCCATATTCCTCGCTGTGAGGTATGACAGCAACTATTGGGTTGTTTTCTTTTAATGCTCAAGACTGTCATTACTGGCAGAGAACTTCATCACATGCATCGGTTCAGGAAGGAAGCAGCTTCTCAAGGGGCATTAAAAGATGAGCAATATTTATGGGCCATCTACATCAGGGAAGGTGATTATTGTATATAAAGAGCATTCTTGATAATGAAAATTGCTTTTGTTTTTTAGGACCAAGCAGAAGTTCTTCCAAACCCCGGTTTGTGACTGCCAACCATAGAGGGGAGGTCACCCTCTTGTGTGGGTTTAATGGCACAAAGATTGAGGAAGAATTCCAAGTTGTCCTCTATAAAGGTGTGCTGAATAAAACATCAGTGGTCTGCTTTGCTATCTTCTCCAACTGGACAATTCAGCCCTCAAAGGCGAAAGACCTGTCCCGATGTGAGTTTCGGTGTGGCCAAAGCAATGTGTCCATAACCATCAGGGACCTCAATGTGACCGACACAGACCGATACATTTGCAATATCTTAAAAATATACCCGCCACCATATCAGCAGATCTCCGGTCAATGGACCATCATCAACGTCAATCAGGTAGCCAGCTGTCCTCCAGGTGAGTGCCCAGGCTGACTTTCTCCCACCTCTGCCACACGCTGTCTGGTGGCCATAGTCCCAGGAGATATTGGGCTGCTACTTTAGTTTATTTTATTTTAGTTTAGTTTATTGCCACGTGTACCAAGATTCAGTGAAAAGCTTTTGTTGCATGCTAACCAGTCAGCGAAAAGACTACACATGATTACAATCAAGCTATCCACAGTGTATAGATATATGATAAAGGGAACAACATTTAGTGCAAGATAAAGTCTAATAAAGTCCAATTAAATATAATCCGAGGGTCTCCAATGAAGTGGATAGTAGCTCAGCACTGCACTCTAGTTGTTGTTAGGATCGTTCAGTTGTCTGATAAAAACTGGGAAGAAAGTGTCGCTGAATCTGGAGGTTTGCGTTTTCACACTTCTGTACATCATGCTTGATGGGAGAAGGGAGAAGAGGGAGTGACCGGAGAGAGCATCGCCCTTGATTATACTGATGGCCTTGAGGAGGCAGCATGAAGTGTAAATGGAGTCAATGGAAAGGAGGTTGGTTTGGGTGTGGTCTGGGCTGCATCCACAATTCTCTGCAATTTCTTGTGGTCTTGGGTGGAGTATTGCCAAACAATGTTGTAATGCATCCCAATAAAATACTTTCCACGGAGCATCTGCAGAAGTTGGTGAGAGTTGTTGGGGACAACATGCTGAACTTCCTAAGCCTTCTAAGGAAGTAGAGACGTTGATGTGCTTTCTTGGCCATTGCTTCAATATGGGTAATCCAGGCCAAGTTGATAGTGATATTTACTAGAAACTTGAAGCTTTCAACCATTTCTACTTCTGCGCCTTTAATGTATACTGGGGTATATGTACCACTTTGCTTTCTGAAGTCAATCGCCATTTCCTTTATCTTGCCTCCAGTAAGGTTTTACCTCCTTGAATATTAGCGATCTAGGTACGTTTACCTTAAATTACCTTAGATTCAAATAATCTGCTTTCATTGCCCTTTGAGGAAGGGAGTTTCAAAGATTTGTGGCCTTCTGAAGAAAAAAATCACCTCATCTGTGATTAAAATAGGCAACTCTTTATTTTTGATATTCTAACAATGGGTCTCCAGCATGAAATATTAACTATTTCTTTTTCCACAAATACTGCTTGACCTCCTGGATTTCCATTTTTTTCTGTTTTTAATTTGAGATCTTTAACATTTTTTCTAATTTTTGACCTCTTATTTTGAATCAGTGATCTCTAGTTCTAGGTTCTCCCACAAGAGAAAGCATCCTCTCCATATGCACCCTGTCAAGCCCCCTCAGGATTTTATATGTTTCAATCAACTCCAGTGCGTACAAGCTTAGCATGTCCAAATTTTTTTCATGACACTACCCATTCATTCCAGATCTCAGTCTAGCAAACCATCTGTCAACTACTTCCAAAGTATTAACATCATTAAATATGAGACCAATACTGTATTCAATACAGATGTGGATGCAGGAGATGTTTAACTGCTGCCCGAGCGCAGGTGGCTGTCGAGGTGTCCGCCAGCGGAATAGCCCCAGGACACCGCGTGAACCGGTCGACCACAGTGAAGAGGTGGGTTATGCCCCGGGATGGCGGCAGCGGTCCCACGATGTCCACGTGAATGTGCTCGAACCGCTGCCGATGGACGCAGAACCCCTGCAGCGGCGCACGCACGTGTGGCTGGACCATGGCGGTCTGGCACGGGATGCAGGTGCGTGCCCAGTGTGCAACCTGCTTGCGCAGCTCGTGCCACATGAAGCGGGAGGCTACCAGGGCCGTTGTCTTCCGAATGGAGGGATGGGCAAGCCTGTGGAGCACCTCGAACACCCTACGCCGCCAGGCGACGGGGACGATGCAGGCCCGAAACTGCCTTGCGGTAGGCGGCCATTTCCTCGCCCACCAGCTTTGCGGCTACCAGGGCGGAATAATCAATACCACCGGCCACTTGGAGAACGGCGTGGACCGCGGGTCTAGATAAGGCATCGGCCACCCTGTTGTACTTGTCCTCCACGAATTGGATTGAGGTGGTGTACTCCCGGGAAGGCACAAGGCGGGCGACATTGCTTGGCGGCGGTGATAATAGCATCAGCCCTCTCTGCTGGTGTACGGTGGTACGGGCGATGGTGCTGACTGGGCTGACCACCAGCGTCCTCTGCTGGCATCGGAAGGAACTGCCGGCGGGCCGTGCGGCGACGACGTGCCTGCGCCGGGGTGCCCGATGGCGGCCGGATTTCACCGTGGAGGTCACCCTGAGACGCGGTCGACGGAGGCCCTGACTTGCTGTGCGCCTCCTGATGCCGCTGAGACAACAGCCAGCACTTCCAGTTCCTCCTGACGGGCCATCCACAGCTGGTCAGCTGCAGGCGGATGTCGGCTGGGAGCTGCCGAAGATAAGCATGTTTGAACAAGAAACAGGGCTCATGGTCACCCATAAGGGCGAGCATGTCCTCCAGGAGGGCCGGCGGTCACCGAGGCCCTCCATACGCAGAATCTGAGTTGCCCGCTCGGAGTCGCTAAGGCCAAACCTCCTGATGAGCAGGGCCTTGAGGCCCACATATTTGTTAGCTGCCGGGGAGGGGGCGCGGAGGTAAGGTTTAACTCGCCTCGCAGTCGCCTGGTCCAGAGCGCCAACGACGTAGAAATATTTGGTTTCATCCACCGTCACGCCCTGCACAGCAAACTGTGCCTCTGCCTGCTGGAACCAGACATCAGGCTCTTCAGTCCATAAAGTCGGGATCTTTAACGCGACGGCTTTGAGGTCGGCGGGACCGGGTTGTGCATTGTTCTGGTCCATCACGAGTTCCACCGAAGGGATGAACACACCCTAAAAAGCCCTGGGTAGAAACCCCGTAGCCTGTGGGGAGTCCCTCACAGAAAGATGAAGGCGGAAATAAACACACAGAAACACACACAAGAAACACACAGAAAGATGAAGGCGGAAATAATGATTAATAAGACTGATATTAGCTTGAATAAATGATTTGTTAAAGGAGGGAAAGCAGGAGAAACTAATGGTAAAATTTCAGTGTCTACGTGAGGTCAGAGTCATAGATTCAGAACATATCTAGCACCGTAATAGGCCCTTCAGCTTACCGACCAACCGACCATCAAGCACTCAAATACACCAATCCCATTTTACTCTCCTCACATTCCCAACAACTCCCCCAGATTCCGATGTTGGATACTCAGCTATTCAGATCTTAATGACAGATGTAAAGACCTAAAGATAAAAAGTCAGGTGGCAAAGTAGGATGTGAGGAGGGCATTAAAGTGTTGGCGAAAAATATAAATTAAATAAGCAGGTGGCAGAAAGGGTGGAAAAGTGTAAGATTTTTCTTTGTTGGATATATAGAAATAAAGAATACCTTTTAACAATAAGAGTTGATATAGAGAGGGATCTGTGCATGCTGGTTTATGAAATGCAAAATACCAAAGCCCAGCAAGCAATTTGGAAGGCAACCAGTAAGTTGGACATTGCAAAGGGTTGTGAGGATTTTGGTGAGTCCTCAGTTGGAGTACTGTGTATAGAAAGAAGAATTGGAGCCTACCTTTACTTTAGTCCATCTATCACTCTACCATCATCCTTTGTTAACTCCTTAAAAAACTCAAATGAATGAGACAGCATTTTCCACGCACATGGCAATGCTGGCTATCCCTGATCAGTTGCTGCCTTTCTGAGTGTACATAAATCCAGTCCCTTAGCATTTTCTCCAATAATTTGTCCACCTCTGACATAAGGCTCACAGGCCTGTAGTTATCTGGTGTATTGTTGCACTCTTTCTTTAAATCTTTGTCTACCTCACCCGTGGCCAACGAAGATGGAAAAATCTCTGCCATGGCCCCAGCAATCTCCTTCCTTATTTTCCATAGAATTATGGGACAGATATCATGTAGCCATGGGGATTTATCCACTCTTAAGTATTCCAAGATATCTAACACCTCCACATATCCCTCCCTGAATTCCATATTTTTTTACATCCTTCTCCTTGGTGAATTTAGATGAAAGATCTCCATTGCCTAACCTGACCTTTCGCAGAATGTGCTGGCCCTGAACTCTTGTTAATTCTGTTTTACAAGACTCTCACTTGTCAGATAGTGTTTTACCTTTAACAATAGACAATAGACAATAGGTGCAGGAGTAGGCCATTCAGCCCTTCGAGCCAGCACCGCCATTCAATGCGATCATGGCTGATCACTCTCAATCAGTACCCCGTTCCTGCCTTCTCCCCATACCCCCTCACTCCGCTATCCTTAAGAGCTCTATCCAGCTCTCTCTTGAAAGCATCCAACGAACTGGCCTCCACTGCCTTCTGAGGCAGAGAATTCCACACCTTCACCACTCTCTGACTGAAAAAGTTCTTCCTCATCTCCGTTCTAAATGGCCTACCCCTTATTCTTAAACTGTGGCCCCTTGTTCTGGACTCCCCCAACATTGGGAACATGTTTCCTGCCTCTAATGTGTCCAATCCCCTAATTATCTTATATGTTTCAATAAGATCCCCCCTCATCCTTCTAAATTCCAGTGTATACAAGCCCAATCGCTCCAGCCTTTCAACATACGACAGTCCCGCCATTCCGGGAATTAACCTAGTGAACCTACGCTGCACGCCCTCCATAGCAAGAATATCCTTCCTCAAATTTGGAGACCAAAACTGCACACAGTACTCCAGGTGCGGTCTCACCAGGGCCCGGTACAACTGTAGAAGGACCTCTTTGCTCCTATACTCAACTCCTCTTGTTACGAAGGCCAACATTCCATTGGCTTTCTTCACTGCCTGCTGTACCTGCATGCTTCCTTTCATTGACTGATGCACTAGGACACCCAGATCTCGTTGAACTCCCCCTCCTCCTAACTTGACACCATTCAGATAATAATCTGCCTTTCTATTCTTACTTCCAAAGTGAATAATCTCACTTATCTACATTAAACTGCATCTGCCATGTATCCGCCCACTCACACAACCTGTCCAAGTCACCCTGCAGCCTTATTGCATCTTCCTCACAATTCACACTACCCCCCAGCTTAGTATCATCTGCAAATTTGCTAATGGTACTTTTAATCCCTTCGTCTAAGTCATTGATGTATATCGTAAATAGCTGGGGTCCCAGCACCGAACCTTGCGGTACCCCACTGGTCACTGCCTCCCATTCCGAAAGGGACCCATTTATCCCCACTCTTTGCTTTCTGTCTGTCAACCAATGTTCTATCCATGTCAGTACCCTACCCCCAATACCATGTGCCCTAATTTTGCCCACTAATCTCCTATGTGGGACCTTGTCGAAGGCTTTCTGAAAGTCGAGGTACACCACATCCACTGACTCTCCCCTGTCAATTTTCCTAGTTACATCCTCAAAAAATTCCAGTAGATTTGTCAAGCATGATTTCCCCTTCGTAAATCCATGCTGACTCGGAATGATCCCGTTACTGCTATCCAAATGCTCAGCAATTTCGTCTTTTATAATTGACTCCAGCATCTTCCCCACCACTGATGTCAGACTAACTGGTCTATAATTACCTGTTTTCTCTCTCCCTCCTTTCTTAAAAAGTGGGATAACATTTGCTATCCTCCAATCCACAGGAACTGATCCTGAATCTATAGAACATTGAAAAATGATCTCCAATGCTTCCACTATTTCTAGAGCCACCTCCTTAAGTACTCTGGGATGCAGACCATCAGGCCCTGGGGATTTATCAGCCTTCAGTCCCATCAGTCTACCCAAAACCATTTCCTGCCTAATGTGGATTTCCTTCAGTTCCTCCATCACCCTAGGTTCTCCGGCCCCTAGAACATTTGGGAGATTGTGTGTATCTTCCTCAGTGAAGACAGATCCAAAGTAACGGTTTAACTCGTCTGCCATTTCTTTGTTCCCCATAATAAATTCCCCTGCTTCTGTCTTCAAGGGACCCACATTTGCCTTGACTATTTTTTTCCTCTTCACGTACCTAAAAAAACTTTTGCTATCCTCCTTTAAGCATCTTCTCCCCATTTACATTCACCAGGTTTTTTCTTGCGCTAACAAAAATCAGTATTCTCTCAATTTAGAACATTAACTTGACAATCAACAATTAAACGCTTTGTTGGATACCCTTTTCTATAACTATCTTGAAAGTTACAGAAAAATGATCACTGTTCTAAAAGTGTTCCCAAATCCACACTTCCACCACTTGTCCAACTTCATTTCCTAAGAGAAGGTCAAGTATACCTCTTTTGGTTGAACTATTTGTACAGGTCTGAAAGAAAATCTTGGATACACTTAATATAGTTACAAATATATTCATATTTCTCTTCCGGTAACAGAGCCTGGAATAGAGTGTCAGTTTTGGAAGGACAAGCTGTGTCAAGCTTTATATGAGTGTTATCAAACAAAGTCAGATCTTGAGCCATGTAATGGTATGAGGGCAGTTGAGCAATGGCTGAGTCTGAACATAGAACATAGAAGAAAACAGCACAGGCACAGGCTCTTCAGCTCACAATCTCTGTGTCGGACACGATGCCACGTTAAACCAATCTCCATTGCCTGCACATGATTCAAATCCCTCCATTCCCTGCTTATCCTGTGCCTATCTAAAAGCCTCGAAAATGCCAGTATTATATCTGCTTCCACTACCACCCCTGGCACACGTTACAGGCACCCACCACTCTCTGTCTAGACATCTTGGGTACACTTCATATATTTCACCCTATCAAAGCCCCTTGCATTAAGGCAATCCCAGTCAATATTTTGAAAGTGTAAATGTCCACTTCTATAACCCTATTGTTTTAACAACTGCCTGCACCTTGTTCACATATCTGTTCCTCCAATGCCCACTGTTTAATGGGAGGACTGCAGTGTAAAACCAGCAAAGTGATCTTATTCTATTTTATACCCAACTTCTACCATAAATCCCCATTGGCTGATCCCCCTAGGACATGGTCTCTAAATACTACTGCGACATTCTCCCTTATCATTAGCGCAACTCCACTTCTTCCCATGCATCCTTCGAGGAGAGACTAAGATAGATCGGCCTAACCTTACTGGAGATTAGAAGACTGATAGGTGTTTTCACTGAGATGGTGAAGACTCTGGGAGGGTGGTTCAAAAGATAGATGGTTTGCAACTCACAACCGTAGCTGATAGTGAGTGGAATTGTGTCAGAGTTCAGGAGGACATAAACTTGCTGAGGTACCTTTGATTGCATCTACACAATCTACAATCTCTACCACAAAGTAAGACAAGGGCAGCAGATGCCGTGAACTACCACCACCTACAGTATTTCCTCCAAAATGCATGCTGACTTAAAAATATATTGGTGCTATTTCATCGCCCCCTGTGTCTAAATCCTGAAACCCTCCGAGGTGGCACCTTCACATAATGGACTGCTGCGAATCAAGAAGGTAACACCAGCACCTTCTCAAGGACTATTGGAGACGAGTAATGATGTCACATATCATACATGATGAAATTAAAGAACATTTGCTTGGCCACATACTCTTTTCCAACTGAAGCAATATTCTTTTTATCAGAACATTTGTAAAAACATCCAGAGTTCTGATGAAGGACCCACTACTTTAAACGCTCACATCTTTTACTAATAGTACACAGTGGTTGCAGTGTGTAGCACCTTCAAAATACTTAGCAGTACTTGCCCAGGCTACTGCAATAGCACCTCTAAAGACAGGGGCAGCAGATATTAAGGAACACTGCCACCTGCAGATATATCTTCATCCCTTCAATGTCTCTAATTTAGTCATCCCTGGAATGTGGATATAGCCCTGAAACCAGTCTCCAGATACATCGTCATGGAACAACAGGCTATACAGTGCCAATATTACAGCAACTTATCATTTTGCACTTTCTTCTTCTCTGTATTTAGCTAGTTAATAAAGATTGGTTTGTTTCCGCTTCAGTTTTGTGCGTTCTGCATAGCTGATGAGGCCAACATATGAGACTTCCAAGGTTGGGCAGGAAGTGACTGGGTCGGTGGGTAGATCGTGAGTTGGCCCGTTTCTGTTGCTTGCACAGGGCCTCTATGTGTTGGTTTCGAGTTTGCAGTATCATTCAAAACACTCCTCCCCACTTTGAGTGCAATGTGTCAGGGATTCCCAGGAGTCAGTAGGAATATATTTTCAAGCAGGCAGGCTTAGAGCACATCCTTGTCTACTAGTAATCTCTTCCTGTGACAGACCCTGGAATAGTGTCAGCTTTAAATCAGGCTGTGTCAGTGAGGTTGGAATGGTGAAAATAAAGGGTTAGCTATTATCAAACAAAGTTTTACCATGAGTCACGTAATGTATTAAGATGTATGATGAGAATGGCAGAGACCGAACACAGAACAGCAGCAGGCCCTTTAGTCTATAATGTCTGTGCCAAACATGATGCCAAGATAACTAATCTCCACTGTCTGCACATGATCCATACCCCTCTGCACTCTGCATATCCATGTGCCTACTTTAAAGCCTCTTAAATGCCGCCATCAATCTGCTTCCACTACCACCACTGGCAATAAATTCCAAGCTCCCTTAACAGCCTGTGTAAAAAAACTTGCCGTGCACATGTCCTTTAAACTTTGCCCCCCCCCCCCCGAATCTTAAAATGGTGCCCCATTGTTTTTGTCATCTCCACCTGAGAAAATGGTTCTGTTTACCCTATCTATCTATGCCTCAAAATTTGATATACTTTTATCAGGTCTCTTCTCAACCTTAGACGTTCCAGATAAAACAATTCAAGTTTGTCAAATCTCCTCTTATAGCTAAACCAGGCAGCATTCTTCTGCACCCACTCCAAAGCCTCCACATCCTTCCTGTAAAGCAGTGACAAGAAATGCACTCAAAGTGCAAATGTTGTCTAACTAAAGTCATAAAGTTGCAACATGACTTCCGGACTCCTTTACTCAATGCCTTGACTGATGAAGTCAGGCATACCATGCCTTCTTTTCCGAAAAGGATGGGAAGGCTTTGGAGAGGGTACAGAAGAAATTTACTAGAATGCTGCCTGGATTGAGGGATATCAGCAACAAGGAGAGAATGGACAGACTTGGGTGGGTTTCTCTGGAGCACTGGATTTTAAAGGGACACCTGACAGAAGTATATTAAGTTATCAGAGGCATAGATAGGGTAGGACCTTTTTCCTCGTGTGGAGAAGTCAAAGATTAGAGGGCATAACTTTAAGGTGAGAGAGGCAAAGTTTAAAAGAGATGTGCAGGGCAAGTGTTTTTACACAGAGGTGGTTAGTGCTTGGCACATGCTGCAGGGGTGATGCTGGAGCAGGATAATTAGTGGAGTTTAAAAGGCTTTCAGATAGGCATGGATATGCAAAGATGAGATCAGATTATCTAGGCATCATGTTCAGCATTCTGGGCCGAAAGGCCTTTTCCAGTGCTATACTGTTCTACGTTCTATGTACCACTCTATGTACATGTGCTTTCAGTGAGGTATGGACTTGGTTCCCAAGGTCCCTCTGCTTGCCGACACTGTTAAGGGTCTTGCCATTAACTGTATACTTTCCCCTTACTTTCGACCTCCCAAAGTGCAACATCTCACACATGCCCATATTAAACTCCACCTGCCATTCCTCTGCACATATGTCTAACTGATCTAAATCCTGGTGTGTACTTTAACAGCCTTTCCTACTGTCTACAACTCCAACAATTTTATTATTGTCTGCAAATTTACTAACCAACCTACATTTATATACAAGTCATTTATATATAAATCACAAGCAACATACAGACCTTCAGCCAGAATAACTCCCTTCCACCACTACCCTCTGTCTTCTTTGAGTAAGGCATTCTGAATACAAACTCCCAATCACTGTCAATCTGATGCATCTTAATCTCCTGAATCAGGCTACTGAGAGAAACTTTTGCAAATACCTTACAACATATTGACAACATCTACTGCCCTGCCCTCATCAATCACCTTTGTTACCTCCTCAAATAACTCAGTCGAATTAGAAAGACATGACTTGTTATGGACAAACCCATGCTGACTGTCCCTAATTATCCAATTCATTTCCAAATGTGATAAATCCTATTCAAAACTTCCTTCCAATAGCATTCCTACTGCTGATCAGAGACTTACCTGGATGATGTTGATTTCTCTTCCTAAACAAACGTGATTAATTTTAATTAAAAGGAGAAGGAGAGGAGAATACTTTTACAGAGGAAATTCCAGAAATCAGGGCCTCTGCAACTGCAGGTGTGGCCAAACATAGTGGAGCAGTTAAATTGAGAGATGATTCCGAGAATGACTACACATTATCCACAGTCCTTTCCAAAGCAAGGCACTTCCCATATCTCAGGAGTGACATTTCAGTGAGGGAAGACTTTGACAATAAAACTCCCCAATGCCTTCAGTTGTCCAACACAAACTCCAGAGACTGAGAGTGCCTGAGGATCAAGACTTCAAACCTTACTCAAAACACATCATCTGCATTGCAGATGATATTGTCCTCCGAAGCTGGGACTACTGGCAGCAGTAGAGAGATACGATCAACATGATCTCTGAAAATTCCCCTAAATCCACAACAGTATCCTCTTCCAGACCAACCTCCCAGCACTGAGATTTTAATTACCCTCAGTCAACTCAGCTGGGAAGACCACATCATTTGCTTTCACTTTAGCGGGCTCCCCAAAGTGAGACTGAGCTCTCCGTCCAAGTTCTGTCACGGGGAGAGATTTTACAGGCTGGCAAACAGATTCTAGGATGTGATCAACGTCTCTTTGGAAAAGTTCAACATCCTCACCAAAGAGGAAATCCAGAGCCATTGAAATTGGAGGCGGACTTCAAGTCTTTACTTCATGCCTGTGGGAGCACAGAGCTAGAGGTACAGCATCTCCAATACTGCCCACCACAACCCCTGCCCCCACTAAGTGCTTTCCACAGAAACACGGCACTATTTCATAATGAAAATGGCCAACATGTCACTATTTCACACACAATTCACCAAATAGCACCCTTTCATGGTAACAGTGAATCCCCCTCCTCCACCTACTCTTGCACAGGAACATTTTTGCACATGTAGCATAGCTCACAGGCCCTGCTACCCTTCCTACTTACTGAGGGCACTGCTTCATGAAAATCTCCAACCATTCATGGGGATGCACTAATCCATTCAATTCACACATGAACACTATTATTCAACTCTCTACCCACACACACAGTGCCTCGTATCGAGTTACCAAAAACACCACGCCTCCGACTCTCCTCTGTTGCCTGTTTCCCACCATTCACACAGACACTTCTATTCATCACAGACAGATCCACCTCCAACATCCCACACTTTCACACAGACACAGCACTATATGAAACACCCTCTCTTTTCACTGCTCTATGGTAACATTGCTCAAGGCATAACTCTGTATAGTATAATGTGGTCTAAATCCAATTCTACTCCAATTAAAACTGTGCTGTAACCCACACAATTCACAGATACATTGTAATGGGTAGTTTTCCAATCCTTCACACAGGCCCAATGCTGGATGTTAATGTCCATGAGGATAATGGGATTAATCTGAGGTGTCTTCTCTTTCAGAAGAGACTGGTCATTGCTTACCACTGACTGCGATTTTCACCATCCTCGCTGCACTGCTCCTTCTATACAGTGTATCCGTGACAGTGGTGTACTGCAGGCACAAGGTACGTACTCATGGAAGTATGGTGCTGAGTGTTACCAATGAATGAACTATGATGGTAACTCTTCACCAGCCAGTTAATTTCTGGTGTGTCTGAACAACAACTACAAACCTCTTTGTTTCACCTCAAATAATTGCAGTACCAATGCTCACAGTATGTCCCCTGATGACCAACAGGAAGCTCTTTAAAATATTAATATGTGGTTCTATTGAGGTGACAGCTCTTTTTAGTATTTGGCCTTCCTTGCACAGTCAACATGGTCTTATGATGAAAAAGTAATGCTTAGAATCAGACGCTGGACAGATCCCTACAACACCATGCTAGTAACAACTGCCAACCTTACAGAGTCATATTATTCTTTACTTTACTTTCAGACATTTAACCTATCCTGTGTCCAAGCATATAACTCCTACCCAGTGAAATTACCTTTTGTGAGCTACCTCATTAAATGTCTTTTGAAAATCCAGGTACATAATATCGCCTGTTCCCCTTCATTTATTCTGCTTGTCGCATCTTCTAAAACAAAACAATTGAATTTGCCAAACATGATTTTTCCTTCATAAAATCATCTTGATTCTGCTGAATCTCAGTATGAGTTCTTTGCGCAGAGCATTGCAGATCGTTTGACTTCATTTCCTCAAACGGTAGTGGCTGCTCAGTTGTTAAGTTTGAGGTTCACTGGTTTAGGAGTTGTATATATGGATGGACAGAGGATAGGGGTGTATAAAATCATGAGAGGAATAGATCGGGTGGATGCCCAGAGCCTCTTGCCCAGAGTGAGGTAATCGAGAACCAGAGAGGTTTAAGGTGAAGGGTGAAAGATTTTATAGGGATCTGAGGGGGTGACATTTTCACGGAAAGTCAAGTCAAGTCAAGTCAATTTTATTTGTATAGCACATTTAAAAACAACCCACGTTGACCAAAGTGCTGTACATTTGAATTAGGTTCCAATAGAAAAAAAAATGAAAACATACAGTAGCACGCAAACAGTTCACAGCGCCTCCTCAATGAGCCTCAAACGCTAGGGAGTAGAAATATGTTTTGAGCCTGGACTTAAAGGAGTCGATGGAGGGGGCAGTTCTGATCGGGAGAGGGATGCTGTTCCACAGTCTAGGAGCTGCAACCGCAAAAGCGCGGTCACCCCTGAGTTTAAGCCTAGACCGTGGGATAGTGAATAGCCCCAAGTCGGCCGATCTGAGGGACCTGGAGTTAGAGAGGGGGGTTAGAAGATTTTTGATGTAGGGGGGGGAGTGTCCATTTAGGGCTTTATACGTGAATAGGAGGAGCTTGAAGTTGATTCTGTACCGTACAGGGAGCCAGTGGAGAGAGGCCAGAATCGGGGTGATGTGGTCCCTTTTACGGGTACCCGTCAGGAGTCTCGCTGCGGCGTTTTGGACCAGTTGCAGGCGGGACAGGGAAGATTGGCTGATCCCAGTGTATAGGGAGTTGCAGTAGTCTAGGCGGGAGGAAATGAAAGCGTGAATGATTTTTTCTGTGTCGTCGAATTTGAGGAAAGGTTTGATTTTAGCTATGGTTCGAAGTTGGAAGAAGCTGGCTTTTACCACAGCGTTGACTTGCTTATCAAATTTTAATGCAGAGTCAAATATCATGCCGAGGTTTTTGACATGCGGTTTGACTAGGCAGGATAGGCTTCCAAGACTGCCTGTTATCAATTTGATGGAGTCGGGGGGGCCGAATAGGATGACCTCAGACTTGCTCTCATTTAATTGGAGGAAGTTCTGTGCCATCCAACATTTTATGTCCTCAAGGCAGTGTGAGAGGCTGTTTAAATTTGACTGGTTGTTGGGTTTCAGGGGGAGGTAAAGCTGAGTGTCATCGGCATAGCAGTGGAAAGAAATGCTGTGCCTTTGAATGATTTGGCCAAGGGGGAGCATGTATAGAGAAAAGAGAATGGGGCCTAGGATTGAGCCTTGTGGAACTCCGCAGGAGAGGCTAGCTGGAGCAGAGGAATAACTGCCTATGTTGATGGCGAAACTCCTATCTTTGAGGTACGAAGCGAACCAGCTCAGGGCAGTGCCATCAATGCCAACCGCATACCGGAGACGGTCAATAAGGATGGTGTGGTCCACTGTATCGAATGCTGCGCTGAGGTCGAGAAGGAGCAGGATTGCACAGTCGCCGGTGTCGATGGCGAGAAGCAGGTCGTTGTGTACCTTCAACAAGGCAGACTCTGTGCTGTGGTGGGCTCTGAAACCTGACTGGAAACTTTCCAGGATGGTGTTTTGGTGCAGGTAGGGCACTAATTGGTTAAGGATTGCCTTTTCAAGGACTTTTGACAGGAATGGCAGTTTGGAAATGGGTCTGTAGTTGCTAGGCAAGGTGGGGTCTAGGTTAGGTTTTTTCAGTAGGGGCTGGACCACCGCGTGCTTGAAACTGGTTGGAACAGTGCCAGTGGCCAGAGAACTGTTGATAATAGAGAGGATGCTGGGACCAGCTATTGCAATGACATCCTTCAGAAGGGCAGTGGGGGCAGGATCAAGGGGGCAGGTTGCAGGTTTCATAGCGGAGATAAGCTTTGCAAGGGAGGATAGAGTGACGGGTTGGAAGCAGTCCAATTTAGATGAACAGACTAGTGAGACAGCTAGGTCACGGGTGGGAGGGGAAATGTTCATTCTAATATTCTCAACTTTGTTGGTGAAAAATTTAGCGATGAGTGATGAGTGTATGGAACGAGCTGCTGGAGGAGGTAGCTGAGGCAGGGACTATCACAACGTTTAAGAAACAATTATACAGGTACATGGATAGGACAGGTTTAAAGGGATATGGGCCAAACGCAGGCAGGTGGCACTAATGTAGATGGGGCATGTTGGTCGGTGTGGGCAAGTTGGGTCAAAGGGCCTGTTTCCACACAATATGACACGACTCTATGATTCTAATGAAAGGTACTTTGTAAATATAAATCTAAAATAAGAATAAGGGAGGGTTTGTTCAGAGAGTGATATTCAGTAAATGGAGCCACATTGGTGATCAAAGAAATTGATAAATGCCTTTCTCTAATTTCCAGTATCTAGTTTTTTTCATCATCACATTTTACCTCTATTTTATTTGAAGGGTGAAAAATGGCTCCACGCTTAAAAATGTAATCCAGAATAGACAGGCGAGGGTGTTAGTCAATTCAACGAATCTTAACTCTGCTATCAATTCATGCATTTGTGTTCCCTGAGTAATAGATCACAAGGCAGGAAAAAATATATTGGCACATTGTGTATAGACCCTGCTTGTACTATCAGTTTATCTTATTCAACGCTGATAGTCCCTGATCTGAGGAGACAGTTAAGAAATAACCACGTTATTGGTCTGGAGCCATATACAGTATAGGGGATGGGAGAAAAGGAAAAGGTGGACGGGATCATGAGAGAAATGGGTGCTCAGCTAGGTGGGGCACAGAGAAGAGAGGGGGGAAAAGGAGGTGGGGTTGCATTGTATGCTCCCTAAAATTGGAGAATACAATGCTGACACCATTGTCACACCTGTTCCCCCTTGGTCAATTAATCAGCCGTCATGGTCTCAACTTCCACTGCTTCGCCGATGATATCCAGCTCCTCATCTCCACCAAGTCAATCTCCCCCACCACACACTCTACACTGACAAACTGCATCACTGAAATAAAATCTTGGCTTCAATCAAATTTCCTCAAACTCAATTGCAACAAATCTGAAATCATCATCATTGGTCCAAAAACGCTCACCAAATCCACCCAAAACTTCATCCTCAACATTGATGGTCTCCCAGTATCCACCTCCCCTCACATCCGGAATCTTGGAATCATCTTTGATCAAACCCTCTCCTTCGACAAACACATCAAACACATGACAAAGACAGCCTTCTTCCACCTCAAAAACATTGCCCGTCTCCGTCCATGCCTCTCCTCCACAGCTGCAGAAACCCTCATCCACGCCTTCATCACCTCCCGTCTGGACTACTGCAACAGCCTCCTCTATGGCGCACCCTCAAAAATCATCAGTAAACTTCAATACATTCAAAACTCCGCTGCCCGTCTACTCACCCACACCCCGATCCGTGACCATATCACCCCCGTCCTTTACAAACTCCACTGGCTCCCCATCCCCCAGAGAATCCAGTACAAAATCCTCCTCATGACCTACAAAACCCTCCATAACCTGGCCCCATCCTACCTGACCGACCTCCTCCACAGGCACACTCCCACCTGCACCCTCCGCTCTGCTGCTGCCAATCTCCTATCCCCCCACATCCGGACCAAACTCAGATTCTGGGGGGACAGGGCTTTCTCCATCGCTGCTCCCACCCTATGGAACTCACTACCTCAAACCGTCAGAGACTCCTCCACACTCACCACATTCAAAACATCACTGAAGTCTCACCTGTTCAGTACTGCTTTCAACCACTGAAGGTCACCCCACCCTCTGCCTCCTTTCTCTGTTCGTTTACTTATTTATCTATTTATTCACTTCCCTATGTTCTCTAAATCCCTGTAAAGCGTCTTTGAGTATATGAAAAGCGCTATATAAATGTAATGTATTATTATTATTATTGAGTTGGCTTGTGCTTGGTCCACCAAGGCTTGCTAGATCTTCAAGTCGCAGATCATTTTAACTCCCCTTCCCATACCTTCCTGTCCTGGGCCTCTTCCGTGGCCAGAGCGAGGCCAAACTGGAGGAACAGCACCTCATATTCTGCTTGCGTTGCTTACAACCCAATGATATGACCATTCTATTCTGTATCCATCTATCATTTGCCAGAAATGTCTCACCCCCACCTCTCTTCCAACTTTCTCCTCTCCACATGCCCCCATTACAATCTCTGGAGAAGGGTCCCGACCTGAAATGTCACCTATCCATGTCCTCCAGAGATGCTGGCTGACTAATGTTGAATTACTCCAGTACTTTGTGTCCTAAATCTTAGCAGTTCTACGAGTACCATTCTTTTTCTCCCTTTATCTGTCATCCTCCTTTTCTTACTTCCATTTGTCCCTATATCTTGCCTTCCTGGCTTCTTTCCTTTTTTGTTGTCTCAGCTGCTCTCACATCCTGCTTGTACCTTTTGTCCTTCCTGTCTTGCCAAGCCCCTGTCTTCTTCTCTCTTACCCTGGTTCCATTCCCAGCCATTAAAACGTGTTATGGTCCAAGTCTTCCAGCTCACCACAGAGCAATTACCTTTTTGAACTAATCACCTCATCAGCTAAGCTCTTTAGCAATGAACGTATACCAAACTCATAACCTTCTTATTTTACAGATGAAGATTGACGAGATTTATATTAATGTGCGGACATAACAAGTTTCAGAAGAAGAAGTCGATGGCCTGATTTCTTCCAGTCCATGTGATGACTTTCCTCCCTCTCTCACCAGTTGATGCCTTACTTTAAGGATCCCTGGCTATCTGTTTAACTCCCTCCTGAATCTATTGATACCTAAGCACTGGGTCATTTGGAAAGCTGATGTGGGTTCAGTATGGAAGTACTTATTCTAATTTTGGGAACTGACAAGTAGTTAACTGCCTCGTTCTTCATCATTATGTATAAGATAAGAACTTCAATAAACCCTAGCATATGCATGTTTTGGCATCATTTCAAAGCAGTGCTTGCACCACATGGTGTTACCAGGAAATTCACAGGTGTCATTTCTACTCTTAAAAGCAATGAGTAACTGTCAAAGACCACTTCAGGAAATAATATATCCCAGGCTGTCCTGACTATCTGGCAAGAGTCCCATGAGAGCAGAAGATGAAATAATGCAAATGTGTCAGGTTTCAATTCAGATTGTTCTTTACTTTGGATGAGGGCTCAATGATTTAGAGGTCAGGTTACTGGAAAAACAGGTCTGAAGCACTGAACTCGAGTACCATCATGTAGTACCATCATGGAAGCTGAAGAATTTAACCTTAATAAGTAAAGAATGTCCTAAATTGGTTTCAATAATGGTAACCATGAAACTAATGAATTGTGGAGGGAATTTGCTGTCATTACCAAGTGACATTGCCTGGTCTATTAATCAGTTGTAGTTGTGGACATGCACATGCACATTCAGCGGCTGAGCACTGTCAATTCACTGATGGGAATACATGAGAGACAGAGACACTGAATGTACCTTCAACACAAACGTCAGGCATCAACAGGGCCTGTTGTGCAGCATGACTCCTGATAATAAAGATCCAAAACAAGACCCTGGAAAATGTGGATCATGAATCAGAAAGGAGCAGGAGATGGTAATTCTGTTTTTACAGCCTGTGCTAAAATTTGTTAAGATCCTACACACATTGCTCTCTGCACATTGAGGCCCCATGAACCTAAAAATATATTTGTCTCCTTCTCAAATATTTCATTTTATAAACTCTAGTGAATACAAGTCTAATCTGTCCAATCTCTCCTCATTGGATAATCCCACCATCCCAGCTATGAATCTGATGACCGCTATGAATCTCCTTCTATGACATATATTTTGTTTTATGTAAAGAGAACAAAACAAAATATAGGTCTCCAGATCCGTTTTCATCAATTGTTGTAAGGAATCCATGCTCCTGCACTCAAATCATTTTGCTACGAGGCTTGGAATACCATTTGCTTTCTTAACTACTTGCTGCATTGCACGTTGGTTTTCAGTGACTGATGAATTTTCCATTCATTTCCCCATAGAAAACTTCTTTAATTTAATTCCTAAATCATTCATCTCTAATTTGTGGCCCTCTAGTCAAAGATTCATCATCCAGTGGAAATAAGTTTCTTTGTGAACTCTCTGTTCTGTTTAATAGTTTGAAAGATTCAATCAAACCACTTTGAACCTCTGACTTCCAGGAAATATAGGTACAGTCTGTCTGATCTTATCGCAAAATTTTACTTGATGGAATAACTCTTTGGGCCTCCATTGCTTAAAGTATATCTATTGAACATTTAAGAAGTGCTGTGTTTTATTATTTTAATGTAGCTTCATATGACTACAGTGAAATCTATTTGACACAGTTTTGCCCATTTGCTTAATCTTTTAATCTTGCAATATAATGGTCATATTCACAGTGCAACCTATTATTGAGTCATTGGTGGAGATGGATAGTGGCTTCCTATCCCATTACCAGAATGGTTTTCAAATATTAAGAATAGTTGCAGCCCTTAAAGAAAATTTTACAGAACCATAAGCCACACCTGCGATTTGAATCTTTGTCCTTATCCCCTTCGTCACTGCATCAGTCCCTTAACCACATCAATAACCTGTCTTCAGTTTTATGAGTTTACTAGACGGGCATGGACCCGTTGGGTCCTAATCTCTCCTGCGGGCCCGGCAACTGCGCAGCAACCCCCGTTGGGTGCAAACCTCTTCTACGGGCCCGGCAACCCTCCATCCAAACCTCTCCTGCGGGCGCGACAACCCCCGTTGGGTGCAAGCCTCTTCTGCAGCAGCAGCTCGGCCGTGACGGCCATCGTGTTTGACCCTCTGCCACCGCACTGCACCATGGGAGGAAGGTCAGGCGCGGGGCATGCCGGTAAGGGTGCCAGTCCTCCGGCAGGAGGGGGGGGAGTGCATTTATTAAAGTTTATTAAGTTAATTGTTTTTAAATGTAACTAAACTTGATCAATTGAGACCGCAGGGGAATGGTGGGTGGGGTGGGTGTAAAATAGTTGCGCTACCGTGTACCTTTTTGGCTGTATTTTGGGCACGTACTAAAATGCAATATATATATATATACACAAGATGAAAGTTTTAGTAACATACTAGGCCAAGTGGGCCCGTCCTCAGGGTTTCCATTGTAACCGGGAGGGGGGGAGGGAGGGAAGGGGGAGGGAGGGAGGGGGTTAGGAGGGAGGAGTGGAGGGGGGAGGGAGGGGTGGAGGGATGGAGGGGGGGATGGAGAGGGGGGGGAAGGAGGGGGGGGGGAAGGAGGGGGGGGGGGAGGAGGGGGGAGGGAGGGGGAGGGAGGGAGGGAGGGGGAGAGGGAGGGGGGGGAGGGATTGGGACCTCCCCTTTTCCCAGTACCCCTCTTTCCCCCACCACCAAGCCCCCTCCGCACGACCCCTTTTGTCCCCCTCCCCAGTCCCCATTCTCTCTCCCCAGACACACTCTTACTCTCCCCCACCCCCCCCTTTCCCCAGCACACCCCTTTCCCCTACTCTCTCTTGCCCCCAGCACCAACCCCCCACCCCCGCTGTCCCCCTCCCCAGTCCCACTCTGCCTCCTCCCACCCCCACTCTCTCCTCCTCCCACCCTCCCCATTGCCCCCACCGTTACTCTCCCCCACCCCCCTTTCCCTACCAGCCCCCCCCTTCCCTTGGTCCCTGCGAAAAGCACTTACGGATCGTGCAGGGAGGAGGAGGGAGCTGCGGAGCGCGGCCGTTACTGTGGCCGAGCCCGGACTACTGGAGACGGATAGGGCGGCGGCGCGCTTGGTCCTGGCGATATCGGGGAGAGGGTCTCCCGGGTGTGGGAGAGAGGAGAGAAGCAAGGGGAGAGAGGAGAGAAGCAAGGGGAGAGAGGAGAGGGGAGCCGGTGATCGCGGGCGGGCTGCTCCGCTAACGGCGTCCATGTCGTTGGTGCGAGTGAGGAGAGGCCACGCGTGCGCACAGACGCACAGCAGCGCCACGCTGAAAACCTTCAATAAATCAGTAGGAGGGGGGGCAGGGTGAGCTCATCTCACAGGGGCATTGTGACGTCACACGCTGAAGGCCTTCAATAAAAGGCTTGAATTTTTTTTTTTTAACTTTAAAACCTCTGTAACTTAAAATATATACGACCGAATTAAATAAAAATATCATTTTCCAGCAGCGTTCAGCGTGGTGATTAAGGTGGTGCAAAAATTGTGGCGCTACGGTTCACCGTTTTTCCGAAATCAGCCGAAATCACTGTTATCTACATAGATAGATAGAAGATAGATAGATGAGTTTCAGCTTCAGTTATTGGTCTGTTGTGAAGAACCTTTACAAGTATGTATCCATAGTCTCCCATGTACAATAACAAACATTTCAAAGAATACAATGCTTTGACAGTCATAATGAACCTTTCCAAATCCCACGCCAACTCTTCCCAATCAACAGAAAATCTTCAGTAAATTCAGTCACTCTATCTTTAATTATGAATGCCATAATTTGCCAGCAGCATGAAGGGCTGGAAAAATGCTGTGGTGAATTGGCTAATGAGGAGGGAGGGAACAATAGACAGATGTGTAGCTGAATGGTTGTTGCAAATGGGAGGACTAGATTTGTGAGGATTGATGGGTAAAACAGAACATTAAAAGCTTAATTTATCACTAATAAAGTATTTAAGTCTATTGATTTGCAAGGATAAGAAACAATTTGATACAGTGGATAAATCAAATGGTCTTCATCTTAATTGTAATCATTGTACTTAGAACAAACGGATGTAGTTCCTGTTAAATAATGTAAAAGAGATTAATTATTGGACTGAAAATTACAATGCTATTCCAATTGATGCCTAAATAATTTCCTCTGTGGACATAGTTCCCTTTCAATCTATCCAGTTAGCTTTGCCAGAGGCCAGCAGATATAGTAAAAGGTACATCACTGGGCAATGGTTTTGGTTTAGGTTTGCGTTTATTATTGTCACGTGCACTGAGGTACAGTGAAAACCTTTGTTTTGCATGATATCCAGACAGTTTTAACAAGCATCTCCCCCCCTCCTTCCTTCAAACGAGATGCCCAAAGATACAGGTATGTGGCTGAAATGCAACTAGAATGTGAGAAGCAGCCCCTTGAAATGCTCAAAAAAGGAATGCAACCTCTCACACTCTGTGTAGACAGTACATGGACCACTGATTCTTCCAGCTACAGAAATGCCAACTGTGCAGTAGTCCATCTTCGGGGGGTAGTGTGAATTGTGAGGAAGATGCAATAAGGCTGCAGGGTGACTTGGACAGGTTGTGTGAGTGGGCGGATACATGGCAGATGCAGTTTAATGTAGATAAGTGTGAGGTTATTCACTTTGGAAGTAAGAATAGAAAGGCAGATTATTATCTGAATGGTGTCAAGTTAGGAGGAGGGGGAGTTCAACGAGATCTGGGTGTCCTAGTGCATCAGTCAATGAAAGGAAGCATGCAGGTACAGCAGGCAGTGAAGAAAGCCAATGGAATGTTGGCCTTCGTAACAAGAGGAGTTGAGTATAGGAGCAAATAGGTCCTTCTACAGTTGTACCGGGCCCTGGTGAGACCGCACCTGGAGTACTGTGTGCAGTTTTGGTCTCCAAATTTGAGGAAGGATATTCTTGCTATGGAGGGCTTGCAGCGTAGGTTCACTAGGTTAATTCCCGGAATGGCGGGACTGTCGTATGTTGAAAGGCTGGAGCGATTGGGCTTGTATACACTGGAATTTAGAAGGATGAGGGGGGATCTTATTGAAACATATAAGATAATTAGGGGATTGGACACATTAGAGGCAGGAAACATGTTCCCAATGTTGGGGGAGTCCAGAACAAGGGGCCACAGTTTAAGAATAAGGGGTAGGCCATTTAGAACGGAGATGAGGAAGAACTTTTTCAGTCAGAGAGTGGTGAAGGTGTGGAATTCTCTGCCTCAGAAGGCAGTGGAGGCCAGTTCGTTGGATGCTTTCAAGAGAGAGCTGGATAGAGCTCTTAAGGATAGCGGAGTGAGGGGGTATGGGGAGAAGGCAGGAACAGGGTACTGATGGAGAGTGATCAGCCATGATCGCATTGAATGGCGTGGCTGGCTCGAAGGGCTGAATGGCCTACTCCTGCACCTATTGTCTATTGTCTATTGTCTATTGTCTAATATGTATGGCATTGCTCTGTGCAACACTTTCACCCTAGGTCCCCAATGTAAAGGGGGATGAGACCTCCATTGGGGAAAGCTGCACTACGATGGGGCCATACAGTCGACAAGGCTGAGGGTGTGTAGGAGCAGCCTGTACAGAAAATATCTCTGTGTGGCATAGAATGGCATAGACAGCTTTCTGGAAAAACAGTCCATGATGATTTTGGGACCTGGGCCCAATTAGCATTTACAGCAGAATGAAAGTCAGCTTGGTTGGGATCACTGCAGTCACAGCCTTATGATGCATTCGGGTTCAGCCATGAGACCAAGCGGCATGGAACTCACTGCTCCACCATCCAGTCCTTCCCTTCGTCTGCTCTCCCTGGCCACCAAAGTGCTTTCCCCCACTGGCGTGAGGTGACCATGTCGCAATGTCTGAAAAGGTCCAGGTACAAGACAGGCTTCTCCCACAATGCAGAATGGTTCATGCTTGCCAACAGGACATGCATGCTGTCAACATCAGCACATAGTCCAATCAACCTTCAGTAGGTCCTCCCACTAAAATCTCCTAAACTCTCAGGTGGATCCCCACCCTGCCATTTATCCAGTGAGCAGAATTTGGACCTGTGATCTCACGTACACACCTCTCAGTGTGCCCTTCTCCTCTTTGTATGTCTCCACAGGGCCAGGCCCTCGACAACCCAGCCCAGATGGGATTCCAAGTTAAACTCTTTCCCTCTCAAGATGCCTGATCCCGGACTTCTGCCTTTTAGGCGTTCCCTTCGGGTACTCCTGGCGGAAGGCATGGAAGCAAATCCTATGCACATTTCGTTAGAAGGGGAAGTCCTCCTACATCCTTCTTCAGTTGTCCTATAATGGGCATTTCATATCCTGGAATTGCTTGTCCTCCAGTGGCCAATTGTTAAAGTGCCTGTCCAGAGGCTGCACCTGCAAGCAGGCCAAATTAGCTCCACTCACACCAGGCGGGCCGCTGAGATGCAGAAACCGTACACCTGCAAAATGTATAGATGGTCGATTTGAGAGTCTCCTCCCCCAGGCCTCCAGGTGAACGTGCTGGAGTCAGGATGGAAAGTTTGCCAAACATTTTCCAAGTCAAGGCAACTGCATGTTTCTCTCAACTTCTCCGCCGACCCTCAGCCACTGTGGGGACCTGAACAATCCCTCTCCTCGAGGGTACAGTTGATGCTCATCAGGAAGATACAAGTTTCTGCTACCAATGGACCTCAAAAGAGCACACATTTTATGAAAGAAGCAGGGTGATACAGAGGTAAAGCTGCTGCCTTACAGCGTCAGAGACACAAGTTCGATGCTGACTATGGGTGCTGTCTGTACCTTCTACCCGAAACCGGCGTGAGTTTTCTCGGGGAGCTCCGGTTTCCTCCCACACTCCAAAGACGTACAGGCTTGTAGGCTAATGGGCTTGGTAAAATTGTAAATTGTCCCGAATGTGTGTAGGATAGTGTTAGTGTGCGGGGATCGCTGGTCAGCGCAAACTCAGTGGGCCGAAGGGCCTGTTTCCGCACTGTATCGCTAAACTAAACTAAACTAAAGATGTGCCTGCATTGCGCTGGGAAGGGAAGGGGTGAACACTCCACCAAAGTGCCAATAGCAAGGTAGACAAATGGCCAATGTTGATGAACGCAGATATCATGTCAGGAGCTACATCTTGCCAGTAGATGGTGCCACTGTACCCTCCTCCACTCTCCTTCTCAGGAAGGTGCATGCACTTGGCGATCTCCAGAACAGATCTGCATCTCCGCTTATGCTTTCCTTCCCCCTGCTTCTCTCTCCATTGGAAAACTGGCAGCAGATGAGGAAAACATTGACGGGACATGTTTTCCGGCACACTGAGCAGGTCTGGGGAGGAGCTCCAACCAGGAAGGAGGAGCTCATTAAGTTTAAATAACGGGACAATAAATATAACAACCACCAAGAGCAGCGGCCTCCAGGGCTAACAACTGGCATGACCATGTGAGGTACAACTGGTTGAAAGTTACAATGATAGATCAGTGAAACCGCTAGTCTGAATGCTGCAAATACTAAGGCTTTTCAAAAGGGAAATCCTGCCCATAGTGAGCCTTTTGCTGTCCAAATGTCTTTTAAATGTTATTGTACTTGCCTCAACTACTTCTTCTGTTCTGGCAGCTTGTTCAATTTACCCACAACCCTCTGGGTTGCTATTAAATTATTCCCCACTCACCTTTCACTTATGATCTTGATGGTGGCCGATTAGGAAAAGGGGAGATGCAACGAGACCTGGGTGTCATGGTACACCAGTCATTGAAAGTAGGCATGCAGGTGCAGCAGGCAGTGAAGAAAGCGAATGGTATGTTATGAGGAGATTTGAGTATAGGAGCAGGGAGGTTCTGCTGCAGTTGTACAGGGCATTGGTGAGACCACACCTGGAGTATTGCGTACAGTTTTGGTCTCCTAATCTGAGGAAAGACATTCTTGCCATAGAGGGAGTACAGAGAAGGTTCACCAGATTGATTCCTGGGATGGCAGGACTTTCATATGAAGAAAAACTGGTTAGACTCGGCTTGTACTCGCTGGAATTTAGAAGATTGAGAGGGGATCTTATAGAAACTTACAAAATTCTTAAGGGGTTGGACAGACTAGATGCAGGAAGATTGTTCCCGATGTTGGGGAAGTCCAGAACAAGGGGTCACAGTTTAAGGATAAGGGGGAAGTCTTTTAGGACCGAGATGAGAACGTTTTTTTTCACACAGAGAGTGGTGAATCTGTGGAATTCTCTGCCACAGAGGGTAGTTGAGGCCAGTTCATTGGCTATATTTAAGAGGGAGTTAGATGTGGCCCTTGTGGCTAAAGGGATCAGGGGGTATGGAGAGAAGGCAGGTACAAGATACCGAGTTGGATGATCAGCCATGATCATATTGAATGGCGGTGCAGGCTCAAAGGGCTGAATGGCCTACTCCTGCACCTATTTTCTATGTTTCTATGATTAGTTCTTGATTTCCCTACCTTTGCAAAATGAATCTGTGCATTCATTCTGTCTATTCTCTTCAAGATAATTCCTCAACTTCCTGCACTCCAAGAAATAAAGTCCCAGCTTGCCCAACCTCTTCCTATACCTCAGATCCTTGAGTCCAGGCAACATCCTCGTAAATCTTCAATGCACTTTCCAGCTTAAAGGCATCTTTCCTACGCCAAGGTGACCAAAACTGAACACAATACTCCAAGTGTTGCCTTGCCAACGTCTTGTACAACTGTAACATAATGCCTTAACCTTTATACTCAATTCTCTATTAATGAAGGCCAGCATGCCAACAGCCTTCTTTACCATCCTATCTCCCTCCAAGACCACTTTCAAGGAACTATATACTTGTACTGATGAATCCATCTGCTCTGCAACACTCCCCAGGGATCTATCCTGTGAAGGTCCCAACCGAGTTCGAGCCCAAATTGCAACACCTCACAGTTAGCTGAATTCAACTCTATTAGCCACTCCTCACCCCACTTACCCAGCTGTTCAAAAATCCTCTGTAATTCTTGGTAACCATTTTCACTGACTATGATACCGCTTATTTTAGTGTCATCTGCAAAGGTATTAAACGTGCCTTGAACATTCTCATCCAATATATCCGTTGATGTAGATGACAAACAGCAACCGGCCCACCACCTATTCCTGAGGCATACCACTAGTCAAAAGCTTCCAGTCCGATAAACAACTTTCCATCACCACCCTCTGTTTCAATTGGCAATAGACAATAGGTGCAGGAGTAGGCCATTCGGCCTTCGCGCCAGCACCGCCATTCACTGTGATCATGGTTGATCATCCACAATCAGTACCCTGTTCCTGCCTTCTCCCCATATCCCTTCACACCGCCATCTTTAAGAGCTCTATCTAACTCTCTCTTGAAAGCATCCAGAGAATTGGCCTCCACTGCCTTCTGAGGCAGAGAATTCCAGATTCACAACTCTCTGGGTGAAAAAGTTTTTCCTCGTCTCCATTCTAAATGGCCTACCCCTTATTCATAAATTGTGGCCTCTGGTTCTGGACTCCCCCAACATCGGGAACATTTTTCCTGCCTCTAGCGTGTCCAATCCCTTAATAATCTTATACGTTTCAATAAGATTCCCTCTCATCCTTCTAAATTCCAGTGTATACAAGCCCAGTCGCTCCATTCTTTCAACATATGACAGTCCCGCCATCCCGGGAATTAACCTACGCTGCACGCCCTCAATAGCAAGAATGGCCTTCCTCAAATTTGGAGACCAAAACTGTACACAATACTCCAGGTGGTCTCACTAGGGCCCTGTACAACTGCAGAAGGACCTCTTTGCTCCTATACTCAACTCCTCTTGTTATGAAGGCCAATATTCCATTAGCTTTCTTCACTGCCTGCTGTACCTGCATGCTTACTTTCAGTGACTGATGAACAAGGACACCCAGATCTCATTGTACTTCCCCTTTTCCAAACTTGACACCATTCAGATAATAATCTGCCTTCCTGTTCTTGCCACCAAAGTGGATAACCACACATTTATCCACATTAAACTGCATCTGCCATGCATTTGCCCACTCACACAACCTGTCCAAGTCACCCTGCTTTCCTACAATGAAAGCAATTCTGTGTAGTTAGCTAGCTCTCCCTGGATCCCATGTGATCTAATCTTCCGCAGTCTACCACATGGAAACATTTCAAAGGCCCTGCTGAAGTCAGTATTGAGTATAGAAGTCGAGAGGTCCTTTTGCAGTTATATAAGACGTTGGTAAAGCTGCATTTAAGGTATTGTGTTCAGTTCTGGGAAACATATTATAGGAAAGAGTTTATGAAGCTGGAGAGGGTGCGGAGAGGATGTTGCTAGGACTCGAGAGCCTGAGCTGTACGGAGAAGTATAATAGGCTGGGACTCTATTCCTAGGAGCACAAGAGGATGAGGGGTGATCTTATAAAGGTGCACAAAATAATTAGATGAATAGATCGGGTAGGCCAAGGCAGACTGAGTGTAAGTATTCAGTGAAACGATCGCCCAGTCTGTGCTTGGTCTCGCCAATATATTGGAGTCCACACCGAGAGTAACAGATACCGTAGATGAGATTGGAGAAGGTGTAAGTAAATCTCTGCCTCAACTAAAAGGACTATCGGTATCCCTGGATGGAGTCGAAGGAGGAGGCATAAGGACAGGTGTTGCATCTCCTGCAGTTGCAGGGGAAAGTACTTGGGGAGGGGGTGGCCTGGGGGGAAGGGATGAGTGAACCAGGGAGTTGTGAAGGGAACGGTCTCTGCTAAAAGTGGAAAGGGGTGGAGATGGGAAGATGTGACTAGTGGTGGGATCTCATTGAAGGCAGTGAAAATGTTGCTGAATTATGTGCTGTATGCGATGACCGATGAAGTGAAAAGTGAAGACTTAGGGGAACTCTGTCCCTGTTACGACTGGGAGGAGTGGAAACAAGAGTGGAGCTACAGACTACCAAGATGACCTGTGTGAGGGCCTCATCTATGATAGAAGAGGGGAACCCTTATTCCCGAAAGAATGAATTATAGTGTGGCCTGCCATGGATAACGGCAAACCATTATAGACCTCCAAGCTGCCAAAGTTATGATACTTCCAAACACACAGTTCCTCTATTTCCCTCAATCCAGTCACTCCCATAATCACAAGTACACAGAGTACATTTAACAGGACATTGTCTCTACCAAAAACCTAACAGTTTACTTCCCCCATAACTGTAAGGATGTCTCTTGCATACATAAGTCTAACAGTTTCTCAATGGAAAAATATTGAGGTATTTGAAATTCACATCCTGACCTGCGAAAGCCCAAACTACCACAAGATGGCCTTAATTGTCATTAACACCCTCATTGTAATGACATTGTTAAGCATTCCCTTTTTGAGCAACTCCCTCTGATTCTAGCTGTATGGCACCTCATCATGAGCATCCAATAAATCTGTGTCCCTGTGTCAAGTCAGAAGAGGACTACTTTCGTCTGGGACCTGCACTCTGCATTACATGCTACCATAACAATTGTAGCAATTACTATGTTTCAATAGAGAAAATGGGGCTAGCTTTGGTAGGCAACTTGGTCGATGAGTTGGACCAAGTGTAGGAAAAATACTGCAGATGCTGGTTTAAATCGATGGTAGATACAAAATGCTGGAGTAACAGAGTGGGTCAGGCAGCATCATGGGAGAGAAGGAATGGGTGACGTTTCGGGTCGAGAACCCTTCTTCAGTCTGATGTCAGGGGAGGAGGCAAGACAAAGATAGAATGTAGTCGGAGACAGGAAGGCAGTGGGAGAAATGGGAAAGGGGAGGGGATAGAGAGGGAAAGCAGGGACTATCTGAAGTTAGAGAAGTCAATGTTTATACCGCTGGGGTGTAAACTACCCAAGCAAAATATGAGGTGCTGTTCCTCCAATTTGCACTGGGCCTCACTCTGACTATGGAGGAGGCCCAGGACAGAAAGGTCAGATTGGGAATGGGAGGGGGAGTTGAAGTGCTGAGCCATCAGGAGATCAGGTAGGTTAAAACGGAGGTGTTCAGCGAAAGGATCGCCAAGCCTGCGCTTAGTCTCGCCAATGTAGAGAAGTTGACACCTGGAACAGCGGATACAGTAGATGAGGTTGGAGGAGGTACAGGTGAACCTCTGCCTCACCTGGAAAGACTGTTTGGGTCCATTCGAGTCCAGGGGGAGGTAAAGGGACAGATGTTGCATCTCCTACGGTTGCAGGGGGAAGTACCAAGGGAGGGGGTGGTTTGAGTGGGAAGGGACGAGTGGACCAGGGAGTTCCAGAGGGAACGGTCTCTGTGGAAAGCAGAAAGGGTTGGAGATGGGAAGATGTGACCAGTAGTGGAGGTGGCGAAAATGTTGGAGGATTATATGTTGTATGCGATGGCTGATGGGTGATGGGGTGGAAGGTGAGAACAAGGGGGACTCTGTCCTTGTTACGAATGGGGGGAGGGGGAGCAAGAGCGGAACTGCAGGATATTGAGGAAACCTTAGTGAGAGCCTCATCTATAATGGAAGAGGGGAACCCCAGTTTCCTAAAGAATGAGGACATCTCCGATGCCCTGGTATGGAACGCCTCATCCTGGGCGCAGATGTGGCGTAAATGGAGGAATTGGGAGTAGGGGATAGGGTCTTTACAGGAAACTTCAAGATAGCTATGGGAGTCAGTAGGTTTGTAGTAGATGTCGGTCAATAGTCTGTCTCCTATGATGGAGACGGTGAGATCCAGAAACGGTAGGTAGATGTCTGAGATGGTCCAAGTATATTTAAGAGCAGTATGGAAATTAGTGGTGAAGTTGATGAAATCAGTGAGTTCTGCATGGGTGCAGGAGGTAGCACCAATGCAGTCGTCAATGTAGTGGAAATAGTGTTCGGAGATAGGGCCAGTGTACGCCTGGAACAGGGATTGTTTGACGTACCCTACAAAGAGGCAGGCATAGCTAGGGCCCGTCTGCCAGGATAGTTCTGTGTGTGGATTTTGGGAAAAATATAAAATCGGGCCTTGCGGGGTTGGGGAACGATAAGCTTGGAGGGCTTAGAGGGCAGAGAGCCGGAAGTGATTAAATCAGTAATGGTGTTTGAGATTAAGGCTCGATGCTTGTCTGTGGGGTCATGGTCCAAGGATAAGTAAGAGATGTCTGAGAGTTGTTGCTTGGCCTCAGTCCGGTAGAGGCCAGTGCACCAGACTACCACGGCACCTCCCTTGCCGGCGGGTAAATCAAACCCGCCGACATGTTCATGTCCCATCGAATTAATTTCCACATACCTCGACTCCATCCTTTCCAGGTGAGGCAGAGGTTCACCTGCATTTCCCCTAACCTCATCTACTGTATCCGCTGTTCCAGGTGTCAACTTCTCTACATTGGCGGGACCAAGCACAGGCTCGGTGATCGTTTCGCTGAACACCTCCACTCAGTCCGTCTTAACCTACCTGATCTCCCAGTGGCTCAGCACTTCAACTCCCCCTCCCATTCCCAATCTGACCTTTCTGTCCTGGGCTTCTTCCATTGTCAGAGTGAGGCCCAGCGCAAATTGGAGGAACTGCACCTCATATTTCGCTTGGGTGGTTTACATTCCAGTGGTATGAACATTGATTTCTCTAACTTCAGATAGTCCCTGCTTTCCCTCTCTATCCCCTTCCCAGTTCTCCCACTAGTCTTCCTGTCTCCGACTACATTCTATCTCTGTCCCACCCCCTCCCCTGACATTAGTTTGAAGTGGGGTCTCGACCCGAAACGCCGCCCATTCCTTCCCTCCCGAGATGCTGCCTGACCCACTGTGTTTCTCCAGCATTTTGTGTCTACCTTCGAGTTGGACTAAGTGGTCCATTTCCATGCTGCATAGCTCGGTCACTCCATGACTATCTGGAATAGATACTACATGGCCAGGTGACTTCCATGAAAAGTGTCCAGGGAGAATGTCCAAAATTAAATAATTCTCAAGGGCCTGATAATCAATACCCCAGAATTTTGAATGAGGTAACTCTAGAGGTAAAGGATAATTAGTTGATTTCTTTCAAAATTGTATAGATTTTGGAATGAGTCCTGTGGAGTGGATGACAGCAAATATGACCAAATATGAAAGGAGAAAGAGAAAGCAGGGGACTACCAGTGGGAGGGGGATGCTGGAAGCTATACAAAAGGCATAGAGATGTAGACCTGTATAGCATGGCAACAGGGCCGTCACCTTTTATTTTCCATGCCGACCTAGTTGGCATTCTGGGTTGTTCCATTTGTCTATATTTGGTTCATATCCCTCCAATCCTTTCCTATCCATATATCTGTCCAAGTGGTATGGAAATTCATAATTGTACCAATTTTTACGGCTTCCTCTGACAGTTTACTACAAAGTCAGACTAAACAGTGTAAAGCTTGCCCCCGAGGCCCCTCTTAAATCCCTCCCTTCCCACCTTAAGCCCATGCCTTCATGTTTTAAAATCCTCAATTCTGGGAAGAAGTCTGGGAGCATTCACTGCACCCATGTCCCTCACAATTTTGTACACTTCAATAAGGTCACCGTTCATCCTTCTACACGCCAATGAGAAAAGTCTCAGCCCATCTAGCCTCTCCCTATAACTCAAGCCTGCAAGCCCGGGCAACATTCTGGTGAATCTCTTCTACACTCTTTCCAACGTAATAACAACCTTCCTATTGCTGGTGACCAGAATTGCACACAGACTCCAAGTGTGGTCTCACCAAGAACTTCAATAGCTATATCATGTTGTCCCAATATTTGTCCTCAATACCCTTCCCAATAAAGACAAATGTGCCAAATACCTTCTTCACCACCCTGTCCTCCTGAACTGCCAATTTCATCATGTGCAGCAGTTGAGATTAGTTTATCTTGGCAGCATGTTCAGCACAGACAATAGACAATAGACAATAGACAATAGACAATAGACAATAGACAATAGACAATAGACAATAGGTGCAGGAGTAGGCCATTCAGCCCTTCGAGCCAGCACCGCCATTCAATGCGATCACGGCTGATCACTCTCAATCAGTACCCCGTTCCTGCCTTCTCCCCATACCCCCTCACTCCGCTATCCTTAAGAGCTCTATCCAGCTCTCTCTTGAAAGCATCCAACGAATTGGCCTCCACTGCCTTCTGAGGCAGAGAATTCCACACCTTCACCACTCTCTGACTGAAAAAGTTCTTCCTCATCTCCGTTCTAAATGGCCTACCCCTTATTCTTAAACTGTGGCCCCTTGTTCTGGACTCCCCCAACATTGGGAACATGTTTCCTGCCTCTAATGTGTCCAATCCCCTAATTATCTTATATGTTTCAATAAGATCCCCCCTCATCCTTCTAAATTCCAGTGTATACAAGCCTAATTGCTCCAGCCTTTCAACATACGACAGTCCCGCCATTCCGGGAATTAACCTAGTGAACCTACGCTGCACGCCCTCAATAGCAAGAATATCCTTCCTCAAATTTGGAGACCAAAACTGCACACAGTACTCCAGGTGCGGTCTCACCAGGGCCCGGTACAACTGTAGAAGACATTGTGGGCTGAACAGTCTGTTCCTCTACATTACTGTTCTACGTTCTATACTCACTGGATTTCACAGCAGATTAGAAATGATGAATTTCACCACGTTTTTTAAAATAAATTATTTGAACAGAAATCTCCTACGTCAGCCGCCCCCACACTCATGACATCTGGGACAGACGCGCTAACAAACCGCATCCTGTCATCTGCCAATTTCCTTAGGACTATAATATGCATTGTGTCAGACACCCAGAAAACAGTCCACCACAGACAGCATGATGAACCGGTGCCATCTGGCTACTTTACTCATCTGCCTTCTAACGGTCCTCCTGAAGGTCCCAGGTAATTTTCCACTCTTTTAGTCTCTTCGAAGCATGCAAGTACAGCAGACAGTGAAGAAACCAAATGGCATGTTGGCCTTCATAGCAAGAGGATTTGAGTATAGGAGCAAGGAGGTGCGACTGTAGTTGTACAGGGCCCTGATGAGACCACACCTGGATATTGTGTACAGTTTTTGTCTCCTAATTTGAGGAAGGACATTCTTGCTATTGAGGGAGTGCAGCGTGGGTTCACCAGGTTAATTACCGGGATGGCGGGACTGACAAATGATGAAAGAATGGATCGACTGGGCACATATTCACTGGAATTTAGAAGGATGAGAGGGCATCTTATAGAAACATAAAATTCTTAAGGGATTGAACAGGCCAGATGCAGGAAAAATAGTCCCGATGTTGAGGGAGTCCAGATCCTGGAGTCACAGTTTAAGAATAAGAGGTAGACCATTTAGGACTGAGATGAGGAAAAACATTTTCACCCAAAGAGTTTTGAATCTGTGGAATTCTCTGCCACAGAAGGCAGTGGAGGCCAATTCACTAGATGTTTTCAAGAGAGAGTTAGGTATAGCTCTTAGGGCTAACTGAATCAAGGGATATGGGGAAAAAGCAGGAACAGGGTACTGATTTTGGATGATCAGCCATGATCATTTTGAATGACGGTGCTGACTCAAAGGGCCGAATGGCCTACTCGTGCACCTATTTTCTATGTTTCTTTTGATTCTTACTGTGCAGTGTTCAAGAATCACATTTACTGTAAGAGAATGCTACGCAGTCGGAGTTCCCTGCAACCTGTGCCAAATGTTAATTTTCCTTGCAAAGGGTCAGGCAGGGCTCATACTGACTTGGGCAGTCGGGCAGTCTCCTGGCAGCATATAATTGGGTGATATTGGGCACAACCAGAGCTCAGTGGCAGCTCACCACCACCTTCTCAAGGCCAATTTGGGTTGGGCCTTGGCAGTGATGCCAAGTTCATACCAAAAGATAAACTAAAGAGGCTTTCCCACACCCTCATCGAAGGCTGTGGGATTTGACGTGGAAACATTTGGTTATTGGTTCTCATCTCATTTCACACAAAGGGTGGTGGGTGTATGGAACAAGCTGCCAGAGGAGATAGTTGAGGCTGGGTCTATCCCATTATTTAAGAAACAGTTAGACAGGTACATGGATAGGACAGGTTCAGAGGGATATGAACCAAGCGCAGGCAAGTGGGACTATGTAGCTGGGACATTGTTGGCTGGTGTGGGCGTTTGGCTGAAGGGCCTGTTTCCACACTGTATGATTCTGTGACTCTATTCCACAGATCTGAGCCTGTAATCTAGTGCAGACACTCCCACGTACAGTGCTGAGCAAGCGTTTGTGTCAAAGGTAGCGATATTCTCAGATGTTAAACAGAATGTTTAAATAAGTTATGTCCAAAACCATTCAAAAGTACTTTATCTCTGCACAATATGTCCAGGTTATAAAAGGGGCTAGGAAAGTATAGATTTTCACTGGGGCAGGAGATGGGATCCTTTTCCAAGCGGTGGTGAGGCTTTGTTGAATTTGCACAGGCATCATTTACCAAGATGGGTTGTGTACAGGATATTGGAGCACGGAAAGGAGACAGTATAGATTTGCTAGAGTTACTTGAGGAGAATTTAGAAGAATTGTATTGGAATACGTGTAATAAATATTTAGAAGTGCTCTTGTATTGCCTTTGAAGGTTACAGGCCAAGTGCTGGTAAATGG
The DNA here is from genome assembly GCF_053455715.1 of Rhinoraja longicauda. NCBI lineage: Eukaryota > Metazoa > Chordata > Chondrichthyes > Rajiformes > Arhynchobatidae > Rhinoraja > Rhinoraja longicauda. Next base: position 41,618,902 of record NC_135960.1, read on the forward strand.
GATTAGAGTTGATGGATAATTAATGGTCAGAATGTTGTTTGTCACTGTTGTTTGTCATTTACATTAATGATCTGGATGATGGTGTGGCAAATTGGATTAGTAAGTATGCAGATGATACTAAGATAGGTGGTGTAGTTAATAATGAAGTAGATTTTCAAAGTCTACAGAGAGACTTGGGCCTTTTGGAAGGGTGGGCTGAGAGATGGCAGATGGAGTTTAATGCTGATAAGTGTGAGGTGCTGCATTTTGGTAGGACAAATCAAAATAGGACGTACAGGGTAAATGGTAGGGAATTGAGGAATGCAGTGGAACAGAGGGATCTGGGAATAACTGTGCATTGTTCCCTGAAGGTGGAATCTCATGTGGATAGGGTGGTGAAGAAGGCGTTTGGTATGCTTGCCTTTATAAATCAGAGCATCGAATATAGAAGTTGGGATGTAATGTTAAAATTGTACAGGGCATTGGTGAGGCCGAATCTGGAGTATGGTGTGCAGTTCTGGTCGCCAAATTATAGGAAGGATGTCGACAAAATGGAGAGGGTACAGAGGAGATTTACTAGAATGTTGCCTGGGTTTCAGCACTTAAGCTACGGAGAGAGGTTGAACAGGTTGGGTCTTTATTCTTTGGAGCGTAGAAGGTTGAGGGGGGACTTGATAGAGGTTTTTTAAATTTTAAGAGGGACGGACATAGTTGACGTGGGTAGGCTTTTCCCTTTGAGAGTGGGGAAGATTCCAACAAGGGGACATAACTTCAGAATTAAGGGACAAAAGTTTAGAGGTAACATGAGGGGTAACTTCTTTACTCAGAGGGTGGTGGCTGTATGGAATGAGCTTCCAGTGGAAGTGGTGGAGGCTGGCTCGATTTTATTATTTAAGAGTAAATTGGATAGGTATATGGATGGGAGGGGATTGGAGGGTTATGGTCTGAGAGCAGGTAGATGAGACTAGGTCAGAGAAAGGGGTCGGCGTGGACTGGTAGGGCCGAACGGGCCTGTTTCCATGCTGTAATTGTTATATGGTTATATGGTTAATGGATTTAGTGGGTGAAAGGGCCTGTTTCTGTGCTGGAGAACTAGAAAAGTTCTGGTGAAAGATTTATTTATGTGGTTTTGGCTGGGTCAGAAGAAGGGTTAAGGGAGAATTAATAAAGTGCCTCAAAAATCTAGAAAGCTGTGAGAGGGTCAATAACCAAGGGCCGTATCGATTAGTTGGCAATTGGTGACAAGGAGACTAACCTTTGAGGATAAGCTGGAATTATTTTTGTATATGTTCTTGGAAGACGTACAAATGTCTATTTAGTGAGATATTGCAACCCTGTTTAAATCAATATGTACCAGGAAAATAAAACTGTTCAAGAATAACGGAAATGAGAAAAAAGATTTGATTGGATCATAGAACTCTAAACTGAGGATTCACTGTTCTTTGGATCTTTTGTCTGAAGTAAAAAGAGAAATAATTTATCAAAAAACAATTCCTCTGATAAGGCAGCATCAGTTCATTGCTGAGCTTAGCTAACAGCACAGATTTGTGTTCAATACAAAGCAAGTCAGGAGCAAGTCAGGAACCCAAAGCCTATTGAAAACTCAGAGAGAAAGCTACTCAGCAAGGGCTGACACTTATCTAAAGGCACTGGCAAGATTGGGGGTGCGTGGGGTAATGGCGGAGCCCAGTGGTAGCTGGTATTTTTTTGAATGAAGCCATGCCTCCCTCCCTCCCACCCCCACCCCCCAACACCTCCATGCTCCTAAATATATCCTTAGACAATGTCAGTGTTGTGCTTGAGGAATAGGCCATTTTTATAATTGGCCACAGATTCTGTGGAAACCTGGATTCTGGTACAGGTGCCTTCCTGTGGGATTACCTGAAGCAAGCAGCCAGATGGAAATTTGAACCAAGGAAGTCAGTAGTTTGCTGCAGAACTTGGTATCCTCACCCAAGCCCAACATGACTCACATCTGGAAAAGTATGGGCTTATTAGCGATAGCCAGCATAGCTTTGTACAAATCATGTCCTAAAAACTGGACTAAAGTTTTTTCCAAGGTGACGGAAATGATGGATGAGGCTTGGGCAGTGTATGTTATCTATATGAACTTTACTAAAGGATTTGACGTTCCCTGATGGAAGGCTGATTCTGAAGGTTAAGCCACATGGGACAAACAGTGATTTGGTAGATTAGATACAAAATTGCCTTAGCCATAGAAGAACGAGGGGTAGTGGAGGGGCGTTTCTCTGACTTAGAGGTCTGCGACCAGTGGTGTTCCACAGGGATCAGTGCTGGGACTTCTGTTTACCGTGATAAATAAATGATTTGGCCAAAAATCTAGGTGGGCTAATTAGTAAATTTGCAGATGACGTAAAAATTGGTGGCGATGTGGGCAGTCAGGGAGTTTGTCAAAGGAAACGGTAAAATATAGATCAATTGGAGATATATGTGGAGAAATGGGAGACGGTGTGCAATCTCCACCAGTATGAAGTGTTGCATTTTGGAAGGTCAAATGCAAGGAAAAAGTTTACAATTAATGATAGGACCCTTAGTAATGTAAAGAGGAAACTTAGGTGCAAGTCCATAGCTTGCTGAAAATGGCAACACAAGTAGATCAGTCAAGACATTGAGCATACAAATTGGGAAGACATGTTGCAGATGTATAAAACTTTGTTTAGGCTATATTTGAGGTTTCACGTGCAGTTCTGGTCAGTGTACTACAGAACGTATGTGGAGATTTTGGGGAGGGTGCAGAAAAGGTTTACCAAGGTGTTGGCTGGACTAGAGTTTATTAGCTGTAAGGATAGTTTTACAAACTTGGATTGTTTCCTTTGGAACATTGAAGGTTGAGAGGAGACCTGGAAGAAGTTTATAAAATTGTGACATGGAGTAGAGAGTCAGAATAATTCTCCCAGAGTGGAAATTTCAAATAAGTAGAGGGCATAGCTTTAAGGTGAGAGTAGGAATGTTCAATGGAAATATGCAAGGCAAGTATTTTGCACTGAGAGTGATAGGTGCCTAGAAAACACTGCCAAGAAAGGAGGCCTAAGCAGAAACAATTGTAATGTTTAAGAAGCATTTAGACAGGCAAGCGAGAGTATATATGCCTTGTAGAAAGCGAACAGAACGTCAGCCAATTGATGTCAGCCAGGGTCTGAAGAAGGGCCTCGACCCAAAACGTCATCCATTCCTTCTCTCCAGAGATATTGCCAGTCCCACTGAGTTACTCCAGCAATTTGTGTCTATCTTTGATTTAAACCAGCTTCTGCAGTTCCTTCCAACACATTTTGTCAGCCAATTGATGATAGACACTAAAAACTGGAGTAACTCAGCGATAAATCTTTGGGGAGTATGGGGAGTATGGGGAGAAGGCAGGAACGGGGTACTGATTGGGAATGATCAGCCATGATCACATTGAATGGCGGTGCTGGCTCGAAGGGCTGAATGGCCTCCTCCTGCACCTATTGTCTATTGTCTATTGTTTAAACCAGCATCTGCAATTCCTTCCTACACATCTTGCCAGCCTATTGATTCCTGGAATAAGAATCCTCTGGAAATATTCAGGGTTCATGGGAAATCTGGAGAACCTTTCTAAGGAAAGGTCACTAACCTGAAATGTTAACTCTGTTTCATGCTCCACTCCGATTACAGGTACTTTCAGCATTTTCTGCTTTTATGCTAGATTTTCAGTATTTTAATTTTTTGATTTTCAAGGCTGATTCTTGGAATCATAGATTAAAAGGATGAGTAAATTAACCCTCTCCTGCTTGGAGTTTTAGGTTAGAGGGCAGTTAGGTTTGGGAAGAGTGGACAGGGAAGCTGTTCCAGTACAGTCACTCCACAGGCATCTAAAAATGGACCAAAGAACTGAATTCTAGAGGCATGATAACAAGACGGGTCTTAATGGGAGAGTCTCGGACCAGAGGGCATGGTCTCATGGGGTTGTGAGGGAAAAATAGATCAGCCATGATCAAATGGCAGAGCAGACTGTATGGGCAAAATGGCCTAATGCTGCTCCTATGACTTATGGCCTAAGATAGCTTTTGACCGAGTGTGGCTCAAGGCATCCTGGTAAAACTGAAATCAATGGCCATTAATGGAAAAACACGATTGAAGTGATACCGCACTCAAGGAAGATGGTTGTGGTTGCTGGAGCTCAATCATCCCAGCTTCAATACATCACTGCAAGAGTTCCTCAGGCTCGTGGCCTAGGCCCAATCATCTTCAACTGCTTCATCAACGATCTTCCTTCAGTCAAAAGACCAGAAGTGGGGATGTTTGCACAATGATCAATTCCATTCATAACCGTTCAGCAAAGGAAGTAACCCATAACTGCATGCAGCAAAACCCTGACAACATTCAGGCATGGGCTGGGAAATAACAAGTAACGTTAGTGCCACAGAAATGCCAGGCAATGATCATCACCAACAGAGTCTAGATACCTGCCTCTGGCATTTAATGTCATGGACATCATTGAACCATCAACATCCTGAGGTTTGCTATTGACAAAAACATCAACTGTACCAGCCAAATAAATACCTTGCAATAAGAGCAGGTCCTGCAGTGAATTACTCATTTCCGCTCACTCCAGAATATTTCCATCCACAATGTAGCATGCCATTCACCACTCTAAACGATCATTCTCTCCACCACCGAAGGCTATAGTGTGCATTATCTGCTGAATGTGCTGCAGTTGCTCAGGCAGCCTACTCCCACAGCTCTTCCTAAACCCACAACCTCCATCTCCAAAAAGGACAAGGAGGACAAAGGCTTTAAGATGCATGTGAACACCACAATTTGCAGGTTGCCCTTTATCACATAGCATTCTGCCTTCCCCCAGTTTATTGTTGTTGCTGAGTTTAAATCCTGCAATTCCATTTTCAACAGCCCTGTTAGGAGTAAAAGTATTGGTGTGGTCATCACTAACATTGCCAATTTAAATAATTTGTATAAATTCCAGCGGTAGAGTTGCTGCCTTACCAATCCGGACCACAGGTGCTGTCTGTGGTACTTTCTCCCCATGACCACATGGTTTTTCTTTAGGTGCTCAGGTTTCCTCTCACAATCCAAAGATTTGCAGGTTTGTAGGTTAATTGGCTTCAGTAAAAATTGTAAATTGTCCCTAGTGTGTAGGATAGTGTTAGTGCACAAGGTGATCGCTGGTCAGTGCAGAATCAGTGGGCCGAAGGGCCTGTTTCCACACTCTATCTCTAAACTAAACTAAAGCTTCGATCACTATTTCAGCTCTGTGGCTTACTGATCTACTTTGCAACTTAAGTACTATGGGAAAGCTTTTGGCATCTAGCTTTAACAGGTCAAAATATTGGCTCACCACTACCTCGCCAAGGGCAGGAGGGAGAGGTAAGAAATAAATGCTGGCCTAGACAATAATGTCTAGATGTTGAAAATTAAATAAACAAAAAATAAACAGAATAAAATGTCACCACAAGGAGTTTTGCTTGTGGATGGTCTCTGTGGCTTCTATCCTGGCCAGACAGCAGACACTGGGAGCCAAACCCCAGCTGTGCTCTGAAGTGGCTGATGGTCAGTTAGACCGCAGTCCCACAACCAGCTCTTGAACTGATGTTCCATTATCATTTCCTCTCATGGGCCTTATTTTTCAGATGTTAGAAATACCCCACTACCAATTCATTTTGGCTGACACTCTCTTCTATTTCGCTATTTAATAGCTCCTTTTTTACCCACCACCACAGTCCTCTACTTTCATTTTTTCTCTTCTTGCCCTACTACAGCACCTTGTTAAAAACCTGCTACTTCTCTAATTTGGAGTATGAGGCAGAATTCACCGCAAGTACTTAGCAAGTTTTGAGAGAACATTGAGTTAACATTTCGGGTTTGTAACTTGTCCTCATAATAAAAACATTCAAGATGTGGAGGAAATTGGATAAGAAAATGAAAATGAAAATGAAAATGCAAGGCCCTTAAGAGGATGGACTGTGGGAGAGATTAAATGATAAAAAGGATGATGATGTAAGCAAAGCAGGGACAAGAGGATGATAAATGCTGATCTGGAGAACTGCTACATGGAAGAAACAGAATTATTGATTAATTATAGTCTGAACTGAAATTGGTTTGTCACAGGCCACTGGAATGCTTATCCACTGCTTGGCTTTGAATGCACACTCCTCAGGCGAGCGTTTAATATCTAGCACAAAACTTAGTGAACACTTTCGCTTAAAATGAGGTTGTGATTTTGTTTTCCTTTCTCATCCCCTCGCCCGCACTAGCGATGGAAGTTACTCAACCCAGAAAGATCATTGCTGAGAGACACAACGTCACTCTTAAATGCTTGTACAACACCACAGGAGATGGGGAAGCCCAGATATACAGGGTCACCGTTTACAGAGGTGAAGAGGAAAAGAACTCTGAGGTTTGTGTAGCGTCGTTTAATAACAGCATGGAGCCCTTTGAGAAGAGAGATGTACTGCACTGTAAAGGCCAGCCAAGCAGAAACAGTATATCGATAAAGTTAATTGGCATGGACAAGTCTCACAGCGACTGGTACTTCTGTAAGGTGGAGAAAATGTATCCGCTGCCCTACACAAAGGCCACTGGGAATGGAACTTGGATTTTCATCAAGCCGGATGTGGAAGGTGAGTGCACAGATCCGAGACAGAAACTGAAAAGAGCCCTCTCAGCAGATCTTGCAGCATTTGTGAAGCCTTCTGCCTGAATGCAAAATCCACACGTTAGCTTTTAAACAAGTGGCAGTGAAGGAAAAGCACCAATGGAAAGGCCTGTAATAAGGCATGGGTAAGAGGGTTCAGTGATTATATGACAAATATGATTTATCTGTGGTATTTTATATCTATCCATCAGCGCGTGCAGTTGAATTGCAGCACGATAGGGGTTTGTACAAAGTGCTCATGAAGCCCATTTCCAGAGGAAGGATGTTTGAAGTGGTCAAACACAGAGAAATGAAAGATAAAAAGGCAAATGAAAACAGATCAGACCAGAGGGAAGTGATGGTGTAAGAGAAAGAGAAAGGGAGCATGATGGAGAGATGGTAATAGATGAAAAAAGGTTTTATAGGGTGGGAGAAGAGGAGGAAGGGAAATGAGGGCTGGGCTGAAAGAACATTTTGAATTACATTGGGAATTGCTTCTCCTCTGCCCTGAGTTGAGCAGAGTTTGGTTTGCTTGCTGACTCTCTGCCCTGGTAGCATGTTCCTTATATTCTCATAACTGAACAGTTTTGGAAGCGGGGAGATGGATGGTCATGCGGCATGCAGAAATCTAACTGGATCACTGTGCTGACTCCTTAACAACGCTATCCAGCTAGTCTTTTCCATTCCATTCAATTGCAGTTTTTTTTCTCATCCTGTTCTCTCTTCTGTGCTAGTCAGGAATTAACCTCCACCAAGCTGCCAATTGTGCATTGTAGATCATAACATCATGGCACAGATAAAGTTATCTTCCGATTCATTTAAATCAGCATTCCATGGTTATGAACATTTGTCACTGGATCTAGTGGGATAAAAATGGGATAGATGGGAATGCTGTGAGAGCCAGCATTGACTCAAAGGGCCAAATGGCCTTCTTGAGGAAATATTACAAAAATATAATGTCATTTAATACAGACATTCATGATTGTAAACCCACTCCCATCTAGCTAATGTTAGGCTGCTACAAAAGGTATGTTTCCCTTGAGCAGGTGTGGTTGGCTCATATAACCACCAGCCACCTGTCATTCAACCACACACCAGCAGCAATATCAAGATCAACGGCAATGCCTCCCAGAACAAAAGAGTCACCTGTATTCATTCCGCCACCTCTCGCAACTGTAAAGAGTATTCTTACAGACTGGCACGGGTCAGGGAGGGTAATGGAGGAGATGGTCGGGATGTGGAGGGGTGTGGAGGGGTGTGGGGGGGAGCCACACAAACTGAGAGGTATTTTCACTGAATTATCAGTGGTTCCCTGTCCCCACGCTTTATTTTCTTTCCAAACCTCATTTTTTCAATGCTCTCTATATGAATGCACCTTCCTCTGAGCTGTTTTCCTACTCATAGTGTAACTGACCCAGTGTGTTTGATTTTACTGAACTGGATGTCCAAGCAGTAAATTGTGCTAACCTTGCAATATCAGTTCCAGAGAAGACGCAGTGTCCTCAAGTGACTCAGGCCACACTGATCATCCTAGCTCTCGCCGGCCTCTTCCTGCTATACAGTGTCGTCATCACCTACCTGCACTGGGTAAGGATTATACGGGAAAGGGAATGTTGTTCTAGCACTGGCTTTACTCAGAACAAGCTGCATTAACAAGTGCATCAAACAGATTACCAAGTACACATAATTAATTGCCAGGTACAAGGTCATTGTGTAGGTCACCAATTATTAACTACGCAACACAGGTTACTAAATTTAATGCAGCACAAGTTAACAAGTACAGGGCACACAGGTACAATACACAAGTGTTTGTGTACAGGTGGTCCCTTAATGAATACAACCAGATGTAACTGATTGACTGTGATTTACAGGTTATTGAATCCTTGTCAACAAGTGTGGATTAGCAAATGCTGTGCGTATTTACAGAGTTCCGTGCAAATTACTGAGTATCTCTAATGACCACAGATCATTAAAAAACATGCATTATGCTGACTAAGATGCTACGTACCAAATAGTAATCAAGGAAAAGTCTATTCCTGGTCCACAATTCATAATGAATCGGTGAGAGTTTCTGATAATGAATGGGTTTAAAGTCACGTTGCTCTCAAACTCCCACTTCTCCTTGGGTGGATGTAGGTTGCCTCATCTAATTCCCAGTCAAACACACTGGCAACAATATCAGGTGAGGAAAGAATCAATTGTGATGCCTCCCGGAACAAAAGAGCTGACTGCTTTCAAAAGTACTCAGTTAAGAGCAGTCTTACGGACTAGTCGAGAGAGGTGGAGGGGCCTGGGGTGGATGCTAGCTAGCCAACGAGAAGAGTCCAAGGCAAAAGAGCTGGAGAGGATGAGACTGGGGAAATTTCAAATGCAGTGCATTCATAGTCCTGGGCATGTGAGCACCAAGGGCCATTGCTCTGGACTGAGGAACTAGTCCATCACTCATCGTACAACAGGACAGTGAAGGTGGGGTGAGCACAAGGGGCAGTGAGACAAGGGCAGACAATCAGTGACCCGGGGGGTGAGATGTTCATGGGCGGCACACTGTTGTCAGGCACCAGAACCACTCACTGCAGAAGCCACCAGACCTGTGCCCTCTTGCTCCCATGTATTTCTTTACTGGTAATAGTTCCGGGCACAGTGAGAAAACACAATCTGCAAAAAAACAAGCCCTTCACCCGACACACTGCAAAAACATTTTATGCAAACAGTAAAACATCTGCCACCACGTCCTCCCTTTTCTGACAGGTCACACTCATGTGTACCCAAGAGGCAGAATGAGTCAAAGACAGAGGGCCAGAGAGCAAGAAAAGGAGATGGAGTGAGGGACGGACATACATACACACACACACACAACCACACACACACACACACGCACACACACACACGCACGCACGCACGCACGCATGCACGCACGCACGCACGCACACACACGCACACACACACAACCACACACACACAACCACACACACACACGCACACACACACACACGCACACACACACACACACACACACACACACACACACACGCACACACACACACACACACACACACCCACACACACACACAACCACACACACACACAACCACACACACACACGCACACACACACACACACACAAAATCTTCGACATTTCCCACTCCCTACATCGAGCAGTTCACATCTCCAGAATAAAGGCTTGGGAGGTGTGGAGAGAACTAGCAAAACACAAAGTGCTGAAAGAACTCATCTGTTGAGGGAAAAGATGGGTGACACTTTGCTGACATCCGAGGGATTCATCACCCTTCTTGGCACTTCCCCCCTGAGCCCACCATGTTCTCCCTCTCCCTCTGCCTGTCCACTGGATTCTCCCACGTTAACCTGTTTCTCCGCTCTGTGTTCGATTCCCCTTCCACAGCCTCTTGGCGCCACCGTTTGTATTCTCGGGATGAAGGAGGCAGTTGACATGAAATGTGAACTGATTCACAATTCCTACGAACCCGCTACTGCTACATGGACTGGCCAGCGCTGGGAGACAGGTCCAAGGCAAGGCAAGTACGTCTGAGCCGCGCTCGACCAAACCCAGCAGTCTCCCCCTGCCTTGCCCTGCCTGCCACAGGCAAGCCAACTCCCCGCTTGATCATGTTCCAACGTTTGCGTCCTAACCCACTGAGACCAGGTGGTTGGGTGAGTCACAGAGAGTGGCTCAGAGTCCCAGATGTTGGTTGGAAACAGCCATCATCTGGGCCAGTTGGACAAGTCCATGTAGCATCATATGGCCCAGAGTCATTCCTTTGCTTAAAGTGGGTGAATGAACCTGTTGGGCCAACAGACCCTTCGTCATCTTCTAATACCCAGAAATTCTATTCACAGAATTCAATTGCTTCAATGTCTTGCTGTGATTTGAACCCTCCATTCCCCAGATTTCCAGTGCACTAACTCAGTAACCTCACCTAACATCTTCCACTTGCCTTTCTTTCCTGTATCCTTCAGACTGGGTTGGACAGTGAATGCCATCGGAGCCCATGAATAGTATCTGTGCTTAAATGATGCTAGCAGACATAAACTCCTGGCCTTTTATCCCAGGTCACTCCTCCTATGCTTCCCCATCATTTCAGGCAAATTCATTCCACTCAAAAATTGCAGATGAATTGGCTCGTGATGTTTCAGCATTCTTCATCATTACAAGAGCCCAGAGTACAAACTTTGAACCCATTTTTGTGAGGGGATTTATTTCTCAAATCTCATCCTGTGGATTTGAGGGGTGGTTAGGTATAATTAGCTCTTGCATGGTTGAAACTAATTCTGTTGAAGTGTCCCATTTCATCAGATGACTGCAGAGGGATACTGTGTGTTATTGTGTTGCTCAAAGCCCGGTAAATGGCCAGCCTTGCTCACTTTTTAAAGCTCCTTAAGAACTCCAAAGACTGAACTTTAGAAAATCAGGGAATGTGGACAAGCAAAGAGATGTGAGAGCTTGCACACAATCAGAGAAGGTTCACAGCCACAGTACAAAAAACATCAGGGGCTTCACCCGAAACATCACCTATTCATTTTCTCCAGAGATGCTGCCTGACCCATTGAGTTACTTTAGCATTTTGTGTCTATCCAGGAATACTAGCTCTTGATTCAATTGAGTGCTTGGGGTCAAAAAAGGTTAAATGTTGAAGCCAGGTCACACATACTTCCCCTGTATTCCTTTACCCTTTGACTATAGTTGATTGAGGATAATTTGCTCATTGTAAACGCATACGTTGAAACTATTTCCTCTGGTAAGTGGGGAGGGAATGGGCTGGGGGGGGGGGGGGGGGGGAGGGGGTACAGGATGAGAACAGCCAATGCTTCACTTAGTGAGGAGATCCAACTGCAGGGGAGGAACCACAAAATTAATGCTGGGAATTATGGAGCAATATCAGGAAGCATTGGCTGAAATGTGGTAAATCCCTGGACATCTTCTCATCAAAAGACTGGGGATGCTGGGGACCAACTGAGCCGTCAAGACTGAGATTAATGGGATTTTATAGGGAAGGGTGCCCTGATATGGAACTCAGGTGGGTGAATGGAGCTGAGAAACAGACGGTCTTTCATAAATGAATGGTTCGACATCCATTTCTAATGCAGCTGTAAATATGAAGTGATTGGAGCAGCAGAGTTTAATCACAATCTGTAGTCTCTTCATCTCAATCTGGGAAGTGAGTTCCAATGTGTTTGGTGTAGAGACGGTGAAATGCCATTAGCTATCAATAAGATGGCAGGAGAGGTGGGAATTTGTTATTTATTAGTCTCTTGTCTGATCTGTCAGCATGAATGGAGCTACTCATACTTACAAGCCTTTATCATTTCCTTCATTCTTTAGATGTTGAGAAACAACCAAGAGGAACAAAACAATGAATATATAAACATGGAACCTCCTAACCACGCCTCTGGTAGAAAACGCAGAATGCAGTCTGACCATCGCACCTAACCCTACGTTGTATATAAAATTACCATGAATGTATGTGAGACGTCTCCTGAGGTGACCTGAGCAACTCAGGAAAGTCTCTGATGAAACACTCACCTCTGCTTCCTTCCCATCCTTTGCATTGATAAGCAATGAAAGTTAGGTTTGAAAATAGAAAAGTGAACAGTGTAATCCCAGAAGCAGCTGCATCACACTAGGAGGGGGAAATGGGCAAATACTACTAGAGTCCAGACCCCCAATAGCTCTTTCCAAATCTCCCACTCTAACAAGGTGTTATATTCCCTCAGCACAAGTGTTTCAGATGAACCTTGTTGGTGTTGCAGATCTTTGTTGCATGCAGATGAATTGCTAGCTTCATTCCACTTCTTTCCACTTCTCTTTATCCCACCCCTTACTCCACACACCAATCTGGTGGTGATTTGGTGGGCTGAGGCTCTCTCAGGCCTGGGCATCTCCAGCCAGTTACCACACGGGTAACTGTCCCACTCATAAATATTCTACACTCAAGGGAATTACCAGCTGTTTCTGTGATCTGCTCTCCATATCATTCAACTAACCTGTGCTGCCACCTCACCAAGCCCAGTGCACCCTTCCTTAGGTATATATCAGAACAGAGTGCACCATAGATAGCAGCATGTGATCATTTGAGCCTGCTGCGCCATTCACTGAAGTCATTGCTAATCAACCTCCACACCTTCTGTCAATTCCTTTCAGAAGTCTAGATGGCTTCCGCTGTGAACTTCAGCCCTTTCAGATAAAGGTCACAGTCTGGGATCCTTTAGGATTTTATTTTTGTATCTGTTTCATGGCATTTAACAAATTGCCTATTTGGAATTTCCAAAGCATTTCTCTTGGTGCCTCCCAACTTAGAAAATATTCTGACCATCAAAGTCCAAGGTGGAGCCATAACGAATGCTTAGCACCACACACATTGAAAACCATTCATTATAGTTTTGCTTACACTGCACTCTCATCTGAGTAGCCCACTCTCTCCTGTGGCACAACATCACGCAGGATCTTGCTCAATGAATCCTGACTTACCACGGGGCACTGAACACCAATGGAATTGCACCCCTGAAGAAGGGTCTCGACCTAAAACGTCACCCATTCCTTCTCTCCCGAGATGCTGCCTGACCTGCTGAGTTACTCCAGCATTTTGTGAATAAATCGATTTGTACCAACATCTGCAGTTATTTTCTTATACTACCCCAAAAGAGACAATGCTTTCAGCAGATACCATTTGATAGGAAAAAGAAAAAAGTGCATGAAAAACTAGAACTGAAAATATATTCCCACGAGGACCATTTAAACATGGTCACCTGCATATTAGTAAATATCCTCATTTCTCTGCCCCATAGTGTGCTGGAGGCCAGATCTTTAGATATATGATGGAGATGGATAATATTTGAAAGAGCAAGAAATTATGGGGGACTAGCAGTGAAGAGGAATTGAGGTCAGCATAGATCAGTCATAATCACATTGAATGGCAGGACAGGCTTAGGGGCTTGGCAGCCTTTTCCTGCTCCAATTTTCTTGTGTTCACCTAACAGTTTATTTAGACACATCCCACAACAATACAATACAATAGAAAATGCTAAATATGTAGATATTGAAAATCTGAAATATAAAAAGACAATACTGGAAACACTCAGCTGGTTAGGCAGCATATGTGGAAAGAGTAACAATGCTTCAAGTCGATATATTTTCAACAGTATACACACAGGATGAGTTTTGTGTTTGGCTTGGTTAATGATTTTAACCATGCTAGTTCATGCAACATCATGCAAGCACATGGCTCTGCATGTAGATTTACGTGATGTGTCTAATTGTGTTATTCTGCTTTTATCTTTCCCATTCTTGCAAACTTGAAAGTGTGTGTGTAGCTGTGAGTGACATGGCAAAACCTGAGAAGTTAATTTTAAAAGTTCTTCTAAATTACACAAAGCATTAGCTGTCTGTAAATACATGAACAATGTGCAGTATATTTGTTTAGAAATGATCCGATTGTTATAGCGATACTCTATAATCGAGGCACCGTGTACCTGAAAGCTCACTGCTCCTCATCAGTGTGCAACAAGCAGTCAAACCAGATGAGCAGTGATAGACCATCTGTCTACCCACAAACACGTCATGCAGAACAAAATTCTAAGTTAATCAGGGAGCAAGACCCAGAGAGTCCCAGGAGAATTCCACCACAACAGCCTCCCAATGGACAGTGACCAATGCTGGAAAGGAAAGCTACAAATACTGCTTCAGGAGCCCCATCCACTTGGCCTTCAATGACGTGCAAATTCAAGACATGTGTTGTCCAGCGTTATTGTTGATGCTTGTAAATTACATGCTTCTCTTCAGCCAAGTCACTTAGTTTGCTGTTGACATACTTACAGAGTAATTGCAAATCTTAGATATCATTTTCTACACATTCTATTGTTGAACTTACCCTCAGGACTGTAAACTTGCATTGATTATCCCATCATGCATAAAGCAATAAACAGATCTTTGAGTTTAACCAAATGCCTCTACTTCCTTAGATAGGCACAAAAAGCTGGAGTAACTCAGTGGGTCAAACAGCATCTCCAGTGAAAAGGAATAGGTGATGTTTCGGGTTGAGACCCTTCTTCAGACTGAGAGTCAAAGGAAAGGGAATCGAGAGATATGATGGTGATGTAGAGAGTTATACAAATTAATGAAAGAAATGCAGAAAAGTAACGATGATAAAGGAAACGCCATTGTTAGCTGTGTGCTAAGTGAAAATGAGTACAGACAATGAGACTCAACAAGGCGACTGAAGCTGGTATGAATTGGGTGGGGGAGGGATGGAGAGAGAGGGGATGCAAGGGTTACTTGAAGTTACAGAAATCTATATTCATACCACTGGGTTGTAAGTTGCCCAAGCAAAACACGAGATGCTGTCCCTCCAATTTGCGTTTGGCCTCACTCTGACAATGGAGGCCTAGGACAGAAATGTCAGTGTGGGAATGGGAAGGGGAATTAAAGTGTTTGGCAGCCGCGAGATCAGGTAGGTCCAGATGGGCTGAGCAAAGGTATTCAGCAAAACAATCGCCCAGTCTACGTTTGGTCTCGTCGATGTATAAGAGTCCACACTTTGAACAACGGATACCTACACGCCTCTACTTCCTTGTGCTGTTTGCTTAGTACTGCTTCATAAATCCAACTCAAAAATGAGAAGAGAAAGAACAGGGAAAAATACAACCAAAAAAACCTAGACAGGCTATGCAAAGGACTGCAACTCAACTCAGACAGGGGTGGAATCTCAACAGCCCGTTGTCTGGAATGGTTCCTTGAGAAGTCAAAGTCTAAATGATAATATGCCAACGAGACAATTTGTCAATCTCATTCAGGATGAAACATTTTTAAAAGCGTTCCACAAGGAACAGTTCAGAGGCCACCTTCCTTTCTATCTAACTTGCATCATTTCTGCTCTGAGCGCCTTTGGTGAGACAGATGAGAGAGGAAATACATTGAAGAAGCTTCACTCTGAACCTTACCTATGTTGCTCAATTATTGCAGCTCCACTCTGCACCAAAGAATTCTAAAGACATATAACCCTCTGAAAGAAAGAAAATCACCTCTGGCATAACTGGGCACCCTTATTCTGAGACCATGGTCTCTGATTCTGGACTCCTCCATCATGGAAATATCTATTCTGTATTTTCACTGTCTCGTCACCTACGAGCCTTGCATGTTGCAATAAAAACACTTTTCATTCTTCAAACTTCAATGAGCAGAGTCCCAATCAGTTCAGCCTTTCTTTGTAGGCCAATCCTACATCTGGGATCATCATAGTGAAATTCTCCAAACTGCCTGCCATTAAATAACATCTTTCCATAAATAAATAGACCAAAATTGTTCACAGTATTGTAAGTGTGGTCTCACTAGTGCCTTGTACAGCTATTGTTCTCCCTGTGACTGCAAGGGAGAGATTATGAATGATCCTGAATGAGATTGACAAATTGTCTTGTTGGCATATTATCATTTCCTCCAGGTGCTTCGGTTTCTTCCCATATCCTAAAGACAAATGGGCCAGTAGGTTAATTGGCCATTGTAAATTCCCTAAGTATGCAGGTGAGTGGTGGAATCTGGAAGGAGCTAATGAAAATGTGGGAAGCATAAAACATAATACAAATGTAGCATTAATAGACAATAGACAATTGGTGCAGGAGTAGGCCATTCAGCCCTTCGAGCCAGCACCGCCATTCAATGTGATCATGGCTGATCATTCTCAATCAGTACCCCGTACCTGCCTTCTCCCCATACCCCCTGACTCCGCTATCCTCAAGAGCTCTATCTAGCTCTCTCTTGAATGCATTCAGAGAATTGGCCTCCATTGCCTTCTGAGGCAGAGAATTCCACAGATTCACAACTCTCTGACTGAAAACATTTATCCTCATCGTTCCAAATGGCCTACCCATTATTTGTAAACTGTGGCCCCTTGTTCTGGACGCCCCCAACATTGGGAACATGTTTCCTGCCTCTAACGTGTCCAACCCCTTAATAATCTTACACGTTTCGATAAGATCCCATCTCATCCTTCTAAATTCCAGTGTATACAAGCCTAGTCGCTCCAGTCTTTCAACATATGGCAGTCCCGCCATTTTGGGAATTAACCTAGTAAACCTACGCTGCACGCCCTCAATAGCAAGAATATCCTTCCTCAAATTTGGAGACCAAAACTGCACACAGTACTCCAGGTGCGGTCTCACTAGGGCCCTGTACAGCTGCAGAAGGACCTCTTTGCTCCTATACTCAACTCCTCTTGTTATGAAGGCCAACATTCCATTGGCTTTCTTCACTGCCTGCTGTACCTGCATGCTTCCCTTCAGTGACTGATGCACTAGGACACCCAGATCTCGTTTTACGTCCCCTTTTCCTAACTTGTCACCATTCAGATAATACTCTGCCTTCCTATTCTTACCACCAAAGTGGATAACCTCACACTTATCCACATTAAACTGCATCTGCTATGCATCTGCCCACTCACACAACCTGTCCAAGTCACCCTGCAACCTCAAAGCATCTTCCTCATAGTTCACACTACCACTCAGCTCTGTATCATCTGCAAATTTGCTAATGGTACTTTTAATCCCTTCATCCAAGTCAATGTAACTGAGTTCGCATGGTCTTCATGGGCAAAGAGCTTGCTCCATACTGTAGACTCTACACCAATCAGCCAAAACATTATGACCCGACGAGTCAAAACATTATGACCACCTGCCTAATATGCTGTTGGTCCTCCATGTGCAGCCCCATACGCAGCAGGGTGTGATGCGTTGTGTATTGTGACACATTCCTCCCGTGACCACCATTAAAATTTTCTGTAACTTGTGCCACAGTAGACCTTCTGTCGGTTTGGACCAGACGGGATAGCCTTCGTTGCCCTCACGCATCGATGAGCCTTGGACGCCCAACACCCTGTCGCCGGTTTGTGGTTTGTCCCTCCTCAGTCCACTGTCAGTAGGTACTCACCACTGCTGACCGGGAGCACCCCACAAGCCTTGTCGTTTCAGAGATGCTCTGACCCAGTCATCTGGCCATAACAATTTGGCCCTTGTCAAAGTCGCTCAGGTCTTTTCTCCTGCATCCAACACATCAACTTCAAGAACTGACTGTTTACTTGCTGCCTAATATATCCCACCCCTTGACAGAGGCCATTGTAACAAGATAATCAATGTTATCCACTTCACCTGTCCGTGGTCATAATGTTTTGGCTTATCAGTGTATATTCCAATTCCTTTGAAATAATGGCCAATAATGCATTTTGCTGTGAATTTTAAAAAATGCAGATGCTGCAAATCTGAAATAAAAACAGAAAATAGTGCACTCATCAGGTTCAGCAGCATATGTGGAGAGAGAAATAGAATTAATTTTTAATGTTCAAGGCCCTTTTGTTTGAACTGGGAAGGGGAAATACATGTCCGTTCAGGGAAAATGCAGGATGGATAGATAAGATCAAGGGACTGTCTCTATTTGAATAACATCTGTGCAGATTATCTCAGAGCAGATTGATCTCCATCAGGTGCTGTAGACCTGGGATTTGACCCCTGTCCTGAATGTAAAATATTCACAGTGACACAGCGGTAGAGTTGCTGCCTTACGGCGCCAGAGACACGGTTTCGATCCTGACTACGTGCGCTGTCTGTACGGAGTTTGTAGGTTCTCCCCCTGACCTGCGTGGGTTTTCTCCAGGATCTCAGGTTTCGTCCCACACTCCAAAGACTTACAGGTTTGTAGACTAATTGGCTTGGGATAAGTGTAAATTGTGCCTGGTGTTTAGGAAAGTATAAGTGTGCGGGGATCACTGGTCAGCACGGACTCAGTGGGCCGAAGGGCCTGTTTCCGCGCAGGATCTCTAAACTAAAAGAAAACACGCAGACAATCTTTGGCAGATTGTGATTTGTTGTTTACCACAATGTATACACTTCGACCATCTCTCCAAAAACACTCCCCTGAGAAAGTTGAAAAAGACCTGGGACAATTCAGAAAAGTGCAGCTACTTTCTCTCAGGTACATTGTTGATGGGAATGGGAATGGGTGCACGAGCCGAGTCTCGCTCTGAACACTCTGCATTTGAACAACAGACATGTCCAGCTCTTACTTGAAGGAATCAGTATCATGTCATGATAGAGCATCCTTTGCCAGGTCCTGTCCAGATCTGGACAATCCAGACCCCTGGTACTCCCTGACCTATCTTATTAGACAGAACCATCCATGGGCTGCAGTTTCACTGATCAGCGCGCAGTCCCACGAACTGATAACTGTGGATGACTGGGTCACATCAGAGGCGAGTTAAGAGTCAATCACATTTATGATTTTAAGCTTATAAGTCATACTGCATCGAAATAGTCCCTTTAGCCTGCCCAGTCCGCACTAACCATTTATACTAATGTGACACTCATCTCACTTTATTCTCCCCACTTTCCCATCAACTCCCCCAGATCCTATCACTCATCTACAAATGAAGGGCAAATTGCAGTGGGCAATTGATCCACCAATGTGCAGGTCGCTGGGATGAGGGAGGAAACGGGAGCACTTGGGCAAAATTCAGTTGAAGGGCAAACTCCACACGGACAGCACCAGAAGTCAGGATTGAACCTGGCTCACTGACACTGTGATACTACAGCTCCATTTGCTGCGTTACTAAGCCAGCAATTTCCTTCCCAGAAGAACATTAGTGAACAAAATAGGTTTTAATGATAAATTGGTCATTTCATGAATTTAGACCGTAACTGATGCTTTTGTATGATTATGGGAGAAAAACATGAGGAACAGTTACCTTTGCAGGAGGATTTTGATGTCATACTTAATGAGCTCATACGATTTTTAAAAAGTTTTAACTTAAGTGATATGAGCTCAAGACACAAAGTGACTATCCCAGGCCCCTCTCACAATGCAGATTAAAAACTGGCAGTTTCCAGGGCATCTTGCATGACAGGAACTAACCTGAGATGTGGGGAGGACTGGGCTTCTTGATGACCTTCCCCATAACTCTCCCAACCCACACCTCAAAGCACTGCCATGAAGTGATGGAACCATTTGCCTCGTGTTTTCAGTCAATTTCATTGGATGACTGTCTTCTTGGAATCCAGCAATGGTCAGCCCACTGGAAGATGCAAGGTTGCTTTCTTTGGACAACAATAAGCAGCTGCTTACACTGCTCAACAAGGTTAACAAAATATGATCAGTTATCAAAATGACAATCATTATCATAACTTTCCATTGAGCTCAATCAAACAAAATGCCACATCCTTAGATCAAAGTTGATTAGGTGACTGTGCCCTCGTTAGCCTTTATAAGTATAACAAAAGCTTAGAAACTCCAATGAAGATGCTAAAAGGTTTAATCAATCTTTCCTTTACCCAACAGTGGTGCAGCTGGTTGTGGTGCTGCCTCACCTCACCAGAGACCAGGATTCAACCATGCTGTCTGTGTGGGGTTTGCATGTTCTCCCTGTGACCACGTGGGTTTCTTCTAGGTGCTCAAGTTTCCTTCCATATCCCAAAGATATGCGAGTTTGTAAGTTAATTGGCCTTTGTAAATTGTCCATAGTGTGCAGGAACTGGATGAGAAAGTGAGATAACAAAGAACTAGTATGAACAGGTAATCAATGGTTGGAATGAACTCGTGAGCTGAGGGCCTGTTTCTATATTGTACCTCTAAACTAAATAAATATCCCAGAACAATATTTGGGTCGTCATTCTAATCAGCAACTTGGAGACTTTCCAAGATGTAAGGGCCCACCCTAACCACTGATACCCCTGCACCTCAACTCCTCCTTAATTCTCACACCAGCCTTGATGTTTATGCAGTTGTTTGACATTGATAAACTATTGGTAATAATTATAACTCATTTGACACAATAATTGAAGGATTATTATATTTAAACAGTTTTACAAAGTACATTCAGAATTATCACCCCATTGCTCTATGGGTGGCTGTATGGCCAAAATATTTTGCCTGATTTTGTTCACTGAACTGGTAACCCAGTCCCCCTCAGCTGTCTCCCAAATATTGAAAGTGAATCAATGAGAGCTGTTCTCTGTTCAGAAATCCACAGTACAAGAGGGATGAGAAGGGAGGAGGTGGGTCCAAGAACATTCCCATTTGCTGAAATGACTAATAATATTCACAGGATACACACCCAGCAATATTCAACTCCACCAAGAGTCTAACCTTTACCGACCTATGCCCAATAGCTTTACTTTCATTTTGTTTCCTACTATCATCATCTTGGAGACTGACTCATTTTTGACCAGAAGCTCAACTGGACCAGCCATGTAAATACCATGAACAAAACACAAAGTGCTGGAGGAACTCAGCCGATCAGGCACATGTGGATGGAACGGACAGATAACGCTTTGGGTCAGGGTGCCAACTCAAAATGTTATTTGTCCATTCCCTCCACGGGTGCTGCCAAACCTGCAAATTCCTCCAGCACTTTGTGTTTTGCTCAAGATTCCAGCATCTGCAGTTTCTTGTATCTTAGAATCACAAAAGTCATACAGCACTGAAACAGGCCCATTGGCTCAACTCGTCTATGCCAACCAAGATGGCCCATCTAACCTAGTCCTATTTGCCTGTGTTTGGCTCAATCCCACTAAACCTTTCCTATCCATGTATCTTTCTAAGTGTCTTTAAAATGCTGTTATGATACCTGCCTCAACAATCCTCTGGCAGCTCATTCCATTTACCCAGGACTCTGAGTGAAAAGGTTGCCCCTCACTTTCCTATTAAAGTTTGAGCCTTTCACGTTAAACCTAAGGTCTCTGATTTTTGATCCCCCTGCCCTGGGTGAAAGATTATGTGCATTGAGCCTGTCTATTCCCCTCATGATATTATATACCTGTATATAATCACCCGTCAGCCTCCCACCTGCCCAATCTCTCCCTATAGTTCAGCACCTCTAGTCCTGGCAACATCCTCGTTAATTTTCTCTGTATTGTGTCTCCTTATAAATACCATGGTTCAAAGGTTTCAAAGGTCTTTTATTATCAGGTCAGATCCTGCAGCATTTGACTCACCTTCTAACATCCAAAGACCTTTCTATTATCTACAAGGCTCAAGACTGGAGTAAGTGGAATATTCTCCACATTCCCAGATGTAACTCCAACTCTAACCTCTGCTTATTGACATCCCTTTCAACAACATAAATATTGATTCCATCCACCATGGGCGTAACATGGTCATGCTGTGCACATTGTATATTGCACCAACATTCATGTCTCCTCTGACAGTGACCTCTCCCACTCAGAAGGGCCATGAGGAACAACTGAATTTAAACATTCATCATCTGGCTACGAGATCTTCATCTCAGAAAGATCTGCTTTATGGACAATTGAAACACATTTACTACACTGGCTAAGTCTTCCAAGAGGGACAATCTCCACCCGATTGGCTTGGACCACAGATTGACAGAGACATTGAATGCTGATCTTTAGAAAGCATTGAAACCCATTCATAACAAGAGCAGAACAGGCATGTTTGAACTAAGTTAAATCTGCATGAATAGTACAAGATTAAGACAGAGGTAAACTTTAAATTGCTTTTTGTAAAAGCAAGATTTAATAAAACAAGCTGCCAGTATTTCACACGGTGAGATGGAAAGATTAACCAATATTTCTGACACATGGCAGGATGAATAAAACAGATTTGCTAAAAGATTAACTTGTTAATTTCCATTAAGATGATTGAGTCATCATTAACAGCTCACAAACGTTCCTTTTATGCAATCATTAAACCAATTTTTTTAAATGTTTAGACTACTCAATAAATTGAATTAAAATGTGGTCCAGTGATGAACTCTCTGGTATCCCCATTTCATAGAGCCATAGAGCAAAGAAACATGCCCTTTGGCCCACCATGTCCATGCCTATCATGTTGCGTAAGGTCATAAGTGGTTGGCTGTGTGTGCACTCATCCAAAGAATAAACATATCTGGGTGAGAGAGATAGAGAGTTGGGTTAAACAGCCCCCTTCTCAATGACCGCCTAGACCTAAGTCATGAGCAGGAAATGTAGGGTAGTGCCTTCACGTAGCAGGAGACAGGCAACAACATCACGCTGTGCACAGACATGGAATATTGGTTCATCCAGATAGCAGAAATGGCAGGCAGCCTTGGTGCACATTACACCTATTGTAAGGCTTGCTCTGCATGAACTTGCCAGATCAACAGGGTGCAGGGAAGGTCCTACATATAGTCTTTCACAGTCCCCGCTGGCAATGTGGAATGCAGAGCATGTCTGACAGAAAGGAACGATGAGGTGTGGGAGAGAAGGGTCCATGCTTGGACAAAGGCTGAGAAGGGGTTGGAGTCAGCTCAAATCCTGGCTGCTAACTCTTGAGATAGGTTTCCATCAATGAGATCTTTATCAATAAGAATTTCTGACTAAGCGGTGGGATGACAGAGGCTGACCCATACACATCATGATTACATGGCATGATTAGTAAGTTCACAGATGACACCAACATTAGCTTAGTGGACAATGGTTACCTGAGGTTACAACAGGATCTTTCGTCCCGTTTACCACTGGCAACCTTTCGAAAGTAAATTTACCCCACCCTGTTTTGTTCAGTAATTTCAGTTTACACTTCTACCATAATAAAGCAACCGACAAAGAGGAAATTTTAAAATATTGTTTTTAACATTATTATTTTAAGTTCAAATAACAATTAATGGTAGGCAAAATTTACCCCCAGGTTGGGAACCCTTAATCTAGATCAATTGGTAAAGTGAGCATGGCAATGGCTGATGGAGTTTAACTCAGGCAAGTGAGAAGTGATGCATTTTGGAAAGTTAAATCAGGCCAGGTCATACACAGTGAATGGCAGGAACCGGAAGAGCGTTCTCCAGTAGTAAGACCTTGGGGTACAAGTTCATAATTTCCTGATATTAGTGACACAAGTCGACAGTGATGGAAGTGAGTGTATGTTTGCCTTCGTGGCTAAGAGAAAGACACAAAGTGCTAGAGTAACTCAGCAAGATAGGCAGCATCTCTGGAGAACATGGAAGTTCTCCATTCCTGAAGAACTTGCTGACTGTATTAACTTCACCACTAACTTCCACCCTGCCCTTCACGTTCACGTGGACTATCTCTGACACCTCTCCCCCTTTCTTGATCTCTCTGACTAAATCACAGGGGACAGGCTATCGACTGTCATCTACCACAAACCTACTGACTCCCAGAGTTTTCTGGACCACACATCCTCCCACCCTGCCTCTTGCAAAAATGCATTCTCCTACTATCAATTTCTCCGCCTCCGCCGCATCTTCCCCCAAGGCCACCCAGTCTACGAGATAGCTTCTTTCTTTATTAAACATGGTCCCCCCCCCCCACTGCCCCCCCCCCCCCCGCTGTCATAGATGGATCCTTCACCCCATCTCTTCTGTGTCCCATAGTTCTACTTTCACCTCCTCGCCCAGATGGAACAAGGATAGAGTTCCCCTTGTCCTTGCCTATTACCCCACCAGCCTCCACATCCAATACATCATTCTCTGACATTTTCAACACCTCCAACATAATCACACCACCATTCACATCTTCCCATTCCCACCCCATTCTGCCTTGTGCAGAGAGCATTCCCTCCATGACTCACTGTTTCACTCATCCATTCCCACCCAATCCACTCTCTCCCCAGATACTTTCCCCTGCAACCACAGGAGATGTAACACCTGTCCCTATACCTCCTCCCTCATTGCCATCCAGAGGCCTCATCGATTCTCCCAGGTGAGGGAGAGGTTCATGTGCACCTCCTCTAACCTCATCTACTGCATCCGGTGTTCCCGATGTGGCCTCCTGTACATAGGCGAGACCAAGCGTAAACTCGGCGATCGTTTCTCCGAACACTTGCGCTCTGTCCACCAGGGCCTACCGAATCTCCCGGTTGCTAAGCATTTTAATTCCTGTTCCCATTCCCATGCTGAACTTTCTATCCTGGGCTACCTCAGAGTTAAGCTACATGCAAACTGGAGGAACAGCACCTCATATTCCTCCTGGGTAGCTTATAACCCAATGGTACGAACATTTGCTCCAATTTTAGGCAATCTCCTCTGAGCCCCACATGGACTCACACCTATTTCCCCCCTCCCCCTCCCCCTCCACCTACATGCCTTCCTCTGGCTTCTCAATTCACAACAATTCTATCCTTTTATCTCACACCTGCTTTTTCATCTCTGGCCGTTCAGCCATCTGCCTATCACCTCCCCCCCCCCCCCCCCCCCACCCTCCCCCTGCAGCCTGCGTTCATCTATTTACCTGGCACGCTTTGTCCTGCCCATTCTCTCTTCCAGCTTTCTCCTCCCGCCCCTAGATATAGAAACATAGAAACATAGAAAATAGGTGCAGGAGTAGGCCATTCGGCCCTTCGAGCCTGCACCGCCATTCAATATGATCATGGCTGATCATCCAGCTCAGTAGCCTGTACCTGCCTTCTCCATACCCCCTGATCCCTTTAGCAAAAAGGGCCACATCTAACTCCCTCTTAAATATAGCCAATGAACTGGCCTCAACTACCTTCTGTGGCAGAGAATTCCACAGACTCACCACTCTCTCACTATACTGGCACTGCTTTCCCAGGAGTTTGGAAGCCTGAGGAGGTCCTTGCAGAGGTTTATAAAATTATAGGCGGAATAAATAGGGTAAATGCTTGCAGTCTTTTTCCCAGGGTAGGGGAGTCTAAACATTGAAAACATTGTTTTAAGGTGAGAAGGCAAAGATTTAAAGGTGATCTGAATGGCACATTTTTCACACAAATGATAGTGGGTAAATGAAATGAGCAGCCAGAGGAAGCTTAGAGGCTGGTGGTTGAATGTTTTTTTTCTCAGTCTGTAAGGCTGTGACTAGTGATGTGCCTCTGGGATCAGCTTATTCCCAATATGGACCACCCTCTCAGTGAAAAACGTGCCCTTCAAATCCCTTTTAAATCCTTCCCCTTTCACCGAAAGCTTATGTCCACTAAAACAATGGCTATTTATGTTACAGTATCTATGATCCTCATGATCTTATGAACCTCTATAATGTCACCCATCAGCCTCTTGCACTTCATGGAAAGAAGTCCTTGTCTATTTAGTCTCTCCTTAAATCCCAAGCTCTCCGGACCTGGTAATATTCTCGTAAAGCTTTTCTGCACCCTTTGCAGTTTAATGATGGACTTTCTTTGGCAAGAAAATTAAGAATTGTACACCATACTCCAAATGTGGCCTTACCAACATATTTTACAGCTGTAACATGTTGACAAAATTATCAGTACACTAGTTGATGAAGGCAAGTGTGCCAAATGCCTTCTTAACCACCCTGTCTATTGGTACTTACAAGACCAGCATCCCAAGGTCTCTCCTTCCACTCCCAGGCCCCTACCAGCTGAACAATGACTCTGAGGCATGTGTAGGAAATGAGAACCTCTATGAAATATGCAGTTTTGAACAGGGCAGGCTTCAGCAATTGGCTCTGGCAAAATTGACTACATTTCAGATGAGGGTAGTTCCAGCAAAAGATAAGGCCATGTGCATTCATAAACAGGAGTTGCTTGTTGTATTTTGTCAGATAGATCAGGTGCAGGGCTGCCTTTTGTCAACTGCCCTGTACCAAGAGGAGTCACCAACACACCTCTCATCCAACCCGTTCCCAAGAGTATCCAGAAGCGTATTATCCCAGATTGTTCAGGAATTGTCCAGAAGGTTGCGCTGTTGGAGCCAAACATTGGACCAGGCCAGGTTTCAAGCAGTGCTTTGCATCAAGGCCCAAGAGATTTTTCCTGGAAAACTCTGCTAACTTTGTTTCAGATTAATTTGTGAACCTGGCATATTTTCCAAGTCTCAATCAATTGACTGTATTGATTGAAACACAAGACACTGCAGATACTGGAATCTTGAGCAAAAGTATTGGAGGAACTCATCAGGTCAGGCAGCATCTGTGGAGGGAATGTACAGACAACTTTTCAGGTTGGGAGCTTTTTACAAGCCTTGAACATGCATCACAAGCCCACAGATACCCACAGCTATGTTGCCGATGTGGCCTCCCACTCCTTTCCAGTCTCCCAGTTCCCCCATATATGCTGTGTTTGCTCTAATGATGAGACTTTCCAAACTGTTTCTGAAATATCTTCCTTCTTCCTTTGCCAAGACTTCGTCTAACATAGTGGGTAAAGCAAGAGACTGCATTCATCTGTATCCTGTACCTCTGCTCTCACCCCTCTCTTGGACAGACCACATCCTGGTCCTCACCTACCACCCCACCAGTTTCTACATTCAGTGGATCATTCTTTGCATTTTCCAACAGTGCCAACAAAATTCCAACACCAGACACATTTCCCTCCTTCCCATTGCAGCATTTTGCTGGGATCATTCCCTTTGTGACTCCTTTGTACACTTTCCGTTCCTGCCCTTCACTCCCAGTCCGGCAGCACTTTCCTATGCAACCACAATTGGTGCAACATCTATCCTTTCACCCCTCTCCTCTCCATGATTACAAACAGTTTTTCCAGAAGAAGCAGTGATTTGCTTCCCCATTGCCTGGCACTTTAATTCCCCATCCCACCCCCACTCTGACCTCTGGGCCTACAGCCCCTCCTGCACGGTTACAGCAAAACCCTAGCTTGAGGAACAACACCTCACCTTTCACCTGGCCATATTGCAGGCTCTATGTCAACTTTCCAACTTTAGGTGATAACCTTTTCCATTTCTGCCAGTCATCCACCGATTATGTTGGCTCAGTTTCTCCCTCTCCAACAGGTGCAGCCTGACCTGCTAGCCATGTTTCTCAGGCTTGTTGTAACAACATATAACATAGGAAAATAGGGTAATTCTGCTTTTATCTGTCACATTCACTCATTTAATGTCACCTGTCAGAGTTATTCCCTTTGTTCTGCAGCTCATTCCCCCATCTTTGCGGCAACCGAAAATCAACTGTTCTCTCTTTCCCAGTTCTGATTAAGGGTCTTGAACTAGAATTGTCAACTCTTTCTTTCTTCCCAGATGCTGCCTGACCCGTTGAGTGTTTCTGTACATTGAATTAATTCCATCGCTGACAATTAAAAAAAAATTATTGCATCACCTACCGTTGCTTTAAAAAACCTACTGTATTAAGGTACATGATCATCTTTCAGAAAACATCATGGAAATTCAAAACTGAGAGAAAAAAATCGTCATTTACCAGCAAAGTTTCAAAGAACAATTAGGGGTAAAGATTGTGGTTTAAACCACGTCAGAAAAAGAGCAGCTTGAAAGTCACACTATTCATGAGGACAACCACTTGTTATCACCAATGATACAATAACATTCACTGAGGAGCCCAAGACAAGCACATGAACCGAGACCGAATGGCCTCTTGTCACATGGAGGTGTCGGGCTGGGTACCAGGACAATTCCAAATCAAAAGCATCAGTTTAATTCATCATTTTAATTGATTTATCAATTGAGCATGAATCACAAGACCCCACATGAAGAGTCAACCCCTGGAACCTCCTCTGCTCTTAAAGAGTACAACCAGGTTCTCCTGTCAAAGAGGAGGAGCGTGGAAAAAACATAGAAGAAGAGCTCTGAGAGAAGGCCTCACAGAACTCCTTTTGGAGAGAGGAGAAAATCTTCTTCAAAGGGAGTATGCCTTGAAGAGACTGCACTGAATAAGTGGACTGTAGATGCTGGAATATAAAACTGTAACAGTGCAAATTGCTAGAGGAACTCGGCAGGTGGATCAGCATCTGTGGAGGGGAAAGATTGGTCAATATTTCAGTTCAAAACCCTGCACCAAGACCGAATTTGCCTTTTGTTGCGATTCTACCTCAGATTCTGTTCTTATGCCTCCATTTTGCTTCTCCATGGTGAAGTCTCATCAAGGCACGGCCTCTTTGAAGATTTTTTTTATTTTTCTTCGACTGGACATCTGTGAGACTCTCTCTCACTGTTCCCCCTCTCTGGTTTCTACTACTCTCCTGCTCTTTGACCACATTCACCCACTGGCCCATCTCACCCCTCCCCATCTCCCCAGCCAAGTTCTCTCTCCACCCTCAGTCCCGATGCAGGATCTCAACCCAAAATATCGAGAGTTTATTTCCCCAAAAGATCTTCTTTGACCCGCTGAGTCCCTCCAGTTTTGGCTGCAATTTCTCTCATCTCTGCACAGAACCAATGCACATCCTCAAAGGCCCTGAAATCCTTCCTAGAGACCAGTGACAAAATTTGCAGCCAGGATCCTTTCCATCCTCAAACCACAGAAGCTTCACTCCGGTCTTTGACTAAAATACAACAGTCCAAATCACCACATGTCTCCCAGAGCCACCACTCTGAAGCATGGTGTTAGTGAAAGCATAAGGGGGCTTGCAGGATACGGACAGTCATAGGCTGGACTAGCGGATCAGCATCAGATCGGTAGAATGGCAACCATTTTCATTAGTTTCATTGAAATGAATGCGATTGAGATTGAGTTGGATCAAGTTTGATTATTCCCTTGCTCCCTCATTCTGAGGCAATGTCCTCACTAGCTAGTGTGTCATCACTTTGAATCCTACTTGGCTGCTTGATCTAATCACTGAGTAGATTCCTCACTCACTCTCTTCCTCACTCAATCTCAGATATCAAGTAATTGGAGGGGAGGAGACAGTGTTGGTTAGCTTTCTTTACTCCCTGAATTGAACAGGGGGACAAGATCGCACAAGACCTCCACTAGACGTGGTGATCTTTGTATAAAAGATTTAGGAGCAAGATTCCTGGCAGAGAATTTCAGGCAGATGAACTTACCACCATGTTTCTCTGTCAGAAATTCACTGGGTGCTCAGAACATCCCAGCCACTGTCTCTCTGCCAGTTTTACTATCTGAAGTTTTCTCAACAAACCATTTCTGATCTACCACGTCTTTTATAGCCTTCAGCCGCCTCTCAAAGGCTAAGTCAAGCCTATCATTTCTCACAGGAAAACACAGCGTAATGCCTGCCTAGGTCATGTTCATTCGGATTGTATTTTCACAAAATATCTAAAAAGCTCCTTCACTAACCTACTATGCTCCTATGCAAGATTCAACCAATTGTTTTGGAAGTGAACTCACTGTTACAGTAAAAATTCATCAAGCAATATGTCAGCTGTCCAATGTGACAAGTAGACTTAAGGATAGCGGAGTCAGGGGGTATGGGGAGAAGGCAGGAACGGGGTACTGATTGAGAATGATCGGCCATGATCACATTGAATGGCAGTGCTGGCTCGAAGGGCCAAATGGCCTCCTCCTGCACCTATTGTCTATTGTCTATAGACAAGTTTTTTCTTAAATGGCGTTGATTATGAGAATAGTTTAGCCAAGGCAGAAGTCAATTGTCCTTCTTTGAGAAAATGCAAGGAAGTTTTGCAACTGCTAAGAGACAAGAGAGTCCTGGAGTTGTCAACTTGTCCAAACAACAGGGAACTAGTAATAATTTGTGGAGCACAATGGTTTTATGCACTGCACGAAGGAAAATGTATCTCCTTTGTGTACGTACAGAAAGGTATGATGTGTGTAGTAGAGGCAGCCTAGAGGTGCAGCAGGTAGAGAAACTGCCTCACAGCTTCAGAGACACAATGCAGACCTGACCTCGGCTGTTGTTTGTGTGGGATTGGCACATTTTCTCTGTGACCATATGGGTTTCCTCCAGGAGCTCCTGGTTCCTTCCGCATCACAAAGGCACAGATTACAGGTTTGCCAGCTGCTGTAAATTATGGGGAGTATAGTTGGGTGGTGGGAAAGCCAGAGAGAGAATGGGTTATAAGGGGGAATGGAACTGATGGATTACATTGAGCTGGCATAGATTTGATGGTCAAATTCTCTAAGAAAACTTGATAGGCACAAAAGTCCCACAAAACACTGGCGCCTTGTTGGATGGATCAGAGCTCTGTAAAATGAATCGTTGCTATTTCTAACTTCATATAGTTTTGGGCATCCATCACCTCCAAGACTGTAATACAGACTGCCCTCAGGATACTACCATTAACTTTTTCCAGTTCCTTAGTCTTCCTCCACAGTAAAAAACAGAGCAAACATATTCATTGAGGATCTTGCCCATCCTCTACAGCTTCACACATAGATGACCACTATTCTCTCTCTAGTTACTCTTTTCCCCTTATTTTCTTTATAGAATCTCTTTAGATATTCCTAATCTCATCTGCCAGAACTATCTCGTGCACCCTTTTTGCTCTCTGATTTCCTTCTTAAGTATAAAGCATGACACAAACTGCTGGGGTAATTCAGCAGGTCAGGCAGCATCTCCAGAGAGCATGGATAGGTGATGCTTCGGGTTGGGACCCTTCTTCCTCCTCCTTAAATATGCTTCTCGATCCCCAATACTCCTCCATGAATGCACTTGATGCCTGTTGCCTGCCTATATGTGACCCATGCTTCCTTGTTACCTGACCAGAGCCTCAATTTCTCATGTCATCCAGACTTCATGTCTCATGTCTATTCTGTTCTTGAAATCTGTTCTTGAGATCTTTTACTGTTACTTCATGGAGGTAACATTACCCCTTGTCTTTAACCCTTGCTCTGCCTGATCTGGCAAAGTTTGATGGGAATAATTAGAGTGCTTCATTCTGTATCCAAGGCAGACAAAGACATTCTTGTAACGCAATACATCAGCCAGCCGCACAGCCCTTCTCACTTCCTTTTTGCATTTTGAATATTTTTTGTGACATTTGCAATTTTTAGCTGATGCTGTTCCGACTGTGACAATCTGTGTGCTTAATCCGTGTGCCGTGTGGGTGGCAGCTTTCGAACTGTGGTCAATATCATTGTCAGTTGCAGGAAGCTGTTCTTGAAAACATATTTATCAGCTGTTGGATCATGATGAAATTTGCTGAATTGCAGTTCAGATGCCAGCGTGCTTTCACATTAGACAAGTCTGCAGCTCTCAGCTCTACGCCTCTCCACCAACTGGGCACATCTATGTCAGTGCGATGGAATAGATGTGCTCACGTGTCAGACATAATGGGATGAATGAGAAATAGACTATTTCACCTTTACTATGTTTTTACCACCCCACAGCACTCCATCACAAGCCCTGGGTGATTACTGAAAGATATGGAGAGAGAGATGAAAGAACCTCTGGCATTTCAGACAGAACAGTTCAGGTAGCTAATACCCCCTTAATACAGGCATCATTCTGGCAAAACTCCTCAACACCCTTTCCAGAGCCTCCACATCCTTCCTGTAATGGGGCGACTAGAACTACACACAGTACTCCAAATGCGGCCTAACAACAGTCTGATAAAGGTGCATCATGATTTCCTGACTTTTATTGTCAATGCCATGAATTATGAGAGCAATCAGAGAAGCCAAGGGGCAGAATAAAATAATTATGCGGGTACCTACGCCACTCACAGCCTACCCCAAAAGCACTAGTTCATTACAGCAGCATTGATGGCCCAAACACCATTGATGGGAAAAAAATAAAACTGTAATGCTAGAATCTGAAACCAAACAGAAATGCCGGAAGAACTCAACCAGTCAACTTGTTGACCTAAATCATTAACTGGCTTCTCATTTCATTGATGCTGTTTGATTGGCTTTACCTGATCGTCAAACTGTCGCCTCCAATCTACCTGTCAAATGTCCTGACGGTAAATAAATTGGTTAAAAACAAGCATTTTATGGTATTTTGAAATGGCTTTACTTATTTTAATATTATGTGCTTCTAAATGCATTTTAAGAGAACCTAGCAAACCTGGGGACAGCATGCAACAGCGACTGCAATAAGCTACGATGCCTGGCGACAAGCCAGCTGTCGCCAAGAGTTTTCAAACCGTTTGATTTCTCGGCGACGCGCTGAGATCCGCTACGATCTTTGGAAGACTCCTCACGATCATGCCCGTGACACCCCGGCGAACTGTCGGCGACAGCCTAGTCGCCGGCAGTCGCCTTAAAATCGCCTAAGTGGGACAGGCCCTTTAGGTCTTGCAGCATTTGTTTTTGTTTAAATCACCATTGAACGAAATGTCTGGATAGAATTATGCAACCAAACAGAAGGAGACAGCAGCTTTCAGCAGATAAAGAGAGGAACAGTCAGATTAGAATGGCCTGTCAACACATAAAGTAGATGGTGTCGAACCCCAGCAACAGCCCACACTCGCCGAAGCAGTTCCGAGCACCACAGTGCTGAGTGGGTGTATCGTATAGCCCATCCACACTGGGCCTTGGAGTGATTCATTGCTGCAGGAACACTGGTGGGGAAGGCAACAATTCACTTGGATTCCCATCTCTGCAGCCAACAGTGGGAGGGCAGGGGGCTTTTACCAGGTGCCTGACACAGAAACACACCTCCTTATGTATGCTACACCACCACATTTTAGCACTGATTTCATTAATACTCTTTGTTCTTGGGATTGTGTGTACAATAACTACAATTAACTTGCCGAACAATTACCAAAATGAACTGGGTGAACAATGCTCCAATAAATATTGGTAAGACTGAAATTATTATTCACCATCCCTCCACAAGCTACATAGAAACATAGAACATAGAAAATAAGTGCAGGAGAAGGGCATTCGGCCCTTCGAGCCAGCACCGCCATTCATTGTGATCATGGCTGATCATCCACAATCAATAACCTGTGCCTGCCTTCTCCCTTGATTTCGCTAACCCCTCGAGCTCTATCTAACTCTCTTTTAAATTCATCCAGTGAATTGGCCTCCACGGTCTTCTGTGGCAGAGAATTCCACAAATTCACAACTCTCTGGGTGAAAAAGTTTTTTCTCATCTCAGTTTTAAATGGCCTCCCCTTTGTTCTTAGACTGTGTCCCCTGGTTCTGGACTCCCCCAACATTGGGAACATTTTTCCTGCATTTACGTTCTCTATTCACCACATACCTGTCCCTGGCAATTGATGGAGGTTATTGTACTTTAAATTTTTTCACACTGCTTCAGATTGCACTACAACCTTGCACCATTAGACATAAACATAGACATTCTGTTCTTTTGCAGTCAATTGTATTTATTGGTGTATTTATCGTTACTGTATTAATGCTGTTTATTTTGTGAGGCTCATGTGATCGACATTTCATTGCACTCTGGTATAAATGACAAACTAATCTGGATCTGAATCTCTCAACATTCCCATTAATCTCATTGCAACATTTATTTCCCTGCAACCTGCTTTATCCCGCATGCTCTATCCCTCACTCCAATTCTCCTGCTACACACCAGGAGCAATGGAAATAGTTAGTTTACCAACCATCAAATTCTGTGATATTTTACTCTATCAAAACTTCTACGTAAATTTAACCAGTATATTTTTGGAACATTTAATTTTTTTCTACAAATTCTGCAATGTCATGACTGGAAATCGTTGATCTTCAGAAACTCAGATTCTTTTACAGCGCAAAAACAAAATCTGGAAACTTTGCCGACTCTTGAAAAAATTTCTTAACCACCTAAATGTGACAGAGGCCACTAATGAAACTCGAAAATAAAACTGATGTCATGGGCCAAACTTATAAGACACGGAAAGTTGGAACCCTAATTACCTGAAATGATCATGAAGACATTGAGGTTAGCCGCTCATTTCACAAGAATCTGATGTGACAAATTTGTTGAGTAGATTTATAACCTGTTGACATTAAGAATAGATTTGTACATTGGAAATAGTTTTATCCGATCCTTCCTTGGCCCCATCACTACCTATCTCTGGAAAATGTACAGTTCCAGTTGAACAATGCAAGGCTCATTGTAAGCCAGGTATCTATATCCCGAGCCATCTCAGGTCCAAACTCTGGAATTCCACCTCCTCCCACCACCAACTTAGCCTTGTTTCTCACTTAGAAAACACCTTAAAACATCTCTAATTGACAGGCCAAAGTGGAGTCCGCTGACCTTGTGTAAGGATTTTATTTCTACTCCTCGTTGAATCCCAGCTCTGTTCTGATTTCCACCACAGGGTAAAGAATGAATGAATGGCACATGAATACAGAGATCCTGAGGTAGGGTTGGTTGCCTATTGTGGACGCTCAATTAATGTTCAGGATGGTTGTGCCGGCCAGGATGCCATTTTAACTAATCCCATCTACCTCTACGTTGTCCGTATCCTGCTATTCTCTGCCCGTTTACACGTTTGCCTAAATGCCTCTTAAATGTTGCTGTTGTGCTGCTTCTAACACCTCCCCTGGCAATGCATACTAGGCATCTACCACTCTCTGTGTAAATTAATTGTTTTACAAATCTTTAAATTTTAGAAACAATGATTTGCAGATGTTGGTTTGCAAAAGACACAGAATGCTGGAGTAGCTCAGTGGGTCAGGCAACAACTCAGGAGAACATGGACAGGTGACATTTTGGGTCTTCTGACTGATTGCGGGGGGGGGGGGGGGGTGAAAGCTGGAAGATAGGTGGGGGAGAACAAAGCCTGGCAGGCATTAGGCTAACACAGGGGGGAGGGTTATTTAATAGGCAGATCCTTCGAAAGGGTGACGTAGGATCAGAAGATGTAAAATCCTGGTGGATAGAGTTAAGAAACTGCAAGGGTAAAAAGACCATGGGAGTTATATGCAGGCTTCCGAACAGTAAGCAGGATGTAGAGTACAAATCGCATCAGGAGATACAATCAGCATGTAAGAAAGGCAATGTTACAGTAGTCATGGGGATTTCAATATGCAGGTAGACTGGGAAAATCAGGCTGGTACTGGATCCCAAGAGAAAGAATGTGTAGAATGCCTGTGAGATGGCTTCAGAGAGCAGCTTGTAGTCGAACCTACTAGAGAAGAAGTAATTTTACAATAAGACGTGAAAGTGATGATCCCTTTGTTCCCTCGTAGATTTGTGTAAGATTAGTGTAAATAGGTGCTTGATGGTTAGTTTGGACGGGTGGCTGATGGGCTTGCTTACGTGACATATAACTGTATGTTTCTGAAGTTCTAAGCTATAGGATGGCATCAATAGACAGGTTAGATGGGTGCAAAAATAGTCAATGGAATTCAGTCTTGAGAAAATACATTTGGGGAATGCAAACAAACCTAAATAATGCATGATAAATGGTAAACCACCAAAAATGCAGACAGAGAATCTTAGAGTGCATGTCCGCAAATTGCTAAAGCACATCAGGTGATTAAGACCTGTGGAATACCGTCTTCTTTCAGTCAAGGCTGAAAAAACAAGAGGAGGGAGACATGCACAAAACTCTATATTTAAATCCATATAAGTGCATAATATTGGTCATATTAGAGGATGTATTTAGGAAGATTGATAATCTGATTGAATGGTGCCAATAGACAATAGGTGCAGGAGGAGGCCATTCAGCCCTTCGAGCCAGCACCGCCATTCAATGTGATCATGGCTGATCATTCTCAATCAGTACCCCGTTCCTGCCTTCTCCCCATACCCCCTGACTCCGCTATCCTTAAGAGCTCTATCTAGCTCTCTCTTGAATGCATTCAGAGAATTGGCCTCCACTGCCTTCTGAGGCAGAGAATTCCGCAGATTCACAACTCTCTGACTGAAAAAGTTTTTCCTCATCTCAGTTCTAAATGGCCTACCCCTTATTCTTAAACTGTGGCCCCTTGTTTTGGACTCCCCCAACATTGGGAACATGTTTCCTGCCTCTAACGTGTCCAACCCCTTAATAATCTGAAGAAGGGTCTCGACCCGAAACTTCACCCATTCCTTCTCTCCCGAGATGCTGCCTGACCTGCTGAGTTACTCCAGCATTTTGTGAATAAATCCCTTAATAATCTTATACGTTTCGATAAGATCTCCTCTCATCCTTCTAATGTTGCCAGGACAACAATCTTGCTCTCAATGTCAGCAAGACCAAGGAGCTGATTGTAGACCCCAGGAAGCGAAAACTGGGGATCCATGAACGTTCCTTCATCATTGGGATGGGGATGGAGAGATTCAACGGCCTGAAGTTCCCAGGGCAGGTATATCTCTGAAGTTCAATTGATACCATTGATGCAATCACAAAGAAAGCTCATCAGTGCCTGTACTTCCTTAGAAGGTTGAAGAGATTTGGTATGTCAACCAATACTCCATTAAACTTCTCCAGGTGTATGGTAGAGAGCATACTAACTGGTTGCATCATGACCTGGTTCAGCAATTCAAATGCCTAGCAATGAATGAAGCTAGAGTGGTAGACTTTGCATGACCCATCATCAAAAGGATCTATTAGAGGCGCTGACTCAAACAGGAGCCAATGTCATCAAAGACCTTCAGCACCCTGGCTACGCTCTTATTTTGCTACCACCATTGGGTAGAACGTAACATGAGTTATTTCCTCCTTGTTTTATATTCCTTAAAGACCCTGTCCAATTTATCTTCTTAAACCTTGCATATACTTCCTTTTTGACCAAATTTACAAGCTCTTTGGTCACCCAGAGTTCCCTTACTTTGCCATCCTTATCTCTCTTCTTCACTGGAACATGCTGGTCCTGAACTTTGATCAACTGGCCTTTAAACGACTCCCGTGTTTCAGACGTGGAGTTATTCCATAGCATCTGCTCCCAATGTTATCTCCTGAGCTCTTGCCTAATAATGTTGTAAACTGTCTTAGTCCAATTAAGAATCTTCCCACAAGATCCAGACTTATCCCTATTCAAAACAATCTTAAAATCTATGGAGTTTGGATCATTATCTCCAAAATCCCCTTCCACTGAAACAAGAGTCACCTAATCAAGCTCCTTTCTCAACACGGTCTAGTATATTCCTTTCACAGGTTGGACGATCAATGTTCTGCTTCAAGAAGCCCTCTAGGATATACCTCACAAATTCAGACCCATCTAATCCTTTGGCACTGCGCAATTCCCAGTCATTATTGGGGAAGTTGAAGTCACCCATTAAGACAATCATGTTGCTTTGGCATCTTTCAGTAATCTGTCTACATCTGTTCTTCTATCCCCTGCTGCCTAATGGAGGGCTGGCAGTACAATTCCATTAGAGTGCATGTACCTTTCTTATTTTTGAGCTCTACCCTTATTGCCTCAGAGCATGAAGCCTCCAGTATGTCTTCACTGCATGCAGCATGACATTCTCCCTGTGAAGGACAACTCCGCACATCTTTTCCCTCACTATCACGTCTGAAACACCAAATCCCCAGAATGCAGAGCGGTCGGCCGTGTCCCTCATGCAACGACATTTTTGCAACGGCCGCAAGATCATAGTTCATATGTTATATATTTATTTGCATTATTGCATTGATGGGTCTCTTAATCTGCAGGAAGTAAGAATTTCATTGTTTTGTCTCTGGTACGTATGACAAGTAAACACTCTGACAACCAGAAATGGTGAAAAAGACATTTACAAGCATTTTATCAGGGTGGGAGAATGTGTTGAGATTAATTTAGGCTGAGATTGGGTTTTTTTAAAAGGAAGATTAATGTCTGTAAAATGATAGAAATCAGGATGAGCAGGAATTATTTTCCTCAGTAGAGAGGATAATGACATGGATATAAAGTTATGTTTTTCAGAAATCAGTGTGATTAAAGGTCATTCATCTGAAACAATAATTGTTTCTCTGAGCATTTCCTACATTTTGTTTTTTATTGTGTATTTACGTTGATTGGCAGAAGAATAAACGATGCACAGTGGTGCACAACCAGCACAATGGCACAGCTTGTAAAATAGTTATGTCACATCTCTCGTAAACTTGACCTCCGATGCCATCTGTGGAGTTTGCACGCTTGCGCTGTGACCATTTTGGTTTCACATTGGTGCTTTGGTTTCCTTCCACATCCCAATGTTGTGCAGGTTGGTAATTTAATTGGATAATTGTTCTAGTGTGCATGTGACCGGTAGAATTGGGGGGGGGGGACACGCGAGGGAGGGGAGTCTCAGTGAGTTGCAGGGTAGAGAGATTATCACAAAATTGAGGTAAAGCACATTACAGCATTATTAAGCAGGAGCTGGGAGAGTAAATTGGGAGCAGTTGCTATAGGGTAAATCCACACTGACGTGGGAATTTAAAGGCCAGGTGATCACAGTCAGGACTGGCATGTTTGAGTAAAAAGAAAGGTTAAATATGGCAAGGTAAGGGGTCCTTGGATGGCCAAAGTGGCTGTGAATTTGATCAAAAAGAAAAAGGAGGCGAGTGTAAGATTTCAAAAGATGAAAGACAGGGCCTTTGAGGAATATAGCACTGGCAATTAAGGCCAAAAGGGCCTAGGAAATGTCTTTGACGTGTTTGACTAAAGAAAATCCCAAGGCTTTTTATACATGCATTAAAAACAAAAGTGCAACCAGGGAGAAAGTACTGTAGGACCACTCAAGGATAAAGGAGGAAATTGGAGTTCAGCAATGTACAGTAGGGGAAGTGTTAAATGAGTGCTTTGCATTTGTATTCACCAGGGAGAAGGACACTGTGGACAGTAAGACCAGTGTGGGGAATACTATTATAGTTGGGCAGTTTGAGATCAAGAAGGGGGTGGCACAGGGGCTCTTGAAGAGCAGTAAGATGGATAAGTCCTCACGGCCTGATGGGATCTATCACACGTTCTCGAGGGAGACAGGAAAATAGATTGTTGGGATCTTGACGAGTATCTTTGTATTTTGTAAACACATGGAATTGCAGATGTTGATTTATAAAAAAAGGCACAAAGGGCTGGAGTTTCCTGCCCCTACTCTGCGGCCCCTTCCACCTATTCCCTCCTTAGAGCCTTTTGTCTTCTTCCCATTTCTGGCCTTTGTCCATTGTCCAATGGCAAAACCTTTAACAGAATTGATGTACAGAGGAATCTTGGGGTCCACGTCCATAGCTCCCTGAAAGTGACAATACAAGTAGATAGAGTGGTAAAGATGGCAAAAGGTAAGTCAGTCAGTACATTGAGTATTTGAGTCAGGAAATCATGTTGCAGCTTTACAGGACTCTGGTTAAGTTGAATTTGGAGCATTCTGTGCAGTTCAGGTTTCCCCATTAAAGGAAGGATGTGAGGGCTTTGGAAAACGTGCAGAAGAGGTTTACTGGTATACTGCATGGCTTAGATTGTATTAGCCACAAGGAGAAATTGGATTGTATTCACTTGAAAGTCAGAGGCTGATTGAAGTAAAGTTATGAGAAGCATAGATAGGGTAAACATTCAGAACCTTTTTCCCAGGATGGAAATTTCAAAAGGCATAGATTTAAAATGAGAGGGGCAAAGTTTATGGGACAAATGTTTTGTTTACTTATAGTGGTGAGTGCCTGAAACATAATGTCAGGAGTGGTGGCAGATACAAAAGTGGCATTTAAGAGGATTTTAAATAAGCAATCTTATTCAATATGGAGATCAAGAACTGGGACACATATGTTTATGGTGAGAATGGAGAGGTTTAATAGGAAACTGAGGGGCAACTTTAGCACAGAGCATGGTGGGTATATTTAACAAGCCGCCAGAGGAGGTAGTTGAGGTAGGTACTATAACAACATTTAAAAAGACATTTGGGTAAGTTCATGGATAGTAAAGGTTTAGAGGGACATGGGCCAAGCATAGGTAGGTGGGACTCGTGTAGATGGAGCATCTTGTTCAGCATGGGTAAGTTGTACCGAAGTGTTTCAGTGGAGTTGCATATGGATACATAGGGAATACAAGGATATGGATCTTGTGCATACTTGGCATCATGCCGGGCATGGACATCCTGTGCTGTACTGTTCTGTGTCTTATTAGAAATGAGTCTTAATAGGATTAATGTAAAAACGGGTGCTTCATGGTTGCTGCATATGACTAACTAATTCAAGGTGATAACTCTTCAGTCAGAATAGTGGGTGACTGCAACTCTTCATTTCAAAGGGCTGTGGAAACTTTCAAAACATTTAAAAGACGTATAAATGAAGAACTCTAACGCACAAGGCTATGGATGGTGAGCTGAAAAGTGTGAGTGACACAATAGGTCCATTCTTGGCGTATTTGAACATCGCAGTCTAAATAGCCACCTTTAGTGCCAAAAATGTCTTTATTTCTGTTAACTCTCATTACACTCCCCCATCAAATAGTCCTGGAGCAAGCACAAGCTCCCTAGATTCAATGCATTGTTGGCATTCTCTACTCAGAGCTGTGGAGGCTGAATTATTGAATATATTCAAGGCTGAGATAAATATTTGGTCTAATGAGGAATTTGGGAGTTATGGAGCAGAGGTATGAAATTTAATCTGAATGATATAGCAAGTTTTAGGGGCCTTATGACTGACCTACCCCTACCCCAATTTCTTTACTGCTTATGTTCTAACTTTGCAGATTCAGATTGCTTTTGCAAGTCTATGAATGGTCAAACTAAAATAAACCATGGCTGATTTGTCATGAATATACTCTTTAATAAGCAAGATTTTACAGCCAGGTAGTCACTGCAATTAAGTCAGCAGGCTGTACCAGTAAACTTAGTTATTTTCCAATCATTGGAACCTGGAGCTACCAAAGCAATTTACTTACAGCACATATAGAAAACAGGTCATGGTTACAATTGTTCCTGTGGTGCCAGCTGACTTTTTAATTATTATTTTTTAAGTAAATGGAAGATTGAACAGCTTCATTCAGACACATTCAACGTTACAATAACCATGCAGTACAAACTTTACAAAACACACATCCCATCTACCCATTCATTATCTTATCCAGAAGTGGTCGAGGGCGTCAGAACCTTTTTTTGTTTTGAATCATTAATCTATACATGCTGAAGCATCTTTTCTGGAAGTAACATCCCAAGGCTGTGATTTCAAATCTGAATCCGACACCAACAGGAATGACTGAGAAAAAAATTACTTCGAATCATTGGGCAGTGGTAGTGTTCAGATATACACATGTAAGGAAAAAAATCTTAATCGCAACACCTTTATAAAATGCTTCCAACTGTTATAACGCCTCAATATTATAACTAAAAATGGTCTTATAATGTTATGTCAGAATAATTAACACATTTATATATTTATAAAAGCAAGGTTTGTGAGGTACTTCATGACCCCTGGGTAACAACCTCAAAGCTGCAGTATATTGCAGTAATGATTCCTGTAGATAATTAACCAATTCTGCAAATTTTCTAATACAATTTCATGATACAAGATATCTATGCATTATTTCCAATAATCTGGATCTATCTCTGGAACAGGGATAGGACTGAACCTTGCCACAGATAACTCCAGTGCTGCAGGAAACATTTTACCATATATGGTCATTTTCTCCACACATCTAATAATGTTCTTGACTATTTAATCAGAGGCATCTTAATATTCTAAATTTACTTCTCTGCCTTTCTCCAAGATGGTAGTACTGCTTCCCCATTAGTATCTCAGGGTCGTGTTCCAGGCATGTGCCTACACAGTGAGTGTTAGCAGGCAGTTCAAATGTGAGGCATCCAAATCCAAGGCTAATTCTGTTCTCATACTTGGGCATTTTCCAACTGATTTGTCCACTTTACCCTGAGAACTTAGCTGAGATCAAAATGGGACAGGGGATTACACCCCAAACCCTTTCTGAACCTTGTGGATTAATCACATACAGTAGGGGTAAGCCATCAGGGCAAGTCCCTCTTGATTATTGAAATCAGCTACTCATGTTTACAGACGTAGTGCAATTGCTACTTATGGGGAATATCTTAAGTTTAATCATTACACTCAAATAAATGACATTTAGCAGTAATTGAATGTTTTGTTTTTAAGCAGTGATTTCTGCTGGGATTTGGAACTGAAGTTTACTACTGAAAGCTAAATCAGCTCCTCTCCCCCCCCATCCTCCTCCTAACCAAAGATTGTCAAAACAAAATTGGCACAAATTAGGACTGGATTGAAGCCATTCTCAATGAACTAATATTAAATCCACTAAAAAAAATAAAGAGATAAAGGTCAGGTGTAAGAAAAAAATATGCTCAGCTGGGGAAAACTTATTTATGAAACTGCTCTTCTACCTTTCCTCTTGCTTGTCAAAAGTTATTTTGTGGATTGCTTCTGTTTAGATTTCAGACTTCCAGCATTGACATCATTAAAAAGTACTCTCTTTGATTTCTAACAGGAGATCGCATGCAACTAGCTAAGCAAATGTGGATGATATTTTCAAATAACTTGGCTTAAGTTAATGTCTGGGGACAGACTTTTTATTTCTCATGTCAGGTTGGTAGAATCTTACCAGGGGCTTATTAGTAAAACCCCAACAATTAAGAATCTATGCCTGTAAACCAATTTTCTTGTTTCATGCTGCCGTTAGCTGCCACAATAACAAACATTGTAACAACACGTTATTTAGCCCTTTGAGTCTGTGCACTGCCAGTTTTCTGTAGTCAGGCAGCTCCGTTCCTTTTTTTTTTACCCCCCCCACTGACCTGCAAATATATTACTTTCTCATATTGATCCAGTTCAATGTGAAAGCCACATCTGACTCTGCATCCACTGCACTTTGAGAATGCATATTAGATCATAACTACTGTTTGGGAAAATAAAACCCTTCGTACAACTTGGATCTCATGCCAAACACCCTAAGTCTCTGCTCTCTAGCCTTTTTTTGGCCTGCATTTACAACAGCACCCCCCTCCCAACTGCACCCTTTGTATTCAAGATTTTGCACATCTCCATCAACTCTTCCCTCAACCTTTAATGCTCCAAAAGGTAAAATACCAGATTGTCTATTTTATAACCATCATTTAAATATCATAAACCATTCTGATATGAAGGAGGAAATCCCTTCAAACAGCACATGCTGTGAAGGAATTAGGAATGAAATGGGCAGCATTGGTAACCATGATTTTATACCCACCGTCCCTTCCACCAAGAAAGCCACCAGAGAGGGGAACCCTCCTGAGTATTGGGGATTGAACTGCAGGAGTGAAACTGCTAAAGCACCAGAGATTCAGAAGCCAGGTCCAAATATAATTAACTCTG
This sequence comes from Rhinoraja longicauda, assembly GCF_053455715.1. NCBI lineage: Eukaryota > Metazoa > Chordata > Chondrichthyes > Rajiformes > Arhynchobatidae > Rhinoraja > Rhinoraja longicauda. Next base: position 41,662,237 of record NC_135960.1, read on the forward strand.
GGTCTGCTTCCACATCAAGCTGTCGTGCTCACAGTTCTAATATCTGTAATCATGGAGCCAGATATGTACATATAAATTGTGCTGTGTTTAATTATTAGAACTGTTTACAGCTCAATATTGCCAAACAAGCTAGAAAGGCTAGCTTCTGGAAGACAAGAAATAATGTATGAACAAGACCAAAGTTATTCACCTATTATTTATATTTATCACTATTTTGACCAATGCCAAAATGGCCACAAGACATGATTCGGTGTTCTAATAAACTGGCGTTTGGAGATTGAACCACAAGCTACAGTGCAGCCATCTTGCAGTTCAACCCAAATCTGAGAAACCACATTTCAAATGGACCTTAATAAAGTGGACATGTTTCATCTTGAAGATCTCCTATCTGTCATAAATCTCAAACTAAGGGTATAATCCTCTGCTCCATTCTTTCCTTTTTGGCTACTCTACCTTCCGTGCAAGATAGAAACGGTGCAGTGCAAACTGTAGCTATACTGGACAGAAGCAAAATAGGTCAGGAGATCTAAGAGCAGACATTTTTCTTTAAACTTCAGTTCGGGGGATTAGAGTGATATTTTGTTAAACATCTTCAGGCAAGGGATATTACCACTTCAGAAAGAAACATGTTCGACTTCAAGCAGCTAATGTCAGCACCAAATACTCATAAGGCAAAGTACTGGCACAGTTTAGGTACAGGTTAAAGCCAACTCTACATTGTCTTACAAAAAAATGCTACCAGGAAGGTATAGCAAAGGTTGGTTACTCTTCTAACCTTGGGAGAATACCTAAGTCTACCTGTGATTTTATTTCCCCTTGTAACAACCCCTCTAGGATTATAAATGTAGTGTAAAGAGGGTTGTTTTGCACAGTGAGTTTGTGTCAGCTAGGAACTGGATTACCATCTAACCTCTTTCTTTGAAGGAAGCTTAGTGTTAGCACTCAGAAAATATTTATCAACAATATGAACCTATGAACCAGAGGTGAGAACTCACTGTGTAGTCAAGTTCATCCACGTTCACAATTAAATATGAAACAGAGATATTGGAAAAACCAGTACACCAAAAAGATTGATCCATCATTTAAAATTTCAGAAGTCAAGTAGGTGCAGGATCAGACACACCATTAAAATGGGTTTCAGTGGCCTGTGTTCAGGGGGAATGGGGGGAGAATATAGCAAGATAGTGGACAGTTTAAGTGCTTGGCCAACTAATACTGAATTGTGTACTAATGGGCCAGTGTATCAGGAGGACGCTAATGTCAATTCTAGTGGGTGGGGAGATGAATGCCATCATAACAACATTGGGAATCATGCATAGTGCTCCAGCTCTCCATGGCTGGAATGGGGATGGGAGTGCGGAAAAGGCTGGGGAAGAGGAAGAATGGCCATGCACATTAAGCAACCTTCAGTGAAATACAGAGAAGAGACAACTTTTAAATAATAATTTTCTTTCTTTTCTTAAAAGTGTTACATAGCTAAGCCTATTGCACATTCCAACAAAAGGTATTTTTTCTCAAGGTGATACTACACTTTTAATAATTCAATAGCAAAATCCGAATGTCTCCGTAAATGGCATCAATGGGGAGGCAAAAGACGACTTGTGTTTTTCACATTTCTCGCCATTAGTTACACCTGCCTTGAGAACCCACGTGCATGATCTTCACCAGAGGTTCAGCTGATCCACAATGAGTGCTAATAAAGTTGTGCTACTTATTTTTCTGAGACCTCTGCGAGACCCTTTGTAGTGCTTGCCTCAGGCTAGGCTTCACTCAAAGATTAATCTTTCCCCCTTTCCAAAAAAAGTGCAACAAGAAAGAAAACAACAACAAAAAAAGCTCGTGAAATGACAGATTTTCTAAGCTTTTGCTGCGTAGCTGAACTCTAATGCAAGTTTGAATTTGGGAAAGAGTTATCAGGATGGTGGGGATAGGGGTGCAGTTCAAGGGTGAAATAGCTGTCCTTTTACACTTGTTTCTTTCTCTCCGCATGAAGTACTAAGTAATAATTGAAGATTCACAAGCAGTTCAGTTCAGTCTCCCTGCTAACTGCTGCTGTGGCAGTGCCACCGCTACCCCCCCCGATCAGGTAAACGGTGGTGCTGGATTTCGAGCGCCCCACTGTACTGTTGCTGCCGCTGTTGTTGTTCACCTCGCCATCAATGGGCTCTGTCGAAATGACCCATGTTGAAGGCCGCCATCTTTTGAGCGAGTATGGAGTTTTAACTCGTTTCTTTATTTTGTCCCCAGAAGAGGCCTGCTTACTTTCTTTTGTCGTCTCACCTGGATGGAAGGGTTGTAGAAGAGAAGGGAACATTGCTACATCATTTGAACAAAGATATTGCATTACATTGTATCCAACAGAAACATTTCCTAAATTCTCAACATTGAAAACACTTTTCACATTTTAAGATGAGTTGCGAAACAAATCCTTTCATATTTCACAGAAAATGCCGGAAATACGTGGAATCCAAAGAGTGCTAGCAAATTAGGTACCAAATTGGCTTGGTAGTAGGAGGAAGAGAATGGTTGTGGAGAATTGTTTTTCAGATTGGAGGCATGTGACCAGTGGTGTGCTGCCGATATTGGTGCTGGGTTGCCAGTTTGTCATATAGATTAATGATTTGCATGAGAATGTAGGAGGCATGATTAGTAACTTTACAGATCTCACCAAAACTGGTAATACAGTGAACAATGAAGATGGTTGTCGAAGGTTACAACCGGTTGCAAAAGTGGGTAAGGGAATGGCAAATGGAATTTAATGCAATGATGCATTTTGGGAAGTTAAACCAGGGCAGGACATATGCAGTGAATTGGAGAGTGCAGTTGAACAAGTAGCCCAAGTTCGCTGAAAGTGGTAACATGGGTAAACAATGTGGTGAGGAAGGCATAAGATTTTCCTTCACCGGCTGAGCCATAGAATGCAAGAGTTAGTACATCATGTAATAGTAATACAAACTATTGGTTAGGCCACACTTGACCCGCCTCCCATCGGCGCCTAATTTTAAAGTGAAACGACACAAAGTGCTGGAGTAACTTGGCTGACTGAATCAGCCTGAGGATTCCGTCGTCACCTATCCATGTTCTCCAGAGATCCTGACTCGCAGAATTACTCTAGCACTTTGTGGCCTTTTGTCTATTAACCAGCATCTGCAGTACTTTGTTTCAATACATACGATGATAGTAGCTTAAGATAGGCACAAAATCCTGGAGTAACTCAGCGGGACAGGCAGCATCTTTGGAGAGAAGGAATGGGTGACTTTTCGGGTGACTCTGAAGTCTGAAGAAGTGTCTCGACCCGAAACGTCACCCATTCCTTCTCTCCAGAGATGCTGCCTGTCCCGCTGAGTTACTCCAGCATTTTGTTTCTATCTTTGGTTTAAACCAGCATCTGCAGCTCCTTCATACACATGATAGTAGCTTACTCGGTTATAGCGGACAATCGGCAATAACGGTTACCACTCACTCCACTATGGTCTGTTATAACAAGAGTTTACTGTAAATGGACTGTGAAGGGATTGGTGTCCGTTATTGCTGATGACTGCATTTCCTCTGGATGCATTGTAAACGTTCTGACCCCTCTCTGTCATTTAAACAAAGGTGATCCTAGTTAATATTGGGGAAGCTGAAACCCACCACTGGTATTATCATACTATTTTTACATTTCTATATGATTTGTCAACATGTTTGCCTCTCTATTTCACCTATTGGAGGCCTATAGCACACCACTGGCAAAATAACTACACCGCTCCTCCTTACTGCAGTCACAAACTCTACGACTAATATTGAAATGCCACCTCTTGTACAACCCTTTCCAGCCGCCGCATCATACCTACAGATTCTATAGCCTGAAATGTTGAGTTACCAGTCCTTCCTGTCTTTCAACCACGTCTTTATAAATCACAATAACATCCAGAGAAGATATTCTATTTCGCCTGCTGTCCACATTTCAATTCTAGCTTTTGCTGAATGTTAGCGGGGGTGGGGGGGGATAAAAGTTCTCTTGTCCCAAGGGCAGTAAATCAGTGAATTGGGACAATCAGATTCTAGCATAAGAGGATTCAGGCATTCATAAGGAAAGTGTACAGAATAAAGTAGAATATAGGATTAACCTACTCAGAAATATTAAAACAGTAACATTTTCTATAGATTTGTAAAAAGTGAAAGATCAGCACATTAGTTTATTTCTTAGCAATAATGTAATATATATTGTAAATAATTTTATAAAGAGGCTTTTAATCCTCATTTACTCCCTTTCATTCTGCAAAGAGGATCACTTTTGTTGGGGTCCAGTCCCGAAACAAGAGGAGTTCTCCAGAACTCCATCCAGAAGCTCATCTTCTTACATTTCTATGCGATTCAAAAACTTTGAATATCAGCGGGGGATCTCAACTATTTAGTTGCATTATTAAAGGAGTCAATACTGTTCCCACTGAACTTGCATGCTGGCATTTGTTAACAGGGATTATTGACAGTGATTATAACATACAAGCCTTGTTATTTCTACAAATTGTGTACCTCCAGAGACACCCTGAACAGGGCAGATAACTTTTTATAAGATCAGGGTGCGGACATAGATCTAGTTATTTGCATGGCTATATATTACCTACTTCATCATCATTAAATTATCCTGTGCATAAGCAACATTTTAAACAGTGTTTTCTACTTACATGGCATACTACAGCTATCCAAAATGGTGGCGGATGAAAGATCGAGTGAATTTGGCCTTTCTGCCCTCCTGCCTTGCCGCCGTGCCACGGGGCCATGCTGATCATTTTCCAATGCACCGTCCACTGTCCCACATTGATTGCTGTTGTTGTTATTGTTGGAATTTGTCCGTCCCTGGTCAAGCGGACGATCCCTCCTGTCCATTAGTCTCTCGGCAATGATGTCATCCCGAGTGGCTTGTTGTTCCCTCCTCAGCAATGGTTCATGTTCGTCTGGACTGGAGTTTATATTCACTCTGCTGTCCTCCCCACTAAACTGAGACTGGAGGGATTCCTGGCCTCGATGGCTTGCTACATTGGACTTTTGAGGGCCAGCTACTGATCCATTTGCATACTGTGTGGCCGTTGGATGTGGGTTCCCTACGTGATCTCTTCTAGTAATGCCATTCACTGTGACGGTTACCACTTGAGGCTCCCCCGCATTTATGGTGTTCATTTTTGCCACTCCTGTCTCCACCTGCTTAAGGTTTGACTTGTGCTTGCTGCCAAACTTCAGCCGTGATTCCTTCGCCATGTTTTTAGTGTTGAGGGGGAGGCTGGTAGGACGCTTGGGTATGTTCTGTTGTTTGGGGAGGGGGTACATTTGATTGGCTGGGATGTCAGGGATCAAACAAGCCTGGCTGGTGCTGGGTTGGGGAAAATCTTGGTGCCCAGTTGCTTCAGCTGCCAGCTTGATCAGAGGATAGAGGAGACTGGGATTACTGCCACCAAGGGGATCAGACCCACTGAATTGCTTCAAAGAGTGCTCCATCAAGTTTTCATCTGAGCTCTCTTTGAGGTTTTTGTCCACTTCTTTAGGATCTAGCTTGTTGGTCTCTAGGTCTTCTTCAGTCAGTTGCAGGCACACTGGGGTAGAGCTCAGAGGTGGCAACAAGTTGACCACCTGTGTGTTAGTATCCTCCGAGTACTGTGTTTCTGAGATTGTGGACATGGCAGTGCTCGGTGTGAGGCCCGCTGTGTTCGTAGTGGTGGTTGTTGCCGACAAGCTGGTGACGCTGGTCTCTGGACTGGGGATCCGTGCTTGAGCCTGCTGCCTTTCATAATTAATGGAATTTCGGTTCTTCTCGCTGGTGGTCGATGGTGTGCCAGATGTAGAGTTTTCAGAAGAGATATTTTTTACTATTCCTTCAGTGTGGTGGACGGAGTCTTCGATGTATGAAGAGGAAGAATAATCAGGGTATGGTCCCATCTTTGGTGCTCGTCGACTATGTGAAAGATTCCTGCAGCAAGACAAAAACCATCAATTACTAACCCATAAGGTCAAGAATGCAAAATGAATTAGCTAAGAGTCTTTTACAGAGTCCGTATTCTTTATCTTCCTATCTCATACTTAGAACAAAGATGTAATTACAAATATAAGATAAAAAGATATACTTCAACATAAAAAATGTATAGGCCCTTTATCCATTTCCCTGCATCACGGCAACTTATTCGTTTTTCACACATTTCCAACAACTTTCCTTTGCTAAGTGCCAATAGTCAATTTATCAACTGGCACCGGTGCATTTCCTATGGTTTTCTCCCACAACGTCACAGCGAGGAGGTGCAAACTCACAAAAGCAACCACGTCATGATTGAACTCGGGTCGTTGGAGCTGTGAGAAACAGCAACAACTCCGCTGCCCTAATGATTTTGGTTGGCCCAACTAAGGGTAATTTGCATTCCTTTCACAAAAGAAGAATCAAGGATGCTGGAGGTAGAACAGAATTGTGTCTTGTCAAGTGATACCGAACTCCATTTCTGAATCATTTGTGATTCTGGTTGTGATCATTTCATCTCTAAGGCAGAGTGAAAGCCTATTTAGAGGGCTTAATACACGGTGGGCATGGATTCAACATTTGAGAGGAAAGATGATGGGGACAGCTACTAATTTGAAATTAGATTTTTTTTTGAGGCAGGAATGATTTTCATTAGATCATAAGTGATAGGAGCAGAATTAGGCCATTCAGTCCATTAAGTCTACTCTGCCATTCAATCATGGCTAATCTATCTCTTCCTCTTAACCCCATTCTCCTGCCTTCTCCCCATAACCTCTGACACCTGTACTAATCAAACTAAATCAATGTTAAAAGCAAGACTGATAGGGTAGAAAGCTTTTACAATGTTACCATAATGACTCAAATAAATTTTGTGTGGTCAGCACTAATAAGATGTGTGATAAAGAGATGAAAGGAGCAGTAATTAACTTACAAATGCCACAAGGAAATAAAGTAAAAAGACTAAGATTAAGTTTGGTAGGAGATTTGACCAGATGGGGCAAAATAAACCAGGTGAGTTGAATGAATTGTCCAAATTATTGTGATAACAAAATCATGAGCTCTCCGCATTTGTTGGAAGACAAAATGGAAGAGGCAGGGAGAAGGATTTAAGAGAGGAACAGGGAGGTTAAAGATTCCGCTTGTAAAGGACAGAGGCAGATCTGTGATCTATCCAAGTGCAGAGCAGCAGCAAGAAAATAAGGCGGCAAAGTTGTGACATGTTGTGGTGGTGTTTAGATGATATGGGAGGTGAAGTATTCAAGAGAGAGAAAAAAATAATAGGCTGACTTGGTGATGGATAGATGGTGAGCCAGAGAAGAAATGAGATGCAGTAAGAGAAGAAGAAAATGGAAAAGAAATAATGTACTCATGTCCAGATCAAGAGTCGAATTAGAGGAAATAAAACTGAAGACTCATGGATCTTATCATATCATATCATATATATACAGCCGGAAACAGGCCTTTTCGGCCCTCCAAGTCCGTGCCGCCCAGTGATCCCCGTACATTAACACTATCCTACACCCACTAGGGACAATTTTTACATTTACCCAGCCAATTAACCTACATACCTGTACGTCTTTGGAGTGTGGGAAGAAACCGAAGATCTCGGAGAAAACCCACGCAGGTCATGGGGAGAACGTACAAACTCCTTACAGTGCAGCACCCGTAGTCAGGATCGAACCTGGGTCTCCGGCGCTGCATTCGCTGTAAAGCAGCAACTCTACCGCTGCGCCACCGTGCCGCCCTTAATCTTACCATTGTTTTTTGCTACCCACCGTTCATTCTGCATTGCTGTTGTAGTGCACTGTGACATCGGATTGACTGTGGGACTAACAGACTTGTTTCGATCCCACATCACCATGAGCTCTGCCATTCTCTCTTCTGCACACTGGGCCGTGAGACGAGCTTCTGCATCCTGGTCCCAGCAGTCGTCCATTGTTTCCTTTAATGATCGGACTGCCTATGAATCAAATAAATTATTTGTTTTCCAAGACGAGGGAATTTTCAATAAATCTTTCATTCCTTATTCCTGCCTGAAGATGCCGATTCTTGGGCTGTGAATGCAGTAGATGTTTCCCAAGATGGCAGGGATTTGAAAGCTCCTGACAAAGCTCAATGCAAACTCGAGGATCAGCACTTCATCTTTCCCCTAAATTCTCCTCAACTTTCCATCAAACAATTTAAGATAAAGACCTCTTCAGAATTTTCTATTTTAATTTCTGATTTTCAGAATCCTTGGTATTTTCCTTGGGAACTTCAGGTGTGTTTAATTTACAACTCCTCTGAACCAATTTTTTCTTTCTTTATTTGTATCATTGCCTATCTCTTTCACTTTGCACAACCATATATTTTGTCATTTAATCCCTTCTGCTTTCTAACCTGATTGCTTTATGAGAGTCAGGACCCTTTTCCCACGGTGAGAGGCCAAAGTTTAAGGGAGCTGTGCGGCGCAGGGTTTTTTTGCACAGAGAGTAATGGGCTCCTGAAACAAACTGCCAGTGTAAGTAGTGGAGGCAGATATGGTGGTGCCCTTTAAAATGGTTTTGAATAGGGACATGGATATGCAGAGACTTTAGGGATACAGACTATTTGCAGGCAGAGGAGAATTTTTAACCGGACATCATGTTTGGCACGATATTGTTGGCCAATGAGTCTGTCCTGTGCTATACGGCTCAATGTACCCTCTCAAGAAACTCACTTTTAGTCTTCATTTCAAAAACTGTCCAGATCTAACCTTTCCCAACGATACTGCCTGACCTGCTGAGTTGTTTCTACATTTTGTTTCTAGAAACAATCTGGAATTGAATTAAGGATCGTGAAGAAGCAAGGCCAGAATCTAATTCAATGTGTATGCTGTGCACATTTTTATAATCAGGAAGGATTTTTACCAGCTATTAGGTGGATAAAAAATGGCAGAAAACCCAACTTGCTCACCAGGCTGTTTTCTTTCCAGGCTTCAGGAAATTTGGGTCTTTGCTTCTCTCTAGAGACCAAATGTTGCATATCCTCAAAGCTAGGATGGTTTCCCACCTCGGCCTGGAAGGCCATCTGATAGTCAGGCACCGTCTCTCCTGTTCATTGAATAAACAAGGTTATATTAGGTATTTTTGAGGAGTTTCTCATCTTTTCTAATGTGGGGAAACAGCAGATCATTTTACCCTGCCACATACTCAAATTCCAGTCCTTAATGAGCCATTGCAGCAAAGGGGCAATTAATTATAGCTATCAAACCCAATGTTGTTTACAAGTCAAGAATAGGCTACAAAAGCACCCAAATATTCCAGGGGCTGGGACACAAAGAAGTCTGATCTACTTTAGTAGATTGGAATATAGCTCCCTTTCTCAAGCTGTCACTCTGTGCAAGTGCCATCCACGTGAAATTCCAGTCAGAAAAGAACTTGGTAAATCTTCAGCCTGACTTTCCTTGCATCCCTAGTCATCCAACCTCATTTTAACTGGATATATTTGAGTGAGTTCCCAGAACACCCTTGGAAGTTCTTCCAGTACACTGGGTGAGGGAATAATGGTTTGGTCTCTTGTTAAGCATCTTGGGATTATTTATTGTGTCAATGTCGTCATAGAAATGAAACCTGCTGTTTTCTTACCTGGAAAAAGATCTGAGCACTTCACAAATATTTCCCAGTAAATAAGGCCCAGTGCATACATATCCACCTGTTTGAGAGCAGATGCGCAATCCCGCAGATTGACTGCTCCCTCCAACACCTCAGGAGCCATGTAGCGGACTGTGCCAACCTATGGAAATTATGGCAATGGAAACATCAGCACAAGGAAAGGAAGTTTACTTATAGTTTTAACCACTTCACATTCTAAACACTGGCTGATCCAGCATTCAGTGTTTGTCGATCAACTAAACGCTGGCACCATTTGGGATAGTCGTGTGAAGTTGTTGCCCAAAACTTCAACACTGTATCTCCATGCCAAGGAGGACCTATTCCAGTGCCATCAGCAACAAGCTCCAAACCTTGGTTTGAGAGGTATGCACAATCCATCTTTTAAATTAGAAATTCAAACAGACATTAAAGCTATTTGCTCTCTTACGTAAATGTAAAAGATTCCATTGACAACATTTCATAAATTCATAAGCGATAGGAGCAGAATTAGGCCTTTTGGCCCATCAAGTCTACTCCTCCATTCAATCACGGCTGATCTATCTTTCCCTCTCAACATTCTCATGCTTCTACCCATAACCTCTGACCTCCGTACTAATCAAGAATCGATCAATCTCTGCCTTAAAAATATCCATTGACGGCCTCCATAGACTTCTCTGATAATGAACTCATAGATTCACCACCCTCTCACCAAAGAAATTCCTCCTCATCTCCTTCCTAAAGCTGACTTTCTACTCTAGTTTCAACCCTCCAGAGGGGCACTAGCAAACCTCCCTGCAGGGATATTGGTCCCCATCCAGTTCAGGTGCAACCAGTCCCTCTGGTACAGTTCACCTCTGTTCCAGAAGAGATTCCAATGGTCCAAAAATCAGAATCCCTACCCCATGCATCAACTCCTCAGCCATGCATTCACCTGACTTCCTACATCCATAGCAATGTGGCTGATTCTTAAACGCGTCAAGCGTATCACTCAGTTAGGGTTTATAAGGAATTGGCAATAAATGCCAGCAATGCCCATATCCCATGAAATTAATAAATAAACAAATTAACAACATTGGCTCACTGTAATAAAATGCTGGGATTATAATAACCCTGCTATTATTGCCCTATACAAATACACAATAATACATAAAAACCATTGATAACAGTTCCTGTTGTATTTGTACATATTAGATGTCTTCTTTACTTTTGATAATGCTGCCCTCTTGTGTTGTAAAACTAAAAGAAATATGCCATGATACCTGCTCAGCATCACTCTTTTAGTGCTCACCTCACTGATGGCTGCAGTGTCCTCCTCTCCTGGCCGAACCAATCTATTACCAGTTAGTTTCATGGAAAGACCAAAGTCACTGATGGCACATGTTCCGTCGTTCTTCACCAGCACATTCCTGCTGTTGAGATCTCTGTGTGTAATAGCTGACTTGTATTGATCTGATAGGCCAAACAATTCTCAATGTTAGAATGCACGAATCAAGCGCTTTCAGGAGTGTTTATTTGTCATAAGCGCTGAATATGAACTGGAACAATGAAATGTTTACTGCTGCAGCTTTACAAGTGTGTTAAATAAATTATCAGTTATTCTAGGTAAACTAGACCATGATAGTGCAAAAAACAAACTATGTACAGCAACCGTAGGAATGTATCATCTGCCCTGTTTGGTAGGGTTGATTAAATCAGATTTTACAGTTGCCTTCTGAGCAGTAAATTCAACACTCAAGAAAGAGTGCAAACTAAATATCAAATAATGAAATGTCAAATCCTAACAAAAGCCATGAATTATTATTTGCAGCCTGTAAATATTTGCTGTTGCTTACCAGTTCGCAGCAGTTCTGTGTGAAGGTAGGCGAGACCTTTGGTGATGCTGTGTGCCAGCCGGCATGAGCTAACCCAGTCACTGCTATGGAGACCCAGGTATTTACACAATGAGCCCTACATGGAAATAAAAACATATGCATGTTCAAATATACAAAGCAGTCACTTACATTTTTCAAACGGGTACAGTGCATTCGTGAGTATTCAGACCCCTTCACATTTTCCACATTTTGGTACGTTACAGCCTTATTTTAAAATGGATTAAATTCTTTTTTTTTAATCATCAATCTACACACAATACCCCAGAATGAAGATGCGAAAACAGGTGTTCAGAAATTTTTGCAAAATAATTAAAAAGAAATAAGAAATACATATAATGTAGGAACATTTTTCTCAGTAAATCCAATGGTGGCCATCAGACCTGCTATACTTTATAAACATGCCTCTTTAACTGTACCTCCATTATGTCAGACTTTATCCAGAACCAAACCTTCATCTGAACCTCACTACACTATCCAATAAGTCTGTCAAAACAGGAAGCAAAATAACAGTTCTTCCTATAGAACATATCGCACAGCAGCACAGCAAAGGAATAGGCATCTGGACTGACAATGCCTGTGCCGAACAGGATGCCAACATAAATTCAACCCATCTACCTGCACATGATCCATATCCTTCCATTCCATCCATATCCATGAGCCTATCTAGCAGCCTTTTAAAAGCCACTATCGTATCTGCCTTCACCACATTTGGCAGAGCATTCCAGGAACACCACCCTCTGTGTAAAAAAATAACTTGCCTGCACATACAGTGCATTTAGGAAGTATTCAGACCCTTCACTTTTTCCACATTTTGCTGCGTTACAGCCTTATTTTAAAATGGATTAAATTATTTTCTTTTAATCATCAATCTACACACAATACCCCATAATAAAAAAGCGATAACAGGTGTTTAGAAAGCCTGAACCCTTTCAAGCTTGACAATATCTTTCCTATAACATGGTGCCCAGAACTGAACATAATATTCTAAATGCGGTCACACCAACGTCTTATACGCAACATGACCTCCCAACTTCTATATTCAATACTCTGACTGATAAAGGCCAAAGTGCCAAAAGCCTTTTTGACTACCTGCTCGACCTTCAATGAACCATGCACCTGTACTCCTAGATCCCTCTGCTCTACCACACTGCCCAGAGGCCTATCATTTACTGTGTAGGTCCTCCCCTTGTTTGACGTTCCAAAATGCAACACCTCATACTTCTCTGTATTAAATTCCATCAACCATCCCTCCACCCACCTAGCCAATCGATCCAGATCCTGCTGCAATCATTCACAACCATCTTCACTATCTGCAAAACCATTAACTTTTGTATCATCAGCAAACTTGCTAATCTTGCCCTGTATGTTCTCATCCAAATCATTGATGTAGATGACAAACAGTAACGGGCCCAGCTCCGAACCCTGAGGCACACCACTAGTCACAGGCCTCCAGTCTGAGAAGCAACCTTCCACCATTACCCTCTGCTTCCTTCCATGGAGCCAATATGCTATCCATTCAGCTATCTCTCCTTGGAACCCATGCGATCTAACCTTCCAGAGTGGAACCTTGTCGAACGCCTTACTGAAGTCCATGTACACAACATCTTCAGCACTGATTTCATCAACCTTTTTGGTCACGTCTTCAAAAAACAATCAGATTTGTGAGACACGACCTCCCACGTACAAAACCATGCTGACTATCCCTAATCGGCCCTTGCCCATCCAAATGCCTGTGTATCCTATCCCTCATAATACTTTCCAGTGACTTACCAAGAACAGATGTTAAGCTCACTGGCCTATAGTTCCCAGCATTTTCCCTGCAGCCCTTCCTGAAAAGAGGTATAACATTTGCCACCCTTGAATCTTCCGGCACCTCTCCGGTATTTAAGGACGACTCGTAAATTTCAACCAGGGCTCCCGCAATTTCCTTTCTAGTTTCCATAATGTCTTCAGATATATCCGATCAGGCCCTGGAGATTTGTCCACCTTCAAACACGATAGTACCTTCAGTATTTCTTCAACAGTAACCCTGGCTGCTCTCGACACTTCCAGTGACTGCTTCAATTTCCTCCGTCCTACTGTCTTTCTCCTCGGTAAATACAGAGGAGAAATACTCATTTAGGACCTTGCCCATCTCATGTGGCTTCACACAGAGGTGACCTCTTTGATGCCTGTGAGGTCCCACTCTCTCTCTAGTTACCCTTTTCCCCCTTATGTATTCATAAAATCTTTTGGGATTGTCCTTAATGCTACCCACTAGAGCTATCTCCTGGCCCCTTTTTGCCCTTCTGATTTCCATTTTTAATTTACTCCTTAGTTCCCGAAACTCCTCCAGGGATGCACTTGATCCCAGCTGCCTATACCTGTCCCATGCATCCTTCTTGTTTTTGACTAACATCTCAATTTCCCTCATCAGCCAAGATTCCTTACGTTTGCCTGCTCTGCCCTTCACTCTAACAGAGATGTACACATCCTGAGCTTTCTTCAGTACACTTTTAAAAACATCGCACTTGGCCGATGTTCCTTTCCCCTCTAATAACCTGCTCCTATCAACTTGAACGAGACCTTCTCTCATACCCTCAAAGTTGGCCTTACCCTAGTTGAGCATTTTAACACGTGGACCCTCTCTGTCCCTATCCATAACTATCTTAAACCAAAACGAACTGTGGTCACTGTTCACAAAAGGCTCCTCCACGCACACTTCATTAACTTGCCCTTCCCAATTTCCCAATACTAGATCCAGCGTTGCCCTTTCACGTGTGGGGACCTCCACATTCTGCTTAAGAAAACTATCCTGAACACTTTTGATGAATTGCACCCCATCTGAACTCTTCACGCTATGATTTTCCCAGTCCATATTGGGAAAGTTAAAATCAACTACTAAAACAACCTTATTTGACCTGCAGCTGTCTGAAATCTACCGGCACATTTGTCTTCTAATTCCCGTTGACTATTCTAGGGTCCGCAGTACACCACCAACAAGGTGATCATCCCTTTCTTGTTCCTCAGCTCCACCCATATAGCCTCACTAGACGAACCGTCCGTAATGTTAGCTCTAAACACAGTCGTGACATCCTCCTTAACCAACAATGCAACCCCCCTCCTCTTTTTCCCTCACCCCTGTCTCTCCTGAAGCTCCTGTACCCCACAACATTGAGCTGCCAGTCCTGCCCCTCTCTTAACCAGGTTTCAGTCATAGCTACAACATCCCAGTCGCTTGTACCGATCCATGCGCTAAGCTCATCTGCCTTGCCCGTCAGGCCCCTTGCATTAAAATACGTGCAGTTTAAACCAACCCTCTTTCCTCGCTCTCCACCAACCTTTCCCACACCACCTTCCATACCAACTTCTAACTTTTCTCATACCGCCCTCCATACCAACCTCTAGTCTCTCACGTGCCTCCGATCTGCACAAGATCCCACACCCGTGCCAATCTAGTTTAAACCCTCCTGTGCAGCATTAGCAAACCTTCCCACTAGGAAGTTGGTCCCACTCCAGTTTAGGTGCAACCCGTCCTTTTTATACAGATCACCCCTGCCCCGGAAGAAATCCCAATTATCCAGAAATCTGAATCCCTGCCCCCTGCACCAACTCCTCAGCAACACATTCATTTCCCCTATGTTCCTATTTTTAACTTCAGTAGCATGAGGTACTGGAAGCATTCCTGAGATCACTACCCTGCAGGTCCTGCTTTTCAGTCCTACCCAATTCCGTAAATTCTTGTTGCAGAACCTCCTTCCTCTTCCGACCTATATAATTTGTGCCAACATGCACAACAACCTCCGGCTGCTCCCCCTCACACTTGAGGATGCCGTGCAGCCGCTCCGAAATGTCCTGGACCCTGGCACCAGCGAGGCAACACACCATCCTGGAGTCTCGCCTGCTGCCGCAGAATCTCCTATCGCAATCTCTGACGATGGAGTCTCCCACCACTATGGCTCTGCCTGACGTCACTCTTCCCTGTTGTGTCTCGGTTGGAATCACAGCCCTGGCTACCACTCAATCTTGTCGTGTCATCCTTGTACAGTGTCCTCCATAATGTTTGGGACAGACCCATCATTTATTTATTTGCCCCTGTACTCCATAATTTGAGATTTGTAATAGAAGAAATCACATGTGGTTAAAGTGCACATTGTCAGATTTTATGAAAGGGTATTTTTATACATTTTGGTTTCACCATGTAGAAATTACAGCTGTATTTATACATAGCCCCCCCCCCCCCCCCATTTCAGGGCACCATAATGTTTGGGACACACGGCTTCACAGGTATTTGTAATTGCTCAGGTGTGTTTAATTGCCTCCATAATGCAGGTATAAGAGAGCTCTCAGCACCTAGTCTTTCCTCCAGTCTTTCCATCACCTTTGGAAACTTTTATTGCTTTATCAACATGAGGACCAAAGTTGTGCCAATTAAAGTCAAATAAGCCATTATGAGACTGAGAAACAAGAATAAAACTGTTAGAGACATCAGCCAAACCTTAGGCTTACCAAAATCAACTGTTTGGATCATCATTAAGAAGAAAGAGCACTGGTGAGCTTACTAATCATCGCAAAGGGATTGACAGGCCAAGGAAGATCTCCACAGCCGATGACAGAATTATTCTCTCTATAATAGAGAAAAATCCCCAAACACCTGTCTGACAGATCAGAAACACTCTTCAGGAGTCAGGTGTGGATATGTCAATGACTACTGTCCGCAGAAGACTTCATGAACAGAAATATAGAGGCTACACTGCAAGATGCAAACCACTGGTTAGCCACAAAAATAGGATGGCCAGGTAACAGTTTGCCAAGAAGTACTTAAAAAAGCAACTACAGTTCTGGAAAAAGGTCTTGTTGGCAGATGACACGAAGATTAACTTATATCAGAGTGATGCCAAGAGCAAAGTATAGAGGAGAGAAGGAACTGCCCAAGATCCAAAGCATACCACCTCATCTGTGGTGGGGGTGTTATGGCCTGGGCATGTATGGCTGCTGAAGGTACTGGCTCACTAATCTTCACTGATGATACAACTGATGATGGTAGTCGCATAATGAATTCTAAAGTGTATAGACACATCCTATCTACTCAAGTTCAAACAAATGCCTCAAAACTCATTGGCCAGCAGTTCATTCTACAGCAAGACAATGATCCCAATCATACTGCTAAAGCAACAAAGGAGTTTTCCAAAGCTAAAAAATGGTCAATTCTTGAGTGGCCAAGTCAATCACCCGATCTGAATCCAATTGAGCATGCCTTTTATATGCTGAAGAGAAAACTGAAGGGGATTAGCCCCCAAAACATGCATAAGCTAAAGATGGCTGCAATACAGGCCTGGAACAGCATCACCACAGAAGACACCCAGTAACTGGTGATGTCCATGAATTGCAGACTTCAAGCAGTCATTGCATGCAAAGGATATGCAACAAAATACTAAACATTACTACTTTTATTTCCATGATATTGCTGTGTCCCAAACATTATGGTGCCCTGAAATGGGGGGGATTATGTATAAACACTGCTGCAATTTCTACATGGTGAAACCAAAATGTATAAAAATGGCCTTTATTAAAATCTGACAATGTGCACTTTAACCGCATGTGATTTTTTTCTAATACAAATCTCAAATTGTGGGGTACAGAGGCAAATAAATAAATGATGGGTCTTTGTCCCAAATATTATGGAGGGCACTGTAACTAATGCCCCCTAATCCCGGCAGTATTCTGGTTATACCTGTTCTACATTCTATCGATGTTGAACATTTCCTCGTCTGCTGTTGGTCGATCTTTAAAGTCTAGGCAGTTTCAATTTTCCATCAAAGTCTATTATCTGCCAGAGGGCTTAAATCATTATGTTGGACGATGGGAAACATTGTAGGACACACATGCTTGTCCACTATTCTGAGTAGCATCAGTAAATGTTTTTGGCTTCCTGAAGTGTTTAATTACTTTTATTTAACCATGTTTGGATTGCCCATCCAAAAGACTTACATTGGGATAGTACTCCATCACCAGCATGTACTCTGTTCTATTGTCACTGGATATTCTTTCCTCACCCACAATGAAATGGGCTATGTTTTCATGCTCCATCATTGGGAGCCTGTATATGTCTCTCTCATTAATATAATTCTGACGGTTTGAAGCACTGAAGATCTTCACAGCCACTGGGCGCTCATCCAACGACCCTTTATACACAGCACCATACCGTCCCCGGCCAATCACCTGGAGATGAATGAAAATTGAACATTTAGTTTCTGTCAAATTGAATTCATTTTGTCTCGCCCCCCTCGTCTGCTTTGAAATTGCTGTTTCTCTGGTTCAGCATCAGCCCAATGGTAACTTACTCAAATGGTTACGGGTACCATTTCATGGGGATCTGAGCCAGATATTATCTGAGAAAATAGTGAAAGGCTTGGATTCTGCTCCAATCACTTACGATCTTACTCTAATTTCCTGAATTTCCCAACCACCACCAAGCAGGTTACCCTACCGCTTAAACAACTGCTTCAGTGTACTCCATTGATTCCATTATAGAAACTTGCATTTAAGTTTAAGATGGCAACATTTTGTAGAGTTTAGTTTAGAGATACACCATGGAACAGGCTGGAATCCAGTTCATCACCAATTCACTCCAGTTCTATGTTATCCCAATCTCTAGTTCTCAATGTCTGGGAGAAACTATTTTGAATAGCAACGGTTGATAAATACAGAGCATAAGTAGAACATTGTCAAGATGGTATGTGATGCGAAGAAACAATAAAGGGAAAATTAGTTATGATGATCTGCAAAATACACCATGAAAGAGTGGTGAAAGGATATTTAATTATAATTTTCAAAACAGAAATATATATTGATTTGAGGGAAAAACTTTCTATGGAAGAGTCAGGGGTTAGAACATGATCTTTCTTCAATGCAGGAAAATATTATTCCGAATTCTTTTTATTGCAAGCAAATTTAAACAAGTAGTTTGGATGGCTAGGTTCTTTTGAGGACATAATGGCAAAAACAAGATGCCTAACCCAAGTCAAGCAGTTCCACAGTATCCTGAGAAATGTTGATAATTGGCTGACATTTACCAGCTTGTAAGTGCTGTAGCACTGGGCTAAATAGATAATGGGTTATTTACCAATATATAAGTCCAGCAGTAGATTACCTATATCATGAGACTTTGCAGTTAATGTTTCCACTAACTCACTGCAAATGGCTAAAAGGGGCTGTCCCAAAGAGATGAATGCATCAGCTATCCAATATCAATCCGAAATCAAGTTTGGTCTATATCGTTTCACTTGGGGAAGCTTTTTCTCAAAGGCATAGAAAAAATACTGTGGGATTTATCTACCTCAAGCAATTTGAGGCTGTCCAGGTCAAGGGAAGGCTCCGATGGTGCTGCCTCCATCATGTTCATACTGTGAAGTCCATGCTTCCTGTCTCCTAATTAAAGAAAAATAAGTAAAAAGTTATATACATGGTAAACTTATCAAGTCAACACTCAATGCTTACATGTGGTGTGTAGAACCTGTACATGTCTGGCAGGGTCCATCTTTTTCTTTCAGTTGGCAATGTCTGCAGAGACCTGCCTCCTGTTCTATCAGATGTTCCCACTGGCCTAGTTGACACAAATGGTCTAATTGATTTCTTTCTGGCATATGTAGCAGCACCGCTGATCCAACCAATATGAAAACTCAACCCGATGGATTAGGCTACACCCATGCTAAGGCTAGAAGACGATTAAGCCATGAACAGCATCTTAGAAAGGGCTGAACATTCCTCACCAAATATCCAAGTGAAATGATCCAGCAAGCATAAATGAATACTGATGAGGAATGAGAGCCCCTATTTATTTAACTGCCAACAGCAGATGGGATGTGGAGACTGACCATCATGGACTATGGCCAACATCGCTGAAAAACAACCTTGGTTCCTGTGATTGGTGTTTAGTTAGCATGCATTCTAATGGTATTTGGTGGTTGGGAGATGCCGTCTGATGCACCAGAGGGCATACGAGGGGTGTTCGTATGGAAAACCTTCAAAAAGGGCTTGTCTTCATGATATATGTCTCCTTGGCTAGTGATTCGGGTGCATGCTTCTTTAATGGTCTGAGGCAGCTAAATGGCTACTCAGCTTCTCTTCAAGACCCAAATACTTTTCATTATGGTATGAAAAATGGAAATGCTGTCATGCTGCAGTGGTACCTGGGAGACTGGCAAATTAAGAGGAACGGTCAGTTAACATTGAGCAAATGTATCTACTTCCAGTTTATCTTGGAAGAGGTAGTGTAACAACTGCAAAATGTAATCTTATGAAGGAGATTTTGATATATAGGTCCAAATTGCACAAACATTTTACAATTTGTGAACTTAAAGGCCCAAACTACTGTTTGCCTACCGCCATAACAGGTCCACAGCTGATGCCATTTCCCTGGCCCTACATTAATCCATGGAACACCTGGATAAGAAAGACACCTTTGTCAGACTCCTATTCATAGACTACAGGTCTGCTTTCAATACCATTATCCCATCCAAGCTCATCTCCAAACTCGAAGAACTTGGGAGTCAGCACTCCGCTCTGCAACTGGATCCTCGACTTCCTGACCAATAGACCACAATCAGTAAGGATAGGTGCCAAATTGCCCGCGATGATAATCCTCAACAATAGTTCCCCGGAAGGATCAGTTCTCATTCCTCTTCTATACTCCTTATACACTTACGACTGTGCAGCAAACACTGATCCAACTCAATTTACAACTTCGCAGATGACACCACCCTAGTGGGCTGGATATCAAATAATGACAAGACGGAGTACAAGAAGGAGATCGGGAACCTCGTAAACTAGTGCCAAGATAACAACCTCTTTCTCAATGTTAGCAAGCCAAAGGAGTTTGCAATTGATTACAGGAAGAGAAACAGTACATACAGTTCAGTAAACATTGAGGGTGCCGAAGTAGATGGTTGAAGGCTTCAAGGTCTTAGGAATAAATATCACCAGCAATTTGTCCTGGACCAGCCATATCGAAGCAATGATCAAAAAAGCACACCAATGCCTCCACTTCCTTAGAAGACTAAGGAAACATAGAAAATAGGTGCAAGAGTAGGCCATTCGGCCCTTCGAGCCTGCACCACCATTCAATATGATCATGGCTGATCATCCAACTCAGTATCCCGTACCTGCCTTCTCTCCATACCCCCTGATCCCTTTAGCCACAAGGGCCACATCTAACTCCCTCTTAAATATAGCCAATGAACTGGCCTCAACTACCTTCTGTGGCAGAGAATTCCACAGATTCACCACTCTCTGTGTGAAAAAAGACTTTCTCAACTCGGTCCTAAAAGACTTCCCCCTTATCCTTAAACTGTGACCCCTTGTTCTGGACTTCCCCAACATCGGGAACAATCTTCCTGCATCTAGCCTGTCCAACCCCTTAAGAATTTTGTAAGTTTCTATAAGATCCCCCCTCAATCTTCTAAATTCCAGTGAGTACAAGCCGAAGAAGTTCGGCTTGCCCCAAGAACCCTCACTAATTACTCAGAAAGCATTTATCAGTATGGTTTAGGAACAGCTCCAGACCTCCCAACATTTGATTTTACAAATTCAGAATTTTGATGTCCAGAATTCAGAATTTTACATCAAAATTCATAATATGGCGCGTAATGCAACTTTTCAGCAAAAAAAATATGCACACCAAATGCGCATGTGCGAAAAATGACTATTATTTCCAACAGTCTGTAGTTCTTGGACTACATGTACAATGTCAGGCCTATCATGAGTATATTCTGCTATTTATAGAAAGGTTATTGAATAGAAATACTTTTTACAACACAAAGAAAAAATTGTTTTGTTTTGTTTTTTCTATTTTGCTTTTTCCTTATACATCCTAATTGTCTTGGTATTGAATAAAAGAACAATGGTCATAAAATGTATGACTAAGTTATGAAGAAAGAGTTTCATTTAAAACTGCACATACCTAATTTCATTGAAGACATACTTGCTCCAGTGGTCTTCAACAGCAAATCACAATGGTCCATGTCCCCCCACCCCCCCCTCACCTCCGTTCTAAATGGCCTACCCATTATTCTTAATCTGTGGCCCCTGGTTCTGGACTCCCCCAACATTGGGAACAATTCCTGCCTCTAACGTGTCCAACCCCTTAATAATCGTATATGTTTCAATAAGATCCCCTCTCATCCTTCTAAATACCAGTGTATACAAGCCTAATCGATCCAGTCTTTCAACATACAACAGTCCCGCCATTCCGGGAATTAACCTAGTAAACCTACGCTGCATGCCCTCAATGGCAAGAATATCCTTCCTCAAATTTGGAGACCAAAACTGCACACAGCACTCCAGGTGCAGTCTCACCAGGGCCCTATACAACTGTAGAAGGACCTCTTTGCTCCTATACTCAACTCCTCTTGTTATGAAGGACAACATTCTATTGGCTTTCTTCACTGCCTGCTGTACCTGCATGCTTCCTTTCAGTGACTGATGCACTAGGACACCCAGATCTCGTTGTACGTCCCCTTTTCCTAACTTGACACCATTTAGATAATAATCTGCCTTCCTATTCTTACCACCAAAGTGGATAACCTCACACTTATCCACATTAAACTGCATCTGCCATGCATCCGCCCACTCACACAACCTGTCCAAGTCACCCTGCAACCTCATAGCATCTTCCTCACAGTTCACACTGCCACCCAGCTTTGTGTCATCTGCAAATTTGCTAATGTTACTTTTAATCCAAGTCATTAATGTATATTGTAAATAGCTGCGGTCCCAGCACCGAGCCTTGCGGTACCCCACTAGTCATTGCCTGCCATTCTCAAAGGGACCCATTTATCCCCACTCTTTGCTTTCTATCTGCCAACCAATTTTCTATCCATGTCAGTACCCTACCACCAATACCATGTGCTCTAATTTTGCCCACTAATCTCCTATGTGTGACCTTGTCGAAGGCTTTCTGAAAGTCAAGGCACACTACATCCACCGGCTCTCCCCTGTCTATTTTCCTAGTTACATCCTCAAAAAATTCCAGAAGATTAGTCAAGCATGATTTCCCCTTCATAAATTCATGCTGACTTGGAATGATCCTGTTACTGCTATCCAAATGCTCCGCAATTTCGTCTTTTATAATTGACTCCAGCATTTTCCCCACCACTGATGTCAGACTAACTGGTCTATAATTTCCTGTTTTCTCTCTTCCTCCTTTCTTAAAAAGTGGGACAACATTAGCTATCCTCCAATCCACAGGAACTGATCCTAAATCTATAGAACATTGGAAAATGATCACCAATGCGTCTACAATTTCTCGAGCCACCTCCTTAAGTACCCTGGGATGCAGACCATCAGGCCCTGGGGATTTATCAGCCTTCAGTCCCATCAGTCTACCCAACACCATTTCCTGCCTAATGTGAATTTCCTTCAGTTCCTCCGTCACCCTAGGATCTCTGGCCACTAGAACATCTGGGAGATTGTTTGTATCTTCCTTAGTGAAGACAGATCCAAAGTGCCGGTTCAACTCGTCTGTCATTTCCTTGTTCCCCATAATAAATTCCCCTGCTTCTGTCTTCAAGGGACCCACATTTGCCTTAATTATTTTTTTCCTCTTCACATACCTAAAGAAACTTTTACTATCTTCCTTTATATTATTGGTTAGCTTAACTTCGTACCTCATCTTTTCTCCCCGTATTGGCTTTTTAGTTTTCTTCTGTTGCTCTTTAAAAGAGTCCCAATCCTCTGGCTTCCCGCTCCTCTTTGCTATGCTATACTTCTTCTCTTTTATTTTTATGCTGTCCTTGACTTCCCGTGTCAGCCACGGGTGCCTCTTACTCCCCTTAGAATCTTTCCTCCTCTTTGGGATGAATTGATCCTGCAACTTCTGCATTATTCCCAGGAATACCTGCCATTGCTGTTCCACTGTCTTCCCTGCAAGCGCCTCCTTCCAGTCAAATCTGGCCAGCTCCTGCCTTTGTAATCCCCTTTGCTATACTGTAATACTGACACTTCCGATTTTCCGTTCTCCCTCTCAATTTGTAGATTAAAACTTATCATATTATGATCACTGCCTCCTAATGGCTCTTTTACCTTGAGTTCCCTTATCAAATCAGGTTCATTACACAACACTAAATCCAGAATTGCCTTCTCCCTGGTAGGCTCCAGTACAAGCTGTTCTAAGAATCCATCTCGGAGACACTCCACAAACTCCCTTTCCAGTACCAACCTGATTTTCCCAGTCTACCTACATGTTGAAATCTCCCATAACCACCGTAGCATTACATTTGTGACATGCCAATTTTAGCTCTTGATTCAACTTGCACCCTATGTCGAGGCTACTGTTTGTGGGCCTGTAGATAACTCCCATTAGGGTCTTTTTACCCTTACAATTCTTCATTTCTATCCATACTGATTCTACATCTCCTGATTCTATGTCCCCCCTTGCAAGGGAGTGAATATCATTCCTTACCAACAGAGCGACCCCACCCCTTCTGCCCACCTGACTGTCTTTTTGATAGGTCGTATACCCCTGAATATTCAGTTCCCAGCCCTGGTCCTCTTGTAGGCATGTCTCTGTAATTCCCACAACATCGTACTTGCCAATGTCTAACTGAGCCTCAAGCTCAGCCACTTTATTTTTTATACTTCGCTCATTTAAATACAACACTTTAACTTCAGTATTCACCTCCCCTCTCACACCGGTCACCATTGGCCCTGACCTTACTCTCTTATCCCTTATAGAACTTTTCTTCCCATTTATTCGAGAGTCCTTTGCAATTTCTCCTGTATTCGCTTCCCCTTTAACTCCAGCTTCATATTCCCAATTTGTCAACCCCTCCCCCCCATTACTTAGTTTAAACCCACACGTGTAACACCAGCAAACCTCCGCCCCCCTCACCCCCCCCTCCCCCGCACCCCAACCCCCTCCCATTCACCCACCTCTCAACATCAACGGGTCCCACGCTATGCAGCGAGGCCAGCGGCGCGAGGCGAGGGGCAGGGCGAGCCGCAAGGCGAGGGGCAGGGCGAGCGGCAAGGCATGTGTTTTGCGGAAAAATGTGAGGCGAAATTGGAATGGTGGAAATGAAATAAGAAAGCGGAAACATTCCGCCAAATTCGGAAGGTTTGGGAGGTCTGGGGCCACAACTATTTACCATATATATTAATGATTTGGATGAAGGAATTAGAAGTAACACTAGCAAGTTTGCAGATGACACAAAGCTGGGTGGCAGTGTGAACTGCGAAGAGGATGTTAGGAGGTTGCAGGGTGGCCTGGACAGGTTGAGTGAGTGGGCAGATGCAGTATAATGTAGATAAATGTGAGGTTATTCATTTTGGTGGCAAAAACAAGGAGGCAGATTATTATGTCAATGGTGTCAGGTTAGGTAAGGGGAAGTGCAGCGAGACCTGGGTGTCCTTGTGCACCAGTCACTGAAAGTTGGCGTGCAGGTACAGCAGGCAGTGAAGAAAGCTAATGGCATGTTGGCCTTCATAACGAGAGGATTTCAGTATAGGAGTAAAGAGCTTCTTCTGCAGTTGTATAGGGCCCTGGTAAGACCACATCTGGAGTATTGTGTACAGTTTTGGTCTCCTAATTGAGGAAGGACATCCTTGTAATTGAGGCAGTGCAGCGTAGGTTCGTGAGATTGATCCCTGGGATGGCGGGACTGTCATATGAGGAAAGATTGAAAAGACTAGGCTTGTATTCACTGGAGTTTAGAAGGATGAGAGGGGATCTTATAGAGGCATATAAAATTATAAAAGGACTGGACAGGCAAGATGCAGGAAAAATGTTCCCAATGTTGGGGGAGTCCAGAACCAGGGGCCATCGTCTTAGAATAAAGGGGGGGCCATTTAAAACTGAGGTGGGAAGGAACTTTTTCACCCAGAGTTGTGAATTTGTGGAATTCTCTGCCACAGAGGGCAGTGGAGGCCAAATCACTGGATGAATTTAAGAGAGAGTTGGATAGAGTTCTGGGGGCTCGTGGAATCAAGGGATATGGGGAGAAGTTGGGTACAGGTTACTGATAGTGGCTGATCAGCCATGATCACAATGAATGGCAGTGCTGGCTCGAAGGGCCGAATGGCCTCCTCCTGCACCTATTTTCTATGTTTCTATGTCTGCAGCTCCATCTAAGCCTCAATAAATTGCAGAGAGTTGTGGACGTGGCCCAGCCCATCATGCAAACCAACCTCCCTTCCATTGACTCCATCTATACGTCACGCTGCCTTGGCAAGGCCATCAGCATAATCAAGGACCATTCTCACCCTGGTCACTCTCTCTTCTCCTCTTTCCCATCAGGCAAGAGGTACAGAAGTTTGAAAAGGCGTACATCCGGATTCAGGGACAGTTTCTTCCCAGCTGTTATCAGGCAACTGAACCGTCCTCTCACCAGCTGGAGAGCGGTCCTGACCTTCCATCTACCTCCTTGGTAACCTTTGAACTATCTTTAATCGGACTTTATTGCACTTTATCCTACATTATATGTTACACCTTTGCTTGATTGTAATCATGTATAATCTTTTCGCTGATTGGATAGCATGCAACAAAAGCTTTGCACTGTAAGTCAGTTTACATGACAATAATAAACTTAACTAAAGCTAAAACATTAAAAATATCTTTCAGTTTTAGAACTACCACTCAGTTAAATAAAACAAATCAAAATATAAATAAATAATGTATTGTAACTAGTCCTGTAACCAATGCTAGCAAGAGTCTCCTGGAGAGATCTGGTCATCTTTAACTAAAAGGGATTGTTAGAATGATGAAACATACTCCATTGTCTGCGGACAGACCCATCTCTCAATGCAATGGCAAAAAGAAAGCTTTTCATAGAAACATTCAGGATTTACCAGAATGTCAATTTCTCAATAACTTCAGTGCAAAGAGCTGGAGAGGCAGATATAGTGAGTGTGAGGAAGAGCAGGCATGATGGAGCATGTGCGTGAGAGCAAGAGAAGGGGAGAGAGGTTCATGTCATAGGAGCAGAATTAGGCCAATTGGCTACTGTCATTCAATCATGGCTGATCCATCTTTCCCTCTCAACCCCATTTTCCTGCCTTCTCCCCATAACCCTTGACACCATGACTAATCGAGAATCTGTCAATCTTTGCCTTAAAAATACCCAATGATGGCCTCCACAGCTGTCTAAGGCAATGCATTCCACAGATTCACCACCTTCTGACTAAAAAAAATCTTCATCTCCTTTCATAGAAACATAGAAAAATAGGTGCAGGAGTAGGCCATTCGGCTCTTCGATATGATCATGGCTGATCATCTAAAATCAGTACCTCGTTCCTGTTTATTCCCCATATCCCTTGATTCCTTTAGCCCTAAGAGCTAAATTTAACTCTCTTGAAAACATCCAGTGAATTGGCCTCCTCTGCCTTCTGTGGCAGAGAATTCCACAGATTCACAACTCTCTGGGTGAAGAATTTTTTCCTCACCTCAGTTCTAAATGGCCTACCCCTTATTCTTAAACTGTGACCCCTGGTTCTGGACTCCCCCAACATCGGGAACATTTTTCCTGCATCTAGCCAGTCCAATCCTTAAGAATTTTATATGTTGCTATAAAATCTCCTCTCATCCTTCTAAATTCCAGTGAATACAAGGCCAGTTGGCCCATTCTTTCATCATATGTCAGTCCCGCCATCCCGGGATTTAACCAAGTGAACCTACGCTGCACTCCCTCAATAGCAATAATGTCCTTCCTCAAATTAGGAGACCAAAATTGCACACAATATTGTAAGTGCGGTCTCACCAGGATCATTCTCGTAAACCTCCTCTGGACCCTCTCCAACACCAGCACATCCATTCTCAGATATGGGGCCCAAAATTGCTCACAATACTCCAA
The DNA here is from genome assembly GCF_053455715.1 of Rhinoraja longicauda. Classification (NCBI taxonomy): domain Eukaryota; kingdom Metazoa; phylum Chordata; class Chondrichthyes; order Rajiformes; family Arhynchobatidae; genus Rhinoraja; species Rhinoraja longicauda. The sequence continues at coordinate 41,689,526 of NC_135960.1, forward strand.
ATGTGGTCTGACCAATGGCCTACAACATTTCAGCATTACATCGTGGTTTTTATATTCTAATCCTCTCGAAATAAATGTTAATATTGCATTTGCCTGCCTTACTAGCAGCTCAACTTGCAAATTAACCTTTATGGAATCCTGCACCAGCACTCCCAAGTCCCTTTGCACCTCCGATTTCTGAATCCTCTCCCCATTTTAAAAATAGTCTACACCTTTACTCCTACTACTAAAATTCACGATTGCACACTTTGTTATGCTGTATTCCATCTGCCACTTACTTGCCCACTCTCCCAACCTGTCCAAGTCCTTCGGCAGAATCTCTGCTTACTCTACACCACCTGCCCCTCCAGCTACCTTCATATCATCCGCAAACTTGGCCAAAAAGCCTTCAATTCCCTCATCCAAATCACTGATATATAACGTGATAGAGTAGCGGCCCCCTGCTGTACACTACTCGTAACTGTTACACTACTCGTAACTGGCAGCCAACTACAAAAAGCCCCATTTATTCCCATTCTTCAGCTTCTGCAATTCAGCCAACATTCTATCCATGCTAGTATCATCCATCTAATACCATGGGTTCTAATTTTCTTTAGCAGCCTCATCAAAGTACCTAATCAAAGGCCTTCTGAAAATCCCAGTAAACAACATCCACTGACTCTCCTTTGTCTATCCTGCTATTTAATTTCTCAAAGAATTCCAAGCACTCAGAAACCTCATCCTTTATAATGGACTCTAAAATCTTATCAACCACTGAAGTCAGGCTAACCGGCCTACAGTTTCCCTTCTGTTGCTTCGCTCCCTTCTTGAACAGCGGAGTAACATTTGCGAATTTCCAGTCCTCTGGGACCACGCCTGACTCTAGTGATTCTTCAAACATCATCAACTCACCATGAGTGAGAAAGTAACTATGGGAAATGAGGAAATATAGGGGGTGAGGGTAATAATGTCAGTCGTTCAGAAGGCTAAAGAGCCAGCCATGACTATACCGAGCAATAATATTGTGCCTGGGAGGAATATTCATAGGCAGACCATCCAAGGTGGCATGATCCAGTCTTCCTGAAAATGACTGGAGGAAAGACGGGCCACTATATGGCTGTTGTGAATGCGCCCGCAATGAATGCAGAGATAATTTGCTTTGCGTGTCATTGGCCAAGGCACTTAGAGAGGAACACCTGCATTGAATATAGAACACCAAAAGCGATGATGAGTGATAGCAGTGGGTAGAGACAGTGACCTAACATGGGAAGAACAACGGAATAGCACAGCACAGGAACAGGCTCTTCACCCCATTACTGACCAGGTTATAGAACTGCTAAAGATCAGGCAAATAGCTGGCAGTGGCCCCTTTCATCAGCCTTGGTCACCCATGAATGCATGGATGTAATTGTACAGGTCGGCAATGCAACATGTTAATGATACAGGGGCTTCAGCATCGACAACTGGCCTATCTTTGTCTAATATAACATATGTTGGATGTAAAACAATCAGGGCAGAGAGAAGTGAGTTTCAAGGACTTGAGATAGAAGCAATGCACCTTCCAATGGATTTCCGTGCATTCCGGATATATCTATATAAATATATCTATAACCAGAATCAGCATATCATCCTGTGTAAAGATATATTTAAGGAGACATACCATTATAAACTCATGGAAGGGAAAGAATCACCCTCAGTGTCACCAAGCATGTACAACTCACACAGCAGACAATATGGCAAAATGTAGACACAACAGCCCTAAGCAGCAGGGACTGAAGCCAAAATGATGTGTTTGGATGATGTTAGCAGTTCCTAGGGGTACAGGCCAATCATAAACAATACTGTGAGCAGTTTAGAATAGACTTGATTTGAATAGAAGAACCATCCACACCCACACGCAATCCATACGAAATAAAGGATATCCTGGAAGGATATGTTTTAATTGTTCTAAAATGGGACATATTACCCTGAACTGTAAGACAAATAGGCTATATAATCCAAGTCTAGTCACGGATCTGAAATTAGCATGTGGGAAAGCTTGGAAGTTGTTGGAATTATGGCTGATGTGAGGATTGAATATTTGCGACTACATGACCAATAATGTCCATCATTCTTTCTTTTAAAGTCTCAAAGTTTAAAAGAAATTGATAAAGTGTGTAGGATTAAACTGTTTTGTCAAATATTTAATCCTTGTTTGTTAAATTTGTAAGATGTTTAAATATTAATCCTATTCTTCAAGGAAATAAATGTGACATGAAAAATATTCTGCTATTTTATGTTTTAAGAGTCAGTCTCTTTAAAAAGCAGTGTGAATGCGCCAGGTGCAAAGTACCCCACCCATGCATCTATTATTTTCCTTTATTCTTTGCAATATATTTAAGTTTTCCACTGTGAAAACAATTTATTCAAAGTTTTTCAGTTAATTGCAAAGATTCTGAAAGCAGAACTGCGCTAACATGAAATTCTTTATTTTAATTTTTGAATTTGTGTTGTTATATTTCTTTCCTTTTCTTTGAATGTGATGGGAGAGAGAAAAAGGCCCAGATTCCACACTGGCCATGTGGAATCCAGGTTAATGTATCACGCATGTGAGCATCTCCAATTCTGGCTATGAGATTCACACATTTTAGAAAAAACATTCTGGGAGATGAGTATATACTTAAATTGGGAACTTGACATTCATATATTGGGTGATACATTGGTACAACTGTGGAGTAATCTTGAATGTTGCTTTACTTAACAAGAATGTTTTCTAAAAGGTGAAAAGATATTGTCAATTTTAAGGTTTTAGAGTTAATTTGGGAAACTTGTTTTGATGTAATTACAGTGCTTTCCTTGTAACATGTAAATGAACAGTCAGGATTCAGGTCATACTGGTTGCTCAGAATGCAAATATGTAAAGTAATTGAAGTTCAGCATTTGTGTAAATGTATAGGAAAATAATTGCAGATGCTGTTTCAAATCGAGACCCTTCATCAGACCGATGTCAGGGGAGGGTCAAAGATAGGATGTAGTAGGAGACAGGAAGACAGTGGGAGACCTGGGAAAGGGGAGGGGAAAGACAGTGACATAGGAACTATCTGAAGTTGGAAGTTAATGTTCATACCACTTGGGTGCAAACTGCCCAAGCGAAATATGAGATGCTGTTCCTCCAATTTGCGCTGGGCCTCACTATGACAATGGAGAAGGCCCATGACAGAAAGGTCAGACTGGGAGTGGGAGTTGAAGTGCTCAGCCACCAGGAGATCAGGTCAGTTAAGGTGGATTGAGCGAAGGTGATGAGCGAAACGATTGCCGAGCCTGCATTTGGTCTCGCCGATGTAGAGAAGTTGACATCTGGAACAGCGGATACAATAGATGAGGTTGGAGGAGGTGCAGCGGAACCTCTGCCTCACTGGAAAGACTGTTTAGTTCATTGGATGGAGTCGAGGTAAAGGGACAGGTGTTGCATCTCCTGCGGTTGCAGGGGAAGTAACGAGTGGACCAGGGAGTTATGGAGGGAATGGTCTCTGCGGAAAGCAGAAAGTGGTGGAGATGGGAAGATGTGGCCAGTAGGGGGATCCTGTTGGAGGTGACGGAAATGTTGGAGGATAATTTGTTGTATACGGAAATGCAATTCTCCTCCTAACAATTGCTTGTGCTGAATAAAGATCTTTCACAGCTCCATGTGGCTCATTCAAAGTCGTAACATGCAAAGTGCTGACATTTGATTAGCATTGTTCATAAAGTAGTTATCCTTCATTTCACTGTGGATCACAATCAAGTTAATTTCCCCTCTTCCACAAAAAAAAAGACATGCTTTAGAAAAGTAGCTATCAAGACTGATGCTTATGTTGATGATCTGCTCTCTGACCCAAGGACACTGAAGTTAAGTGAAGTACCCATTGTAAACTGGTGGCTACTGAATGCAGAGCTGAACAACGGGACAAAGAAGACACTTTCTCAGCTAAATAAAACTCAGTTGACAGTAGAGTTCAGATTAATCACATACATTACATACTGACCTTATAACCTGCTGTGTTTGATCAACAATAATGATTGGTGGATTTAGCTCCTGTATCAGGGTGACCAAAACTGAACACAATACTCCAAGTGTGGCCTCACCAACATTTTATACAAGTGCAACTAGCATCCCAAATTCAATACCCAGTGCCCTAACTGATGAAGACAATCATTTCAAAAGCCTTCTTCACCAACTGTCTTCCTGTGATGCCCTTTTCAGGAACTATGCACGTATTCCTTGGTCCCTCTGTTCTACAGCACTCCCCAGAGCCCTACTATTCACTGTGAAAGTCTCACTCTGTTCAAACTTCCCAAAATGCAACATGCTCACCAAACTGGTAATTTTGACAACTTGTCATATTGTTTACAATACCATCTATTGTATTATCATCTGCAAACCTACTAACCATGTATTATATATTCTCATCCAAATCATTAAAGAGATGTCAAACAATAATGGGCCCAGCACCAATTCCTGAAGCATGCCACTAGACACAGATCTCCAGACTGAATAACACTTCCCCTTCACTCTCTGCTTCCTATCATTAAGACAAATTTCTATACTATACATTAGCTCTCCCTGGATCCCACGTGATCTAACCTTCCAGAGCAACCTACCATGCAGGGTCTTATCAAAAGCCTTGCTGAAGTCCATATAGACTACAACTACCACCTTGCTCTAAGTGGTCTATGTGGTTACTTCTTCAAAAAACTCAAATCATATTGCGGCATAGTGGTGCAGTGGAAGAGTTCCTGCCTTACAGTGCCAGAGACCCGAGTTCGATCCTGACTACGGGTGCTGTCTGTATGGAGTTCGTATGTCCTCCCCATGACCTGCGTGGATTTTCTCTGGGAGCTCCGGTTTCTTCCCATATTCCAAAGACATGCAGGTCTGTAGGTTAATTGGCTTGTTGAATTGTAAATTGTTTCTAGTGTGTGTAGGACAGTGTTGGTGTGCGGGGATCGCTGGTTGGCGCACACTCGGCAGACCAAAGGGCCCATTTCCATACTGTAACTCTAAACTAAATAAAATTCCAGGTGATCTCCCAGACACAAAGCAGTGCTGACTATTCCTATTCAAAAAATGTCTATCCAAACGCCTCTATGTCTAATCCCTCAGGATCCCCTCCTGTAACTTACTAACCACAGATGTTGGGCTTACTGGTTGCAGTTCCTATACATTTCTTTGATGACCTTAAATAAAGGTACAACATTAACCACCATCCAGTCATCCAGGACATCACCCGTGGGTAACATTGATGCATATAACTCAGCCAGGGCTCGCACATTTTCCATCTTTCCACAGTGCACTTGGATATGAAGTAGATAAGGAACTTAGTGGTACAGGTAGGAAACTGAGAACTTCGTAGCAACCTTTCCCTTGTTATCGATTTCAGGAAACAAGGTGATATGCCCAAATCAGCATCAATGAGGCCAAAGTGGAAATTGAGTCCTAGATGGTTGAGAGATTCACGTTCCGTGGTGTAAATATTATCAACAATCTGTCATGGACTGACCACGTTGAAGCGACAGCCAAGAAGGCACACCAACACCTCCACTTCCTCAAGAAAACTTAGCATGTCTCCAATGACTCTTACAAATTTCTACAGAAGCACCACAGAAAGCATACTGTCGGGTTGCATCACAGCTTGGTTTGGGAACAGCGCTGCCCATGACTGCAAAGAAATTGCAGAGAGTTGTAGATGTAGTCCAGTCCATCACACAGACCAGACTCCGCAACATTGATTCCATCTACACTTCTTTCCCCTCTCACCTTAAACCTATGTCCTCTGGTTCTTGATTCCCCTACCTTGGATAAAAGAATCTGTGCATCTACCCTATCTATTCCCTTCATGATTTTCTCCAACTCTGTAAGACCACCTCTCATCCTCCTGCATTCTAAGGAATACAGTCCTAACCTGCCCAACTTCCCCCTTTTACTCAGGTCCTCAAGTTCTGTCAACATCCTCATAAATCCTCTCTGCATTATTTCCAGCTTAACAACATCTATCCTATAGCAGGATGACCAGAATTGAACACAATACTCCAAATGTGACCTCAGCAACATCTTGTACAATGTAACATGACATCCCAACTTCGATACTCAATACTCTAACTGATGAAGGCCAAAGTACTGAAAGCCTTCTTAACCACCCTATCTACATATGATACCACTGTCAATGAACTATGTACCTGCATGCCTAGATCTCTCCATTCATTGTGAAGGTCCTGCCCTGGTTTGACTTCTCAAAATGCAATATCTCCCACTTATTTGCATTAAACATTCCTCAGCCCACTTGCCCAACTGATCAAGATCCTGCTATAATTTCTGATAACCATATTTGCCCTCTACGATACCACCCACATTAGACTCGTCTGCAAACTTAAAATAGCCTGTTTGCATGCTGTATCTTTCTATCAAAATTCAATTCAATCAAGGCACAGAAGCTTGAAAGTGCACACCACCAGTCTCAGGAGACCGAGGAAACTCGGCATTTCTCCACTGACTCACTAACTTCCACAGATGCACCATAGGAAGTATACTGTCAGGTTGCATCAACCCTTGTTTGGGGACAGCTCCGCTCAAGAACATAAGAAACTGTAGAGGGTTGTGGATGTTGCACAGTCCATCACACAGACCAGACTCTTCATCATTGATTCCATCTACACCACACCGCCTCAGAAAAGCAACCAACAAAATCAATGACCTTTGCCATTCCAGTCATCCCTTCTTCTCCTCTCTCCGAACAGGCAGAAGATACATAAGCTTGAAAGTGCACACCACAAGACTCGGGAACAGCTTCTTTCCCTCAGTTAATAGGCTTCTGCATGATCCTTCCACAAGCTAGGGCAATATCTGATTCTCCTCTATCTCATTGGGTAGACTGGATTTTGTCTCTGGAACTGTGGCGCTACAATGTCGAGAATTATGTTCTGCACTTTATACCTTTCCCTTCGCAAAACATGTAATACAATGATTTTCATTGTACTTCGGTGCACGTGACAATAATAAACCTAAATATACCTGATCAGGCTCTGGAGATTTATCCAGATCTGTTTCTGATATCGAGGAATATTGCATCATTTTAAAGGTGAAGTTAGAAATTTTGGAACTAATTGCTTTCATATTAGAGTTAGTTTTCCTAGACTAGCACACATAAGTCTCCAAGCTGTTCCTGAGTTCTGGAAGAACTGAAACTAGAGCTTTCACAACATCAGTTTGGCCGAGAGCAGAAGCTAAATAACTATTCAATTCACTCTTACAACATTTCTTCAATTGAATTAAGCTAACTCAGCAAAAGCAAAATCGGATCTGGCAACTACATGGTTTTATGCGATGTATTCCAAGTTAAGACGTGATATGATTACATCCATGCATATTTGTCTGGCTGATCTGAATCTCATGTTCAGAATGTGTGATTTGACCACTAGATGGCAGGGTAGCAATGTGGCAGTATTTTCTTTCTCAACCATTGATTTTGGATTTGACATGGATCCTTGCACCTTGGAAAGTAGGTATGCATCATTAATAACGAGGCTTACATTCTGAATGTTAATGGGCTGTATTTACTGAAACATATCCAATATCCACTCTCTCCATAGTGGGTACTTTTTTACCCTGAACACCCACTGGAATTACATTCTACTGGCACTTCGCATCATTCCATACATTTGAATAATTTGCACATAGGTTTGGAAATATGCTTACCCACATTACATAATAATCATGTACAATCAAGTGAAGCTACATATTGACAAAATGCCTTGCACAACGGAATAGAGGAGTCATTAAGGAGAAGAGAGGTTTGGAGAGAATGGCATCAAAATGCCAAAACAAAAAAGTGAAATTCATTCTTCAGCAGACCAAAATGATATTAATGAGGCAGCAAATGAGCTAAAATATGGCCTATGGAATTCAATGGCACTAAAAGTGGGATTGAAACAAAAAACATCTATAATTCACTCTGAATGGAAGAATGTTGCGTGCTTTGGAAGAGGTGACATATTGAGGCTAGAGGTACCCATTAAAGTCAGGCCCTAGGACAATGAAGTAGTTTAAAAAAGCTGATGGCACATGCAATTGTATAATTTTGGAATATAAAAGCCACATGTCAATGAGGTAAAAGCTAAAAGCTGTGTGGAGGGTAATACACAAGATGGAATGGCTGAGGTAGACATTTTGCACCCACTTTGTGACATGCTGTGAATTATAATAAATAAATGTATTTGGTATGTTAGGAAATAGAACAGTACAGCACAGGAACAGGCCCTCGACCTATAACATCTCTGCTGAACATGATTCCAAGATAACCTAATCTCATTTGACTGCACTGCCTCTACCACCACCGCTGACATCGCATTCCAAGCACCCACGTAAAAAGCACCGCATGTATTCTTTAAACTCTGCCCCCTTCATTTCAAGATACGCCCTCTGATTTTTGACATTTTCAACCTGGGAAAAATGTTCTGACCATCTCCCCTATCTAAGCCTCTTGTCATTTTATATATAATTTTCGCATATTTTGATACACTTTCACATAAACCTTTGTATTGACTCATTGAATATATGCCACAGCTGCTACTGTGAAATAAAGATCAGGATGTTTCAGTCATTTGTTTCCAGCCACTGGGTGTGGTTGAATTGGTTTTGGCGCCGCAGGAAAGGCAGAGTCAAACAAAAGATTTCCTGAATCATTCGCTCCTGATCATTATCTAGTAACTAACACAGTTCTAACATGTGGGGATATGTCAATGTGCCCCCAAACCCCCCCTCCCTCCCATCCCACAGAAATAAAGGGCAGATACTCACTCTAAGTGTACACATGAAAAAAGTCTGCTTGGTTGAGGTCTAGAAGACAACCAACATTTGTGGAATTACACTCCACCAAAAGTCACTGCCTAAGGAAGGAGATAGTGGAGTGGGAGGGTGTTTAGACAAAGATTTGATAAGGCCTGTCATAAATCATACAGCACAGAAACAGGGCTCCCATGCTGACCAAGATACCCCAGCTTTCTAGTCCCACCTGCCAGTGTTTAGCCAATTTCCTCTAAATCTTACCTATCCATGTACCTGTCCAAATTCTTTAAAAGTCGTAAGAGTCACACAGCAGGGAAACAGGCCCCTTGACTTAACTTACCCATGCCGAACAAGATACCCGTCTATACTAGTTCCACCCGCCCGCATTTGGCCCATATCCCTCTAAACCTTTCCAAACCATATACCTGTCCAAATGTCTTTTAAATGTTGTTATCGTACCTGCCTCAACTACCTCCTCTGGAGGCTCATTTTGCATAACCACCAAGTTCCCCTTAAATCTTTACCTTAAATCTCTCCTTAAACCCGTCCTCTGGTTCTTGATGACCCTACTCTGTGTAAAAGACTCTGCATCAATCCTATCTATTCCACTCATGACCTTATTATACCTCCATAAGATCAACCCCATTCTCCTGTGCTCCAAGGAAAGTTCCTGCTCAATCTCTCCCTATAACGCAGGCCCTGAAGTCCTGTCAACATCCTCACAAATCTTCTCTGTGCTTTTTCTTGCTAAACAACATCTTTCCTATAACAGGGTGACCAAAACTGAACACACTACTCCAACGGTGGCCTCACCAGCACCTACACAGCTGTAACATAACATCCCATCTTCCTTACTCAATACCCTTTTTAAAATCCTGCCCATTTGTAATTTTTTTCTAGTGCGGAGAAAGAGTTACATCAGCTGACTTCATTTCCTCCATAGACCAGGCATAAACCATAGACTTTCCAGATTTTACTGTTCACATTTAAAACTTGCAAACTTTTTTCATGTAGTTTGAGTGCAGAAGAACCTAGTGATGCCTTCTTGGCTAAATAATCTTCCTACATTTTGGCAGAATCAGTGTAGCAGCTATCTTCAGTTGAAGATTGGAGAAACTAGCTGGAAATAGGATTACAGTGGCATGGCATAATAACATTTTGCCTTGGTGTTGTTCTGTGTGTATGCCTGTGCCTGAAAAAAATGTGTAAGTAAGTGCAAGTATTAATGAACCTGAATATATGAAGATGTGTGGTTTTGTCTAAGTGTGTGCGTGAGGGGGGGGGGGGGGGGGGAGGGGGTGCGAGACAGTTCAGCTTTCAATACAATAGTCCCCACCAGACTTGCTGAGAAGCTGCTGAAACTGGGGCTTAACACTCCCCTGTGTCCTGGACTTTCTCACCGCCAGGCCCCGTGGTTAAGATGGGGAGACATACATCTAACCCCCTCACCCTAAACACAGGATCCCCCCAGGGTTGCGTCCTTAGCCCCCTACTGTACTCCTGTACACACATGACTTTGTGGCCAGGTTCAGGTCCAACTCCATCATCAAGTTTGCTGATGACACTGTGGTGGTGGTCCTGATCTCCGATAGCAATGAGAAGGCCTACCGGGAGGAGGTGGCTGATCTGGCACTCTGGTGTCAGGATACTAGCCTCCTCTTGAATGTCACAAAAACTAAGGAGCTGATTGTGGACTTTAGAAGGGCTCAACATCCCAGGACATACGCGCCACTGGAGATAAATGAGATTACTGTGGATAGGGTGAGCAGCTTTAAATACCTGGGAGTCCACATCACAGAGGATCTGACATGGACAACACACATTGCCGCACTGGTGAGTAAGGCAAGGCAGCGCCTTTACCACCTCAGACAGCTGAGAAAATTCAGAGTCTCTCTGAGGATCCTTCAGTGCTTCTACTCTGGGGCTGTCGAAAGCATCTTGTCCGGCAACATCTCAATCTGGTTTGGGAACAGCTCTGCCCAGGACAGGAGGCTCTGCGGAGAGTAGTGCGTTCGGCTGAATGCACTATGGGAACTACATTCGCTCCCCTGCAGGACCTATACATCAGGAGATGCAGATTATGGAGCCAGCAACATTATGGGGGACCCTTACCACCCCAGCAACAGACTGTTCCAGCTGCTACAGTCAGGCAAACGCCTCCGCTGTCACGCTGTGAAAACAGAGAGGATGAGACTGAGTTTCTTACCACAGGCCATCAGGACTGTTGACTCTTATATCACCAGGAACTAATTCACTGTATTAATTTTTTTTTGTGTTGTGTCTTTTTAAAAAAAAAAATCTATTCTGTTTTGTAGTTTTAGCACAATCCGCAGGCATTGCTACTTTCATTTCACTGCACATCTTGTATGTGTATGTGACAAATAAAGTAGACTTGACTTGACTTGACAGCCTGTGTAAATGGGAGTAGTGGTACTCTTGCACCTACTATCCTGTCGGGTGTCTGTCCAATAGTGTTGGTGTTTTCATGATGCTGTGTATATGTAGTGGTACGGTCATCAGGTTATGTGATGTGTCCGCCTCCTTGCGTGTGTACTTTAGAGGGTGCATGTGCATGATTGTATGCAATGCTGTGAGGTGTGTGTATATCTGGGGTGCTACACCATTTGTAAGTAGTACTGTGTAAAGTGTGGTGTTATAATTGGCATGTGACTCAATGCAGTATATATGTGCTTTGTTGAGAGTAAGTGCTGAGACCTTGGTCTTGTGAGCCTTTGGCCAGGAGGCTGAGCAGAGGGCAAGTAAAGGAAAGGTCGGGGTTTTTTAAAAATTGTGTCTTTTCTTTGGTCTTGTAACTACTACTTGCAAATGGCGTAGCACCCCAGATATACAGTGAAGCTACATGTCAAGCTCTGATGGATACCTTAATGGAATTGTACTACAAGCCACTGAGAAGTCAAATGAATATACTGGGAGCTGCAAGATCAATAGAGTTGTCCATTGTAGGTGATTTTAACTTTCCCACTATAGATTGGGACTGTCATAGTGCAAAGGGTTTTAAAATAGTTATGGATAAGGACAGGGCAGGTCCATACGTTAAATACCAACTTCAATGGTATTAGACATGAACTTGAAAAAGTTGATTGGGGTAGCTTTATGCGGGCAAAAGGACGTCCAATAAATGTCATGCATTTAAAAGAGTGATAGTGAGAGTTCAAGATATGCATGTTCCTGCTAGAGTGAAGGGCATTAGCAGGTAAGGAACTCTGGATGACGAGAGAATTTGACAAAAAAAAGGCACGAGTCAGGTATAGGCAGTTGGGATAAAGTGTATCCCTGGAGGAATATAGGGGACTATGCTTAAGGAGGAAATCAAGAGCGCTAAAAGGCAGCATGAGTAAGCTCTGGCAGATAAGATTAAGGAGAATCTTAAGAAATATTGTAAGTGTATTAACGGCAAAAGTGTAACTAGAGGGAGAATAGGTCCCATCAGAAACCTACGTGTGGAGCCGGATTAGTTTGACAAGCTCATTGGTGATTATTTCTCCTCTTTTTATAGATAATAGACAATAGGTGCAGGAGTAGGCCATTCGGCCCTTCGAGCCAGCACCGCCATTCAATGTGATCATGGCTGATCATTCTCAATCAGTACCCCGTTCCTGCCTTCTCCCCATACCCCCTGACTCCGCTATCCTTAAGAGCTCTATCTAGCTCTCTCTTGAATGCATTCAGAGAATTGGTCTCCACTGCCTTCTGAGGCAGAGAATTCCACAGATTCACAACTCTCTGACTGAAAAAGTTTTTTCTCATCTCTGTTCTAAATGGCTTACCCCTTATTCTTAAACTGTGGCCCCTTGTTCTGGACTCCCCCAACATTGGGAACATGTTTCCTGCCTCTAACGTGTCCAACCCCTTAATAATCTTATACGTTTCACCCTAGTGAAAGACATGAAGACTAGGAAACTTGGGACAGTTAACGAAAATGTCTTGAGGGCGGTCCCTATTACAGTTGAGTAGGTGCTGGACATCCTAAGAGGAATGAAGGTAGATAAATCTCCCGAGCCTGAGGACACAGTGGAAAGCTACACAAGAGATTGCTGAGGTCCTCACTGAGATACATGAATCATCCTTAGACATGGCGAGGTACTGGAAAATTGGAGGGTGACTTCAGTTGTGCCTCTATTTAAGAAGGACTGCAAAGAAAAACCTGAGAACACTGGACTATTAAACTTAACATCTGTGATAGGAAAGTTACTGGATAGTATTCTGAGATACAAGATTTATGTGGATTTGAAGACTCAGCGGTTGATTAGGGATGATCAGCATGGTTTTGTATGTGGGAAATTGTGATTCATAAATTTGATTGAATTTTTTAAAAGAAGTAACCAAGAAGGTTGACGACGCAGGGCCGCAGATGTAGTCGACATGTACTTCACAAGGCGCTTGCTAAGGATCAGCATGATAGATTGCTCTGGAAGGTTAGATCAAATGGGATCCAGGGAGAGCTAGCTAATTGGGTACAGAATTAGTTTCATGATAGGAAGCAGAGAGTGGTGGTGGTAGGTTGTTTTTCAGACTGGAGGCCTGTGACTAGCAGTGTGCCACAGGGATCGGTGTTGAGCCCATTGTTGTTTGTCATCGATATCAACGATTGGATGAGAATGTACAAGGCCATGATTTGTAAGTTTGCAGATGATGCTAAAATCGTAGGCAGTGAAGATGGTTATCAAGAATTTCAGTTGGGCCTTGATCAGATGGACAAGTGGGCTGGGCAATGGCTAATGGAGTTTAATTTAAGTGTGAGGTATTGCATTTTGGTAAATCAAACCCGAGCAGGATTTCACACTGTGCATTGTTGGAGCATGTATGGTGCTATCATGTAGGTATCCATGTGCAATGCTGTGGTGTGGCTTGTGTATGGGGTTGTGGTGTGTGTGCGCATATGAAAATTTGAAGCATTGCTGAACCTGGGGAAATCGACAGAAATTTTACTACAGACACTAACCTGCAAGCATTCTATAACCAAAGAAGAAAGCTGCGATCAGGACAGCTACGACAGATACTGATGCCAAGGCAATTACAATTGGCTCCTCTTTGAAATGTCGTCTCCAAGTACCTGGAACACAGAAAAATATATTCTCATCGGCGTTGTCACTCATTCCAATTAATTTATTTGCATCAATAAGCTGACAGATTTTAAGGTAGCAACAAAAAGAGAGAAATGCATTTGCATTAAAATTCTTCAGATGTCCTAAAGCATTTCCAATCATGAAATACATTGCAAAATCACCAGAGAAGCAACCATTTTCTCAGAGCAACGTATATCAAACAACAAAATATTACTTTGTATTTGGTGCAGTCGGTTGAAGGCAGCGGCGTGCTCTTCTTTGAATAATGCCCTGCATTATTTGATTCCTCTAGAACTGCTGGAAACAGTCAATGGGAGCAATATTTCTAAAGGATAGTACTTTCAACGATCCAGCACACCTATTTGGATTGCTACTCACTGTGTCATGATAGTTTGCACTTAATACGTCATTAGAAACAGGCCATTTTAAGGTATTTCTTCCTTGTATTAAACAGTTCCAAGCGCTCTTAAATAGTCTTTGAAACACCCTATCTATGACTACAACCAGTTGCTTTTTCGTTGTTCGATCACTAATAGAAAATTTCACATACTCTTGATTTTTCTCTATGATATATTTGCAAAAATGATATACCTTTGTTCACCAGTGTTAAATATCTACAGGCATACTGGTCTCAAAATTCTCCTCGCGTGTACATATTCAATTCCATTCACAGCTCCTCAGCAAATGAAGCAGCTTATACCTGCAAGCAGCAATACCCAACAACATTCAGACATGGGCTTGAGAAGTAGCATGTAACATTCACACCACAAAGGTAGCACAAAGATGCTATACAATGAGCATTTCCAACGAGAGAGAATTTAGCCACCTGGGCTTGACCTTCAATGGCTTTACCATTGGTAAGTTCTCAACTATCAGCATCCCAACAGACACCGTTGACAAGAAACTAAATTAGAGCAGATGCATTAATATAATAGCTACAAGAGCAGGTAGGAAGTTGAGTGTCCTAAACTGTTCAAGCAGCGGAGAACATCAGAAAATACCACAAACTTAAGAGAAATATATGACAAAGTAGAAAAAAATAAAGATAGGAAGAAATAAATTCCATAGGATAAAAACAAGATGATTTAGCTGATCGAAGGTAGGCTCAAAAAGCTGGAGTAACTCAGTGGGACAGGTAGCCTCTCTGGAGAGAAGGAATGATTTAACTGATCACCTAGTATATTATATTTCTTGGATAGCAGGGAAAAGATGGAAATGCACTGTGTCTGGTTAGAAAAGTAAAGAAAGGAAAATCTCCAGATTAGTTCAATCAATGAGTGAGCAACAATGGCCTAATATTTAATAATGGGTGTCAGAGAAATGAGATTGTCTCAGAGAAATGAGATTGTCTCAGAGCTGTAGCTTGCAACCAGAACAACATAGAGGTCAGTTCTTGAAATAATGCTGCTCTTGTCAGCATGCTAAATGCTGAGCCCATCCTTAGGGAATGGACCGTTTAAAGGTTCAGTATAGATTGAAACACTGGAATGTAAAAAATGAAAAGGTCAATATAATACTAGCAGTTTGTATTGCAAAGATCCAATGAGGATAAGAGGAAAAAACAGGGATGGGGTTACAATGGATTTCTAAACATGACAAAATTTGCCTGTGCATAAGCATATGGTCTCCATTTACAGAAGAGGGCATTGAGCAGTTTTTGAAAAATAAATCCTATACTTTCAAAGAATAGTTAGTGTCATATTATTCCGTTTCCAGGAGACATAGGAAGCAGTACAGAGCATCAAACACAACGTATCAGACAGGCACACATCCCTCCGTATTGACACGCAGTAGTGTAAAATTGAGTGCAAATGAAAACGAACGGCGGGCTAAAAAAAAAAAAGCGTAATCAGCAGCAGAAACATGATCAACAAAAGTCTGAGGAGAGTGTGATATAGAAAGATAAACAGTGAGCAGTGTATAAAAAATACTATCTGGAAACAGACAAAATTCCCGCTTTTCTTAAATTAGCCTACCACTGTTACATTCATGCTTCCTATTTGATGACCTGCTTAAAGAACACATAAAGCCATTGTTGGGTGAGCACAATTGTATATGGACAAAGGCCTGCTGTCATTTACCAATCTTGCCAAATAACATTGCTGGAAATAATATTTGGATTAAACCAGTTCAGAATATTTAAAATACTTTTTTAAAACTCACGAATGAAAAATGGCCTGTGGGATGAGTTACTAGAAATGTACCTAGAAGGACATATTCAGGGGAGGCAAGGTATACGATGGAGTAAAATAAATTAACGACATAGAAACATAAAAAATAGGTGCAGGAATAGGCTATATGGCCCTCCGAGCCAGCACCGCCATGCAATATGATCATGGCTGATCATCCAAAATCAGTACCCAGTTCCTGCTTTTTCCCCATATCCCTTGAATCCTTTAGCCCTCTGAGCCAAATCTAACTCTCTCTTGAAATCATCCCCTGAATTGGCCCCCACTGCCTTCTGTGGCAGAGAATTCCACAGATTCACAACTCTCTGGGTGAAAACGTTTTTCCTCATCTCAGTCCTAATTGGCCCACCCCTTATTCTTAAACTGTGACCCCTGGTTCTCGACTCCCCCAACATCGGGAACAATTTTCCTGCATCTAGCCTATTCAATTCTTCAAGTATTATATATGTTTCTATAAGATCCCCTCTCATCCTTCTAAATTTGAGTGAATACAAGCCCAGTCGACCCATTCTTTCATCATATGTCAGTCCCGCCATCCCCATAATTAACCTGGTGAACTTACGCTGCACTCCCTCAATAGCAATAATGTCCTTCCTCAAATTAGGAGACCAAAACTGCACACAATACTCCAGGTGCAGTCTCACCTGGAGTCCAACTGCAGTAGGACCTCCTTGCTCCTAAACTCAAATCCTCTTGCAATAAAGATCAACATGCCATTAGCTTTCTTCACTGCCTGCTGTACCTTCATGCTTACTTTCAGTGACTGATATACAAGGACATACATATGATTACATAGGACATGCATCATAGAAATAGATCATTCAGCCCAACTAATCCAGGGTGAAGTTTATGGTCCACTTGAAATCCCTCTCTTCTTTCCTCATCTAAATTCATCACTGTAACCCATTTTTCCCTTGTAAACTATCCAGCCTCATCTTAACTGCATCTATCCAATTCCCCTCAACCACTCCCAGTGACAGAGTTTCACTTTCTTACCACTCTTTGAACAAAGACAGTTATCAATATGTGGGGATAGCATGTTTGATATTTTTTCCTAATTCCCTATAGCATTTCTTGGTGTCTTTCTGAAATTGAAGACCTCCATCGATGTTTTTCTCCACAGGTGTGTTGATTTTCTCAAAACATCCTATAATTTTAAAGAACTCTATTATGTCTTTGCTGTTTTCCCAGTATAGATTCAGTAGAGATTTAGAAAACTTCATTGCCTTTCAGATCCATCCATCTCGGTACGAGCTTGACAACTTGGTATTATTTCTAAATAAGGGTATTTTTGTTTTCAAGTTATCATTTGTTGCCACAAAACATGTTGCAGTCCAGTTGACTCAGTTAACAATCACTCTACAACTGAAGTCACTGACTATGTTGAACCGGGTCCAATTCGTTGGCTTCCCTACCCAACAGAAGCCAAGCAAAAATGGAGAATGACTACATGTTAAGCTTGGTTAGGTGTGCATTCTGATAAATCAGGTCAGGGTGGACCAATCAGCTTTGTATTTTATCCAAGTGACGATGATTTGTTTAAGCAAATAAATTTCAGAATGTTGAGTTTATCAAGTGCATTTATTTAGAGTTTCAGCCTCAAGCTGATCAGCTGTATTTTGAGATTCTACTTGCGTAAATGGGCAGGAAGCCTATGGAAAAGAATGAATACTCGAGTACAGGCAGGGTTAATTTTTTTAATCTGAGACGACCTCGGGTATAATTGTGCATATACAGCGCTGGTGACAAAGGCCAAATATCCGCAGTTTCCAAAGCATATTAGGGTTTATCTTGAGGAAATGCAGAGATCAGCAACTTTTGGGGTAGGGGAGAGGTAAAATCATAGGATCAGGACTGGGGTAAAATGTATATGAATTTACAAACTGTTGGGTTGCACTAATGAAGCTATAGTGCTGATAATACATTTGGTATTATTAAATCAGATGTCAGGTGTATCGAATGCTGAACTATTTTGAGAGCCAACACAAACTATACATTAAAATATTCAAGATAAAGCCCAAGTTTGCATGAAATTTGTTGCACGGATTTAACCATGTCACATGGAACCAGAGCATGAAATTGCATCTCAGCAATTTGATTCTTCCAACATAATTGGTAACTCCAGAGCTGTTTGCAATGCCCCTTAATCAAAGCAAAAACATATGCGAACTTTATAATAACTGCAGTCTCCAGCTTGCAAGGACTTGGGTTCATCCAATGTTCCGAAACATGTAAAATTACTAAGACATCTCTGAACCACAAAAATCACATCTTCTAATTAAGCTAATTTCCTTCCATTCAAACAATTCTTAATCATCAGTAAAGTGCTGGAAAAAAATTAAAAATCACTCGCTAACATGCACTCACCAAGTTCTACCAGGCCATTCAAGTTCAAACATGGATAAAAGAATGGAATATCAGAAGCAAAAATACTTGAAGAACAAGATGGACCACTCCGTTGAAATCGCCTATACTGAAGTGTAGTACGCAAAGGAGCGTAACATCCACCATTTTAGTAGGCAAAACCTGCCGTTCGTTATGCCTCTCGCAGTGTAATCAGTGTTTTGGGGGAACAGCATTAAAATGCAGAATATATCTCCTCTATCAATTCACAGATTTTTGCAATTTTTGTTTTTAAATGTTTCTGCAAGTTTCTGCCCACTAAAATGGCGCCATGACATACTAGAGTTTTTAGAGTCGAGTGGTCAATCTTGCTCCTCTAGTATCTTTGATCAAAAGTAAGGTGGCAGTGATTACCCTTAACATACTGCATAGTAAACAATCAAGTGTGGCACCTGGGACTTCTAGCAACATGGATGTCAATAGGGGTTCATGGATGATTTAATTAACCTAACAGCGAAGAAAATGGCTGTACTTGATAGAGGTCAATCATGTGATCTCTAAGGCAACAATGGTGGTTTAGTTTAGTTTAGAGATACAGAGCAGAAACAGGCCATTTGGCCCACTGTGTCCGCGCCAACCAGCGATCCATGTACAATAACACTATCCTACACACACCAGGGACAATTTACAATTATACCAAGGCAATAAGCCTGCAAACCTGTATGTCTTTATAGTGTGGGAGGAAACCAAAGGTCCCAGACGAAAAACCCACGCAGGTCACGGGGAGACGTACAAACTCCGTAGAGACAACCACTCGTAGTCAGGATTGAACCCGGATCTCTGGCACTGTAAGGCAGCAACTCCACCACTGCGTCATTGTGGTGCTTTACAAGGTAGTATCCAAACTCTAATTAACTACTTTCCCACTGATATCTATCTACCATGAAATCTCGCTGACATTGGGGAGGCAATATTGATCAGCAAATGTAGGTGAGATTGGAGGAGGTGTATGTGAATCTTTGTCCCTGAAAAGGCTAAATGAAGGAGATGGAGAAGAAGTAGGGGACAAGAGTTGTACCTCCAATGGTGATGAGATCTGTGATGGCCTCAGATATAGTAGCCTGATGTTAGTTGGTGAGGTCATGTCTAAGGGTAGGTATGAGAAGGTACCTGAGAGCTTCTGTCTGGCTACTACAAGCCAAATCACAACATCACTATCCTAGTCTGGTTTGATGATGAGGTTGCGATTGGGGTGGAGAGAGCAGAACACTGTGTTCAGAGGCATTGAGGTGGAGTGGGTGAGGTGAATAGAGAAGTCAAGACCGCTGATGTCATCTTGGCAACTGGAAATGAAAAGGTCAAGACAAGGTAAAAGGACAGAAAGGAATGTTCAAAAAGAGTTGAAACCTATTGGATAATGAAAGGCTTAAATAGAGTGGACATGGAAAGGATATTTCCAATAATGGGAGAGTCTAGAACTAGAGGGCACACCCTCAGAATAAAAAGACGTACCTTTAGAATGGAGATGAGACGGTGGAATCTGTGAAATTCATTGCCACAGACTGCTGCCTAAGACTGGTGTCTAAGACAATTGGTATTTTTAAAACAGAAATATTTAGGGTCTTGATTAGGAAGGGCATCAAAAGTTATGGGGTGAAGGCAGGAGAATGGGGTTGAGAGGGAAAAATAGATCAGTTACGATTGAATGGCAGAGTGGAATCAATGGAAAGAATAGCCTAATTCTGCTCCTATATCTTAGTCTTATGGAGTGTTGGAGACATGAGAGTCAAGGAGTCGTCAGTAGGGTGGTGAAGCAGTCTGAAGGGTCTCGATCCAAAACGTCACCCATTCCTTCCCTCCAGAGATGCTGCCTGTCCCGCTGAGTTACCCCAGCATTTTGTGACTATCTTCGTTGTAAACCAGCAATTGCAGTTCCTTCCTACACAGGGTGGTGAGAACACTTTGCCAAAAGAACAGGCAAGGAGGCAAAGATGACAGAAGAAGAGCCCAACATCTTGGCAGAAACTGAATTTGTTGGGCTGCATGCACAGCGTACAATGGCAAGACCTATGCTGAGGACAGACCACTCAGCATCAGAGAGAAGGGGTTCAGTGGTGAGGGTGAGGAACTGGCAGCAGTTGGAGCTGCTGTAAAGCATAGGGTCAGAAAAGGGTGATGGGAGTAAGGGCTCGCATGAATGAGGTAACAATGGGAAGGGATCTCAGAGGAAGGGTTGAGGGTGGTGTTGGGTGGGGAGTAGGATATGAAATCAGGAGGCATGTGGGAGATCAATGAAGGGCAAGAGTGAGGAATCTGTGTCAGAGAACTGGGCCTGAAGGTAGGTATGGGAGCACAAGAAGGCCTCCTCCCACAGCTTACGATATGATACGATAGAACTTTATTTGTCCCAGGAGGGAAATTGGTCGGCCAACAGTCATACAACATAACAAGTTACATGAAACATGAAATTAAAGTGACGAGTGGAAAGTCCAGGATTAATGTGCAAAGATTGCGGAGGTGGGGTGCAGAAGGGAGTCAGTCTACAGTCAGGGGAGTTATACAGTTTGATAGCCTTAGGGAAAAAGGATGTCCTGTGGCTTTGTGTGCTGCATCTTAGTGGAACCAGTCTGCTGCTGAAGGTGCTCCTCAGGTTGACCAGTGTCATGGAAGGGGTGAGCTATATTGTCCAAGATTCTCCGCAGTTTGAGGAACATCCTCCCTTTTAAGACCACCTTCAGTGAATCCAACTCCACTCCCAGGATGGAGCCAGCCTTCCTGATGAGCTTGTTGATTCTGTTGGCATCCACGGTCTTCGCCCTGCTACCCCAACACACAACAGCATAGAAGATGGCACTGGGCACCACTGATTGATAGAACACCTGTAGCATCTTTCTGCAAACGGTGAAAGAGCAGAGCCTCCTCAGAAAGTACAGACGGCTTTGTTCCTTCTTATACAGTGCCTCAGCGTTCCTGGACCAGTCCTGTTTACTGTCCAGGTATACTCCAAGGTACTTGTACTCCTTGGTAAACTGCACATCCACACCCTTGATGGAGGCAGGGGTATTCCTCACCTAAAGTCCACCACTAACTCCTTAGTCTTGTCGGTATTGAGTTGCAGGTGATTCAACCCACACCACTCAACCAAGCCTCAGGGTATCTTTAAGATCTGTCTGAGCTACTTGAAAGGAATTATTTTCTCGCTGTGAATGAAAGAACATGATAATGCATATCATGTGCAACTTTGTTTGGCTTTCATATCATCAGATGGAACAACCCTGATTGATGTTTAAATGTGTACCAGGTTAGCGTACAGTATGCCATATTATGCATTATAATCACTCCATTGGTTAGGGAGCAGAAATAAAATCATTCAAAGCTATTACCCTTGGTTGTTATGTATTGAGCATTGCTAGAAAGTGTGGTTTGGCGGTTATGAAGTTGTAGTTCCTCATGATTAAACTACCTGCCAACCTGGAAAAGGCTCGCATACAAAATGTGAAGGAGATCTTCCACCTAAACGTGTTTTATACATCTAATTAACTATGCACTGATTTCATAGAAACAGAAAATAGGTGCAGGAGTAGGCCATTCAGCCCTTCGAGCTAGCACCGCCATTCAATATGATCATGGCTGATCATCCACTGCCTACACTGCCTTCTGTGGCAGAGAATTACACTGATCCACAACTCTCTGAATCGCCGTCTTACTCCATGGAATCGAAGTCTTCTCGCAGCCTGGATCGAGCGCCTTCCTCGGAGCCAAATCCTCGCCCCTTCTTCTTCGCCTTCTCCTTCAGTTTGTGAATACTTTTGTCACTCTTGATGCCCATGGTGAAGTCCTCATGGAGGTCCAGAAGATGGGTGACGTTTCAGGTCGAGACCCTTCTTCAAACTGAGGAAGGGTCTCGACCCGAAACGTCACCCATTCCTTCTCTCCCGAGATGCTACCTGTCCCGCTGAGTTATTCCAGCATCCAGGCTGCGAGAAGACTACGACTCCGTGGAGCAAGACGGCGACGAGCCAGGCCCTCAACGCTCAGTGGAGGGGTGGATCCTGTTTGTGACCGGGGTCCATGAGGAAGCCACCGAGGAGGACATCCGGACAGTGCAAGTCCAGAGGTCCAGGCGCCGTCTAACGGAGGTTGCATAGCAACCCGCCTCCCGGCCGCCATTGGTGGAGCGGGAGCACGTGGCCGCTGGCTGGGTGAGGTCACTTGGGGCGCGGGGCGGTGACGTCACCTTGTCCCATATTTGAGAGTGAGATAATTGGCAACCCTACTCTGGGTGAGATCATCTCAGTCCTAAATGGCATACCCCTTATTCTTAAACTGTGACCCCTGGTTCTAGACCAACATCGGGAACATTTTTCCTGCATCTAGCCTGTCCAATCCCTTAAGAATTTAATATATTTCTATAAGATCCCCTCTCATCCTTCTAAATTCCAGTGAATACAAGCTCAGTCGACCCATTCTTTCATCATATGTCAGTCCCGCCATCCCAGGAATTAACCTGGTGAACCTATGCTGCACTCCCTCAACAGCAAGAATGCCCTTCCTCAAATTAGGAGACCAAAATTGCACACAATACTACAGGTGTGGTCTCACCAGTAGGACGGCCTTGCTCCTATACTCAAATCCTCTCGCTATGAAGGCCAACATGCCATTTGCTTTCT
Source organism: Rhinoraja longicauda (assembly GCF_053455715.1). Lineage (NCBI taxonomy): Eukaryota > Metazoa > Chordata > Chondrichthyes > Rajiformes > Arhynchobatidae > Rhinoraja > Rhinoraja longicauda. Next base: position 41,712,594 of record NC_135960.1, read on the forward strand.
TCAAGGACACCCAGGTCTCGTTGTACCTTCGCTTTTCCTAATCCGACACCATTCAGATAATAATCTGCCTTCTTGTTCTTGCCACCAAAGTGGATAACCTCACATTTATTCACATTATACTGCATCTGCCTTGCATCTGCCCACTCATCCAACCTATCCAAATCACCCTGCAGCCTCATTGCATCCTCCTCACAGCTCACACTGCCACCCAGCTTTGTGTCATCTGCAAACTATGAGACGTTACATTTAATTCCCTCGTCTAAATCGTGAATATATATTGTAAATAACTGGAGTCCCAGCACTGAGCCTTGCGGCACCCCTGTGATTTTGTGGCATGGACTAGATGCAAGTGGCATTGGCAGTAAGCTGGAAATCCTAACCCAGTACGGACTTTAACATGACCGGGATGTAAAAAAAAAGGCAAAAAGAGATTTGAAGTTGGCAACGCAAGTAATAATAAAGAAGACCATCTCTGGCAAGAATTATTGAAAAGTAGTGTTTCATAAAACTCAAGTTACAGTTTAGAATTATCTGGACAAATTGAAAAACAGGAGGAAATCTATCTTTAATCTGGGTTCATAAAATATTTTGTTTGGGCTCAATTACAGTTTTTAAGAAACAATGCGTAAATTGCTTGCAATGATGCACATTTTCCAGCCTATCCACTCTCACTGGGCATTCTAATCTTTCGAAACAACATTCAATAAAATCTAAACACCATTTATAGGAACAAATAGTTCAATTTGGACACGTAACAAAAAAATCCAGAGCTTCCTGCCTGTTGATCAGATGAATTGCATGGCTGCTTGATAGGACCCAGGGTTATGTTTACAAATTGTGGAGCCAGACCAGGCTCAACCCTGGAGGCACATTGTCTGCTCCCAGCTACTGTTTTCCTTCTTTTTGGCATGTTCTCTAAACAATCAATATCAACAACACTAAAAATTGTTGTCTTTCTTCACGCAGAGAGCCCAGCCCAGAATAACAAAAATTGAAGGTCGGAAGCCCTTCATCTGACTAAGCTCCTATTTACATATCTAAGTGACTATGCAATGATTTCCTGTCCTTAAACGTGATTGAGATTAAATCTCCAAACATTCTATTTCCCCATTCAATTACAGTAAACATGAAGGAATGAAGTTTTAACACAATTTAGCTTTGGAGGGCGGGGGGGGGGGGGGGGGGGGAGCATCCTGTGTGTGTACATGGGGATGAGAGGTAGGGGGAGGAAGGTTCCCAATTTTCCCAGACACCAGTAATTCAATATTAAGACTTCCCAGCGTTTAATTTGGTGAAAGCAATGTGGAAATGACCTGTGCCGTTCATGTACATAAGAATTTGAGAAACAGGAGCAGAAATATGCCATTTGGCCTGCTTTATGTCTGTTGTTTAATCTTTAATCACCAAGATTAAACAACAGACATGAACTGAAAAAAGGGAGCTAGAGTGGTCAGAAGGGAGCAGTGGGGGAGGGGAGAGGGGGGGACCCAGTGGAAGAAAGTGGGCAATAGCCAGGTGGAGCATATGGTGGAGGGGAATGAAACTAGACATCAGGAGGTTCGGGGTTAATTTAAAAAATGGTCTATGTGGAAGACTTGGGTAGAACAGAAGGAGAGAGAAAGAGAGAGAAGGAGCAGGTTACCTGAAATTGGAGAAATCGATGTTCATGGCATTGGGTTGTAGTTTACAATATGAGGTGCTGATCCTCTAGTTTGCCTCACCTTGGAAGTGGAGGAAGCCGAGGACAGATAGGTCAGTGCAGAAATGGGAAGAGGAATTAAAAAGGCTAGCGACCCAGAGCTCCAGATGGCCATGGAAGTGTGCAGATGCTCACCAAAGTGGTCGCCAAGCTTGTGCTTGGTCTCACTGATAGAGAAGAGACCACAGCAAGCACCAGACGCAAGTGATTCGGTTGGAGAATGTACAAGTGAATCTGTGCCTCACCTGGAAGAGCAGTTTAAGTCCCTGGATGGTGATGAGGGAGAAGGTGTAGGCACATGTGTTGTACTTCTTACAGTTGTTGGGGGAAATGCCTGGGAAAGAATGGGTGGGAGGGATGAGTAAACCAGGGAGTCTCAGCAAGATTGGTCCCTACAGAAAGCAGATATAGGTGGGGAGGCAAAGATGTGACTAATGGCTGTATCAAGTTATAGCTGGTGGAAATGTCGAAGAACAATATGCAGGATGCAGAGGCTGCTGGTCGGGTGAAAGGTAGAGACCAAGAAAACTATCTCTGTTCTGACTGAGGCGAGGTGGGGTGAGAGTAGAAGTGCGGGATATAGAGGAGATGCTAGTGATGGTTCTCTCGACCACAGTGTTGAGGAAATCCTGTTTGCTGAAAAAGGAGTACATCTCAAATTTCCGGAGTGGGAGATCTCACCTTGAGAACAGATGCAGTGGAGATAGAGAAACTGAAAGGGACAGCATCCTTACAAGAGGCAGGGTAGGAGGAGGTGTAATTTGTACAAGTAAGCTGTACAAGTCAGTAAATTCAATGGTTGTTTTTTTTTGTCAAAGAGGTGATGCATTGGATAAAGGAGAATGAGTCATCAGTGGGGAGTAAGGGTTCCTGGCCAAAGGAAAAGGGAACAGTGGCGAGATGATAGAAGAGCTCGACTTCATGGTTGACCCGAAACTGGATCGAGGTGCGAGTACAGAGGTATGATGATGTGGTTTCTGCTGAAGACAGACTACTCAACATCAGAGAAGATCAGATGAGATGGTGAAGACATGGCAGGGGTTGTTGCTGAGGCCAAGTGCAGGATCAGAAGAGGGCAGTGGGGGGCAGGGGGACAACTTAGAGGAGAGAGGAGAAGGGGTGGGGTGCTGGATTTTGGGTAGATGAGAGACGAGACCAGAGGTGTGACACAATTGATAGCTGGCGAAGAAGGCCGGGTCCAGGCAATGGTGCCACCTCCCACTGTTGCCCACCCTAACTCTTATTTGCTTCCATGCATCATCTTCCTTTCTTATCAGAATTCATCATGTGCCCTTTGTTGCCTCCACTTCTTATTATCCGGAACTGCCATTCCCTCCATCACTGAAAAACCTGTCAAGAGTTTGGGGAAGCTTTTTGACGCAACTCTGAGAGACTCTGCCGCCATTCAAAAGTCCATCGAAGACCTTGCAGCCTGGCTCACCAAAGTCGACAAGTCAGGCCTGCCTGGCAGATTCAAGGCCTGGATCTATCAGCATTCCATCCTGCCCCGTGTCCTGTGGCCTCTCCTGGTTTACGCTGTTCCATTGACCACAGTTGAGTCCCTCGAAAGGAAGATCAGTGGCTTTCTTCGCAAGTGGCTTGGCCTTCCCGCAGCCTCAACAGTGCAGCACTGTACGGGACCAGTAACATCTTGCAGCTCCCATTCAGTGGTCTCACTGAAGAGTTTATGGTGGCACGGACAAGAGAAGCCCTACAGTACAGGAACTCCAGGGACCAGAAGGTGTCATTGCCTGGCATCGAGGCGAGAACAGGGAGGGAAATGGAGGGCGGAAAAGCAGTGGAGGTGGCAGTCACGCCTAAGACAAAAGGCATTGATGGGAGTCATAGCAACTGGCAGAGCGGGCTTGGGATACTTCCCTAAGACCCATGTTGGCAAGGCCCAGGGCAAGGAGAGACACCATCTCATCCAGGAAGAGGTCCGAGCAGGTGTGGAGGAAGAGCGTGTGAGCAGGACGGTGGGGCTCAGGCAGCAGGGAGCGTGGACAAGGTGGGAGAGCATACCGCAGCACAGGATTACCTGGTCAAACATCATGCAGGCAGATTTCCAGCGCATCCGGTTCCTTGTCCAAGCTGTCTACGATGCCCTACCAAGCCCAGCAAACCTCCACGTCTGGGGCAAGAGCATGACACCTTCCTGCCCACTTTGCACTGGAAGGGGATCATTAGAACATCTCCTCAGCAGCTGCCCAAAGTCCCTTGGCGAAGGTCGCTATCGGTGGCGCCATGACCAGGTGCTTAAGGTGGTTGCTGAGAGCATAGCCACTGCCATCAGTAGTAGCAAACACCACCATACCCCGAATAAATCAATCACTTTTGTCAATCTGGAGAGAAGCCTCGATCACAACCAAAAACAAGGGCGGGCCTCCTCTACACGACCACTGACTGGCAGCTGCACGTCGATCTGGGCAAACAGCTGAAATTTCCACAGCACATCACAGCAACATCACTCCGGCCAGACTTGATCATCACCTCCGAAGTGACAAAACTGCTGATCATTCTGGAGCTGACAGTGCCCTGGGAAGAGCGTATGGAAGAAGCAAATGAGAGGAAACGCGCAAAGTACCAGGAGCTGGTGGAGATGTGCCGGCACAGAGGCTGGAAGATATGCTATGAACCCATAGAAGTGGGCTGTAGAGGCTTAGCAGGACGCTCACTCTGCAAAGTCCTCAACCAATTGGGCATTACGGGGCTGGCAAAGAAGAGGGCCATTCAATCCGCAAGTGAAGCCGCAGAGAAAGCTACTAAATGGCTTTGGATTAAGAGGGCTGATCCGTGGGCAGTTGCTGCTGGGTCGCAAGTCGGGGCTTGATCAATCCCGGCTGGGTCGTCTGGGCGAGGGTGTCTGATGTTGTGAGACCCGAAACACCCGATGACCCCAGGTCACATCACTGAGGATGCGGCCCAGTGCATCCAGAAGATGTATCTTGCACACAGCAACTGAACCTCCATCAACCCCTTGGGCAGTGAATTCCAAATATTCTCTTGCATTAAAAATCAACATATCATGCTTTCTGAACTGCTTGCTGAAACTGCATGTTAACTTTTATGTTTTGTGCACTTAATCGCCACTTAAGTTGAGTTAAAAAATTTAAGTTGAGTTAAAGATTTTCAGCGGACTGGCCTGATAACAGTGAAACCGATAATCTGGCCCCGTATCACTTTGGTCGTTCCGGACCCGCAGGTTTTTGCAGGCAATGGAAAATTCCCAAACACACTTTGATTTCATTTTTTTTCTATACATGTAACACAATAGCATAATATATTTTCAAGTGAAACTAATGAGCTTTATGGGGATGGGATGAATACAAGCACTCCTGACTCTAAAACCTGCTCATGTCTCTGGCCTCTGGTGTTCCAGGCCTCAACACAAATTCATTTGTACCCCCAGCTCGCTGTCCAAACTCTAGCCCACCATTCCTGACTGCACTCCAGAACTTTGACTCTGGTTGCATACCTGGCGCACTCTGTACCCCGGCTAACAGTCCAGATTAATGAGTAAACTGGGTATTGGACCATTTGATTTCCAAACAATCAGATGACAATTTTACTGCACTGAGTTGGAGACTGGAAAAATAATCTTTTCCTCTCCAGCAAAATTCCACTCATTTTTATGCAGCAGATTTAAGGACAGAGATATACTTCTGTAAACCGCTGAAAGTGCTGGAGATGCAAGAGAACTGAGTTTCGTGGAATCAAAACTACCGTTTCACTTTCAAGTTCAAGGTGAAGCTCTGGTAATTCATATGGGCCCCTGTCTCTTTGTTGGATATGTGGAACTATCCATATTTCAATCCTATCGGTTTGACAGCCGAGCCCCAATTCAAAGTGGTGCCAAGGAAAAGATTTCAGTACAATAGTAAAAGTTTGCTGGAGGCATCATCATTCCAATGAAATACCTGAGCATAGTTTCATCTGCCAATTCAGCTCCTAGTCTAACTTTTCTCCCTCAATAAATAGGTTTTCCGATTAGTCATCTCAATATTCTCACTGGTAACTAGCGCAACAAATGGCAGCCACTTTTGTTCTCTGATAATACTAGACCATTTTGAGATTGTCATTGCACGTGTAATATTTGAAGTCATCAGATATGTGATTATCATTTTTAGTGCAAATTTCCATTATTTAAAATAATAAGCATGGAATACATGTGTTACTAATAAACTATGTAAATTGGGATCAAGTATTTCCATACAATGGGTGAGCCCATCTGGATTTGCTACTTAGTTGAGTAATATCAGCATTTATTCAGCAAGGATTCTTTAATGGGGTTCTTACCAAATTGATAGTCCGCAGCAGAAACTCACAAAGAATAAATCAAAAGTTTGAGGAGGGCAGAGCTGTAGACATTACCTACATGGATCTTAGCAAGGCATTTAATAGGGTTCGGCTTGGTGGCTGCTCTGGAGGGTTAGATTGCAGGGGAGCCAGCCGACTGGATGGAGGGTTGGCCTCATTGGGAAGGTTGTTTTTTGGAGTGGAGGCCTGTGACTGGAGCTGGGTCTCAGGGATCGGTGCTGGACCCTATGCAGTTTGTGGCTTATATGGACAATTTGAATGAAAATGTACAGGGCAGGATTGGCAAGTTTGGAGATGATACTAGAATGGGTGGTATTATTGGAAAATGGTTGTCAAGGATTATAGCATGATCTTGATCCGTTGGGAAAGTGGGTTGCGTGAATGGTTAATGAAGTTTGGTGCAGATAATTGTGAGGTGTTGCATTTTGGGACATCAAACCAGGGTAGGAACTTCACAGTGAATGGCAGGGCTCTGGGAGTGTTGTGGAGCAGGAGGATCTCGGAGTGCGGGTGCATGTTCCTTGAAAGTTGCATCGCAGCAGACAGTGAAAGCAGCTTTCAAAGGCTACAATATGATCTAGATCAGTTATAGATATGGGAAGATAAATAGAAGATGGAGTTTAGTCTTGGCAAGTATGAGACGTTGCACTTATGGAGTCAAATGCAAGGAGAAAGTATAGTTAATGGCAGGGTCATTAATAGCACAAAATATACAGAGGAATCTTGGGATCCAAGCCCATAGCTCTTTGAAAGTAGCAACACAAGTAAATAGAATAGTAAAGATGGCATTTGGTATGTTTGCCTTCATCGATTGAGGCATTGAGTATAAGAGTCAGCAAGTCAGGTTGCAGCTTTATTCTGTGGGGCCACGTTTGGAGTATTGTAGGCAGTTCTGGTCACCCCATTACAGGAATAATGTGGAGGTTTTGGAGAGAGTGCAGGATGCTGCCTGGATTACACAGGATTAGCTATGAGGATAGACAAAATTTGACTATTTTCTCTGGAGCATCAGAGGCTGAGGGAAGACCTGAGAAGTTTATAAAACTATTAGAGGCAAAGATAGTCAATAGTCAAAAAAATTTTCACAGGGTGGTATTGTCAAATAATGGAGGCCATGGCTTTAAAATGAGACAAAAGTTTAATGGAGGCGTATTGAACAAGTTTTTTATTACACAGAGAGTGGTAGGTGCCTGCCATGTGGTGGAAGCAGATACAATAGTGGTATTTAACAGGCATTTACAGGGGTACAGGGAATGGAGAGATGTGAATCAAGAACAGGCAGAATGGATTACTTTAATTTGGCATCAAATTCAGCATAAACATTGTGGGGTGAAGGGGCTGTTCCTGTGCTGTCCAGTTCTTTGTAAATTCTATTCCTCGTATACTCTATCAGAAAGACTGGTGCAAAATTACTGGCATAATTCATTTGCATCTCCTTGTTTTCTGTTATTAATTCCCAAGATTCAATTCCTTTACGATCAATGTTCATATTGTTAACACTTTTGTGAAAAAATAGGGACAGATTAAGAAATGTTGACGTTCATGTACTAAAAGCTGACAATCAGATGCAATAACCAATTGCTATGTTGGCATTTATTACAAGAGACTTTTGAGTACAAGAATAAAGATGCCTTGCTGTAACCATACGAGTCATTGGCAAGAACACACCCAAAACATTATGCAGTTTTAGTCTCCTTACATAGAAAAGTAAAGGAGTGCAGCGTAGGTTCACCAGGTTAATTCCCAGGATGGCGGGACTGACGTATGATGAAAGAGAGGGTCGACTGGTCTTGTATTCACTGGAATTTAGAAGGATGAGAGGGCATCTTATAGAAACATATAAAATTCTTAGAGGATTGGACAGGGTAGATGCAGGTAAAATGTTCCTGATGTTGGGGGAGTCCAGAACCAGGGGTCACAGTTTAAGAATAAGGTGTTGGCCATTTAGGACTGGGATAAGGAAAAACCTTTTCACCCAGAGTTGTGAATCTGTGGAGTTTTCTGCCACAGAAGGAAGTGGAGGCCAATTCACTGGATGTTTTCAAGAGAGAGTTAGATTTAGCTCTAAGGGCTAGGGAATGAAGGGATATGGGGGAAAAGCCAGAACAGGGTACTGATTTTGGATGATCAGCCATGATCATATTGAATGATGGTGCTGACTCGAAGGGCCGAATGGCCTACTCCTGCACATATTTTCTACGTTTCTATGTTTCTAAAAGCACATTTTTTCGACAGAGGAAGTACAATGATGAATCTCTGGACTGGTTCACAAGATGGCATGTTTGTTGCAAGATTAGAGATTGAGGAGACTAAGCCTGTATAAATGGGTGCATTAAAGTGTTAATAAATGAGAGGTGATCTAATTGAAATGTACAAAATTCGTACAAGGTCTGACAGGGAGAATACAGCGGAGGGTGTTTTAATTTAGATAAGGAGTTCAGAACTAGGCGTTTTAGTCTCAGAATAATACTAGTTAGGGCTGAAATGCTGAATATTAGAGGAATTAAAGGATATAGGAATAACTAGGTGCAGCCATGATCTAGATTAAAAAGCAGACCACACCTTTTTTAACCTGTCATCACCCTCATCCCAACGTGCACAAATTTCTCCCACCACTCTAGTTATCCGGCTCCTTTTCTTCCTCAACATGCTCATCTCCACAGTTCTATATTTACCTTTCTCCCCACTCTTCACCCAACCTCCCCCCCCCCCCCTTTCCGCCCTCGTATTCAATGCCCTGACCTCTGAAAGCAAGCTTACCATATGCCATCTTTACAACTATCTACTTGTGTGCTACTTTCCAGAAGCTATCGACTTGGACCCCAAGATCCTTCTGTACGTCAATGCTATTAAGGGTCATGCCATTAATTGTGCATTCACCCCTTACATTTGACCTCCCAATATGCCATGTGAAAAGTTCGACCAACCCTCGGTCTTCTTTTTCATCTAACCTTCCAAAGCAATCTTATAAAAGGCCTTGCTGAAGTCCATATATGGCTTGTGGCCTCGCCCTCGTCAGTCTCCTTGGTTACTTCTTCAAAAACACTCAACCAAATTTGTGAGACGCAATTTCTCATGTCCAAAACCACATTGACTATCTGTAATCAGCCTCTGTCGGCCCAAATGCATTTATAACTTATCCTTCCGAATCTTCTCCAGTACCTTCCCTATCATAGATGTTAGGCTCACTAGTCAAAAATTCCCAGGCTTTTCCTTGCAGCCCTACTTAAATCGAGGCAAAGCATTAGCCATCCTACAGTCAGGTTGCATCTCATCCGCATCGAATGCCGATTCGTATATCTGAGCCAGGGCTCCCGAGTAGGGCTCGTACATTAAATCAAAGAAGGTAACTAGAGAGAGAATAGGGCCACTCAGAAATCAAAATGGTCATCTATTTCAGGAGCCACAGGAGATGAGCAAGGTCTTCAATGAACAGTTCTCTGTTTTTACCGTGGCAAAAGGCATATAGGAAGCTAGATAAGAAGTTCCAGGAGCCCTGGCTGAGATATATCTGGCCAATATATTTGATCAAGCCTGGGAGTTTATCTCCTTCGGACGTCCAGCACCTCCATGAACCTAATAGGGACCGTCTTCATGGGATCTCCATTAAATGCCCCAATTTTCCCAGTCTTCATCCTTTTCTCCACAGGAAAAACAGAGGTGAAATGCTAATTGAAGACCGTACTCATCTCCAGCAGCTGCTCGCAAGATGACCACTTTGGCTTCTGTGCAAAATTACATGGCTATTTTGCATCCTTGCCGAATGACCCACAAATCAGTAGTTTTAAAAATTGTTTGCACAGATATTTCGCTGAAGTGGTCAGATGCTTCAGACACATTCAAAGATCTCATTCTAGTGGCAGCAGGCATGTGAGTGAGGTAAAAATTGAAAAGAACCGAGCGCTTGCGCGAGGCGTACAACGGGGATCAAAAAATTTGAAAACTTACACACAAAATTACCAGATTCAAGCCTTTTTCAGTGCATTTCAAAGTAAAAACAGACATTACAACATAATGTGAATATGTCACTGTACACTAATAACATTTTGAAGTAAATTCGCACATTAATTGATAAGGTGGGAACTGGCTTTTCTGCTGTGTTATATATTTTAACTCTGTCTTAATTAATTTAGTTATATAATCTTGCACTTAAATTTAATATTTACTCATTACAGTTCCACCACTGATTTTCTGGCACTCTTGGTTCTCGGCTATGGGGATAGATTTGCTGGCTCCAGCTGGGCTGGAGTTCCAGAAACCCGGCCATAGGTTGCAAATTCAACCCACCGAACGGCCGTGGAAGTCCTGATGAGGTCGAGATTGGCTGCCTTGCCCAACCTAGGTGCCACATTTTCGGGGGGACTTCCAGGGTGGGGAGATTTCTCGCGGAACCCCTAGCGACCTCCAGCGAATCCCTAGTGTTCATTACAAGTCTATACACGGTTTGTTTTCATTCTTTCTTTTTTTCAATCCGAATTTCCGTTTATTTGGCAAAGTGAAAAATGCGGAAATCATGCAAAAAGCGCAGAAAATGGATTTAAAAAACGCGGAAATCTGCGGAAAATCCACATGCCTGTGGCAGTGAAGATGTCTTAAATTCAAGATGGTCAAATACTTTAGAGCATTACCAAATATTAGTCCGAGACAGCGTTAGGACTTATCTAAACACTTAAAATCTGGCTTTGACTTAGTCGAAGAATGGAAAGCTGCAAACTGCTACAATGTTGTCAGTGGGAACTTGTTTTTAAAAAAAGCATCAAATAGGATTGAGGATTCACACTATTTTTGTAAAAATGAATGTTGAACTGGTTGCACCAAGTGACTTTTATCATCTTGAGCTATTTTTTGCAATTTCTCAAATTGGGAAAAGCAGATTAGAAAGTTAACCAAACAACTCTTCATCCAGTGCTTACTTAGTGTGCCTTTGAATATTAAAAGTTCACAGGCTTAACATACAGGAACTTGGTCCAAAATACAATGGGTTATCTGCCAATATGATAATGGTTACAGTCAGTGATAAGTACATCTGTAATAAAGCACCCAGCAAGCCAATTCAAGAGAGTAATTGATACCTATTTATATAAATCTTAAAATACTAAATGTGATACATTACTCCTTATATCTTGCCAATAGAGTAAGACACATTTATATGCTTGCTCTTGTTTTTACATTAGCCAGCCACTTTCTACCAATATTATCAATATTAACACCATAAGGTTTATGTGTTTTACAATAATTTCATAATATTACTCAGTGAACAATGCAGTTTTTGCGAGACATGAAACAGCGGGTCTCACACATGGAAGAGATTTTACAGAGACTATATAAAAATGCAGGTGTATTCATTTAATCATTTTTTATCTCTTAAACAACTTCAAAAAAGATGATCTGAAGATTATCACATTGCCATTCAATGAAGAATGTTACAATTCTCCAATATACTCATTGCAAATACACATAAAACTATAGTTAATTATACCTGGAATTATCTACAGTTGTGAATGGTACAATATAAATGCAAATTCACTTTGCTTATTGCCTTGGTTAAACTCTTCTTGATCCTCTTTTGGAGTTTTATTAATTTTGTAGAGGGTTATAGAAATGTTGCACAATTAAATCTCAGCATGAAAATGGAACATTATTCACAGTGCTTCCCAGATTTCAGTAGAGATCTGTTCTCAAAAATTGTTTGCAACTTCAACAGTTCATGTCAGAAATACAGCCACTAACAGAATTCACACATGGCAGAAAATGCCCACAGACCTGAAGCAGCCAGCAAATCAATCTCACAAGTCTCCCAAACACTTGTGTGTAAGGCAGTGGGGGTAAGCTGTAGGGGGGTGTTCAATTTTGAACTTTGAACAAAATCTCTAAGTTAGTTAACTTCCACCAATGAGACAGGTAAGCACTTAGTCCTGGAGATAATATCTGAAGTCTACATCATTCAATTATATTTGATGCTAACATTAAATTTATTTTATCTGGGATAGGCAAGTCTAAAACCAGAAAGCAGAGATTTAAAGCAAGAGGGGAAAGAATTAAAGGGGACTTAAAGGCAACTTTTTCCTCACAGAGGGTTGTAGTATATGAAACAAGTTGCCAAAGGAAGTGATAAAGACAGATGCCAATTACAATGTTTAAAAACTAATTGTACAGGCATATGAATATAAATGGTTTAGAGTGATATGTGCCAATCACAGGCAAATGGGACTAGCTCAGGTAAGTAACATAATCAATCAGCTTGGACAAGTTAGTCCAAAACTCCTGTTTCTGTGCTATATAACTATGACCCTATGAGATGTAGGTTGCTTAAAGTAATTAAACCACCACCGGGACTGAAATTACCAAATTTGGCAAAGGTTAATGAATATGAAAGACAATTTTCTAAATTTCTTATTATAAATAAGCCATTGCAGCAAAAGGACTTAAAGGCTATCCTTCCTCACCCAGCAATCAAACTTAACAGTGTTAACTGTATGAGACGAATCTCCTGTAGCACTACAGAAACGTTAACATGAAACATGGAATAATCAACATGTCTGTAATTATTAAAGAAAACATAAACAAACTAAAATAGTCTATATATACATATATATATATAAACATAGCACAAAAAGTAAGGAAATTTGTGTTTGGTAGATTATTTCTTTGTTGTAACAATGCTTCTTGGCAATAAATCTTATACCGTTGGAAAGCCTGTTTATTTCCCTTTTAAATGGTGCCACATTTGTAAGGAACATGCATTTGTGGGATGAGCAGCAGAGCTGAGTATATGGGTTGCGCCCATGAAAAATTTGCCAAATCTGCTCTGCCAATGCCAAACAGCTTATTCTGCTGTTGCTATTGACTCTTGTTTTGAGCTTCTGGTACCCCCAGGTGCTGACAATCAGGTGCCTGATTGGCACCTGATTGGCAGCATCTGTGAGCATGGGCCCTGCTACAGTGGTCAGTAGGTGTCTGCTCCAAGAATCGGCATGCCACGTTTGACTGATCTGGATAGGGCCCGTGCGATAGGGCAACTTCAAGCTGGTGTTCCGCAAAACCAAGTTGCGGCATTATTTGGAGTGAGCCCTAGTACCATCTCCAAAGTGAAGGCCAAGTTCCATATAACGGGGATGTCAGAGACAGGCCGCGAAGTGGGCGTCCCAAGAAGACGACACCCGAAGAAGACCGTTTCCTCACCCTGTCAGCACTTAGGAACCGTAGGCTGTCTTCTACAGATTTGCAGTCAAGGTTTGCAGTACGATATGGCCGACGGCTCTCTGCCCAGACAATTCGGAACAGACTGCACGCAGCCGATCTCCGGTCTCATAGGGCTGCCAGGAGGCCTGCCATGACTGCCCTTCACTGTCAGGCCCGTTTGCGCTGGTGTCGGCAACACGTGCACTGGAACCTGAACATGTGGAGGAACGTTATGTTCAGCGATGAGTCCAGATTCTGCCTACGGCAGTTGGATCATAGGGTCAAAGTGTGGAGAAGACGCGAAGGACGCTATGCTGATTGCTGCACCGATAGAGTAACATCTTTTGGTGGAGGCAGTGTGATGGTGTGGGGCGGCATCTCCCTCACTGGAAAAACGAGGCTTGTCATCATTGGAGGCAATCTCAATGCAGAGAGATATCGAAATGAGATTCTGCAACCAGTGGCAATCCCATATCTCCACAGTCTGGGACCGAACTCTATCCTCCAAGATGACAATGCTCGCCCCCACAGAGCAGGGTTTCTCAGAGACTACCTCCAGAATTTGGGAGTGGAGAGGATGGAATGGCCTGCCAGCAGTCCTGACCTCAACCTCATTGAACACTTGTGGGATCAGCGTGGGCGTGCTGTTCGTGCCAGAGTGACCAACACAACCACGTTGGCTGACTTGCGACAAATGCTGGTTGAAGAATGGGATGCCATCCCACAACGGTGTGTGACCAGGCTGGTGACCAGCATGAGGAGGAGGTGCCAGGCTGTTGTGGCTGTGTATGGTTCTTCCACACGCTACTGAGGCTCCTGTTTATTAAATGAATAAATTGTTAAATTGCCAATATGTCTTGTTTCTTCAGACTTCAATCATCCAATCCACCAAACAACACCGAACAAGAGTCAATGGCAGAATAAGCTGTTTGGCATTGGCAGAGAAGATTTGGCAGATTTTTCATGGGCGCAACCCACATACTCAGCTCTGCTGCTCATCCCACAAATGCATGTTCCTTACAAATGTGGCACCATTTAAAAGGGAAATAAACAGGCTTTCCAACGGTATAAGATTTATTGCCAAGAAGCATTGTTACAACAAAGAAATAATCTACCAAACACAAATTTCCTTACTTTTTGTGCTATGTTTATATATATATGCACTACGAGAATACAACATGAAAACCATCCGGAATGAACTTTCATCCTGAAAGATACCAGTTTCAAGCCTCTTTTAGTGCATTTCAAAGTAAAAACAGACATTACAAACTAATGTGAATATGTCACTGTACACTAATAACATTATGAAGTAAATTCGCACATTAATTGATAATCAGCTCAAAAAGGTGGTAATTGGCTTTTCTGCTGTGTTTTATATTTTTACTCTGTCTTAATTAATTTAGTTATATAATCTTGCACTCAAATTTAATATTTACTCATTACAGTTCCACCACTGATTTTCTGGCACTCTTGGTTCCAGAGCTTTGCTGGTTTATCCTGCAGGCCAAGGAAGACAGCTATGGGGATAGATTTGCTGGCTCCAGCTGGGCTGGAGTTCCAGAGCCCTGGCCGCAGGTTGCAAATTCAACCCACCAATCGGCCGTGGAAGTCCCGATGAGGTTGAGATTGGCTGCCTTGCCCAGCCTGGGTGCCACATTTCCCGGGAGACTTCCAGGGCGCGCGGGGGGGGATTTCTCGCGAAACCCCTAGCGGAACCTATTGTTCATTACGTCTAAACATCGGTTTTTTTTCTCTTTCTTTTTTCGATCCGATTTCTCCATTTATTTGGCAAATTGAAAAACGCGGAAACCATGCAAAAAGCGTGGAAAATTGATTTTTAAAATGTGGAAATCCGCAGTAACGCGGAAAATTCACATGCCTGTGTTACTGATTGTATGCCTCCTTGTTACCTTCCCCTCAGCGAACAATGACCCATTCAACATTTCCTTAGCATTGTTTGCTTTGATCTGTCATTTTCACACCTTGCTCGTTCCCCTCTCCCCTAACTTTCAATCTGAAAAATGGTCTTGACCCGAGCATTTTCTCTTGAGATGCTGCCTGTGCTGCTGAGTTACTCCAGCATTTTGTGTCTATCTTCGGTATTTCACCAACATCTGTAGTTCCTTCCTACACATTGATTGTATTAATATATGGTATGTCTGATCTGTTTGGATAGTAAGCAAAACAAAGGTTTTCATTGTACCTCAGTACACATAACATTAATAAACCTGAATCTAGGTTGCCATTCTGGGCTAGTCCCATTTAGCTGCATTTGGTCCACAGCTTTCAAATCCTTCCTATTCCATACATCTGTCATAATGTCTTTTGAATGTCGTAATTCTATCTGCGTCTATAGCTTCTTCTGGCAGTTCACAGTAGATACAGACTACCCTCATAGTGGAAAAAATCTCTCCACCCCTCACCTTAAACATATACCCTCTAGTTTTAGAAATCCTCTACCCTGAGAAAAAGACTGAGCATTTTCCTTATCCATTCCCCTCCTGATTTTGTACACTTAGCCCTCAGGCTCCTACACCTCAAAGTAAAGAGTTCCAGCCTATAACTCCTGCAATTCAAGCCTGGAAGCTGAGGTAATATCCAGATTAATCTCCTCCGCACCCTTTCCAACTTAATGGCATCCTTGTAAACTTAGGTATCCCTTTGGCGTTATCTGCAAATTTATTAACAATGTTAACTCCATTCTCATCAAGTCATTATTGTGTATTCCAGAAGGTCAGCTTGCACCAGACTTGGGTTGCATTGGCATGCTAGTAATAACTCTCCAGCAGAGGTCAGGTGGGGGTCCTTGCCTAACCATTGCTCTACATTACTCAATTGCAATGCTTGCTGTGTAACTGCAATAATTTTCTGCTTATTCAGCAAGTATTGGCTGGTCTGTGACCTTAAGGGCTTTCCAGCCACAGTTAATTATTAAACAGGGGCAGGGACCTCCAGCTGATTTTACCTTCCTTTAGTTCTGTGATCCCTGGGGCAACTGCTTTCCCAGCTAAGGTGGGCTAATGAAACAGTGGTCACTGAACTTCTCCAAGTGTTGCCCTACATTGCTTAGCAGAAATACAAGTCGAGCATTTACCAATTAATCACTGTTCCTAATTTACTAATTAGGCAATGTTCAAAGTGAGCTGATACGGTGTTTTCTTTTGCAATCTTTGAGTGGTTGCAGATGGATAAAGTAAATACGATTGGGAAACAGTTCACGCCAACCATCCCAAATGGCAGATGTATATTCCAAGCAATCCTTTCAAAAAGCACGTTTGCATTATTGCAGAGTTAATTTATTTTCTTACTAGAAATAGCATTAAGGATTTTTTTCAGCAGGAGAAATTAAAGTACCAATTGAACAGTGAACAAACTGTAAGATCCTGCCGGGCATTCAGCTGCCTAAAACTTCCAATTCCCCATTTCCATTCTTTAATGTAACGGGCATCAGGTTCCCTGGGTGTCTGGCTCACCTGAAGATATTGTTGTTATTGGACATAGAAAATAGGTGCAGGAGAAAGCCATTCGGCCCTTCAAGCCAGCACTGCCATTCAATATGATCATGGGTAATCATCCAGAATCAGTACCCCGTTCCTGCTTTCTCCCCATATCCCTTGATTCCGTTAGCCCCAAGAGCTAACTCTCTCTTGAATACATCCAGTAAATTGGCCTCCACTACCTTCTGTGGCAGAGAATTCCACAGATTCACAACTCTCTGGCGGAAAAACCTTTTCCTCATCTCAGTCCTAAATGGCCTACCCCTTATTCTTAAACTGTGACCCCTGGTTCTGGACTTCCCCAACATGCATCTAGCCTGTCCAATCCCTGAAAAATGTTATATGTTTCTCTAAGATTCAAATCATGGACATGGACAAGGCACCTTTGACCTGCTTACTTTTGCTAAGCAGACTTCTACTGGTGGCTCTTGTGCTGTTCTCTTATCGATATCCTTTTTCAATATGGTGATTATAGATACTGTTATCTTGTTGCAGATTAAATCACCAGGGTTAACATGGAAGCCTGATGACTGAGCATTGACAGTATAAATCACTCTGGAGAAACCCTGCAAATTTGAATTTGTGCTTACCTAATACCTACTCCCACCATCTAGGATAGATGATGAAGGAATTTGGAGATGGAGAGGGAGAAGGGAAAATCGGAGGTGTCAGTATTACAGTATAGCAAAGGGGATTACAGAGGCATGAGGCAGGAGTTGGCCAAAATTGACTGGAAGGAGGCCCTAGCAGGGAAGACTGTGGAACAGCAATGGCAGGTATTCCTGGGAATAATGCAGAAGTTGCAGGATCAATTTATCCCAAAGAGGAGGAAAGATTCTAAGGGGAGTAAGAAGCACCCGTGGCTGACAAGGGAAGTCAAGGACAACATAAAAGACGTATAACATAGCAAAGAAGAGTGGGAAGCCAGAGGATTGGGACTCTTTTAAAGAGCAACAGAAGATAACTAAAAAGGCAATACGTGGACAAAAGATGAGGTACGAGGGTAAACTAGCCAATAATATAAAGGAGGATAGTAAAAGCTTTTTTAGGTATGTGAAGAGGAAAAAAATAGTCAAGGCAAATGTGGGTCCCTTGAAGACAGAAGCAGGGGAATTTATTATGGGGAACAAGGAAATGGCAGAAGAGTTGAACCGGTACTGGATCTGTCTTCACTGAGGAGGATACAAACAATCTCCCAGATGTTCTAGTGGCCAGAGATCCTAGGGTGACAGAGGAACTGGAGGAAATCCACATTAGGCAGGAAAAAGTTTTGGGTAGACTAATGGGACTCAAGGCTGATAAATCCCCAGGGCCTGATGGTCTGCATCCCAGGGTGCTTAAGGAGGTGGCTCTAGAAATTGTGGACGCATTAGTAATTATTTTCCAATGTTCTAAAGATTCCGGGTCAGTTCCTGTGGATTGGAGGGTAGCTAATGTTATCCCACTTTTCAAGAAAGGAGGGAGAGAGAAAACGGGAAATTATAGACCAGTTAGTCTGACATCAGTGGTGGGGAAGATGCTGGAGTCAATTATAAAAGACGAAATTGCGGAGCATTTGGATCGCAGTAACAGGATCGTTCCGAGTCAGCATGGATTTACGAAGGGGAAATCGTGCTTGACTAATCTACTGTAATTTTTTGAGGATGTAACTAGGAAAATTGACAGGGGAGAGCCGGTGGATGTGGTGTACCTCGACTTTCAGAAAGCCTTCGACAAGGTCCCACATAGGAGATTGGTGGGCAAAATTAGAGCACATGGTATAGGAGGTAGGGTACTGACATGGATAGAAAGTTGGTTGACAGACAGAAAGCAAAGAGTGGGGATAAATGGGTCCCTTTCAGAATGGCAGGCAGTGAATAGTGGGGTACCGCAAGGCTCGGTGTTGGGACCGCAGCTATTTACAATATACATCAATGACTTGGATGAAGGGATTAAAAGTACCATTAGCAAATTTGCCGATGATACAAAGCTAGGTGGCAGTGTGAACTGTGAGGAAGATGCTATGAGGTTGCAGGGTGACTTGGACAGGTTGTGTGAGTGGGCGGATGCATGGCAGATGCAGTTTAATGTGGATAAGTGTGAGGTTATCCACTTTGGTGGTAAGAATAGGAAGGCAGATTATTATTTGAATGGTGTCAAGTTAGGAAAAGGGGACGTACAACGTGATCTGGGTGTCTTAGTGCATCAGTCACTGAAAGGAAGCATGCAGGTACAGCAGGCAGTGAAGAAAGCCAATGGAATGTTGGCCTTCATAACAAGAGGAGTTGAGTATAGGAGCAAAGAGGTCCTTCTGCAGTTGTACAGGGCCCTAGTGAGACCGCACCTGGAGTACTGTGTGCAGTTTGGTCTCCAAATTTGAGGAAGGATATTCTTGCTATTGAGGGCGTGCAGCGTAGGTTTACTAGGTTAATTCCCGGAATGGCGGGACTGGAAATTAGAAGGATGAGAGGGGATCTTATCGAAACGTATAAGATTATTAAGGGGTTGGACATGTTAGAGGCAGGAAACATGTTCCCAATGTTGGGGGAGTCCAGAACCAGGGGCCACAGTTTAAGAATAAGGGGTAGGCCATTTAGAACAGAGATGAGGAAAAACTTTTTTAGTCAGAGTTGTGAATCTGTGGAATTCTCTGCCTCAGAGGGCAGTGGAGGCCAATTCTCTGAATACATTCAAGAGAGAGCTAGATAGAGCTCTTAAGGATAGCGGAGTCAGGGGGTATGGGGAGAAAGCAGGAACGGGGTACTGATTGAGAATGATCAGCCATGATCACATTGAATGGCGGTGCTGGCCCGAAGGGCCGAATGGCCTACTCCTGCACCTATTGTCTATTGTCTATTGAAATAGCAAGTCCGTTTTCACTAGCTTTCATTTGCCTTACATGAAGTAGCCATGGTTAACTGTGGTTCCCACACTTGCTTAGAGATAAAATACCTTCCAATCCAGATGCCTCACTGTATAGGAAGGAACTGCAATGCTGGTTTACACCAAAGACAGACAAAAAGCTGGAGTAACTCAGCGGGTCAGTCAGCATCTCTGGGGAAAAGGAATAGGTGACGGTTCAGGTCTGAAGAAGGGTCTTGACCCGAAAAGTCACATATTCATTTTGCCGGCTGAGATGCTGCCTGATCAGATGGCTCACTACTGGTTATCAAGGCCTGAGAGCAACTGCTGCATACAGTGCCCTCCATAATGTTTGGGACAAAGACCTATCATTTATTTATTTGCCTCTGTACCTCACAATTTGAGATTTGTAATAGAAAAAAATCACATGTGTTTAAAGTGCACATTGTCAGATTTTAATAAAGGCCATTTTTATACATTTTGGTTTCACCATGTAGAAATTACAGCTGTGTTTATACATAGACCCCCATTTCAGGGCATCATAATGTTTGGGACACACCAATCTCATGTAAATGAAAGTAGACATGTTTAGTATTTTGTTGCATATCCTTTGCATGCAATGACTGCTTGAAGTCTGCGATTCATGGACATCATCCAGTTGCTGGGTGTCTTCTCTGATGATGCTCTGACAGGCCTGTAT
Organism: Rhinoraja longicauda; assembly: GCF_053455715.1. Classification (NCBI taxonomy): domain Eukaryota; kingdom Metazoa; phylum Chordata; class Chondrichthyes; order Rajiformes; family Arhynchobatidae; genus Rhinoraja; species Rhinoraja longicauda. Next base: position 41,732,830 of record NC_135960.1, read on the forward strand.
TGTAGCCATCTTTAGCTTATGCTTGTTTTGGGGGCTAGATCCCTTCGGTTTTCTCTCCAGCATATAAAAGGCATGCTCAATTGGATTCAGATCGGGTGGTTGACTTGGCCACTCAAGAATTGACCATTTTTTAGCTTTGAAAAACTCCTTTGTTAAGGAGTATTGAAAAACTCCATACTCCTTAGCAGTATGTTTGGGATCATTGTCTTGCAGTAGAATGAACCGCCGGCCAATGAATTTTGAGGCATTTGTTTGAACTTGAGCAGATAGGATGTGTCTATACACTTCAGAGTTCATTATGCTACTACCATCAGCAGTTGTATCATCAATGAGGATAAGTGAGCCAGTACTTTCAGCAACCATACATGCCCAGGCCATAAACCCCCACCACCGTATTTCACAGATGAGGAGGTATGCTTTAGATCTTGGGCAGTTCCTTATACTTGGGCAGTTTCGTGATGTTTCAGAAGACGCTGTAATCTCGACCTGACTCGGTATTGTCGTGGTCATTGTCGTCGGGTAAAAGAAACGTTCGACGATCTGCTACGACTTTGACAGTCGCCGGCAGTCGCCAAAAAGATCGCCTAAGTGGGACAGGCCCTTAAAGTACTTCATGGCAAACTGTAACCCGGCCATCCTATCTTTGCGGCTAACCAGTGGTTTGCATCTTGCAGGGTAGCTTCTGTTTTTCTGTTCATGAAGTCTTCTGCAGACAGTGGTCATTGACAAATCCACACCTAACTACTGAAGAGTGTTAGACAGGGAGACAGTAGACATCAGTCTGAAGACGGGTCTCGACCCGAAACGTCACCCATTCCTTCTCTCCCGAGATGCTACCTGACTCGCTGAGATTTGTCTACCATCGATTTTAATCAGCATCTCCAGTTTTTTTCCTACACATCCTGAAGAGTGTTTCTGATCTGTCAGACAGGTGTTTAGGGATTTTTCTTATTATAGAGATAATTCCTCTGTCATCAGCTGTGGAGGTCTTCCTTGGCCTGTCAGTCCCTTTGCGATTAGTAAGCTCACCAGTGCTCTCTTTCTTCTTAATGATGTTCCAAACAGTTGAATTTGGTAAGCCTAAGGTTTAGCTGATGTCTCTAATAGTTTTATTCTTGTTTCTCAGTCTCACAGTGGCTTCTTTGACTTTCATTGGCACAACCTTGGTCCAATTGACTTTCATTCCAATGACTTTCATTGGTCACAACCTTGATAAACAGCAATAAAAGTTTCCAAAGGTGATGGAAAGACTGGAGGAAAGACTAGGTGCTGAGAGCTCTCTTATACCTGCATTATGGAGGCAATTAAACACACCTGAGCAATTACAAACACCTGCGAAGCCATGTGTCCTAAACATTATGGTGCCCAGAAATGGGGGGACTAGGTATAAACACAGCTGTAATTTCTACATGGTGAAACCAAAATGTATAAAAATATCCTTGAATAAAATCTGACAATGTGCACTTTAACCACATGTGATTTTTTCCATTACAAATCTCACATTGTGGAGTACAGGGGCAAATAAATAAATAATGGGTCTTTGTCCCAAACATTATGGAAGGCACTGTATTTCAGTATCCTCCAGTCCCTTAATACCATCTCCAAACCGAGGTCATTAAATTCATTAAAGCAGTGTTTAATGGCTGCTTGGCCTACCACTAAGATTCAGTATGGCAGACCACACAGTTGTTAGCAAAGAAAAAGTAATATAATCCTTTGAAATGACAAGATAAATTCTGCTGAATTTGACTCCATTACACAAAAATGTTGAGAGAAAGAATAGCTGACTACCACTTGGCTCAGCTTTATCGTTAGGGTTTCCTGTACTCCATTGGTACAGAATGTATAATCATTATATCAGTATTGCAAAACACACATTCTGGTGAGTTAAATGTTGACACTGCAAGATAATACTGTGATGCAACACATGGATAATCTTAATCCAATCCAAAACATTAAATAAAAATTATACCAAGGAATGTTCAGCATTGCAAGAAACTTAAATACTAAATAACTCTGGATACCATTATGTTTTCAACTATTATACTCTCAGATCTATCTGATTCCAAGCTCGGCTTCCATATCTCCCTATTACAAAGATCACTTAGTACCATCTCTCCAACTTCTTCATTCCTACCTCCGTTAACCAACTGCAGAAACTGTTGTCACTTCTACATCTGAATCATCCCAGCATTGATGCCCTTGCTACCTTCAGTTATGTTTATGCTGAACTGCCCACTATTTTAATGAACCTGACAACAGACTCCTGAAGCAGACACTCTATTCAGAGCTGTGTCATGGGAGGGGAGATTATAATGCCGTAAGAGAAAAACATTCAAGATGTGCTCAAAGCCTCCTCCAAGGAATGTAACATTCCCTCTGAATCCTGGGACGGAACATTCAAAACAGCACTGAGAGCCCTGGTCATGCCTAGAGAGCGCACTTAGGTCATGCAATGATTGCACACCCTCACAAATCACCTACTCACCTGGCACAATAACCACTTCCTCCTCGTCTATTGAAGAGTCTGCAGTTCTACATTGCCCTCATTAGCCATCTTGGAACTCACAAAACCTGAATGGAAACAGGCCATCCTTGAACTCAAGGGATTACTTGAGAACATGAGTATTTACTGCTTTCTATTGGGGATGTGATTTTTTACTTTCTTTTTCTTGGAAGTCCCCCTATCCTCTAGCATCTAAAATGAACTCCATTAATCAGAAACATTGCTGAAATCATGTCCTCTTGTGCTCGCTGATCCAGGTTAACTCATGGTCCCTCGGCATCTCCAATTTCAAATTCTCTTTCTCACTACTTATTCTACCACAGCTGAGACATAAGCAAAGCCAATATGCCCGAGTAACCTAATTAGGCACCTTCTCTCCCTCAACATGGAATCACCTGGTCTTGATTAAATTGAAATCAGCTGTGATTGGCATGTTGCCAATTTACTAAAAAAACTGAAGAAACATTTCATTAAATGAAATTCGGTAAATCGCAAACGTGACATGAAGAGTGCAATCAAAGGATTGGTGCAGTACATTTCGTTGCAAGGACAGTGGAATACCACATGGCACTTTCCACAGTACCCAATGAAGGCAGTGTTCGTATTGAAAAAAATGTTTTGATTATTTGAGCTCTTTGGGTCTGAAGTGAACCCAGGAAGAATGAGGGAGAATTGGCAGATGGAGCTAGGTGGGAGGAAAAGGGAGTGGTGGAGACAACTGATGGAGGGTAATGGCAGGGACACAAAGGCTGCAAGATCGTTTGAGTCTTTGCTGGCCACAGGCGAGGTCCTAGAGGACTGGAGAGTAACTAATGTTTAGGAAGGAACTGCAGATGCTGGTTTAAACCGAAGATAGATGCGAAAAGCTGGAGTAACTCAGCGGGACAGGCAGCATCTCTGGAGAGAAGGAATGGGTGATGTTTCGGGTCGAGACCCTCCTTCAGACTGGTTAGGGATAAGGGAGACAAGAGATATAGACGTTGATGTAGAGAGAAAGAACAATGAATGAAAGATATGCAAAAAATTAACGATGATAAAGGAAACAGGCCGTTGTTGGCTGTTTGTAGGGTGAAAACGAGAAGCAAGCGACTAGGGTGGGGAGGGATAGAGAGAGAGAGGGAATGCCGGGGCTACCTGAAGTTAGAGAAATCAATATTCATACCACTGGGCTGTAAGAAAATAACTGCAGATGCTGGTACAAATCGAAGGTATTTATTTCACAAAATGCTGGAGTAACTCAGCAGGTCAGGCAGCATCTCAGGAGAGAAGGAATGGGTGATGTTTCGGGTTGAGACCTTTCTTCACACTGATGTCAGGGGGGCAGGACATAGGAAGGATATAGGTGGAGACAGGAAGATAGAGGGAGAACTGGGGAGGGGAAGAGAGGGACAGAGGAACTATCTAAAGTTGGAGAAGTCAATGTTCATACCGCTGGGCTGCAAGCTGCCCAAGTGAAATACGAGATGCTGTTCCTCCAATTTGCTTTTAGCCTCACTCTGTCAATGAAGGAGACCTAGGACAGAAAGGTCTGTGTGGGAATGGGAAGGAGAATGAAAGTGTTTAGCAACCGCGAGATTGGGTAAGTTCAGGCGGACTAAGCGAAGGTGTTCAGTGAAACGATCGCCCAGTCTACTTGCCGATGTATAAGAGTCCACATCTTGAACAACAGATACAGTAGATGAGGTTGGAGGAGGTGCATGTGAACTTCTGCCTTACCTGAAAGGACTGTCGGGGTCCCTGGACAGAGTTGAGGGAGGAGGTATAGTGGGTACAGTGGGTTTGTTATAAACGTCACGGGTGTTGCATCTTCTGCATCGCAGGAGAAGGTGCCTGGTGAGGGGATGGTTTGGGTGACTGGGAAAGGACGAGTTAACCAGGGAGTTGCGGAGGGAACGGTCTCCGCGGAAGACGGAAAGGGATGGAGATGGGAAAATGTGGCTGGTGGTGGGATCCTATTGGAAGTGGCGGAAATTTTGGAGGATTATGTGTTGTATGCGATGGCTGATGGGGTGAAAGGTAAGGACAAGGGAGACTCTGTCTCTGTTGCGACTGCGGGGAGGGGGAGCAAGGGCGGACCTGTAGGGTACAGAGGAGACACGAGTGATGGCCTCATCTATGATGGGAGAGGGAACTCCCGTTCCCTAAAGAATGAGGACATTTTGGACATCCTGGTACGGAACACCTCATCTTGGGCGCAGATGTAGCGTAGACGGCGGAATTGGGAGTAGGGGATATAGTCTTTGCAGGAAACAGGGTGGGAAAAAGTGTAGTCGAGATGGTTGTGGGAGTCAGTGGGTTTGTTATAAACGTCAGTCGATTGTCTATTTCCTGTGATGGAGACTGAGATCAAGAAAAGGGAGGGAGGTGTTGCAGATGGCCCAAATAAATTTGAGTGCAGGATGGAAATTGGTGGTGAAGTAGTTAATGTTGTTCCTTTATTTAAGAAGGGAAGTAGAGAGAATCCAGGGAATTATAGGCCGGTGAGCGTCGGTAGTAGGGAAGCTATTGAAGAGGACACTTTGGAATCGGATCTACCCTCATTTGGAGAACAGATTAATTAGTGACAGTTAGCATGGCTTTGGAGATGGCAGGCCATATCTTATGAACTTGATCAAGTTTTTAAGAGGAGGTGACGAAGGAGATCGATGAGGGTAGGGACGTGGTTGTTGACTACTTGGATTTTAGTAAATCATTGGTAAAATCCCCCATGGTCTAATGATCCAAAAGATTAAGATGCACGCAATTAACAGTGATTTGGTTGTATGGATTCGGAACTGGCTTACTGATAGACGACAGAGGGATGTGGTGGAACGACAATATTCAGGCTGGAAGTCTGTGACCAGTGGAGTTTTGCAGGGATCTGTATTGGAACCTCTGTGTGTATATGTGGGTACATAGGTAGGTAGGTAGATACGTAGCAGAATGACTTGGACATAAATGTAGACTGGTTGGTTGGTAAGTTTGCAGATGACACTAGGGTTGCAAGGTCACAGTTTGTGAGGAAAGCGGTCAAGGTATACAGCAGGATATAGATCAACTGCAGAAATGGGTGGAGAAATGGCAGATGAAGTTTAATCCGAGCAAGTGTGAGGTGTTGCACCTTGGGAGGTGCAATGAAAGGGGAAATATACAATTATTGGCATGACCCTCAACAACATTGATGTTCAGAGAGATCTTGGGGACCAAGCCCACAACTCCCTGAAACTGGCATTGTAAATAGAGAGAGTGGTAAAGAAGGCATTTGGTATGCTTGCCTTCATAGGTTTGGGCATCGAGTATAAGAGTCAAGATGTCATGATGCAATGTTATAGGACATTGGTTAGACCACATTTGGAATATTGCGTGCAGTTCTGGTTGGCCCATTACAGGAAGGGTGTGGAGGCTTTGGAAAGAGTGCAGAGGAAGTTTACCAGGGATGTTGCCTCGATTAGGGACAGACTTAGATCAATTTCGCTGGAACATCAGAGGTTGTGAGGCCTGTTAGAAGCATATAAAATTATGAGTCAGAAACTTTTTCCAGGATGGAAAACTAAAATACTAGAGGGCATAGCTTTAAGTTATAAGGCAAAGTTTAAAGAAGACGTGCATGCAACTTTTATTATACAGAGGGTGGTGAGTGCCTGGAACGTGCATTGGGAGTTGAGGCAGATACAATAGTGGCATTTAAGAGGTTTTTGGATATGCAGGGAATGGAGGGATATGGATTATGCACAGGTAGATAAGAGATGGTCTTGGCATCGTGTTCGGCACAAATATTGTGGGCCGAAGGGCCTGTTCTTGTGCTGTACTGTTCTATGTTCAAAATGCTGGAATCTGATCAGCAAGAATCAGTAAGCACGAGGGGATCCAGTGGGTGACATGTGTGGGTAGTAGGTGGATGGAACCAAGAGGGGGAGAACGACAGAGATACGTGATGGGGGAGGGAGAGGAGGGATTGAAAGGAGAATATATGAAAGGGAATAAAGATGGGAAGACCAGAGATAGATCGGAAGGAGATCGAGAGGGGAAATACAGGAGACAAAGGTGACCTGAGATTGGAAAATTCAATGTTCATACCACTTGGTTGTAGACTACCCCAAATATGAGGTGCTGTCCTTCTAGTTCAGGATGGCTTACCCTGGCAGTGGAAAAAGCCAAGGACAGACAGGACGGTGTGGGAATAGGAAGGGTAGTTCAACACGCATGTAACCGGGAATTTGGGACAGCTATTGCAGACAGAATCAGGTGTTCTGTAAGAACACCTCAGTCTGTGCTTGGTCACGCCAATTTAGTGGAGGCCACATTGGGAGTACTGAATGCAGTAAATGAGATTGGAAGTGCACGAGATTCATCCTTCCTTGATCCACCATCACCAACTGGCCCCATCTCACTTCTCTTTATACTGGCTATCTTCCCTATCCATTCTCAGTCTTGTTACGTCTTGACCCGAAACATTGACAATTTCTTTCACTCCCGCAAATACTATTCAACCCCCTAAGTTTCTCCAGAAGTTAATTTTTGCTCCAGCGTCTAAAACTTGTCTCCAAATATTTTGGGATTTATGTTGGAAGTAAATGATGTGGCCAGTTTGAAAAATCTGACTGAGAATAACGGGGACCTTGATGTTGGAGATGCTAGCCTGGGAGAGGAGACTGATGGCAGTTTATTTGTCACGCTGGTAAATTTTGAGAGACATTGTTGGTGGTAATTTTCCATTGCCTTGAACTGCCTGTTCTAGATCTTCCATGTCTCAGAACCATAGAAAAGGGCAAGAATTACTGCCACTTATTTGACCGCGCAGTTTGTACCAGGTCTGAGGAACTTGAATCCACAGCATGAATACAGTTACAAACTGATAAATGTTAATAGATAATAATTCAGAAGAATTGGAAATAACAATTCACACATCATGATTAGGCACTATAGGGAGAAAATGTGGGTAGACAAAATAAAAAGAGAAGTGGAATGTCCCACTCCAGTGACACGAGCCCACAAACCTAGGTTGACCTTCGAGTGTGAGAGTGTCGAAGGCATCATTTCTAGGTTGTCTGCTTTAACTGGAATAAAACATGTCATGACACTGCTTTGGAATTATCAGAATGTTGTCCCAATGGGATAACCAAGATTCATCTGTAATTCAATATTTCTCTAAATAAGATGTTTAATCATTGTCCTGCTGGTGTTTATAGAAGCTTAATATATTTAGTTATTACTTGTTTCCTTCCGTAAGAATACATCCTTATTATTTTAAACAGCTATATTTTTAGCTTTTCACCCAACTAAATTTCTGCATCAGGCAGCAGCAGCATCCTGTCCGAGAGCATGGGGTAGAATTAATTCCTAAAACTGATACAAATCCAGCAGTGGTCATTTATATCACACAGAGTGTAGCTCAGTCATGCAAAATGTATCATGTTGTTGACACTGAACTCCTCCCTATCAAGTTCAATATAGTACATGTTCCGAACTACAGTGCCCTCCATAATGTTTGGGACAAAGACCCATCATTTATCTGTAATTCGACAAGTCGGAAACAGGTGAATTGATCATAGGGAACAAGGAGATGGCAGACCAATTGAACAAATACTTTGGTTCTGTCTTCACTAAGGAAGACATAAACCGTCTGCCGGAAATAGCGGGGGACCGGTGGTCTAATGAGATGGAGGAACTGAGGGAAATCCAGGTTAGTCGGGAAGTGGTGTTAGGTAAATTAAATGGATTAAAGGCAGATAAATCCCCAGGGCCAGATAGGCTGCATCCCAGAGTGCTTAAGGAAGTAGCCTCAGAAATAGTGGATGCATTAGTGATAATTTTTCAAAACTCTTTAGATTCTGGAGTAGTTCCTGAGGACTGGAGGGTAGCTAATGTAACCCCACTTTTTAAAAAGGGAGGGAGAGAGAAAACGGGGAATTATAGACCAGTTAGCCTAACATCGGTAGTGGGGAAAATGCTAGAGTCAGTTAGTAAAGATGTGATAGCATCACATTTGGAAAGTGGTGAAATCATCGGACAAAGTCAGCATGGATTTACCAAAGGCAAATCATGTCTGACGAATCTTATAGAATTTTTCGAGGATGTAACTAGTAGAGTGGATAAGGGAGAACCAGTCGATGTGTTATATCTGGACTTTCAGAAGGCCTTCGACAAGGTCCCACATAGGAGATTGGTGTACAAACTTAAAGCACACGGTATTGAGGGTTCAGTTTTGAGGTGGATAGAAAATTGGTTGGCGGACAGGAAGCAAAGAGTAGGAATAAACGGGTCCTTTTTGGAATGGCAGGCAGTGACGAGTGGGGTACCGCAAGGCTCAGTGCTGGGACCCGAGTTATTTACAGTGTATATTAATGATTTGGACGAGGGAATTGAATGCAACATCTCTAAGTTTGCGGATGACACGAAGCTGGGTGGCAGTGTTAGCTGTGAGGAGGATGCTAGGAGGCTGCAGAGTGACTTGGATAGATTAGGCGAGTGGGCAAATGCATGGCAGATGCAATATAATGTGGATAAATGTGAGGTTATCCACTTTGGCAGCAAGAACAGGAAAGCAGAGTATTACCTGAATGGTGACCGATTGGGAGAAGGGGAGATGCAACGTGACCTGGGTGTCATGGTGCACCAGTCATTGAAAGCAAGCATGCAGGTGCAGCAGGCAGTGAAGAAAGCGAATGGTATGTTGGCATTCATAACAAGAGGATTTGAGTTTAGGAGCAGGGAGGTTCTGCTGCAGTTGTACAGGGCTTTGGTGAGACCGCACCTGGAGTATTGTGTGCAGTTTTGGTCTCCTAACCTGAGGAAAGACGTTCTTGCCTTAGAGGGAGTACAGAGAAGGTTCACCAGATTAATCCCTGGGATGGCGGGACTTGCATATGAGGAAAGACTGGATAGACTGGGCTTGTACTCGCTGGAATTTAGAAGACTGAGGGGGGATCTTATAGAAACATATAAAATTCTTAAGGGGTTGGAGAGGCTAGATGCGGGAAGATTGTTCCCGATGTTGGGGGAGTCCAGAACCAGGGGTCACAGCTTAAGGATAAGGGGGAAGTCTTTTAGGACCGAGATGAGAAAACATTTCTTCACACAGAGAGTGGTGAGTCTGTGGAATTCTCTGCCACAGAAGGTAGTTGAGGCCAGTTCATTGGCTATATTTAAGAGGGAGTTAGATGTGGCCCTTTTTGCTAAAGGGATCAGGGGGTATGGAGAGAAGGCAGGTACAGGCTACTGAGCTGGATGATCAGCCATGATCATATTGAATGGCGGTGCAGACTCGAAGGGCCGAATGGCCTACTCCTGCACCTATTTTCTATGTTTCTATGTTTATTTATTTGCCTCTGTACTCCTCAATTCGAGATTTGTAATAGAAAAAATCACATGTGGTTAGAGTGCACATTGTCAGATTTTAATAAAGGCCATTTTTATACATTTTGGTTTCACCATGTAGAAATTACAGCTCTGTTTATACATAGTCCCCCATTTCAGGGCACCAATAATGTTTGGGACACATGGCTTCACGGGTGTTTGTAATTGTTCAAGTGTGTATAAAGGCCTCCTTAATGCAAGTATAAGAGAGCTCTCAGCACCTCGTCTTTCCTCCAGTCTTTCCATCACCTTTTATTGCTGTTTATCAACATGAGGACCAAAGTTGTGCCAATGAAAGTCAAAGAAGCCATTATGAGACTGAGAAACAAGAATAAAACTGTTAGAGACATCAGCCAAACAGGCTTACCAAAATCAATTGTTTGGAACATCATTAAGAAGAAAGAGAGCACTGGTGAGCTTACTAATCGCAAAGGGACTGGCAGGCCAAGGAAAACCTCCACAGCTGGTGACAGAATTCTCTCTATAATAAAGAAAAATCCCCAAACACCTGTCCGACAGATCAGAAACTCTCTTCAGGAGTCACGTGTGGATTTGTCAATGATCACTGTCCGCAGAAGACTTCATGACCAGAAATACAGAGGCTACATTGCAAGATGCAAACCACTGGTTAGCAGCAAAAATAGGATAGCCAGGTTACAGTTTGCCAAGAAGTACTTCAAAGAGCACCACAGTTCTGGAAAAAGGTCTTGTGGACAGATGAGACGAAGATTAATTTATATCAGAGTGATGGCAAGAGCAATATAAGAAGATAACTGCAGATGCTGGTACAAATCGAAGGTATTTATTCACAAAATGCTGGAGTAACTCAGCAGGTCAGGCAGCATCTCGGGAGAGAAGGAATGGGTGACGTTTCGGGTCGAGACCCTTCTTCAGACTGATGTCAGGGGGGCGGGACAAAGGAAGGATATAGGTGGAGACAGGAAGATAGAGGGAGATCTGGGAAGGAGGAGGGGACGGGAGGGACAGAGGAACTATCTGAAGTTGGAGAAGTCGATGTTCATACCACTGGGCTGCAAACTGCCCAGGCGAAATACGAGGTGCTGTTCCTCCAATTTCCGGTGGGCCTCACTATGGCACTGGAGGAGGCCCATGACAGGAAGGTCAGACTGGGAATGGGAGGGGGAGTTGAAGTGTTCGGCCACCGGGAGATCAGTTTGGTTAATGCGGACCGAGCGCAGGTTCTTCAGCGAAGCGAAGCGATTGCCGAGCCTGCGCTTGGTTTCGCCGATGTACATAAGTTGACATCTAGAGCAGCGGATGCAATAGATGAGGTTGGAGGAGGTGCAGGTGAACCTTTGTCTCACCTGGAAAGACTGTTTGGGTCCTTGGATGGAGTTGAGGGGGGAGGTAAAGGGACAGGTGTTGCATCTCATGCGGTTGCAGGGGAAAGTGCCCGGGGTTGGGGTGGTTTGGGTAGGAAGGGACGAGTGGACCAGGGAGTTACGGAGGGAACGGTCTCTGCGGAACACAGAGAGGGGAGGGGATGGGAAGATATGGCCAGTGGTGGGGTCCCGTTGTAGGTGACGGAAATGTTGGTGGATGATTTGTTGGATCCACTGGCTGGTGGGGTGGAAGGTGAGGATGAGGGGGATTCTGTCCTTGTTGCGAGTGTGGGGAGGGGGAGGGGGAGCAAGAGCGGAGCTGCGGGATGTAGAAGAGACCCTAGTGAGAGCCTCATCTATAATGGAGGATGGGAAGCCCCGTTTCCTGAAGAACGAGGACATCTCTGAAGCCCTAGTGTGAAACGCCTCATCCCGGGCGCAGATGCGGCGTAGGCGGAGGAATTGGGAGTAGAATTGAGAGCAAGAGCAAAGTATGGAGGAGAGAAGGAACTGCCCAAGATCCAAAGCATACCACCTCATCTGTGAAACATGATGGTGGGGGTGTTATGGCCTGGGCATGTATGGCTGCTGATGGAACTGGCTCACTTATCTTCATTGTTGAAACAACTGCTGATAGTAGTCGCATAATGCATTCTGAAGTGTATAGACACATCCTATCCGCTCAAGTTCAAACAAATGCCTCAAAACTCATTGGCCGGCGGTTCATTCTACTGCAAGACAATGATCCCAAACATACTGCTAAAGCAACAAAGGAGTTTTTCAAAGCTAAAAAATAGTCAATTCTTGAATGGCCAAGTCAATCACCTGGTCTGAACCCAATTGAGCATGTCTTTTATATGCTGGAGAAAACTGAAGGGGACTAGCCCCAAAACAAGCATAAGCTAAAGATGGCTGCAATACAGGCCTGGCAGAGCATCATCAGAGAAGACACTCAGCAATTGGTGATGTCCATGAATCGCAGACTTCAAGCAGTCATTGCATGTAAAGGATATGCAACAAAATACTAAACATGACTACTTTCATTTACATGACATTGCTGTGTCCCAAACATTATGGTGCCCTGAAATGGGGGGACTATGTATAAATGCAGCTGTAATTTCTCCATGGTGAAGCTAAAATGTTCGAAAATGGCCTTTATTAAAATCTGACAATGTGCACTTTAATCACATGCGATTTTTTTTCTATTACAAATCTCAAATTGTGGAGTACAGAGGCAAATAAATAAATGGTGGGTCTTTGTCCCAAACATTGTGGAGGGCATTGTAGCTGATCTTGGGTAAGAGTGACTGCAGATTTTTATTTCTCCCAGATATGGGGATGAAGGTTTCATGTTAGGCAGTGGAAGTTTGATAAAGAAAGGTAAGGTAAATTGATGTAAGTGAGACTTGAGAGATCCATGCAATCCTACCTCATCATCTCAGCTGCTCTAGAAAAGATGGGAGAGAATTTAAATGAGGATAAAAATTATGGGGGAAAACAAACCCAAAGATTTCAAAATATACTTGGGGAAAGGGCAGAAGAACTCAATCGGTACTTGAAGAATTGGCTCAAGCACTGTGGACCTCTGAATCATCTTCCTCAGTATTTTCATCTTTCCTTTTCTCCAGCTCCTTCAGCCAATGATCTAATATTCTTGTGGTCCAGCAACTCTATGCTTGGGCATCAATTATTTAAAAATGGCCTCACCAATGATGAATTAAGAACCAGTGCAATGAAAATGCAATTACAATAAACTCTCGTTTTAACGGATCTCTTTAGAATGGATTTCAATTATAGCGAACCAAACTGTTGTCGACCGAGTTTGTTGTTTAACGGAATGACCACTAGGTAGGTGGAGCAAAAAGGGAAAGATAGATCAGGCATGATTGAATGGCGGAATAGTCTTGATGGGCCAAATGGCCTAATTCTGCTCCTATCACTTATGAACAGTCACAGAGCATGGAAACAGGCCCTTCGGCCCAAATTGTCCACACCAGCCAACATGTCCCAGCTGCTCTAGTCCCACCTGCCCACTTTTGGCCCATATCTCTCCGAACCTGTCCTATCCATGCATCTGCTAACCGTTTCTTAAACGTTGGGATAGTCCATGTCTCAACTACCTCCTCTGACAGCTCATTCCATACACCCACCACCCTTTGTGTGAAAAGGTTACCCCTCGGATTCTATTAAATCTTTTCCCCTTCACCTTAAGCCTAGGTCCTCTGGTCCCTGATTCAACTACTCTGGGCAAGAAACTCTGCATCTACCCAATCTATTCCTCTCATGATTTTATACACCTTGATAAGATTACCCCTAATCCTCCTGCACTCCAAGAATAGGGTCTCAGCCTGCGCAACCTCAGAATACTCTCATAACTTTCCAACTACAGATGTTGTTCACTGGCCTATCGTTCCCAGCATTTCCCCCGCATTTCTTGAATAGAAGCACAACATTTGCCACCCTCCAGTCTTCCGGCAGCTCTCCTATATTTAAAGATGACTCGTAAATTTCAACCAGGGCTCCCACAATTTCCTCTAGTTTCCACTCCAGGTTGTGCAATTCTGTGGCTTATAGTGGGAGGAAAAATAAATAACGTGGAATATATTTCAAATTATTCTTGTTTAAAACCTGTCACATGTGACAAAAGTGAGAAATCTAAAACATATACTTGTAAGATTTTTGTCCAAATTTAAGATTTCCAGCATTTGTAGCATTTTACTTTATATATTTAGTCAAGGGCAAGCAGGGCACACAAGATTGAAACGTAGACACTTTAAGCAGACTTAAGGTGTCAGCAGGTGCGGCCGAGGAAGCGGCTGGGGGTGGTGTCGGCAGTCCAGCCTGGCAGCCGTTCGATAGGTCTGCATGCTATATCCAAAATCCAAAGAGGTCCATAAAAATGAGGGTTTACTGTAACTGCAGTGGAAAGGTGCTGAAGTGATTCACCAGGATGTTACGAGGAATGACTCATTTCAGACTAGAGAAGAGACCGGACAGGCTATATGTGGATAACTTGATGTAGCATAACACATATTTGTACTCACACACACCTGCCCTCACCCACCATTTTTAAAAGTTACTAGCAAAGCGGGCCCGTTGGGCCCGTCCCCACACCCCCCATTCTCTCCTCCCCCAGCCCCACTCTTACTCTCCCCACACTCTCCCCTTTGGCCCGTCCTCTTAGGGTTTCCATTGTAACCGGGAGGGGGGGAGGGAGTGAAGGGGGGAGGGAGGGAGAGGGAGGTTTGGGGGAGGGAGGTGTGGAGGGATCGAGGGGGAGGGAGTGGTGGAGGGAGGGAGGTGTTGAGGATGGAGGGGGGGAGGGAGGGGGGGGTGATGAGAGATCGGGTGGTATGTTATTGTCATTGAGGTTTAAAAAAAAAATGACCTGTGCAACAACAACAAAAAATCAGTACTTAATAGAGCAGGTCTACAGCCAGCTTTATTCTTTGTCTGTAAGGTGTTCCTGTGCTATGATACAATCACGTGGGTAGAGTCAAAAAGGCACTCCCTCATTAGTGGGGTAAACCTGTACGTTGTTGGAATGTGAGAGGAAACCGGAGCACCCGGTGAAAACCCCACATGGTCATAGGGAAAAAAGTGTGTGTGTCCCTTTATCATTTTGCAAAATGAATAGTGTGGGAGCAACGTGCATAGAGCAAATCACGTGAATGATCAGGTTTATCGTTTCTTAATGATTTGCATTATTTTTCTGATTTTTGCAAGAAATACCAAATGGAATTTTATTGTAGACACAAAAAAAATGCTGGAGTAACTCAGCAGGACAGGCAGCACCTCTGGAGAGAAGGAATGGGTGAAGAAGGGTCTTGACCCAAAACGTCACCCATTCCTTCTCTCCAGAGATGCTGCCTGTCCTGCTGAGTTACTCCAGCATTTTGGGTCTACCTTCAATTTAAACCAGCATCTGTAGTTCTTTCCGACACCTAGGAATTTTATTGTACGTTTTTAATGATTGCTGCACCCCCACCTCTTTCCTGGCAGATGGTACATCCCACTCATTTTGTTTGAATAAACTGGGAGTGGAACTGACTTTATCTGGTTTGATCAGGAGATACAGGAACGGCTGTGTTTCTTTTCATGCTTATAAAAACTACTCAAAAGATGGGGGGAAATTTGGACTGTTAACATGATGTTTGTATAATCACGCCACGTTATAGCAAATGTCACATTATAGCAAATAGCATATTTAAAACATTTTTTTAAAGAATCACATCTGGCCTGAAATCACTTACGAAATTATTTAGGACACTTATTTCCAAATACGAGTAGTTCATGAACACTGTGCTTGTTACTATGTAAAGTGGTTTATAAAAAGCATCAAAAGCCTAGAAAAGTGACCGGAGGAAATCTCTCTTATCCATCTCTCCGTTCCCTCGTGTAAACCCTCCCCCAAATCCAAAGAAAAGAAAAACAGCAAAACAGAACCGTTCATGAACTAAACCTCAGCATCAGAGAAAGCAGTGAATTCATAATGCCAACTCTTGTTTAACTCCCGCCTATCTCCTTTTTATAAGAGTAGGCAGCTTTCTACCTTGCCAGGCAGCAATAAACACACATTAGAAATGATTAATGAGGGGCCTGATGAGGGCTGGCATTTCGTTTCATTCCACTTCCTTCAAGAACAGAGGGACCCTTGCCAAGCCCTGTCTGCTCAGTTCTGCTCACGTGACCTGAAATGCCTCTGGGAATCATTTCTGCAAATACAGCTGAATAGCAGTTAAACCTCGCCTTGCAGGGGTATATCAGTTAACACGCAGCTGTTGTTGATAACACCCTGCGGGGGGCCCCCAGCCAGAGTGCCGAGTTTTAAGTCTCAGTGCAGCAGCTTCTTTCCCTTTTCTTCCTTTGTTTTTCCACACGTTTTGAAGTTCAATTTTCTGCTGATAAATGGATCAGTTCAATCCTAAAGTTGCCGAGGAAGATACGAGGACCTTGACAGCCTCTTTGTCTCCGATTTCTACCTCTTTTAAGCAGGAAAAGGAACCTGATCATGAAAACAATGAAGACTGCTTACTGACAAAGGAAGAGGGCAAAGTCCAGTCTGGCAAACACGGTATGGAGAAGGAGCTGCTGGCTTTACAACAAGATAGTGGAATTCCATACAACACCAAAAAGGCAACAGCCTGGGGTGTCAGAGTTTGGGATGAATGGGGCAAAACTCGCAACAGTTACATTATGGAACAGGGCGTCCAGCGCAATGAGCTCTACCTTTATGTGCCAGAACTCTGCTATGAAATAACCCATGATGAACTTAATTTCTGGTTGTGCAAGTTTGTGCTCGAAGTACGGAGGCAAGATGGCTCAGAATATCCACCCAACTCTCTCCGTCTCCTATGCTGTTCAATCCTGCGCCACCTGCGGGAAAATTGCAGGCGATCAGATATTGATTTCTTCAACAAACTCAAACCGGATTTTGTCGTGTTCCGAGCCACACTGGATAATCGGATGAAGCAGCTCCAGCGGTTGGGTATTGGGCTAGTCAGGAAGCAAGCCCAGCCATACACAGAAGATGATGAGGAGAGACTGTGGCAAGTTGTCTTTCACCTCTGTGATGCAAAAAGCTACAGTTATGCTGTCTACTTCTATGTCTGCAAGGTTTTTGCCCTCTGTGCAGCCAAGGACCACCATAAACTAACAGTTGACCAGTTCGAGTTTGGATGTGATATGATCAATGAGTATGTGGAGTTTACTGGCAGACCTAGTAATCCTCAAGATAGCCTTGAAAAGTTGAAAATTGTCCAGACAAGACAGTATGCTGATTCCCCAAACCCAAGATGTATAGTCTCTCTACTGCGGCGCTACCTTAGTATGATTCCCCTTGAAGGTTCTTTCTACCGCCGTCCCGTTCCTGGCACCATGCAGTTCTCAGAACAGGCAATAGGAGTTCACACTTTGGAAAGATATTCCAAGGAGATATGTGAAGCTGCGGGAATTTCAGGACACCACACGGGCCATTCAGGAAGGGTAAGAAATAAAAAATATTTGTTTTTGTTTGATAAAATACATCTCTTGACGCTCCGGAACACATCATCAGTGATGTAACCTGGGGTCATTGGGTGTTTCGGGTCTTTCAACATCAGACACCCTCGCCTGGGCGACCCAGCCGTGGTTGATCAGACCACGACTTGTGTTCAGGTGGCATTCGCTCCTCCCCATGGACCTCCTCTCCTGATCCAGAGCCATCTCGAGGCTTTCTCCGCTGCCTCTGTGGTGTTCTTGGTGAATCTTCTCTCCATTCCGGTGATGCCCAGTGCACTCAAGGTTTTGTAGAGCAATTGCCCAGCAAAACCTCTACAGCCAACCTCGATGGGCATACACCTTGCCTTCCAGCCCTGCTTACGGCAGTCTATGACCAGCTCTTCATACTTGGTCTCCTTCCTCTCGTGGGCCTTCTCCAGACGGTCCTCCCACGGCACTGTCAGTTCCAACAAGACGATGTTTTTGGTCGCCTCTGAGACCAGGAGGATGTCTGGCCTCAGGGTGGTCAAGGCGATGAGCCGTGGAAACTTCAGCTGTTTCACCAGGTCTACAGAACGCTTGCAGTCCTACGCAGTCACCAGAATTCCTGACGGATTCTTGGCTGCCGTGGTTCTTGGCAGCTGCACTCCAGCTTTCACAAAGGTGCTCATCTGCAGCTGCTGATTCCCAAGCTGATGGCTTCTGCAATGGGTTTCAGAACCTGGTTGTGACGCCAGGTGTACTGGCCCTGCCCAAGAGCCTTTGGGCAGCAGCTCATGATGTGTTCCAACGTCCTCTTGCCTGAGTATTGCGGACAATCCGGAGATTCCGCTTTGCCCCGGATGAAGAGGTTCGATGGGCTGGGCAGGACATCATACACTGCCTGGACTAGGAACTTGATACACTGTGGTTCAGCCTGCCAGAGCTCAGTCCACGTGACTTTTCGGTCCATGGCCTGCTCGCACCTTGTCCAAGCCTCCTGCTGCCTCAAGCCAACCTCTACTAGACCTCTCCTTCTCTGCCCTCACTTCCTCCTGGACCAGCCTGTGCCTCTCCTTCCCCTTGGCTCTGTTAAACTGGGGTGTTGGGAAGGTTCCCAAACCAGCTCTTCCCCGAGTCACTGCTCCCACCAAGACTCTGTGGCGTATCCGAGACTCCGCTTGCAGCACAGTTTTGCTAGCTCTCCACTTCCTCCCAGCTTTCACCTCCACCCCTGCCTGAGCCACCTTGGGGTCGCTGGAGTCCCTGCACAGCATCACCTCTCTGGCCTGAGTCACCTTAAACTCCTCCTCTAGGGACTTCAGGGGCAGCTGGAGCTTGGTGTTATTACTGTAAAGAGCGATGCTGCTAAGGCTCCTGGGCAATCCCAGCCACCTCCTGAGGAAGCTGCTGACTTTCCTCTCCAAGCTCTCTACAATGGAGATTGGGACTTCGTAGACAAGCAGTGGCCAGAGTATCCTTGGCAGGATACCATGCTGGTAGATCCACACCTTGAACTTGCCAGGAAGCCCTGACCAGTCCACCGCTCTCAACCAGCTCCTGACAGGTTGCCAGGGCTGATGCTGTATCCTTCAGGCTGCTGTTACACACCTTGCCAAGACTCTTCATTGGCCTTCGGAGACAGTTGGGATTGGTGTCCCTTCAATGCTGAAGCGGAACCTGTCCATGACGTTGCCCTTCTTCAGCACCAGTGACCTTGATTTTCCTGGCTTAAACCTCATCCTTGCTCATCCAATCAGTTTCTCCAACCCTTGCAGGATCCACCTGCCTCCCGGCACTGACTCAGTGGTGACAGTCAGGTCGTCCATGAAGGCCCTGATTGGTGGTTGGCGTATTCCTGACTTAGTCCGAGGGCCCCGGCACTCTGGTTCAGCAGACTTGACGATCATGTTCCATCGCCACGGTAAAAAGGATCACAGAGATGGTACAGCCTGTGATGATCCCAACTTCCAGTCTGTGCCACTCTGATGTTACCGACCCTGCTGTGACTCTCGTGCTGAACTGGTTGTAATAGTCCAGGATGTGATCTGCCACTTTGCCCGACTGTCTGAATCAGTTTGTGTGGGATGGAGCCGTAGGTGTTGGCCAGGTCAAGCCAGAGCACTGTCAGGTCTCCCTTGTTCTCCCTGGCTTCTCTGATGAGCTGGGCCACCACTCCCGTGTGCTCGGGAAACCCCGGCACTCCAGATACGCCTCCCTTTTGCACTGAGGTGTTGATGTAGCCATTGTTGGAGAGGAAGTTGGTCAGCTGCCTCGCTGCTATGCTGAAGAAAATCTTGCCTTCAACGCTTAGCAAGGAGATGATCCTGAACTGGTCGATTCTCTTGGAATCTTCTTCCTTTGGGATCCAGACTCCTTCGGCGAATCGCAACTGCTGTGCCACTTTCCCTCTCCTCCAGATGACTTTCAGGATCTTCCACGGCCGTTTCAGTAACAAGGGGCAGTTCTTGTAGACCTTGTAAGGGACTTCGCTCGGGCCAGATCTTGCTCTCTTCGCAACATCCTGGACCTCTTTCAGGAGTGGCTCTCTACTGTCAAACTCCTTGATGGGTGGAGGTGGTTTTATCAGGATGTTGCACTGGCCCAGCTCCTGCTGCCTGACAGGGTCGCTGTAGGGGTCTGGATGTGTCAGTCGATCTCCTCCTTAGAGCAAACCAAACTCCCACTGTGCTTCTGCCCTAGCAGTTGTTTGGTGAAGCCAAAGGGGTTGTCTATGAAGGATGCTCGCTTCCTGGCTCTTTCCTTCCGGCATTTTCGGTGCCACTCAGCTCTACGGAGGGTCAGCAGTGTCCTCGGGATGGTTCACAGCTCAGCCACACAGCTCCTCACAGGCCTCTTTGTACTGCTTCTTGAGGAACTTCAGCTCCTGCTGGATCTTGTGGATCTTTGCTGCTCTTTGGTTCATGGTGAAGGATGTTCTGGCAGGCTTCTTCTCCACTGCTCCAAACCTTTCCACAGCTAGGCTGATGATGATTGTCACCATCGTCTGCAGCCTTCGATCCACGACTTCCTTCGCTGTTGCTTCTAGCATCTTGTCGGCGTCCTCGTCAAACTGATGCCAGGCTGCCGTCTTGCAAATCTGTGGCCATTTGACTCGAACCTTCTCCGGAGGTCTGTTCTGAGGGACTAGTTGCGCCACTTGGAGGCTTTCGGTTCTATGGGGTGCTTCCGGGCCTGGCTCCTCCTGTGTCTCACCAGGTAAGACACCTGTGCGTTGTGACGCTCCCTCTCCCTCCAAACACTTCATCCGGGTCTGGTGAAACTTCAGGCCTCAGCTGTTCTTGCAGACCTTTCCACATCTGCGATTCATACTCAATGTCAGTCGTCCATTGCCATTGGTCGTTAACCTTTGGTCTGTCAAATTGGGGTGCTCATCCGCCCCCCCCTCTCGGGCACCCCTGGGGGTATTTTTCCATGAGTTGATCTGTAGCTTGGGTCTCCTCTTCACAGAGGATGCGGTATGGGCTGCCAACCCGCCCCGTCCCGGTTGCTGTCTTTCCGAACTAAGCTATTATTAAGGAGTAAATCTAATCTCTCCTAAAATAATTTAAATCCTGGCACATGAAAGTATACATTTTCTGTTACGGAGTATTTAAACAGTGCTGGCTAAATGCGAAAGTTATCTGTATGTGGACGTTTGATCTCTCCAAGATGGACAATGACCATTCATCCCAAGAGTAAGTTAATTAGAAGATAGACACAAAAAGCTGGAGTAACTCAGCGGGACAGGCAGCGTCTCTGGAGAGAAGGAATGGGTGACATTTCGGGTCGGGACCCTTCTTCAGACTGGTTAGGGATAAGGGAAACGAGAGATATAGACCATGTTGTGGAGAGATTAAGAGCAATGAATGAAAGATACACAAAAAAGTAACGATGATTAAGGAAACAGGTCTTTTCATCTCTAGCGTTTATCCACTTATCTCCCAATAAAAAATCTTCCTCGCTTGTATCCACCCATCTCTTGCCAGGCTTTGCCCTGCCCCTGCCTGTTTGCCAACTTTATCCATCCAACTACAATAAGTCAGAAGAAGTGTCCCGACCTGAAGCATCACCTATCCATGTTTTCCAGAGATGAATGAATGAATGAATAAGTTTATTGGCCAAGTATGCATATACAAGAAATGTGCCTTGGTGCTCCGCTCACAAATGACAACCCAAACATACAGATGCTGCCTAACCCGCTGCACTTTGGGTTTTTCACTGCTAAAATGGACTTGAACAAGATTAATCAGGATTTGGATCCTTAAGTTCCACATTCAATCTAGAGAGATCGAATCAAATCTACTTAAATGCAGAAATATTCTGAGTTTTGGTGGCAAAAGAATTCCCCTTCAACAGCACATGCAAGGAAACAGATGAAACATATGGCTCATGATTGTATATCCTTTCAAATTAATGGAGGGCACTTCTCTGCTGCCAGACAGAATGTCTCTGCTACTTATAATGTACCCTTATTAAAATTCCTATCCAATTAATTCTGGGGAATTGTTTCTCCACCATTTTCACTCTGTCTAGGGGGAAATGGCAGGAAAATGAATGCATCATCCAAGCAAAGTTATACAATGGATGGCCAATTATTAATTAAACCTGCATAAATAAGCATCCAATAGAAATTAGCACTGATTAGTGAGAACTTCCAGATTATGACCTTGTGATGGAATTCTGGCTATTTTTTCTTCTATTGAACGCAGGGATTTAGTTTATTCTAAACATCTAAGTCTTTCTGACTTTCCAATAGTTATTCATATAGAATTGTTCTTCTCCATTCTGGTTTAACAGATCTCTTTTTGTATGTGTGCATGTGCAGGTCAGCAGTGCAACAACCCTGTATAATCGAGGCTTTGATGAACAGTCAATTAAAGAACGAACAGGGCCTACAAGTAGCTTGGCAAAGGGCTATAGGAGACCCTCTCTTGCTCAGATGAAGGCCATGTCAGACTGCTTGCAACCTCCAAATCCTCTCAAAAAGATTTCAGCATGTTCATCCTCATCATCTATGTCATCTGAAGATCACAGTTCTTCTCAAGATGAAGGCCCAAGCAACATCATCATCATCTCTGAAGATGGAATTGATCACCCACAAGAAATTACGACTATATTAAGCAGGCCTGAGGTTACAATCACAGAACAGAGTGGTGTACTAAAAATTGAAATACCACCTAGGAATCCCCCATTGGTGCCCTTATCTTCAGTTCATACCATTACAAAGTTAAAAATAGTGAAAGGGGACATTGTATTAGAACTAAATTTATAATATTGAATTTATTAATAGCAAATTCTACGTTCACCTGTATTCATTTTATTCTCCAATATTGCTCTTCGGTTTCTGGGGAAGTGCGATCCAAGTGTGTACTGCAGTACAATCCATGATCAATGCATCACAATTCTGATGACTAGAACATATAAGCTTGCTCCATTATCCTCCCTGTTAGCCACTTATCTAGAGAACAGTAAGAATGGATGTTGCTTTATATATTTTCTTTTCTATTTCTGAAGCTAGTTAGTACTCTTAAGTACAGATCCCTTAACAGGCTAGATAATATTCACGAGAATGTACCATGAGAGCCAGTAAGCTATCCAAATGGGAAGAAACTGCTTCCACAGTCAAGAACAATTCTCTCATATAACATCCAGACTTCCTTTCCAGCTGGAGTCAGTGGATAAGAATCATTTGGCTGATAGTAATCAAGAGCAGGTAATGGTGTTATAATTGTATCTACTCCTATCACAAATGACCCCAGTAGAGTTAGTAAGAATGGTGAGCAAAGAAATCTTTGTGGGTTGCTGCAGAGTTAGTTACAATCTGTTCATAAACTTATAGCATTCATTAATTCATTAAATGTTACTGTTAAGACTTCGTTATCTGCATAAAATCAATGTTTAATTCTGGCTCATTACCAGCACTAGTGGGATTGTACACTGGACTCGGTCTGAACCTTATCACCAGATTCCAAAATAGTGGTGCAAAGAGTTGATCACATTCAATTATCAATCCTAAATTTAAAACTAACCTTCACTGCCAGTCTAAACAATTTTGATCCTGTTCAGCCGAGCCTAAATTGTCAGAATAAAACTGTCAATTCAGTATTAAATTGTCAACTTTACTTACTGAAGTCAGAAGATGCCCAATAAAAACAAGTCCACATTAAGTCAGTAGTGACTATTTGTGCACAATAAGAAGACACTAAACTTTGAATCTAATGAAGGCATATTTACTGGTATGATATAGAGATGGTTTTGCTCTGCCTCCATCCCGCATTCTGCTCATTTTTGGGTCATTTGATGAGACAATAGGGAAATCTATTCAGTCACAAAACTGGCAGATTTGATACTGCTTTGATTGCAAGATGGAGATAAATGTGATATTAAAGAGTTCAAAAAAATAACGTCACAAAATTGGTATAGGACCACGGTTGATTACACAGAACAGGAATGCCATAAAATTCTGGTAGCATTAATGAGTATTAGACTGCTATTAACGCATACTCTATATTGCTCAAGCAATTTTGTATAGCCCATAAATTAATTTATCCCAAAAGAATAATTATAAAAATTAAACCATAACATCCTGTAGTTCTGTTTCCTTCTTCTTCTAACACCGTTTGTGCCGGAAACATTTTATATAATAAAAGAGAGGCTTAACTTTACATATTGTGTTTTATCACTTCAAAGAGGTTCATGTAAAATGAGAATAATTTTGAAAGATGACGTATGGACATTATTTTGTGCTTGGGAACAATAAATGATTTTGGACATCTAGAATTGTGGGATTATATCCTGTCGCAACAAATAAGAGGTGGCCTACATAAACTCATCAAAGAAATTAGTATTCGTGGCTACAAGGTATTCAAGAAAGGAAAGTGAGAAGAGAGTTTGTGTCGATAGACATCAAAGATACTATTTGTACTCAAAAAAATAGAACACATACTTGATGGTTTAATAACAACACATTTTTGGTGCAGAAACAAAGAAATAATAAGAATATTGATGGCCTATCAAATCGTGGAAAGCAAATAGGAGCAAAACTGCAATCAAATTTCAGAAAGATTCAAGAATTACTTTGAATTGTAATTTTTGGATACTCAAATTATCCAAGAAAAATAGAGTAATTCTGAAAATGCTCAGGACATTCCTGATCAGTGGGCTTTCCGTGCAAGTGGAAAGAAGCTGTGCTCGGTTTTGAACTGCAGAATGAAGTGAACATGAAAAGCTAATATTTTGTGAAATAATAATCACAAATTATTTGCATCAGAGTAGTTACAGAAAAAGGAAAGGAACAATAAAACATGAAAATATTAAAGTAACAGAAAATTAATTTAGGAAAGCAGAAAGGAAATTTGGCCCAGGTAGACCAGAAGCTAAATGCCTGACAGGTGGGACCTGACAAGAGTATAAACTGTAGGTGCAGGATATGCATATTATTTCAACAGGGATTCCATACATTTTAATTTTGGGTGAAAAAGAAGATATGAAACACTAGATAAGACCGATAACAAAAAGTAAACATATACAAAATACCAAGTGCATAACATGTTGGGGAACTAAGATGAATAAAAATAAAAAGGCTAACTGGAAAATAAGATTGGCCAAAGGAGCATATAAAAGATATAGGACTGGCCCACAAGTTAAAAGCAAAGTCTTAAGTTGGGGCAAGGCTAATTTTGATCGCACTAGACAGGAACTTACAACGTTTGATTGGGAGAGACCATCGACAGGCAAAGAGACATCTGGCAGGCGGAAGGCTTTTAAAATGCGAAATAGGGAGAGCTCAGGACCAACATGTTCCTGTTAGAGTGAAGGGCAAGGATTAAGCTATGCTAGCAGACATGAAATATTAGCGTGGGCTTGTACCTTTTGCCTCCACAGATGCTGACAGACCCACTGAGTTTTTACAGTGTTTTGTTTTGTGAGCATGTGATCTGCCCAGAGCTAAATGTAGCCAAACCACACAAGGACAGCAAGTTTTCTTCCCCCAAGGACACAAGTAAAACTAATTTGTTCTTTTAACATAAACTTAGTGCTGCGTCTAACCATGCTCTTGCACACTCCTCAATGAACCAAATATTGTGTTGTTTACACTGGCTCTATCAGAATCTCTCTTCAATCTGTTTTCTTGCAACATTTGGTGCTTCTTATTTCAGAATATTGCTTTTATTCATCGCAACTCTTCTCATTCCTCTTTATTCAATGATCTTCTACACTTTTGTTTATCATAAGCGTGAATGTACTTTATTTCTTGCATCCTGAGAGTACTCTTGTAGAAACTCCTCCCTTGTAAAGCACAGAAGCGCTTTCCCCTTTGTCTCCTCCCACAATTTAAAATTCAATGTTAAAATTCAACTCCAGTTACCATTTCTTGATGTATCTTACTTTTGACCTGGATTAAAGGCATTTAGAGTCCTAGTCACGGGGCACATTCTTATACAGCACAGAAACAGGCCCTTTAGCCCACTATGTACATGTCAGCCGTGAATTACCCATTAACCCCATTTACCATCTCTTTGTGTGTACCTTGTATGCCTTGGCAATTCAAGTATTTATCTACATTTTAAATGTTGTAACAGTATCTTGCTCAAGCAGTGCATTTCAGATTCCAATCACCTCTAAGTGAAAAAGTTCTTCCTCAGATACCCTCTAAACCTCTTACCCCTTAATATAATCTACTTCCTATTGTTTTGTTCCTAGATCTGTCTTCTTGATTTAAAAGAAAAATTGCCTTAAGTCTGTCAAATGCAAACTTTACTATTTTTTCAGACGTGCACAGCTGCCATACCCACCCAACATGCCAATTGATAGTAGGCAGCATACTTTTTATCTGCATCAAACATTTTAAAACTTACATTCTTAATTTCTTTCTGACAAAGGATTAACAAATTGAAACATTAATTCTCTTTCACCCTTCATAGGGGTGTGCCTGAGCCAACTATTTCTAGCTTTTATTATAATCAGAAAAATGCACTTACTGCGTGGTACTGAATCTGTTGGATCGGGCAGTGGGATAAAGTTTTCAGTGAAGTTGACGTTGCACATATCGGTACTACAGCAGCAGAAGCGGTAGGTGCCATTCTGTCTGTGGTTTGTCACCACACACTCTGGAGGATGACACTCCTCCTTTTCTCCAAAGTGAGCCCAACATCCTGATGCAGAAACAGAATAAGAAACGTAAGACCCGAGATGCTGCAAGGAGTCAGCCAGTCAACCCATTAATAGTTAAATGGTCTACTGATTTCAACCAATTAAAGAAACATAAAGGCTGAACTACTTAAAGAGCAGCATCACATTGTATCAACATTTGTTTTGCAAAATCTTAAAGTTATAGAAAAATGCAAGCACCATGACAATTGTAAATTCTCACCTTTCTAATTGCAGTTATGTCAGGGGACAGTAATTTAGGTGCACATTATTGCCAGGATATGAGAATCGAGCTGAAAACCAGTAAAGCAACCTTACCCTCTTTAAATGTTCACATTTTGGGATTTTCTACAAGTTGCTGAATAGATGAGGAGTGGGAACACCCTCAGATTGCCCAAGTTAAAATGTCTGACTAGAGATGGGCGAGGAGGGGAGAGGGGCGAGGGGGCAGAAGAGGGGCGAGGGGGGGAGAGGGGCGAGGGGGGAAGTGGGGCGAGGGGGGGAGAGGGGCGAGGGGGGGAGAGGGGCGAGGGGGGGAGGGGCGAGGGGGGGAGGGGCGAGGGGGGGGAGGGGCGAGGGGGGGGAGAGGGGCGAGGGGGGGGAGAGGGGCGAGGGGGGGGAGAGGGGCGAGGGGGGGAGAGGGGGGAGAGGGGCGAGGGGGGGAGAGGGGCGAGGGGGGGAGAGGGGCGAGGGGGGGAGAGGGGCGAGAGGGGGGGAGAGGGGCGAGGGGGGGAGAGGGGCGAGGGGGGGGAGAGGGGCGAGCGGGGGAGAGGGGCGAGAGGGGCGAGGGGGGGAGAGGGGCGAGGGGGGGAGAGGGGCGAGGGGGGGAGAGGGGCGAGGGGGGGAGAGGGGCGAGGGGGGGAGAGGGGCGAGGGGGGGAGAGGGGCGAGGGGGGGAGAGGGGCGAGGGGGGAGAGGGGCGAGGGGCGAGAGGGGCGAGGGGGGGAGAGGGGCGAGGGGGGGAGAGGGGCGAGGGGGGGCGAGGGGCGAGGGGCGGAGAGGGGCGAGGGAGGAGAGGGGCGAGGGGGGAGAGGGGCGAGGGGGGAGAGGGGCGAGGGGGGGAGAGGGGCGAGGGGGGGAGAGGGGCGAGGGGGGGAGAGGGGCGAGGGGGGGAGAGGGGCAAGGGGGGGAGAGGGGCGAGGGGGGAGAGGGGCGAGGGGGGGAGAGGGGCGAGGGGGGAGAGGGGCGAGGGGGGAGAGGGTCGAGGGGGGAGAGGGGCGAGGGGGGGAGAGGGGCGAGGGGGGGAGAGGGGCGAGGGGGGGAGAGGGGCGAGGGGGGGGGGGAGAGGGGCGAGGGGGGGAGAGGGGCGAGGGGGGGAGAGGGGCGAGGGGGGGGAGAAGGGCGAGGGGTGGCGAGGTGGGAGAGGGGCGAGGGGGAGAGGGGCGAGGGGGGAAAGGGGCGAGGGGGAAAGGGGCGAGGGGGGAAAGGGGCGAGGGGGGAAAGGGGCGAGGGGGGAAAGGGGCGAGGGGGGAAAGGGGCGAGGGGGGAAAGGGGCGAGGGGGGAGAGGGGCGAGGGGGGAGAGGGGGGGAGAGGGGCGAGGGGGGGAGAGGGGCGAGGGGGAGGGGGGGAGAGGGGCGAGGGGCGAGGGGGGGAGAGGGGCGAGGGGGGGAGAGGGGCGAGGGGGGGAGAGGGGCGAGGGGGGGAGAGGGGCGAGGGGCGAGGGGGGGAGAGGGGCGAGGGGGGGAGAGGGGCGAGGGGGGGAGAGGGGCGAGGGGTGGCGAGGTGGAAGAGGGGCGAGGGGGAGAGGGGCGAGGGGGAGAGGGGCGAGGGGGGAAAGGGGCGAGGGGGGAAAGGGGCGAGGGGGGAAAGGGGCGAGGGGGAAAGGGGCGAGGGGGGAAAGGGGCGAGGGGGGAAAGGGGCGAGGGGGGAAAGGGGCGAGGGGGGAAAGGGGCGAGGGGGGAAAGGGGCGAGGGGGGAAAGGGGCGAGGGGGGAAAGGGGCGAGGGGGGAAAGGGGCGAGGGGGGAAAGGGGCGAGGGGGGAAAGGGGCGAGGGGGGAAAGGGGCGAGGGGGGGAAAGGGGCGAGGGGGGAAAGGGGCGAGGGGGGAAAGGGGCGAGGGGGGAAAGGGGCGAGGGGGGAAAGGGGCGAGGGGGGAAAGGGGCGAGGGGGGAAAGGGGCGAGGGGGGAAAGGGGCGAGGGGGGAAAGGGGCGAGGGGGGAAAGGGGCGAGGGGGGAAAGGGGCGAGGGGGAAAGGGGCGAGGGGGGCGAGGGGGGGAGAGGGGCGAGGGGGGGAGAGGGGCGAGGGGGGGAGAGGGGCGAGGGGGGGAGAGGGGCGAGGGGGGGAGAGGGGCGAGGGGGGGAGAGGGGCGAGGGGGAGGGGGGGAGAGGGGCGAGGGGCGAGGGGGGGAGAGGGGCGAGGGGGGAGAGGGGCGAGGGGGAGAAGGGCGAGGGGGGAGAGGGGCGAGGGGGGAGAGGGGCGAGGGGGGAGAGGGGCGAGGGGGGGAGAGGGGCGAGGGGGGGAGAGGGGCGAGGGGGGAGATGGGCGAGGGGGGAGAGGGGCGAGGGGGGAGAGGGGCGAGGGGGAGAGGGGCGAGGGGGGAGAGGGGCGAGGGGGGAGAGGGGCGAGGGGGGAGAGGGGAGAGGGGCGAGGGGGGGAGAGGGGCGAGGGGGGAGAGGGGCGAGGGGGGAGAGGGGCGAGGGGGGGAGAGGGGCGAGGGGGGGAGAGGGGCGAGGGGGGGAGAGGGGCGAGGGGGGGAGAGGGGCGAGGGGGGGAGAGGGGCGAGGGGGGGAGAGGGGCGAGGGGGGGAGAGGGGCGAGGGGGGGGAGGGGAGGAGAGGGGCGAGGGGGGGAGAGGGGCGAGGGGGGGAGAGGGGCGAGGGGGGAGAGGGGCGAGGGGGGAGAGGGGCGAGGGGGGAGAGGGGCGAGGGGGGAGAGGGGCGAGGGGGAGGAGGGGGAGAGAGACTGGGGGTGTGGGGAGGGGGGAAGGAGAGGGTGCTGCACCAATGCAGGAGTGGTTTGGGCCCAACAGGTCCACGGTCTCGTATCCATTTAAATCTCTCCTTTCAATGTCCATTTAAATATTGTTATTATACCTGCCTCAACCTCTCCCTCTGGCTACTCATTCCCCATATACACATTATCCTCTGTGTGTAGGGAGGAACTGGAGATGCTGGTTTACACTGAAGGTAGACACAAAATGCTGGAGTAACTCAGCGGGTCAGATAAAAAGGAATAGGTGACTTTTTGGGTTGAGACTGTTCTTCAGACTGAGAGTTGGGGGGGGGGGGGAGGAAAACTAGTCGTATGAAAAGGTCCAGAACAATCAAAGCCGATGTCCCAGGAAAGGTGGAGCCCACAATGGTCCATCGCTGGCTGTGGAAGAGGTGATAACGAAGGGATACAAACATTTAAACTAGCAGGATGACGAGGGGTGTGGGAGGGACAGAGAAAGAGGAAATGCAAGGGTTACTTGAAATTAAGTGAAATCAATATTAATACCGCTGAGTTGTACACTGCCCATACAAAATATGAGGTCAGTTTCCTCCAATTTGCTTGTGGCCTCACTGACAGTGGAGGCGGCCCAGGACAGAAAGGCCAGTATGGGAATGGGAAGGGGAGTTAAAATGTTTGGCAACCGGGAGATCACGTGGGCCAAGGCAGACTGATGTAGGTGTTCAACGAAACACTTGGTCTCGCCGATATACAGGAGTCCACACCAAGAACAACAGATGCAGTAGATGAGGTTGGAGGAGGTGTAAGTAAACCTCTGCCACTCCTGAAAAGACTGTCAGGGCCCCTGGATGGAGTCAAACTTGTCAAAGACCTTGTTCAAGTTAATATGAGGACACTCCTGTCCTCATTGACCTTCGTGGTTAATCCTTCCAAAATCTCAATCCAATTCCTGAGACATAATCTCCCACACACACAACTGTGCTGACTACCCCTAATCATCGTGGGACTGCACGGTGGCGCAGTGGTAAAGTTGCTGCCTTACAACACCAGGGACCCGGGTTCGATCCTGACTATGGGTGCTGTCTATACGGAGTTTGTACGTGGATTTTTTCTGGGATCTCCTTTCCTCCCACACTCCAAAGATGTACAGGATTGTAGGTTAAATGACCTGCCAGAAATGTACAATTGTCCCTAGTGTGTAGGATAGTGTTAATGTGCTGGTTGGCGCAGACCCAGTGGCTCCACCTTTCCTGGGACATCGGCTCCGATTGTTCTGGACCTTTTCATATGACTAGTTTCCCCCCCCCCCCTAACTCTCAGTCTGAAGAACAGTCTCAACCCAAAAAGTCACCTATTCCTTTTTATCTGACCCGCTGAGTTTCTCCAGCATTTTGTGTCTACCTGTTTCCGCATTGTATCTCTAAACTAAACTAAACCCGTTTTTCCAAATACATATTTATCTTAACTCATGGAATCCCTTCCAGTAACATACCTACCACACATGGTAAGCTTACTGGTTTATAGTTCCCAGGTTTTTCTTTGCAGCCCTTCTTTAATAAAGACGCAACATTACCAACCTCGTCACCCAGCACCTCACTCATGACTAACGATGATGCACATATTTCACACTGGGCTCCTGCAATTTCTTCTCTAGATTCCCACAACGTTCATAAGTTCAAAAGTGATAGTAGCAGAATTAGGCCATTCAGCCCATCAAGTCTACGCCATTCAATCATGGCTGATCTATCTTCCCCTCTCAAACCGCATTTTCTGCCTCCTCCCTATAACCCCTGACACCCTTGTTTGTTTTTGTATGCACCTAATCAAGCCCCGGATAATTTATCCAAAATAAACCATCTGCTATTCCTTGATCATTTGGTCTAGTTGATCAAGATCCCATTCGACTTGTAGATAAGCTTCTTCATTGTCCACTATACCACCAATCCTAGTGTCAACCACAAATCTACTAACCATTCCACCTACATTCATATCCAAATCATTAACATAAATAATGAACAACAGTGGAGTCAGCACCAATCCCTGCAGTACACCATTTATTACAAACCTTTGGATCTGGAAAATCACCCCTCTACCTCTACCCCTACCCCCTCCCCCCACGCTCAGTCTCCTACATTGAAGCCACTTTTATATCCAATTGGCAAATGATCCAACCTTCCAGACCAGCCTACCACGAGGAGCTTTATCAAAGGAGGATATCAAACACTTGCCCTCTTCTGAGCGCGAGACAGATGTGGAGATATTTACTTCACAACTTACCATCCCCCACTTGCATTTCGTAAAATTTGAATATTGCAATAGATTTTATTTATATATTTGGTTATTTCTTAACCAAAGAATGTGGCAGCATCACGTGTCATACGAGCATTGCATGCTAGTACAACTTGCGTATTTCAGAGGATTCAATAAGGTATATTGGTGAATTGTGCACAGCATTCAAAATGTCGATTTAAACTGTTACTCAAATGAAATGAATGAATGAATGAATGAATATAATGAATGAATATAACTTTATTGTCATTCAAAACTATACACCAGACGAGTGCATATTTGAACGGAATTCCGTTGCAACTGGCTCACAATGTAACACCAAATAATAAAAATTGATTAAAGAAGAATAAATAAATAGGTAACTCGCACATAAAATAATGGCAGCGGATCATTGTGAATTCAAGAGTATGATGGCTCGGGGGAAGAAGCTATTTCAGAACCTGGCTGTTCTGCTCCGTATGCTGCAGTGCCTTTGACCAGAGGGCAGCAGGGTGAACAGTCCATGATGGATATGGGTGGGGTCTTTAATGATGTTTTTGGCCTTGGACAGGCAGCATTTGTGTGCAATGTCCTGGATGGAAGAAAGGGAAGTCCCGATGATTTTCTCAGCCGTCCTCACCACTCTCTGCGCAGACTTCCAGTCTGAGGCTTTGGAGTCCCCAAACCAGACAGAGATGCAGTTGATCAGTATGCTCTCTATGGTGCCTCTGTAGAAAGTGATGAGGATGGGATGGGGGAGGTGTGCAGTTTAGCACCATATACAGAAGGGTTTAAAGTCGCTTATGTAAAGGTTGGATGACAAGACAACATTTTTTGCTGCACAAAACCCAGGCTATAGAAATAATAGGAGTGATGGACTTCACACCAGCTTTCAATGTAGTTGATATACTTATCAACCATAGTCCTTGACAGCAATGTAGGTGAAGTCAGCAGGCAGGAGAACAGAATTTAAAGCATTAGAGACATTATAACTGGCATCTGAAAGAAAACTGAAGGAATGGTGAAGCAAAATCTTGGAGTTTATATACCTTGCACAGGGATAGATCATGCCAAAATGCATGAGCAGCCTTCAAAACAATGAGCTGTCCTTCCAAGTTGCTCCCAATAACACTTAGGAAAGGAGGAACCAATTTCACAAGGCTTCAGCCAACTCTCGGGAGTTTGGGAACTTTTAAGTAACCCATGCTCAACATTGAACAAGTGTCAAGCCTGATGCACCATGAATCGTGTGAGGACTACATTCTTTCATAGGAAATAATAAGAACGAGAGTACCAAGCAGAAAAAGACATAACTTTCACAAAAAAGTGTTCTCTGAAAATCCAGCATCCAAATCCTGGAGAATAGCTTACCTTGCTTTTTTAAGTGAACGCCTCCATCTCTCATCTTCTCCCACAACCCATAGCACTGACTGCCCTTCGCACACACAATGGTGCCATTTTCCTGGTTGATGCGTTCTTCACTGATGCCATGGTCCTCAGAGTGTGTAAACGAGTCTTTGAAGGCACAGCGCCTCTCATTACTCTGGGCAGCTAGAATTGAAAATAAAAAAAGTTAAGGAAAATATTCTAACTTTAAAATTTCAGAGGTATCGGAGACAATGAAACAGACAAATTCTCTCTGTGCAAATACTATCAGCACCTCACATTGATAAATGGTCACTTTAAGAACTAGCTTCGACATGATCTATTCTCCTTTCCTCACTTTCCAGCAATTCCATTACTTCTGTATGTAAATGAGTATTTTTCTATCCTTTGCTTTCAGATCTTATCGTTTCCATCAGTTGTTTTAATGGAAAGAAAACCTTCCATTTGTGGAACACCTAAAGCAATCATACAGCAAGTGTTACCAATTAATTAATTGGAAATGCAATTAATGTGACATTGAAGGAGCATACAGCAGCCAGTTTTCACAACAATATTTCACAAGCAGCAAAGTGAATCAACCTGTGATATGTTATCAGATTGCATTAATTTAGGGAGAATCGCCTGTTGCTTTCTTAGTAGGTAATGGATTTCCTCATATCCAACTGAATCACAATATGTCTCAGCATAACATCTCATCTCCAGAAATGCACTTCTGAGATACAGCAATATTCTCCACATTGGCATGCTCAAGATTAGAAAAAACATAAATTCTGGAATAGGACTTGAATATTGAATTAGGGCCACAATGGACCAAGAGCGATATTATATTATGCAAGGAAGAAAATCACTTTCCTTCAAGCTTCATAACTTAACTTCCTTAATGATTAGTTTTATGCCCATGAAAATGAGAGTGAGAATGCCATATCTGTACAGTTCATCCTTTTGTTCCATTTCATTTTTGTTGTAAAATTTTGAATATTTAGATGCATATGGCAGTGAACAATTGTAGGAATGTGAAACATCAATCCTATCTTCTTCACTCTGATGCTCCTTAATTACTAATTGGTTCCAGTGATTTCTATTTTTATTCTTGAACAACACCAATGGACATTTCCAATTTGGGCAATAGGTTCCAGCTCGTACATTGTCCCAACATTCCCAAGTGCATAATAATAATGAAAATTAAAACTCCAACAACAACTTTTCAACTCCTTCCACATATATTCATGAATAAGTATCTTGGGAAGTGCTTTTTCTTGAAAGTACTCTTCCTCTCGCCACCTTACTAAATTAAATCCAATTTATTCACTTTTGCACAAGCAAATCTGCACTTTCTCTGCGGGCTGTCTCCTGTTTTAATTTTCTGCATGATAATTATTTTTCCAAAAGTAAACTTTAGTCACAATAAACAATATATCCAAAACAAAACTGCGTAAAAACTCTTCAGATTTCTCAGGGTCTATGTATTCATTAGTGCCATACTCAGTAGTGTTCTCAACTATCTGTAAACCAAACAAAACACCCTTGCCACTCATGTGCCCCCCTGACGTAATACAATACAATACAATATATCTTTATTGTCATTGTACAGGGGTACAACGAGATTGGGAATGCACCGCCCATACGATGCAATAATTTAATTAGCTAGTCAGTATTAATTATTAATTTAAACAACCCAACGAAACAAATTGTAACAGTTTTAAAACAGAATTTTTTACAGTTTTAAAATTTAAAACAGTTTTAAAATAGCCATTGATTGCCCTATTTGAGGGCTGCCCCAATAGATTCTGGTCCTCCATATTCCCCAGTCAACGCTTGGTCTCATTAATATATAGGAGTCCACACCTAGAACTATATGTCAATGAGACCAAGCATTGACTGGGGATCGTTTCACTAAACACCTCTGTTCAGTCTGCCTGGGCCTACGCGATCTTCCGGTTGCTAAACACCTTAACTCCCCCTCCCATTCTAACTTTTCTGTCTTAGGCGTCCTACACTGTCAGAGTGAGCCCAACCACCAATTTGAGGAACAGCACCTCATATTTCGCTTGGTCAGCTAACAACCCAGCATTATTAATGATGATTTCTCCAACTTCAAGTAACTCTTGATTTCCCTCTCTCTCTGCCCCTCCCCCACCCTAGTTCTCCTAACTGATTAATTCTAATCCTCCTGATTAATTTTATTGTTTATATGCCTCGTTGTCATCTTCCCCATAGCTAACAATGAACCATTCTACATTTCCTTGAGGGGGGTGGGGAGAAGGGGGGGGGGGGGGGGGGGGGGGTGGGGAGAGGCGGGGTGGGGAGAGGAGAGGTGTTGCACCAATGCAGGAGAGGTTTGGGCCCAACAGGTTCCCTTGGTCTAGTTAACTATAAAATTTCATCAACTGTACTACCAACTTCCACTCTGCCCACAAATTCATTTGAACGATCTCTGTCACTTCTCTCCATTTTCTCGATCTCAGCACTTTGTGTATCCATACAGAAATATTGTAGGGATAGAAAACAATACTAAGATTATAGTTAAACTTGTTTGAATAATTGAAAATACAATCTGAATCCTAAGTACATCTTGAAATCTATTTTTTGCACGTTGAAATCAATGCAGCAACCTAAGCACTACTGTGAAAGGTGCTGTTCGCATGGTAACAGTCCATTCGTATTATACAATTTCAATGTAGCTGAAATAACAAATGCTTCAAGTTCTCAACACACTTGCAACGTTTTAGCTGTAGGGTTTATTCATAGTCAAAAGTAGTAATGCCACACATGCAAATTCTTAAAGGTTATGTTCATGATGATATTTCTAACCACAAACCTGAACTAGTGTAACACTCTCTGGGCTATTATGAGATAAACACTCACCCTGCCCATTTCTAGAGGAAAATACTATTGCGACTGGCAGGTAAGGTAGAGGCTCATCTTATTAGAATGTGCACATGTTAAAAAGGGTTTAGTGCTACAAAATGATAGCAAATAGCAAATATGAACTGTAGACATGAAATGTTACACAACATAGAGGCACCAACAGATAAAGAGAATGAGCACAATGGTTGGAGCAGGAAATAACAAATTTTTATTTTTATCCAACACAAATATTTATTCATTTATACAAAATAACTCGTGTCTTATAATGCTTATATGGCACAGTAATACAAGCATGTGGTATTAAACTCCAAGATCTTTAACTTTTATACTTCCAGCTTTGTACAAAGAAACAGTAATAAATTCCAATTCACAATTCACTCCCAAGCCTACAAAGACCACATACAGCACTATAAAGATGCCCTCTCCCGTGCCCACTCCACCTACTACTCTCAAATAATTCACTCTGGCTCCGGAAACCCAAAAACACTCTTCTCTACAATAAACAAACTCCTCAGCCCCCTGGACACCATCTCCCAAACATTCACAGTTGACAAATGCACCACTTTCCTTTCATTCTTCCAAAGCAAAATAGACAACATCTACAGCACCTTAACCACCAACGCACCTGCTCCCCCTCAAACCACCTGCCCCCCCTTATCCTGTCAGCCCCTGCCTCAGTTCTCCCCAATCTCCACCACCGACCTCTCTGATCTCTTCACAGGAATAAAAACTGCCACCTGCTCTCTGGACCCCATCCCCTCCAGCTTTGTCAAGGCCTGCCTTCCTGCTCTCTCTCCACTTATCACTGCAACAATAAACTCCTCCCTGTCCACTGGCATCGTCCCGCCATCCCTCAAAATCGCTGTTGTCACCCCCATTCTGAAAAAACCTGGTCTAAACCCTGACACCCCAAACAACTTCAGACCAATCTCCAACCTACCCGTTCTGTCCAAAGTTTTGGAACGTGCTGTAGCTTCCCAACTCAAATACCACCTCTCTACCAATAACCTGTATGAAACTTTCCAATCCGGATTCCGCTCAAACCACTGTACTGAAACTGCGCTCCTCAAAATCACAAACGACATTCTCCTCTCCTCCGACGCTGGCAACCTCAACATCCTCATCCTACTTGACCTCAGCGCCGCCTTTGACACCATAAATCACTCCATTCTCCTCAGTCCTTGGCCCCCTCCTCTTCATCCTCTACCTGTTCCCCCTTGGTCAATTAATCCGCCGTCATGGTCTCAACTTCCACTGCTTCGCCGATGATATCCAGCTCCTCATCTCCACCAAGTCAATCTCCCCCACCACACACTCTACACTGACAAACTGCATCACTGAAATAAAATCTTGGCTTCAATCAAACTTCCTCAAACTCAATTGCAACAAATCTGAAATCATCATCATTGGTCCAAAAACGCTCACCAAATCCACCCAAAACTTCATCCTCAACATTGATGGTCTCCCAGTATCCACCTCACCTCACATCCGGAATCTTGGAATCATCCTTGATCAAACCCTCTCCTTCGACAAACACATCAAACACATCACAAAGACAGCCTTCTTCCACTTCAAAAACATTGCCCGTCTCCGTCCATCCCTCTCCTCCACAGCTGCAGAAACCCTCATCCACGCCTTCATCACCTCCCGTCTGGACTACTGCAACAGCCTCCTCTATGGCGCACCCTCAAAAATCATCAATAAACTTCAATACATTCAAAACTCCGCTGCCCGTCTACTCACACACACCTCGATCCGTGACCATATCACCCCCGTCCTTTATAAACTCCACTGGCTCCCCATCCCCCAGAGAATCCAGTACAAAATCCTCCTCATAACCTACAAAGCCCTCCATAACCTGGCCCCATCCTACCTGACCGACCTCCTCCACAGGCACACTCCCACCTGCACCCTCCGCTCTGCCGCTGCCAATCTCTTTATCCCCCCACATCCGGACTAAACTCAGATCCTGGGGGGACAGGGCTTTCTCCATCGCTGCTCCCACCCTATGGAACTCACTACCCCAAACCGTTAGAGACTCCTCCACACTCACCACATTCAAAACATCGCTGAAGTCTCACCTGTTCAGTACTGCCTTCAACCACTGAAGGTCACCTCACCTTCTGTCTCCTTTCTCTGTTCATTTATTTATTTACTTATTTATCTATTTATTCATTTCCCTATGTTCTCAAAATCTCTGAAAAGCGTCTTTGAGTATATGAAAAGCGCTATATAAATAAAATGCATTATTATTATTATTATTA
This sequence comes from Rhinoraja longicauda, assembly GCF_053455715.1. Classification (NCBI taxonomy): domain Eukaryota; kingdom Metazoa; phylum Chordata; class Chondrichthyes; order Rajiformes; family Arhynchobatidae; genus Rhinoraja; species Rhinoraja longicauda. The sequence continues at coordinate 41,770,802 of NC_135960.1, forward strand.
TTATTAAACAGCAAAGCACGTAACTGTGCGAGGGACATGCCTATGTTCTTATCAGAAGCAGTCACAGATGATGTGTGCAGACTACAAAAACACCTATTAGGCAGCCCTTGAATTTATCCTGTACCATAATGTCTAACTGGAGTCCAGCTGTCATTACACTTATTATTGATTAACTGCTTGCTGTATTAAATCCACAGCTGCTTCTTTACATATTTGATTTGAAAATGTTTGTGAAATGGAAAGTCAATGTGATAATAAATTATTACGTTACAAATCCTTCTCAAAATACTATATTTTCATCTATCCAAAGATGTGATTGTTCATGTCCACTTGTGCATATACATATCTACCTATATTTCTGCACTTTGAATTAATGACATAATATGAACAATTTTAACCCAGATACCAGGCTTACCCAAATCACAAGCTGTGCCCACCAGTCATTAAACAAAAATAAATTAACTGAATCCTACAAAGCTTATGGCAGCAGATTCCAATTTCCACTGGAACCAAAAATATTCAACGTTGATCTACTAATTGAAGGTCTCATTTTTAGTAGCATGGAAGAGGAAAAGATCCAGGTAAGAGACACCTTAAATATGACCATCTTCAAGAAAGGAGACTCATCCAACACGGTAACTCCAAAGGAGTCTTCCTGCTTCTACCCAAAGGAAAGTCATTGCCCGAAGATAGACCAAAATGCTGGAGTAACTCAGCCGGGACAGGCAGCATCTCTGGAGAGAAGGAGTGGGTGACGTTTCGGGTCGTGACCTTTCTTCAGACTGATGTCAGGGGCCCGCTGAGTTACTCCAGCGTTTTCTGTCTACCTTCAATTTAAACCAGCATCTGCAGTTCTTTCCTACACAAGTCATCACCAGAGTTACCCTCAACTGTCTTCTGACAGTGGCTAAATGCTCTTCAAATCACTTTGTGGATACTGTACACTTGGAAGCACAGTAGAAATAACAATAACAATGCCGTGTTGAGCACCAGTCATGCCGCATGGCGTGCCACCTCTCTAAAGCCTCTGATATGGTACACTATGACTGTGTTGCAACACCTTCAGATTTAACCAATCCCCAGAAATTCATCTCATCATAAATTTGATTCAAGATGCTTGCAGGTCATGATCCTAACCAGCGTCCAGGGCAGTAAGAAGCAAGACTGCATCGTTATCCCAATGCTATTTCTCATCAGCCTTGCCATAATGTTATATCTCACCTCCAACGAGTTCATCCAGAAGCCTAATGACAAGTTGTTTAATTGCATCTGCCATGGCGTCAGGAATGATGCCAGCTCAACAATGATAGGCATATGAGTGAGGTCAAAAAAGAGGAAAAGATCCCAGCGCTTGCAAGAGGCATACAACGGGGGTCAAAAATGTACACACAAAATTACCAGTTTCAAGCCCCTTTTAGTGCATTTCAAAGTAAAAACAGACATTGCAAAATAATGTGAATATGTCACTGTACACTAATATGTGAATATGTCACTGTACACTAATAACATTTTGACGTAAATTGATAATCAGCCCAAAAAGGTGGTAATTGGCTTTTCTGCTGTGTTTTATATTTTAACCGTCTTAATTAATTTAGTTATATAATCTTGCACTTCAATTTAATATTTACTCATTACAGTTCCATCACTGATTTTCTGGCACTCTTGGTTCCAGAGCTTTGCTGGTTTATCCAGCAGGCCAAAGAAGGCAGCTATGGGGATAGATTTGCTGGCTCCAGTTGGGCTGGAGTTCCAGAGCCCCGGCCGCAGGTTGCAAATTCAACCCACCAATCGGCCATGGAAGTCCCAATGAGGTCAAGATTGGCTGCCTTGCCCAGCCTGGGTGCCACATTTCCGGGGAGACTTCCAGAGCGCGTGGAGGGGATTTCTCGCGGAACCCCTAGCGACCTCTAGTGGAACCCTAGTGTTCATTACAAGTCTATACATCGTTTATTTTTTTTCTTTATTTTTTTTAATCCGATTTCTCCGTTTATTTGGCAAAGTGAAAAACACGGAAAACAGGCAAAAAGCACGGAAAATGGATTTTAAAACCGCGGGAATGCAGAATATTCACATGCCTGCAATGAGCACACTGATACTCCAAGTAGGGTGAGATGACATCATATGGTTTATTTATAATGACATGGATTTCCAGCATGTAGGGGGCGGCATCCTTCATCGCCAGTGTGGAGTTGAGGAGGAGCTGGCGATGTTGGCCTTACACCGGCAGCTCAATGCTGATGTGAGGATGCAGCGCACCAATGCCAGGTTTAAACACGTGCGCGCGCGTACACACACGCTTATGTTCACACTCACCCACCCATACATTTCTTCAGTTCATACTACTAAGCTCTTCTACCCCAGCCTACTCTCATCTACAGTTTTTCAGTTTAGACTTGATCTGAAAATAAAGTATTATCGTATCGTATCATAGGACTACATTTAAATTTCAGCCCAAATTTCACTTTTCAAATCTCAGAAACAGGGATTGAAACCACAAGCCTTTGATATTGATATGAAGGTTACCAATTGATGCAAAAATACAAAAGTTCCATTTCAGAATAAACCTCACCGTAAATAAAAGCCAATTGTAAACTCTATTATACTCCCTGGTTGTGATTTTGTTGTTGTCACTGTTCCTTTTCATTCTCTTGAGGCAATGGTTCTTACTGGGGTAGGCAGACACCAAAACAGCCACCTTACTACAATGGTTGTTCCATAAAGTGTCACTGGCAATTATTGAGCACCATTCAAAGTTCTGCTAACCCCCAGTTGTACCAGCTTCAAGAACATTCTATACATCGTCAGCAAATTCACTCATTGAACTTATTGAAGCAATGGCCAAAAAAGCACACCATGCCTCTACTTCCTGAGAAGGCTTTGGAAGTTCAGCATGTCCCCAGCAACTCTCACTAACTTCTACAGACGCTCCGTAGAAAGCGGTATTATCGGGGTGCATCACAGCAAGGTTTGGGAGCAGCTCCATCCAAGATCTCAAGAAATTGCAGAGAATTGTGGATGCAGCCCAGACCTTCACACAAACCTCCCTCCCATTGGCTTAATTTACACCTCAAGCTGCTGCCTCGGCTAGACCACCAGCGTAATCAAGGATGAATCGCACCCTGACCACTTGCTCTTCTCCCCTCTGTATCAGGCAACTGAACCATTCTACCAACAACAAGAGAGCAGTCCTGAGCTACTATCTACCTCATTGGAGACCCTCGGACTATCTTTGATCAGACTTTACTGGACTTTAGCTTGCACTAAAGGTTATTCCCTTTATCATGTACTTGTACACTGTGGATGACTTGATTGTAATCATGTATTGTCTTTCCGCTGACTGATTAGCACGCAAAAGCTTTTCACTGCACCTTGATACACATGACAATAAACTTAACTCAAACTCAATAGCAAGAATAATTATGGAGACCTTACTGTCACCTCAAGATTTGGAAATCTCCCACAATCTGGCATCTTTGTGGTCTGAATGGCTGAATCATTCCCGGAGCCATCACAAATCTAAAATTGAACTATTTCAGGTTGACGAATTTTTGGTGAATTAATTCCAACCAAGTAATTGTGGTGTTTACCTTTTTGTTAATGCCTCCATTGTGATAGGGTATGTGTAGCAAGAAAATTGGAAGAATGATTGACAGTGAAGAAAGTTGTCCAAGGATACAGCAGGACATAGGTCAACTGGAAAGTTGGGCAGAAGATTGGCAGATTGAATTTCATCCAGAAAAGTGAGGTAATGCGTCTTTGAAGGCAAAATTCTCGTAGGACATGGAGTAAATAGCAGGGACCAGGGAGGGTTGATCTACAGAGGGACCTTGGAATGCAAATCGATGACTTCCTGAAAGTGGCAACACAGATGAATAGGGTAGTAAAAAAGGCATTTGGTATGCTTGCCATCATAGGCCGAGATATTGAATATAAGAATTGGGACATCATGTTGCAGCTGTACAAAACGATGGTTGGACTGCACTTGGATTATTGTGTACAGTTCTGATCACCAAACTGTGGAAAGGATGCGGTAGCAATAAATTGCAGAAGAGATTCACCAGGATGATACCTGGACTGGAGGACTAGAAGATTGGACAGACTAAACTTATTCTCATTGGAACGCAGGAGGCAGAGGAATTACATTTTAGGTTTATAAAATTATGAGGGGCTTAGATAGTCAAATTCTTTTTTCCCAGGGCAGGGGAAATCAAAAACAAGAGAGCAGAGATTTAAGATGAGGGAGGTGAAATTTATAAAAGACTTGAGGGGTAAGTTACAGAGAAGATGAGGAAGGGTGGATAAGGCATAAGGACAGAAAGAGAAATCAAAACCACGCAGTCAATTAAACAAAAGAAACAGAGGGAAATCTCAATTGAAAGAAAAACAGTTGTTCAAAGCTGGCCTTCCTGTTCAAGAATTGGCAGTGATTTGAACAGTAAATGAAAATAAAAAGCACTTGCTGGAAATCTGAAATTTAAAAAAACAGATTAGTACTGGTGTCAGGGGTTATGGGGAGTCAGAAGAGTGAGATTGAGAGGGAGAGATAGATCAGCGATGATTGACTTGATAGTCAAGATAGACTTGATGGGCCAAATGGCCTAACTCTGCTCCTAAAGATTTTTTAAAAAACACTGAAACACCCAGGCTAAGCAGCGTCTGTGAAAGCGAGAGTGTTAAATGAAACATTGTAGACACAAGGCACTGCAGATGCTGGAACATTGCGCAAAAAACAAACTGCTGGAGGCACACGTGCAACTTTTAAGCACCAATTAGACAGGAACATGGATAGGACAGGTTTAGAGGGAAATGGGCCAAACACAGGCAGGTGAGACTGGTGTGAATGGGACAAGTTGGTCGGTGTGGACAAATTGGCCCAAAGGGCCTGTTTTCACACCGTATGACTCTATGATAACTCAGCGAGTCAGGAAGAATCAGAAAAAAAAGAAAAAAAAGATGCGTTTTGGGTCAAGAACAATCTTCATACTAATGGAATGGAGGGAGGTACCTGGTGGGGAATAGGTGATAAGTAGATTCAGGTGAGGAGAGGTTGAATCAAGTGGGGGGGGGAGAAATCATTAAACAATGGGCATTTGGACAAAGCCTATAGTCATGTAAATTTTTTATAATGTTCTGGATCCTCATGATAAAGGATATCGAAAGGAAAAAAATAATTTCAAAAGGTACATTTTAATTTTGTTTAAATTCTGTGCTGGAAATAGCTAAGAAAATAGAACTTTTGCTGTTAAAGGAAATGTAGCTGCTGGGATAAGAATCTATATTCAAAAGGATTCAAATTGTTGATGTAACAAAAGGTCAGGCCGCATCTCTGGAGAACATGGATAGGTGATGTTTTGGGTCGAGCCCCTTCTTCAGAAACTATATTATTGTTTACATGGAAAGATGAAGCTATGCACAAAATTAGAGTCAACTGAAAATGTTGAATTAAGTCTCTGAACGATCTTAAAAAAGACTCCCCCACCACAAAACCACAATGGCTGCAGTACTTCCTCTTGTGGTCTGTTGTCAAATAATCAGTAGTGAAAGAAGTACCCAATGATTAAAATGCCCAGCCTAGTTTTAAAGAGGTTTGAGAATGTTAGATATTTTGAGATGCTCAACCAGAAAAATTGCAGTTTTTTCTTTTTAAAAATCTCTTCCAGTTCCCTGAGGATTTTGGGAGGTAAAATTCAGATATCACCTCTCCTCTGCAAAATCCTCAAATGACATTTTTCAAGTGTGTGCCTTGAAGGTAATTGAACAACTAGATATCTGATTAGAAAAAAAAGACCGATCATTCATTCACATCTTTAAAAATCTTGACGCATTCCAAAGTGCTTTACAGCTGCAATCAAAATAATATTTTTCAAGTATAAGTAACATTGCGAACTACTGTAAAAACATAGCATCCAGCTTAGACCCAACAGATCTCAAAATCAGTATCGGCCACATTCAGGTGACCCCAGTTTACAAATACCCAACTTAGAGCGAGCATTTGGGAAATAAGGTGGAAGAGTATTATTCTGGCTGGAGATGGGCAGCCAGTGATGTCTACTGGGATTAGTGCTGGAACCTCTTGTTGTGATAAATGATGTGGACTTACATGTAGAAACATGAAAATGCAGATGCTGGCTTGCACAAAAGGACACAAGGTGCTGGAGTAATTAAGTGTGTCAAGCAGCATCTCTGGATAACATGGATAGGTAATGTTTCAGGTCGGGACTCTTCTTCAGACTAATTATGAGGGGCAGGGAGGGCTGTAAGAGAGGAAAGGCAGGGCAAAGCATTGCAAGCAATAGGTGGACACAGGAAAGTGCTTTATTTGATAGACAGATAGTTGGCACAAAGGCTAGAAGTTAGACCAAAAGATGTGAGGCAGACAGACAGATTGAAGAGTTGCAAATAGTGAAGCCAGAGGAGAGAATGTGGGAGGGGGAAGGAGAGAAATAGGTGTGAGTTCAGGTGGGAAACAGGGAAGGGGGATGTGGGGGTAAAAGAGGATGGGGAGGGGATTGGGTTGTTAGATGTCACCTAAAATTGGAAATTCACTATTCCTGCCGTTAGGTTGCAAGCTACGCAAAGGGAGCACGAGGAGCTGTTCCTCCAGTTTGCACGTGGCCTCATTCCACTCTGCCAATGGTCACCGAATCTATACTTGGTTTCACCGGATGCAGATGAGGTTAGAGGAGGTGCATGTGAACCTCTGTCTCACCTGGAAGTACTGCTGGGATCTCTGGATGGAGGCAAGAGAGAGGTATAGGGACAGCTGCTACATCTCCTGCGGTTACAGAAGAAAATACCTGGGGAAGGAGTGGTTTAGGTGGGAAGGGGTGGGTAAACCAAGGAGTTGCAGAGGGAATGGTCTCTGCGCAAGGCAGAAAGGGGTGGAAAGATGTTCTCTGGTGGCAAGGTCACTTTGGAGGTGACAGAATGTCAGAGGATGATATGTTGGATGCAATCGTGAAATGTTGCACTTTCGAAGGTCGAATGTAAAAGGGAAGGTACAGAGTTAATGGCAGGATCCATAACAGCACTGATATGCAGAGGCATCTTACGAGTCCATGTCTATAGCTTCTTAAGAGTAGCAACGGAAGTAGATAGAGTGGTAAAAAAGATATATATGGTATGCTCCTCTTCATCGGTCAGAGCATTGAGTACAAGTTGGAACGTGATGTTGCCGTTTTATAAAATGTTGGTTTGGCTGTATTTAAATTATTAGATACACCCGAGGATAGCCTGGACTCAAGTTAGATATCCAAAATATGGTATCTTCCATCATGCAACATGCAATCAGTACCACACAAATGGCAACCTGAATTAGGTGTTTGGAATGAGCTTTGGCCTGCTAGACGTATATATACTATGTGAAACATGGAAACATAGAAAAATTGGTGCAGGAGTAGACCGTTCAGCCCTTCGAGCCAGCACCGCCATTCAATCTGATCATGGCTGATCATCTAAAATTAGTACCTTGTTCCTGCTTTTTCCCCTTATTGCTTGATTGCTTTAGCCCGAAGAGCTAATCTAACTCTCTCTTGAAAACGTCCAGTGAATTGGCCTCCACTGCCTTCTATATAATAATAATAATAATAATAATAATAAGCATTTATTTTATATAGCGCTTTACCAAAAGCTCAAAGCACTTTACAAAAACAGTCATAACATAAAAACAAACAGACAAACTATCCTGACGGAGAAGCGGCGAACAAACAGCGCCAGCGTTCTCTCACGTCAGCGTCCGGCAGTAGACAACAAAAAGCACAGGACACACAGATACAATTTTAACACAAACAGCCATCACAGTGATTGCTCCAGGCACACCCTCACTGTGATGGAAGGCAAAGAAAAGTCATTATCTCCTCCTCATTCTTCTCTCGTGGCGCCACGAGGCGATCGAGGCTCCCGACTTTTGAAGCCCCCACCGGGCGATGGAAAGTCCCAGGGCCGAGCCGGGCCGAGCAGGCCGATGAAGGTCCTGAGCCCCCACCGGGCGATGGAAAGTGCCACGGCCAGGCCACGCAGGGCGATGAGGGGTCTGCGAGCGGGTCGATCAAACCTCGCGCTTCGGGGCGGTCGAAGCTGCTACGGCTGGAGCTCCTGAAAGCCGGCAAATTTCACAGATTCACAACTCTATGGGTGAAGAAATCTTTCCTCATCTCAGTCCTAAATGGCCTACCCCTTATTCTTAAACTGTGACCCCTGGTTCTGGACTCCCCCGACATCAGGAACATTTTTCCTGCTTCTAGCCTGTCCAATCCTTTAGGAATTTTATAGGTTCCTATAAGATCCCCTCTTATCCTTCTAAATTCCAGTGAATATAAACCCAGTCAACCCATTCTTTCATCGTATGTCAGTCTCGCCATCCCGGGAATTAATCTGGTGGACCTACGCTGCACGGCCTCAATGGCAATAATGTCCTTCCTCAAATTAGGAGACCAAAATTGCACACAATACTCCAGGTGCGGTCTCACCAAGGCCCTGTATAACTGCTGTAGGACCTCTTTGCTCCTAAACTCAAATCCTCTCGCAATGAAGGCCAACATGCCATTAGCTCTCTTCACTGCCTGCTGTACCTGCATGCTTACTTTCAGTGACTGATGTGCAAGCACACCCAGGTCTCGTTGCACCTCCCCTTTTCCTAATCTGACACCATTCAGATAATAATCTGCCTTCCTGTTCTTGCCACCAAAGTGGATAACCTCACATTTACTACATTATATTGCATCTGCCCACTTACCTAACCTGTCCAAGTCACCCTGCATCCACATGGCATCCTCATCACAGCTCACACTGCCACCCAGCTTTGTGTCATCCGCAAACTTGGAGATGTCACATTTAATTCCCTTGTCTAAATCGTTGAAGAATAGTTAGGGCAGACAGTCAGACTTTTCCCAGGATCGAATTATCAAAAACTGAGGGCATAGCTTTAAGGTCAAATGGGGAAAGTTTAAAAGAGATGTGCAATGCAAGTTTTGTTTTAAACAGAGTAATTGGTGCCTGAAATATTTTGGATTATGCCTTCACATCATAAGACAACTTAGTATATGTATTGGACACAAAAAGCGAGACTAATTCAGCGAGTCAGGGAGCATCGCTGGAGGATATGGATAGGCAATAATTCTGATCGGGTCCCTTCTTCAGACTCCAACCCAAAACATTGCCTATGCATGTCGTACAGAGGTTTTGCATATCCCATTGAGTTACTCCAGCACTTTTTTTTTCTACACAAAATCCCAGCATCTGCAGTTCCTGGTGTCTATTTAGTATATATATTTATTGCTTCAGGCAGCTTCAGTTCTTTTCCAGTCCATCCTTGTTTCCAGTGCTGTGTATTTATCCCTGTAGATTTCATGGCTATAATGAAAGATGTGCAGATTAATGGTACATTGGCCATTAGTGGGTAGGTGAGTTATAGAATCTGAGGAGAGATGGTGCAAATGTGGGGAGAATTTTTTATTTAAAAAAAAATCGGATTTATGTAGTGTAAATGGGTAGTTGAAGGTCAGCGTATGTTCAATGAGCCGTAGGGCCTGTTTCAGCATTATATCTCTCTGACTTTAAGGATAAATAGGTATTGAAGGCCATTCCAAAAGAGGTTCACTAGGCTAGCTCTTGGCAGAAGATATCACGAGTAGCTACAGAAACTGTATCTACATTCTTTGGAAATAATATTCGAAGAAGAATGGTTGGCGATCTTAATGAAACACCCATGATCCCAGGGCATGGGAGGGTAGATGCCGAGAAGCTTCCATTCGTAGGAGAACCTCAAACAAGGGAACATGGTCCTTAAAATAATGTGCATAGGAACTTCTCAAAGTTGGTGGTGAATCTCTGACTTTTTCTATTCTGGGGAACTGTGGAGGCTAAATCATTTGAGGCAATTAAAGAAGTGGTAGGGAATTGAAGGCTATGAGGAACTGACACAGAAGAGACAATGCCTGGAGCAGATATGAATACGTGGTGGGTCAGAGTGGCCTATTCCAGCCATTTTTAAATAAATATGTTGAATCAGTGATTGCATCTATTCCCACTGCCAGGCACAGCAGCACAGGAACAGCATTTTCATTATAGCCAATTACATGCTACTGAATAATGAGCGCTAAGCATAAATGTAGAATATTGGATGAGGGCAGTTTACCTTTATGTAAATTGGGATTTTAGAAACACAACCACAGCAGTTCCCATACTTTTTAGATCTTTCTGTCTAAAAACATTTACATTGTTGCTCTAGATTGTTTAACAAGTCACTTTCTTAAACAAACATTCCTAATCATTTTATAGGCGATGGTGTAAACTGAGCCACAAATGCACAGTGCTTTGGTTGGGTAACAGGTCAGTATTGAAATAGCTCCCTCACCAAGCATGTCACAAAACTCATGTTTGATAGAAAATGGGAGTGGACGTCAGGTGTAGACTTAACTTGGAACATCTGGAATACTGCAAATGGTTAAATGTCTCATTTATTGATGCATCAACTGAGAACCCTCTTTTTTGTGCATATGTGTGTCATGATGTAAGGTTATAACTGCCAGTATAGAGAATATGCATTTCATGTTCACATTCCTGCTTCGCAATAGCATCAGATTCACTTACTGGAGTCAATACTGACATTGAACCAAGACAAAGTATGCAGTAAAACCCAAATACTGAACTACAAGCACAAGATTGTCTCGAATGCTAGGTGGGGACTGGTTAAAAAAAAATTGTATAGGTAATTATTACAACATTAAATGTTTTAAATCATTTGAATATCTAACAGTAGCATTGGCACAAGAAACCAATGTATTATCTTCTATGTTTAAAAAAAAATTAGTTCATCCTGACCAGTATTCTTTTGTAAAATATATAGAACGGAATACAAAGAATTGTTATAACACAGCAAAATACAATTTCCTCTACTATTCTTTTAATGTAGCTGTAGAACCCTTTAAATATCTAACATGCTATTTTAATCATTGGCAGAATTTTATCAAATTTCCCATTAATTTCCCATTATACCTACTCCAATGCACCCTTCAACTTCCCCTAATCCCAATTCCTCCATCTCTGCCGTATCTGCGCCCAAGATGAGGTGTTCCATACCAGGACAGAATGTCCTCATTCTTTAAGGAACGGGGTTTCCCACTTCCATCAAAGATGAGGCCCTCACATGTGTCTCCCGTAGTTCTGCTTTTGCTCCACCTCCCCCCAGTTGCAACGGGGACAAAGTCTCCTAGTTCCCACCTTTCACCCCATCAGTAGTCGCATACAACACACAACCCTCGGACATCTTCACCACCTCCAACTGCATCCTACCACTAGTCACATCTTCCCATCTCCACCCCTATCCACTTTCCTCGGAGACCGTTCCCTCCGCAACTCCATAGTTCATTCATCCTATCCAAATAACCCCTTCCCGAAGTTATTTCCACAGCAACCACAGGAGATGCAACATGAAGGTCGAGTCGCAGGTAGAGAAGGTGGTTATTGGCACATTGGTCTTCATTAGTCAGAGTATTGAACATAGAAGTTGGGAGGTCATGTTGCAGTTGTATATGACATTGGTTAGACCACCTTTGTGCCCAGAATTGTGCTCAGTTCTGGGCACCATGTTATAGGAAAGATATTGTCAAAATTGAAAGGGTTCAGAAATTTTTTACGATGATGTTGCCAGGACAAGAGGGTGTGAGCTACAGGGGGATGTTGAGTAGGCTGAGTCTCTATTCCTTAGAGTGCAGGAGGATGAGGGGTGATCTTATAGGTGTATAAAACCATGAGAGGAATAAATTTGGTTGATGCACAGAATCTCTTGCCTAGAGTAGGGGAATTGGGGGCCAGAAGGCATAGGTTCAAGGTGAAGGGGAAAATATTTAATAGGAATCTGAGAGGTAACTTTTTCCTCACAAAGGGTGGTGGGTGTAAGGAACAAGCTGCCAGAGGAGGTAGTTGAGGCTGGGACTATCTCAACATTTAAGAAACAGTTAGACAGGTACATGGATAGGGCAGGTTTGGAGGGATATGAACCAAACGCAGACAGGTGGGACTAGTGTAGCTGGGACATCTTGTCTGGTGTGGGCAAGTTAGGCCGAAAGGCCTGTTTCCACACTGTATCACTCTATGATCTTCAACATGATCCCATCACCAGTCACATCTACCCATCCTCACCCTTTTCGGGAGCGACCACTCCCTCCACAACTCCTGGCTTGCTTATCCTTTCCCACCCAACACACACTCTGCTCTGGCACTTTCCCCAGCAACCTCAGAAGATGTAACACTTATCTCTGCATATTCTCCCTTACTTCCATCCAGGATCCCCAGCCACACTTCCAGATGAGACAAAAGTTCACGTTCCAACCTTGTCTGCTGCTTTCGATATGGCCTCCTTTACAGTCGCAAGTCCAAGCGTTGATTAGGCAACTGTTTTGCTGAACACTTGCACTCTGTACACCAAAGCCTGCTGGAGCCTCTGATTACAAACCATTTTTATCCCCTTCCTACCAACTTTCCCCATCCTTGCCCTCCATCACCAGAGTGAGGCCATATGAAAACATGAAAAACAGCACTCACATTCCGCTTGGGTAGTTTACAACCCAAATAATATAAACAATGAACAATTTCATGTAATGCCTCCTCATACCGTCCCTCTCTTTCCCCCTTATCCTCCTTTCCACCACAGTGCGGACACATTTCTCCCACTCACTCTGCTCCTTTCCAGTCTTTCACGCACTCATCTCCATTCCCGTCCCACAGTGCACTGTAATGCCTCTTTTCCCCCTGCCCCATCCCCTGCCAACCCCATTGCTCCCTCCAGCTTTACATTTCACTCCTCCTCTTCCTTTATCTTACACTTTTTTGTCGCCTTTTTACTCTAACTTTTGTCACTTAACCGCCCACTTAATCACCCCCCCCACCCCCACCCATTTCCACCTATCATTTGCCAGGCTTTTGCCCACCCCAACCTCACTTTTCCAGCTTTCCCTCCCCTACTCCATCAGTCTGAAGGGTCCCGACCCAAAATGTTGTTTGTTCATCGCCTGCCTGACCAATGAATTCCTCCAATACTTTTTTTCCCTGAATCTTTTGTAGTAAGGAAAGACTGTTTTTCCAAGGATGCAGGTGGTCAAGAGATGGTTTAATAGGTATCTGAAATTATGAGGACAAATGGGGTGGATAGTAAAAATTATTTTCCCAGGGCTGGGAAGTTAACTCGAGTGCACGGGTTTAACATGAGATGGGAGAAATTTAAAGGAGATCCGAAGAGTGTTTTTGCACAGAGGTTGGTGGTTATCTGCAACAAGCTGTCAGAGGAAGAAACAATTGCAACATTTAAAATGCATTTAGACAGGTACTTAGATAGGAAAGGCCTAGATGGGCACAGGCCTAATGCAAGCAAATGGGATTAGCATGGACCAGCATCAAGATCAGCCTGCAAGAGCGGGCCATGAGGGCCTGTTTTTTGTGCTGCCCAATTCTACAATGGATAATTGAGGTGTCCAGGACAAGAAGGCATAGGTCTAGGTTGAGAGGTAGGTTTAGTGTAGATAAAATAACTTTTTTCTCCCCACGCAGAGGGTGTTTGTTGTCCGGAATGTGCTGTCTGAAGAGGAGATGGAGGTAAAGACTGTTAGTACTGGAGAAGGATGTAGACATACTTGAATTGCAAAGACATAGAAGCTAATCCCATGAATATGGTGGGCTAAAAGGCCAGCTTCTAGTTTGTACCCTACCCTATGGATCAGTTCTTGGCCCTCAGTTACTCATTAATTTTAGTTGCAAACAGTAGCAAATCTCTGCACTTCTCTTCCCTAGAGTGTTGTGGAAGCTAACTCAGTAGTATTTAAAGTGGAGGTAGATACATTTTTGAAATATTTTGGCGGATTGAGGGCTATGGGGATCTGACACATTGATGAAGATTGGAGGTGGATCCACTGGGATCATATTAAATGGTGGGTCAGACTTGAATTGCCATTTGCTTACTTTTGCTCCTATTTTCCAGTGATCTTGTAAAAATGTAACCACAATGCTTTGTCACCAAGTTCAAATAAAAGCAAATAAAGAACTGTTTTCAGCTGGCAACATTACATGAATGATAAAATGGAAGGAATAATCAAAACACTTTCAATCCCATAAACATCAATACTTTTTGAAAGATGGAGCTCTGGGGCTAGGACCTGATCCACAATAAGACAGACTGAACTTGCTTTTTAGTATCTCGATATCCCCAAGACAGTTCAAATGAGTTCACAACAATATACAACATTTTGCAGTGCTCACAATGTGAGTAAGTGAAGTAATTGATTTGCATAAAACAGGACCAGTAAAATGACCTATCAGTAACGCAAGGTAAAAAGGTAAAAAATGAAAAAGAGCACTCTCCCACTCTTTTGCATCTGATTGGATAGACCATTACTCATATTTACATATTATCTGAAAGACTGCATCAACAACAACCGTAAACTACAATGCCATCTCAAACTAGATTTATGGTTTTAAATGCCTGGTAGAAAAATTGAATCTACAATCAAAATCATTAAATGTATTAAGTGTGAAAACCTGACAGAGCGATTTACCACTCTGTCCTGGACCTGCACTAAACCAGTTTGTGACACGACTAATGGTGATCTTGGATGCTGGAGCAGTGATAGGTTACATTGTAACACTGGTCCAAAGATTATGGGATATTGGTTTAAATATTCAATCTATATATCAGATCAATTTTGATAAATAGAAATCCTCAAAAGTATACTTTGCTTCTTGGTACAATATTATAATTCTTCAGAGTTATGATTAATGATTAGATTTAATTCCATATGCACATGCCAGGGAGGGTATAATAATAAATGTAGTCAGTTCTCTCTATATAGGAACAGCTTATACAGAAGGCTAGCCAAGTGTTTAAATGAAGGGCTCAGATTTTGTTTTAATATCCCTGGCAATCTACCAAAATAACAATAAGAGCTACTCACTTGGACTGATCTTACTTATGGCAATTCTAACGCAACAAACGCTTGCAAGACTCAGGATTTCGTGTATATACAATGCTTCTCAAAAGTACAACTCAGTGAAACATATGCATTTTAAATCTTGATTTATTGGATACCTTTATAGATTAAAAAAAAATTAAATTAGAGACAAAGGGGCAAAGAAGGCAAGGATGGATTTAGGCCAAAAGATTTCCAATTGTTCTGCTGCCGATTAGAGTGGGAGATGGAAAATACATAGAAGGGAAAGCATGGCACTATGCAGTAAAATATTATATGCTAGGTTATTTAGGTTTCCACTGCCAATAAATCGATTTAAACTGACAAAAAACCTAAAGACTAGCTAAAATTGTTTTGTTTTTTAACAAAGTTATGATCTAGTATGCACTGCATAAAAGGGTGGTGGAGGCAATTTCAACAGTTACTTTCTGAATGAGAATTGGGTAAATGTTTTATGGAAATAATTAGCAAGTTGTTGAGAAAAGGGCACGGAAATGGTACTATTGAAGAATGTTTTTAAAGGAGTTGAAAAGGCAGAATAAACCAAATGGATAACTTCCATGCACAATTATTATAAAACTCCCCTTGCATGGTAATCGAGGCAGATTTTCTTCTTTCTATAAAGATTTGGTGATTCAGATTACAATTCACTTTAAGTTCCATTCACTCATCACCCTGTGAATTCTAACCAATACTAGCTTTCAGTTAACCAAAATTTAAATTGTAATTTTATTATCTGTTTCCAAGCTCCTTGGAGTCTTATCTCTCTGTATCTCTAATCGTATCCAATCTTCCACCCAACGTTATTATTTGCTATTTATAATCCCATCCTCCAATCCTAACCATGTGGGGAGAGGGAGGAATGCGACAAACATTTTGAAAAGGTCTTTTAGAGTGGATACAGGATAGTTGATAAATACAGGCCAAGAAATCAAATTCTGTTCAGCAGCTGAAAAGGGGAGATGCTGACCTGATAAAGTTGAACAAAAAATTAGTAGTTCGAGATAAAACCGAGAAATTAAACAAATTAGGCAGTATCTGTGAATCAAGAAATGGAGTTAACATTCCATGTTCATGACCTTTTACCTGTCATCAAAGTTAAAAATCAATTTTGTTTCTCTCTTAGCACTTTACCACTTATGCCTAGGTAGGCTAGATTGCATCAAAATCTGATGTCAAGGAGCATTTAATCAAGTATGGTATCAAAGAACTTGAGCAAAACTTAAATCAAAGAGAATCAAGGAAGAAACTATAATTGGCTGCTGTTATTACAGTAAAGTTTGTTATTACTGAAATGCAATCATCTCAGCCCCAGGAATTATTGGAATTTTCTCAGTCTCAGTCCCAAACAACATCGGCTACTTCACATGTATAACAAGTAAAGAAATGTATTTGAAAGTATTCGTTCAATTCTGTTTATAAATGTTCAGAAAATGAAACAGCATTTTTGTGCACAACCCGCAGGCATTGCCACTTTCATTTCACTGCACATCGAGTATGTGTATGTGACAAATAAATTTGACTTGACTTGACTTGACTTGGATAAAATTTAGGCACAAGCTGAAAAGTGGCAAATAACATTTTGCCAGGCGGAGCCATCTCCATTAGGACAATATTACCACATCCCTTTGGCATTCAAGAGTTTAAGCAGTCACTATTTTCAATACTCTGAAGGTCATTTACAGCAGTCATAGACCACAAAAACAGGCCACTCAGGCCAACTCGCCCATGCCGACCAAGATGCCTCATTAAAGCTAGTCCCATTTGCCCATGTCAACTCTAAACTATTGATATCCATGTAACTGTCCAAGTGTCTTTCAAATGCTGTTAAAGTATCTGCCATGACTAACTCCTCTGACATCTCGTTCCATATACCCCCCCCCCCCCCCCATTCTCTGTGTAAAAAACGTGCCCCTCAGGTTTGAATTAAACCTTGTCCCTCTTACCTTAAAAATATGTCCTCTTGTTTTTGATTCTCCGGCCTAGAGTAAAAGACTATGTATTTGCCCTGTCTATTCCTCTCATTTTATATGCCTCGATAAAATCACCGTGCAACTTCCTGCACTCCAAGGAATAAAGTCCTAGCCTGCCCAATGCCTCCCTGTAGCTCAGTCCTGGCAACATCATAAATCTTCTCTGCACTCTTTCCAGTTTAATGACATTTTTCTACAGCAAGATAACCAAAATTGAACACAGTACTCCAGGTATGGCCGCACCAACATTTTTTACAACTTCAACATAACCTGACTGGTGAAGACCAATGTACCCATGTAGCCTTATTGACCAGCCTATCTAACTGTGACTCCACTGTCAGGAAACTGTGCACCTGTATCCTGAAGATAGATACGAAACGCTGGAATAACTTAGAGGGTTCGACAGCACCTCTGGAGAAAAGGAATAAGTGAGGTTTCAGGTCGAGTAGACAGTCAAAACCATTTTCCCAGGGTGCAAATATCAAAGACTGTAGGGCACAGCTTTAACGTGAGGGGGGGCAATTTTAAAGGAGATGTACAGAGCAAGTTTTTAATGTTTGGAAGGCGCTGCCATGGATGGTGGTGGGGGCAGATACAATCATAAGAAACCTTTGGATAGGCAGGTGGATATGCAGAGAATGGAGGGATATGAATCACATACAGGCATAGGAGACTTGACATCATATTCGGCACAGACATTGTGAGACGAAGTTCCTGTGTTGTATTGCTCTGTGATCTATATTTTCTTGCAAGGCCTCAAGAACATTCCTCATTTTCTTCAACACAAACATTTTTAGCAGCCAGTGGCATGGCAATATCCTTCGCTACACCAGGAACAGCCGGGAACTCAGCAAGTCGTGACACTCAGTGTTTGCTTATCCAGGGTCAACGCAAAGCTTTACGCAGTCATTCTCAAAAGGCAGCGAACAGGATGTGGATCACTTTGAGTACATTTCTCCCCCTCTAATTTTACATCAGATCTCTATGAAACACAATCCATTTGTGATCTCCAGATGAAGTAAGCAAAGCTTAGGCGGCAGTTTTCACCCAGGAGCAGATACACGGTATGGCCCACACTGGTACCATGTAGAGCAACATCAAGATCACCTTATTTCTTGACATTGATTCTTTACCATAGTTAAGGGGAAGTTTCAATCACACAATTAAGAGTTGCTGCTTCACCCTAAATGAGCGAGGAGTAGTACAAGGAAAATATAAAATTAAGAATTAATTTGCGTAATTAATCATAAGTGGTATAAAAATGGTAGAAACAGCTCGGTAACTTTAACAAAGGCAACGGAGTACGAGACAAGAAAATTGCAAATTCGTCACATGCTCTTTTGAGGAAACAGAAAATCTCTCACAGCAACAAATGCCTCCATCGGTATCCAGAGATTGGCTTTCAGACTGGAATTCCATGAACCAGTTAAGGAAAGTGTGGTTATGGGAGAGTAAACAAAGGATGAACACTTGTGCTCTGTCCGCCAGGGCCATCTGGAGCTTCCGGGTACTTGCCATTTTAATTCCCCTTCCAATCTCACTACCGATCTGTCTATTCTCAGCCTCCTCCACTATAATGAGGCCACGCGCAAATTAGAAAAACAGCATTTCATATAATCTAATGGCATCAACACCAAACACGCCAGTTTCAGGTTAAACTCTCTCCCGCACCACCTGTTTATCTCTGCAGTTTTCCCTCCCCCTTCCCCATGCACATCTTTGTTTCTACCACCCACAAGACATCCAGTTCCTGTCCCCTTCTACACCTACTCATCACATACCACATACAATACTTGTGCCCTTCCAGGATGCATCTTCAACCCCCTTCTTTACTCCTTATACACTCACAACTGAGCAGCCAAATACTAATCCAACTCAATTTGCAAATTAGCAGATGACACCACCGTGGTGGATCAGATATCAAATAATGACCGAACGGTGTACGGGAAGGAGATTGAAAACCTCGTAGCCTGGTGCCAAAACAACAACCTTTCCCGCAATGTCGACGAGAGAAAGGAGATTGTGATTGACTTCAGGAAGTGAAGCAGTACACACACGATGGCGTCAAAGTATTGGTAGTTGAAAACTTCGTTCTTAGGAGTAAATATCATCAGCAACTTGTCCTGGACTAACCGTATCGAAGCAATGGCCGAGAAAGCATACCACCATCTTTACCTTCTCCTTTTTTATAAACAGCCTCTCAAGGTACTTCATGATGGTGGATGTCAAGGCCACTAGATGGTAGTCATTAAGACATGAGATCTTGTTTGTCTTTGGCACCGGGATGATATTGGTCTACAGGTATCTGTGTCAATGCCTTAGGACTCCAGCTTGCCCCTCTTAGCATCGTTAATGGCTCAGCGAGGGTTATTTCTTGTACCGTTCAGGATCATTTGACTTGAATGCTGCAGACCTGGATTTCACCTGGGAGTGGACGTCACAGTTCATCTATTGTTTCTGGTTGGGGAAGATACCCAACCTCTTCTTTGATACACAGTCCTCTACATACTGGCTGATGAGGTCTGTGACAGCGTGGCATATTCATCGTGTTAAGTTTCTTGATAATTGTTGTGCTAATATTGTCATTAATGCATGGACCAGATTACTTCATTTACAGCCTATCCCAATAGAGCCTCACCCTATCAAAGATATTTCCTTTGTCCTTTCCAATCTACCCCACCCTCTTGGCAACTTAACACTTTTTCTCTTTTCCAATTCTGACAACGGGTCTTCCACCCGAAACATTAATTCCATTTGGCCTTAAAGTTTTGGCCTAACAAGGATCTATGGTACCCACTTTCCACCCACCAATTCTCACAACAGTCCTCCCTCTCAGCCCAGCTCTACACCAGGCTGGAAACCATTTAAACCAGATTTAAACCAACACCTGCAGTTCCTTCCTGCACAGTCTGAAGAAGGGACCTGATCCAAAACATTGTCTGTCCGTTCCCTCCACAGATGCTGCCTGACGCACCGAGTTCCGCCAGCAATTTGTTTTTTGCACATTAATTCAGTTTATCTTTTCTGCTTGACTAATTGAGTGTATCCAACATTTTCTAGTTTTATTTCGGATTTACAGCAACTGCAACTTTTTAATTTTGCACTGCCAATAATTAATTAACAGGTTATGATTAATTACTGCTTGATAGCACTGTCATCGATAGCTTCCGTCACCTTGATGATGATTGAGAATAGACTAAATGGGCACCAATGAGCGGAACTGCAGTTTTCCTATTTATTGCAACCTAGATATACTGGATTTTCCACACAGATGGCTTTCTATCTGTCTTGCTACTGTATTAGAACAGCTTGGTTAGAGGTGCAACTAGTATATAATTCTTTGCATTAACTGGTACAGCACAAGTTTAGAGACAAATAGGACTCCTATCTTGTAGAAACTTTCCATTTCCCTTCCCCTAAAAAAACACTCCAAATTAGATTCCAACCTAGAAATGTCTACACACAAATCTTCATGATTAGATTCTAGCCATTCTCAAGGATTTTGTTCAAATGTACAAGCATTACTTCAACTCCTTGATTTGTTTCTTAAATATGTGGTCGAACATGAATGTTAGACAGTGAGCCCTTTTACAATCATGTAATGTAGGTGACAGTGATATGGCTATATTCAAGGATGTCTGGCTGTCACAGGTAGTCCTACTTCCCACGGTTCTGTTGTCTTTATGTTGTGGTATATTAGTTTTATTTTTATACAGCCTGTGGAGTAATGGGCCATTTCAAATTGCATTAAAAGCAAACCACGCATTACTAGAAAGAGACCAGATCCAGGAGAGATGCAAGGTATGTGTACACAATGAAGGGTATGTGTACACAATGGATTCTTAACACAACCACGACAATCAATTTAACAATTGCCACCTCACAACTATCAGAATTACTGAATTAAATTTTATTTTCTGACAATAATAATTCAGGACAGCCATCTTATATAAAAAATACTGCAGGAGGACAAGCTCAGATTTGATAATAATACTTTCGTAGTCAAAATATTAATGCGAGAATAAATACTTGCACACGGTATCATTGTGAAGTAAACTGGAGCAAAATAAATTATAAAGTCATGTAACACACTCCCACAGTGTAGAGACAAATGAAATGAAATGAAATGTAAGTGAATGACTTTGGCCCCTGCACCAGTTCTCAAAGATTGGATTATGTTACATGTAGATGCAATGTAATAATTTGTATTCAAGAGTGACAGAGGAACATTGCTTTACTAGCTGATTCTGTTAGCTCTGCTCTGAAAATAGCTGCAATTATTTCAATCTAGTGCCCCTTGTCACATTTCTCTATGCTGTTAATTGACATCGGAGGCGGTGCTGGCTCGAAGGGCCAAATGGCCTCCTCCTGCACCTATTTTCTGTTTTTCTATTTTAGCAGTTATCGAGCAATATAAACTTCTGAACATTATTAAAAACTCATTCTTATCACAGACCTCAATTACACTTTATTTTTGGTTAATTGAAGTTCAGGGACTCAAGGTTTTGCTTATCATTCTGGCAGCAAATAATCACTGCACTCTTCAGTTGTAAGCACTCTGAAGGTTAGAATGCTCAATGAAATCCAGATAAGCACAGCACAAAATGAAGCCAAATATCTCAATCCTCCTTCAGACAAAATTCTGCTACTAAACAGAGTACAAACCCCCCCCCACAAACTGCACTTGCTTCCTGCCCCCTGCCCCCCCCCCCCCCCCCCCGGTTTCCTCCTACACTCCAAAGATGCACAGGTTTTTTAGGCTAATTGGCTTCAGTAAAAAAATTGTAAATTGTCCTTAGTGATAGTGTCATTGTACGGGATGATTGCAGATCGGCGCCGATTCAGCAGGCCAAAAGGCTTGTTTCCGCGCTGTATCTCCAAAGTCTAAAAGGTGACTCGGGAGAGAATAGAGCTCCTTAGAAATCAAAGCGGACATATCTGTGGAGCCAAAGGAAATGTGCAAGGTCCTTAATGTATATTACTGTGGAGAAAGATGTGAAGACTGGGACTTGGGGCAGTTAATGGAAGTGTCTTCAAGACGGTCCCTATTACAGTCGAGGAGGTGCTGAATGTCACAAGGCATTTGAAGGTGGATAAATCTCCCAGGACAGATCAGATATAACTGAGGATACAGTGGGAAGCTAGAGAAGAAATTGAAGGCCCTCTGGCTGAGATATACGAATCATCATGAGGTATGGGTGAAATGCCGGAAGATTGAAGGGTGGTTAATGTTGTGCCCCTATTTAAGAAAGGTTGCAAGGAAAAGCCTGGGCACTATAGATCAGTGAGCCGAACATCTGTGGTAGGCAAGCTACTGGAGAGTATTCTGAAGGATAAGATATGTATGCGTTTAAATAGACATGGGCTGATTAGGGAGTCAGCATGGTTCTGTACGTGGGAGATCATGTTTTACGAATCTGATTTTTGAGGAGGTTGATGAGGACAAAGCCTGTCTATATGGACCAGCAAAACATTTGATAAGGTTCCGCATGGTAGGCTGCTCTGGAAGGTTAGATCACATGGGATCCAGGGAGAGTTAACCGACTGGATAGAGAATTGCTTCATGGAAGGAAGGACAGGGTGGAAGGCTGTTTTTTGGACTGGAAGCCTGTGACTAGTGCTGTGCCTCAGGGATCTGTGCTGGGCCCTTTTCTGTTTGTGGTTTATATCAATGATGTACAAGGCATGATTAGCAAGTATGCAGATGACACAAAAGTGGGTGGCATCGTAGATAGTGAAGACAGTTATCAAAAATTGCAGCAGGACCTTGATCAGTTGAGCAAGTGAGCAGAGGAATGGTTAATGGAGTTTAATAAAGATAAGTGCGAGATGTTGCATTTTGGAATGGCAAACCAGGGCAGGACCATCACAATGAATGGCAGGTCTCTGGGGAATGTTGTAGTGCAGAAGAATCTAAGAGTGGAGGTACATAGTTCCTTGAAAGTGGCAACACATGTAGATCAGGTAGTCAAGAAGGCTTTCGGCACATTGGCCTTTTACATTCAAATATTTAGTCTAAAGTTGGGAGGTTATGTTGCAGTTGGACTACACATTGGTGAGGCCACATTTGGAGTATTGTGTTTAGTTTTGGTCACCCTGTTATAGGAAAGACATTGTTAAGCTGGAAGAAAGAGAGAGAGAGAGAAGATTTACGAGGATGTTGCCAGGACTCCAGGGTCGGAGCTGGAGGGAGGTTGAGCAGGCTAGGACATTATTCCTTGGAGCACAGGAGGATGAGGAGTGATCTTACACAGGTGCATAAGATCATGAGGAAATTAATTAGAGTAAATGCACAGAGTCTTGTACCCTGAGTAAGGAAATCAAGAACCAGAGGGCATAGGTTTAAGGTAAGGGGGGAAAGATTTCATAGGAACGAGAGGAGCAACTTTTTTTGTTACACAAAGGGTGGTGATTGTATGGAACAAGCTGACAGAGGAGGTAGCTGAGGCAGGTATTATCACGACATTTAATTAGTCTGAAGAAGGGTCTCGACTCAAAACGTCACCCATTCCCTCTCTCCTAAATGCTGCCTGACCTGCTGAGTTAAACCAGCATTTTGTGATATCACGACATTTAAAATACATTTCGACAAATACATGGATAGGATAGGTTTAGGATATGGGCCAAACGCAGGCAGGCGAGACTAGTATAGATGGGGGCATGTTGGTTGGAGAGGGCAAGTTGGGCAAAGGGCCTGCAGGAGGAGGCCACTCGGCCCTTCGAGCCAGCACCGCCATTCAATGTGATCATGGCTGATCATTCTCAATCAGTACCCCGTTCCTGCCTTCACCCCATACCCCCTGAGTTTCCACACTGTATGACTCCATGATTCTTTAACACAGTAAAGAAAGTGGACTTATCCACTTCATTCTTTAATGGCAGAATATCCATTGTGTTGCTCCAAAAATGCAATAGATAAATAATTAGAAATACGGTTCCTACTTTTTAAATTTGAAAAGAACCTTCATACTTCATCGTTAATAAAGAAAGCAAACACAATTTACTTTGAGAGGGCTTGTATACAAAAACAGGAATGTGATGCCGAGGCTCTATACGGCGCTGGTAAGGCCACATTTGGAATATTGTGAGCAATTTTGGGCACCACATCTGAGGAAGGATGTGCTGGCTCTAGAGAGGGTCCAGAGGAAGTTTACAAGAATGATCCCAGAAATGAGTAGATTCACATATGATGAGCGTCTGACTGCATTGGGCCTGTACTGGCTGGAGTTTAGAAGAATGGGGGGGGACCTCATTGAAACATACACATAATGAAAGGCTTGGATAGAGTGGATGTGGAGAGGATGTTTCCACTAATGGGAGAGTCTAGGACTAGAGGTCATAGCCTCAGAATTAAAGGACGTTCTTTTAGGAAGGAGATGAGGAGCATGGTGAATCTGTGAAATTTGCCACAGAGTCCAAGTCGGTGGATATTTTTAAGGCAGAGATAGATTCTTGATTAATACGGGTGTCAGAGGTTATGGGGAGAAGGCAAGAGAATGGGGTTTGGAGGGAGAGAAAGATCAGCCAGGATTGAATTTGGAGTAGGCTTGATGGGCCGAATGGCCTAATTCTGCTCCTATCTCTTATGATCTTACTTTGCAGCCTCCAAAAATCTACAGATCCTGGCACAGGGAACAGCAATGCAGCAGACGATGAGAGATGTGGGGCAATCAGCCAAGTTCTACACTCTTGATGACTATCCAGTGAACAGTCAGGCTTGAATTGCAGGTCAAAGGATGTTGACTGAGAATAGCATCAGGTTCAGCTGTCATGCCCTCCACAAACATACTGTCTACACTCACAAATAAAGAATAGGCTCTTGGCCAAGACAACATCCATGGAACAGTATCCCTTCACGGGTCAGTATATTGAGAGAAAAGTTGAAAAATAAATGAAGCAGAGACGAATAATAGGTATACAATAACATGATGTACCCTGAATAAATGTAGCTCACGGCAGTACTGATATTACGGGCTCACTATAATCAATAAGGCAAATAAAAATTGCAATATCAGTCTCTCTTCCTACATAAAAACTGCTCATGCAGCAGTCCACGAAGGTTACCTGATGAAATAGTGTGATTTATTGGCCTGTCCTCTGCAAAATCAACAATCTTGATGGTCAGCAAATTCTGAACCTCCTTCAGTTCCACAGAGGTTGTAAGGCTTTATCAACCGTCTTTTACCAAAGGGTGCATAAAGCAAAGAGATGGAGAGATTAATTCTATTATATGGTAGGCCATTTAGGACCGAGATGAGGAAAAACCTTTTCACCCAGAGAGTTGTGAACCTGTGTAATTCTCTGCCACAGAAGGTAGTGGAAGCCAATTCACTGGATGTTTTCAAGAGAGAGTTAGATTTAGCTCTTGGGGCTAACGGAATCAAGGGATATGGGAAAAAGCCGGAATGGGGTACTGATTTTAGATGATCAGCCATGATCTGTTGCCAGGTCAAACCTGAAAAAAGGCACAAAAAGGGCCAAAGACCTCCACATGCAACATATGGAAGACCACTTCAACAGCACTGACACCAGAAGCATGTGGCAAGGCATCAGGGATATCACCGATTACAAGAGCAACCCTGCCTGCCCCCACAGTGATGTCACACTGGCCAACGAGCTCAACACCTTCTTTGCTCGCTTTGAAACCGGCACCAACATCATGAGTGGAAAAGTTCTGGCCTCGGAGGATGAACAGGTTCTCGCGCTGAGCAGATATGATGAACAGCGCGCACTGCAGAGGATAAATCCACGCGGCTGCAGGCCCGGACGGAGTCCCAGGACGGGTACTTAAGGACTGTGCTGACCAGCTTGCTGAGGTATTTACAGGGATCTTCAATCTGTCTTTATCTCTGGCAACAGTCCCGAAGTGCCTGAAGTCAGCCACCATAGTGCCGGTGCCGAAAAAAGCAAACATCAGCAATCTGAACGACTACCGTCCGGTTGCCCTCATACCGATAGTAATGAAGTGCTTTGAAAGGTTGGTGGTTAAAACGGACTGACCTCCGCTCAGTCCATCTTAACCAACCAGATTTTCTGCTGGCTCAGCACTTTGACTCCCCCTCCCATTCCCAATCTGACCTTACAGTCCTGGGCCTCCCCCATTGCCAGAGTAAGGCCCAGCACAAATTGGAGGAACAGCCCCTCATATTTCACTTGGGTAGTCTCTGCTTTCCCTCTCTATCCCCTCTCCCTTCCCAGTTCTCCCACCAGTTTTCCTGTCTTCTACGACATCTTATCTTTGTCCCGTCCAATCCCCTGACATAAGTCTGAAGAAGGGTCTCGGCCCAAAACGTCACCCATTCCTTCTCTCCAGAGATGCTGCGTGACCCGCTAAGTTACTCCAGCATTTTGTGTCTACCTTCGATTTAAACCAGCATCTGCAGTTTTCTTCCTAATCCCATTAATTCAGTTTGTCAATTTGCTTTTGGATTCTTATTTTGTAGAATCCGTTAAACTGTTCATAATTCACCAAGATTATTCAATATAACTGTGCAGATTCCTGTTTATTAAGGATAAAGATCACTAATTGTTGAACTGCATGGAGTTCTTGCATATTCAACCTTCAATTGTATCTTTTGCATAACTGTGCTGGGTTGCTATTTGTTTTGGACGATAAAAGTCACTCACCATTTAACTGTAAGATATGCCAGAGTGGAAGTAATTCTTGACCCTGAAGGGCTACCCAACACAAAGGTGACACAGAGGGAGGTGTGCAATGCTAGTCATAGTATAAACCCTTTGCCCCAAGTCAAATACCAGATGTATTTCTTACATAATATTTTTTATGTTGCAAACCCTGCCAAGGTATTATCACAGGGACAACTGTGACACTGAACAACGCGAGTAGAGTTAAGGCCGATGTCAAAAGATTGGTCCAAGAATTACTTGCATCACACCCCAAGAAGAATTTCCAAGATTTGTGTCAGTTAAAGGCACAATCAGAAAATTATTCTGGAAATACCTCAGAAAAGTCAGAAGGCTGGCTGAAGTTGCAAAGATAAAGGTGCAAATTCACAGAGGAACTTGAAAAGAAAAGTGAGATTTTTAAAAGTCAATGGACTATATCCACGGAACCAGTGCAACCAGCAGGTAAAAGGCGAAGAGGACATGGTCCAAAGTTCAAATATAAAATGACAGTTTTTGATAGTTTCATGTTTACATAGAATAGAACTCAAGAGTAGCCTCAGATAAGTCTTGAGGTAGAAAGGAATTTCAGCAACAATTATTTGAGGCAGCGCTGATCTAGCTGATGTTACAGAAGTAGAAATTAGTGATTTTTGCTGACACGAACATGCAAACCAAAGCACATCTAGGGTGCAGAGATAACACCAAGGATGCAAATAGCTTGTTTCAGTATCAGATAATTTCCAGACAGAGGAATGAACTAGTGGTTGTCCACTGAAAGCAATGGCTTTGTTCTTCACAATATTTAGTTGAAATTATTTTTTGCAAGACAGAATGTTTGTCATATTGGCAAGTCGCGGATAACATAGGGGTTGGGAGAAAAGAGTGCTCAACTAGACAGATGCCAACATAGAACTGGATAGACATTGATGAGCATGCATAAAGTGATTCTATTTTGGAATAATGCTGCTGAGGGGAAATGTGAAGGTCCATGGATAGATCCTTGGGGAGATAACTGAGCTGACAATCAGGAACTGGAAAAAAGAAGCCATTGCGGATGATTCACTAGCTAGGACCAGACAAATAAGAATGGTAATAGGCGAGAACCGTCCAACCAAATAGACATGGTGGCGAGACTCTGAAGAATGGGATGATCAATTGTGTTAAGTCTGTCGACAGGTTGAGAAAAGCAAGGAGAAATTGTTTACTTCAGATCACAGGCACCTAAGATGCAATCTGTGATTTTAGTAATAGTAGTTTTCTGGACAAATTGGTTCCTTCTGTTTTCTCATCTGAAGTTTGTGAAAGCAATAGGGAATCCTTTATTTGTTGTGTTTTCTTTCCTAATTTGAAATTGTTTGCCGTGAAAGAATAATTCCTGAGAACGAGAACTACTTGTTCTACCTTCAGTTTACACAGGCTGAACAGTGACATCCAAAGCTAATTATTACTGAAAATTAAATCTGTGTCTATGTCAGCAAAAGCTTTTAATGGAGGAAATAGAATCATCTTTTGTGTAAAAAGAAAGCTTGGCTTTTAATTTCACTGTTACATAAACATCAATAAATATCTATTTTGATCTACAGTTTATGAATTTGCTTTCAACTGAGATGATACTCACCGTGCCACTGCTAATCTCAGCAGTCCTTAGTCAAGATTAGCAGAGACCAAAAATTACATTCTTAATTTTCGGGAGACAACACATTAGATAAACAGTGTAGGAAGGAACTTCAGCTGCTGGTACACACTGAAGATAGACATAAAAGCTGGAGTAACTCAGCAGATCAGGGAGCATCTCTGGAGAAAAGGAATAGGTGATGTTTCGGATCGAGCCCCTTCTTCAGACTGAGACCTTGTGCCAAATACCCTCTTCATCATCCTGTCCATCTGTGTTGCCCTCTGGGCCTAAACTCGTGTCCCCTGGGACTAATGGTTTTTTCAAAAAAGTTAAACATTGGTTTCACAAATGGGGTGGTCTCCTTTCAGACTGATTAATTAAATAGTTTGAGAATTACAAAATAAAATGCTGGAGGAACTCAGTGGGTCAGGCAGCATCTGTGGAGAGAATGGACAGGTGATAATTTGGGTCGGGACCCTTCTTCTGACTGATCCACTCAGTTCCTCTAGCAATTGTCTTTGGTCAATGTTCCAAAGTGTGCAATTTCTTCTGTCTCTCTTAGATGAGAAGTGTTTTGAATCTAATT
This sequence comes from Rhinoraja longicauda, assembly GCF_053455715.1. Taxonomy (NCBI): domain Eukaryota; kingdom Metazoa; phylum Chordata; class Chondrichthyes; order Rajiformes; family Arhynchobatidae; genus Rhinoraja; species Rhinoraja longicauda. The sequence goes on from NC_135960.1 coordinate 41,799,560, forward strand.
GAAACTTAAAATTCAGGCACTGCCAGCTAAACTATATGGAATGGACCAAAAAACAAATTGCTGGGGAATTCAATGGGTCGAGCGGTATCTGTGGAGAGGGAGGAATATCAATGTTTCGGGTTGACTGTTCTTTTCCTAGCACAGTATTTTGTAAGTTTCAATTAGATTCCCGCTCAATCCTAACAAATCTAGTTGATATAATTACATACAACGGTTGTGCCATCCCAAAAATAGATCTGATGAATCATGTTGCACTCACTCTCTGGCAAGTTCTTGAGTAAGGAGACCAAAACTGCATATAATACTCCAGGCATTGTCTCATTAAAGCCTTAATAACCGCAGCAATGTGTTCTTGCTCTGGTTCTCAAATACTCTTGCAGTGAAGGCTAAAAAACACAATTTACCTAACTGTATACAGTACTTGTTTGATTTTAGTGACTAGTGCGCAAGTAACTGGTGGCAGCACGGTGGCACAGCGGTGGAGTTGCTGCCTTATAGCACTTGCAGCGCCAGAGATCCAGGTTCGATCCCGATTACAGGTGCTGTCTGTATCGCGTTTGTGCGATCTTCCCATGACCTGCGTGGGTTTTCTCCGAGATCTTTGGTTTCCTCCCACACTCCACGAAGACGTACAGGTATGTAGGTTAATTGGCTTGGTAAATGTAAAAATTGTCCCTGGTGTGTGTAGGATAGGGTTAATGTGAAGGGTTTGCTGGTCGGCGCTGACCCGGTGGGCCAAAGGGCCTGTTTCTATCTCTAAAAAAAAAAGCATGCAAGTCTCTCAGTGCAAAAAACACTTCTCAATCATGAGAGACAGAAGTAACTGCAGATGCTGGAATTCTAGCTTAGTTTAGAGATACAGCACGGAAACAGTCCCTTCGGCCCACCGAGTCCACACCGACCAGCAATCCCCGCACACTATCTTACCAACACACACCAGGACAATTTTACATCTAAACAAAGCAAATTAACCTGAAAACCTGTACGTCTTTGGAGCGCGAGAGGAAACCAAAGATCTCGGAGAACGTACAAACTCCGCACAGACAGCATCGTAGTCGGGATCGAACCCGGTCTCCGGCACTGGAAGCGCTGTAAAGCAGCAACTTTATTGCTGCGCTACCGTGCCGCCCTTGAGCAGCTGCTGGAAGAACTCAGTGGTTCAGTCTAAACAAGGGTCCAGACCCGAAACATCGTTTGACCATTCCCTCCAGAAATGCTGCCTGACCCGTTGAAGTCCGCCACCACTTTGTTCTTTTACTTCTCAATCTATCACTATTTAAATAATTGTGTATTTCTGTGTTCCCTGTTAAAGTGAATAACTTCTCAGTTATGTTTTCTCCCACTTGTTCAATCTGTGCAAGTCAGCTTGCAGCATCTATATGCACCACCTCAAATTTCACAATTGCTCCAGCAATTTGTTGTTTGCGTCAGACTCTAGAATCTAGTCTCTTCTGTCGATATGGAATGGAGGATGTTTTCCCTAGCTGGAATGCCCAGAACAAAGGGCTGCTGTCTCAAGTTATACAACAAAAAGATCAGACTAAAACGAGTAGAAAATTCTGACGTTGGTGAACATGTGCAAGAGGGCAGACAAGAGAAAGAATGAAATAAAAAGAGACAGGAAGAATCAGTTAAAAAAAAAGAGTAAACATTTCAATGCACACAAACTGGCAGAAAACTAAAACAGAAGAAAGGAAACAGACAGAAAAGCAGAAACCTGAAATTGAATTCAGTGAACTATTCCATTTACCAGCCCCCACCCAGCTTGCACCAAAAGCCGTCTGGCATCCAAGCAATGAATACCTGGCTCAGTTCCAAGCAAGGCTTAATGAGCGACTTTCCTGCATTGCAGACAACTTCCAGAGACAAACAGAATCAGAGACAGAATTGCTCAAAGAAAAAAGGGTGGAAATAAAAAGACAGACAACCACAGCTTCACAGCTGAGAAATGCAGTATCCATGCAACTTTCAAAGCATCTTGGAAATTTTTAAGACAATACTATTTTAACTAAATCGGCCACTTGGCTTGTGTGAATATTATGATTTTCTTAAAGGAGCTACAATACTGAACGAGTTTTCAATCTAATGGTGAGTAAAAAAATATGTCTTTGCTGAAGGAAACATGTGACTGGGAAATAGAACATAGAACAGTTTGTCACTAGAACAGGCCCTTCTATCCACAATGTCTGTGCTGAACTTAATACCAAGACCATCACTTTTCTCCCTGCACATAACCCATATCCCTCCATTTTCTGCATATCCAGTCTTTTAAATGCCACTAACGTATCTGCCTCAACCAACACTTCCGGCAGCTCATTCCAGGCACTCACCACATTCAAAAATTCTGACTGTCTACCCTATCCATGCCTCTCATAATTTTCTCTACGTCTATCAGGTCTCCCACAATCTCCGACGTTCCAGAGAAACAATCCAAGTCTGTCCAACCTCTCCCTGTATACCACCTAATCCAGGCATCATTCTGGTAAACCTTTGCTACACCCTTTCCAAAGCCACCTCCTTCCTATAACAGGGCGACCAGAATGACTCCAAATACTCCAAATGAGGCCTAACCAAAGTTCTATAAAGCTACATCATGAATTCTTTTCCTCAAATGACTAGATGCATTCATGTTTGACTGCATGATGTCATCAGATCTCTTCTTCCGAATGTTTTAATGCTTTAAGTAGCTAAACTAGCAACAGGGGCTGTTTCTTATTTCCAATCAAAATAGATTAACTGCAAATGCAGCGGGCATGCACACATCTATGAGCACAAGGAAGAGAATCAAGCAAATTGTCCGACTAAGTTCATAGCATATCCATCTATTTTGCCATACAATAGTACTATAACACAATACAATAACACTTCCTTCTTTGACTGTGTGCAAAGAACAACAGCCATTAGAATAACATTTGATATAAACATATCAGCAGAATGCTGCCTTAAGGCAATTAAACCTACACGGTAATTGTTATAAATCCATAGACAGTGTCCAAGTGAAGGTGATACCATTAAACTCATCAATTGCTCATAACTTGTAACACTAAAGCCGGTAGAGTTGCTGCTTTACAGCGAATGCAGCGCCGGAGACTCAGGTTCGATCCTGACTACGGGTGCTGTACTGTAAGGAGTTTGTACGTTCTCCCCGTGACCTGAGTGGGTTTTCTCCGAGATCTTCGGTTTCCTCCCACACTCCAAAGACGTACAGGTATGTAGGTTAATTGGCTGGGTAAATGTAAAAAATTGTCCCTAGTGGGTGTAGGATAGTGTTAATGTACGGGGATCGTTGGGCGGCACGGACTTGGTGGGCCGAAAAGGCCTGTTTCCGGCTGTATATATATGATATATGATATGATATGATTATATTGTACTATGATATGACTATACTGAACGATAATTTCTATGATAATACTAATGATTAATGCTATCATAATTTCAGATAATTTCCTGGCAAGTGTTAATTTTATAACCACACAAATGTGTCCTATTATCTATGATATTACTGCAATGACAGATTTTGGTCTCGTATCTAGTTTTAGTATCGTCATAAATGGAGCCAGAATACCGAATAACCACAGGTGCTCCCCAGGTTCCAATTGTGATCCGTTCCCGAGAACTGTTTATAACCTGAACTGTTTACAAGTCTGAAATGCAGTCCCCCAGCAATACATTTAAATAATCACATTGGCCAAACAAGGGCAATATATAGTTAAACCACAGTGTTTAACTCAACCAATGTTCACTGAAAGATACAATGATGTTCCAAGGAAAATGTTGTTCCAAGAAAACCATTATCCTTCAGTAATGTCTGTGCTCTGTGTGAAATAAAAGACAGGTTTATTTCATTCAGGCTATATGAAGGTAGAAGAGGCACTATAATCTTTAGATAGACACAAAAAGCTGGAGTAACTCAGCAGGACAGGCAGCATCTCTGGAAAGAAGGAATGGGTGACGTTTCGGGTCGAGACGTCACCCATTCCTTCTCTCCAGAGATACTGCCTGTCCCGCTGAGTTACTCCAGCTTTTTGTGTCTATCTTCGGTTTAAACCAGCATCTGCAGGTCCTTCTTACACTATAATCCTTATCTTGCCCCAGAGCTGTAAACTGTGTTCCCACTGGCAGAAAATGCCTACAGCCCCACACCAGCCAGCAAATCCTTCCTGCCAATCACTCAAACATTCACTTTTATATCGAGTGTCCATGAGTCGGGTGTTTGTAATCTACGGAAGACCCGCATTAAGCAAACACAAGCCCTAATACTTTTCATGAAAACCAAACTCACACAGTGCAAGACAGTACTGTACCTGGTGATTGTATTACTAATAAACTCGTAACATGGTGCTTAATCTGTAAATTCTAAATCCCCAGGGCCTGATGGTCTGCATCCCAGGGTACTCAAGGAGGTGGCTCTAGAAATTGTGGACGTATTGGTGATCATTTTCCAATGTTCTGCAGATTCAGGATCAGTTCCTGTGGATTGGAGGGTAGCTAATGTTATCCCACTTTTCAAGAAAGGAGCCAGATAGAAAACGGGGAATTATAGACCAGTTGGCCTGACACTGGTGGTGGGGTAGATGCTGGAGTCAATTATTAAAGAAGTAATAACAGCACATTTGGATAGCAGTAAAAGGATTGGTCCAAGTCAGCATGGATTTATGAAGGAGAAATCCTACTTGACTAATCTTCTGGAATTTTTTGAGGATGTGACAAGTAAAATGGATGAAGGAGAGCCAGTGAATGTAGTGTATCTGGACTTTCAGAAAGCCTCTGATAAGGTCCCACACAGATTAGTGGGCAAAATTAGAGCACATGGTATTGGGGGTAGTGTATTGACATGGATAGAAAATTGGTTGGCAGATAGGAAACAAAGAGTCGGAATAAACAGGTCCCCGTTACAATGGCAGGCAGTGGCGAGTGGAGTGCCGCAAGGCTCGGTGCTGGGGCCGCCACTATTTACTATATACATTAATTATTTAGATGATTGGATTAAAAGTAACACTAGCAAATTTGCAGATGACACAAAGCTGGGTGGCAGTGTGAATTGTGAGGAGGATGCTAGGAGGTTGCAGGGTGGCTTGGACAGGTTGAGTGAGTGGGCAGATGCATGGCAGATGCAGTATAATGTAGATAGATGTGAGGTTATCCACTTTGGTGGCAAGAACAAGGAGGCAGATTATTATCTCAATGGATTAAGGTTAGGAAAAGGGGAAGTGCGACGAGACCTGGGTGTCCTTGCACACCAGTCACTGAAAGTAAACATGTAGGTAAACAGGCAGTGAAGAAAACTAATGGCATGTCGGCCTTCATAACGAGAGGATTTGAGTATAGGAGTAAAGATGAGGAAAGATTTGAAAGACTGGGCTTGTTTTCACTGGAATTTACAAAGATGAAAGGGGATCTTATAGAAACATATAAAATTATAAAAGGACTGAACAAGCTAGATGCAGGAAAAATGTTCCTAATGTTGGGGGAGTCCAGAACCAGGGGCCGCAGTCTAAGAATAAAGGGGAGGCCATTTAAAACTGAGTTGAGAAAATCTTTTTCACCCAGAGTTGTGAATTTGTGGAATTCTCTGCCACAGAAGGCAGTGGAGGCCAATTCACTGGATGCATTTAAAAGAGAGTTAGATAAAGCTCTTGGAGCTAGCGGAATCAAGGGGTCTGGGGAGAAGGCAGGCACGAGTTACTGATTGTGGATGATCAGCCATGATCACAATGAATGGCGGTGCTGGCTCGAAGGGCCGAAGGGCCGAAGGGCCTCCTCCTGCACCTATTTTCTATGTTTCTATGTTTTTCTATGTTTTCTATAACCAAATTTAAATAATAATAATTTTATAATAATTTAAAATTATTAATGCCCACATAATAAATTGCATCTTCAATTTATTAAATTCAGTGACTTAGCCCTGATGCCATGATACTGCAAAACTACTATAATCACAGCGATCTGATATTGTTAGTCTCTATAACTTTGTACCGTGATACCATTAAATCTATGGATATTGCCTTGTGGCAATCTTATTAAGCCTACAGAATGATGCCATGCAACAGTGATACTTTGAACTTATTGAGGATGCTCTTAATAAATACAATACTATTCAACCTACGGATGGTCCTCCTGTAATTGTTATACTGTTAAAATTACAGATGTATTATAATTGCTGTACAACTAAATCTTCAAATCGTTCTCAAGTATGTACATAAGTCCTAATACTTCTGATACTTTTTAATAATCTGTTATTTTTAAAGTCATAGATGGTGTCCTGTTAACTATGATATTATTACCACAAATGCTGCCCTAATATCTGTAATACTATAACTACAAATGGTGCTCCAGCATTAATAAAGACAAACCCTGTTATGGTGATAAATCTGCCCGTACACGACATACCTATTGTGAATGACAATGTAGCCAGATAATTAATAAAGATGCAGAAAATGACAACAGCACAATATACCATCAGGTGAACAGATTCATTATTAACTAAGTGATGTCAAGATGCTGAGCTGATTGAACTAGCAGACTTTGCCGGTGACTGAAATGTAAATGGAATTTAGCATCTCCGAACTTGCTTTGGAAATTTTCTTCAGCAATTAAATATCTGTCAGTAGAAATCTCATTTTTGGAAACAGCAACATAAATTCAATTGGCGGTGTGTGGGAATAAGAAAAAAAGTGTAACATGCAACTACAAATGGTGTAGTTAACATCATTTAACATCCAAATATATTATTAGGCACATAAATTGTGGTGCAAGAGTAAAACTGCTGGAAAAATTCAGCTGGTCAGGCATCATCTGTGGAGAAAAATGGACAATTGATTTTTTTCAGGTCAAAAGTCTAAAAAAGGGTTCTGACCCGAAACAACACCTATCCATGTTCTGCAGAGATCTTGACCAGCTGAGTTACTCCAGCACTGTGTCGTTTTTTTCCCTTAATGTGGCTGTTGGCTCAATAAACACATCTACATTGTTGTTAACCTGTGTTGGTCAATACGAACAACAGAACAAGACATTAAAACAGGTGAACTTGGTGAAAAGTATCAACAAAAAGGCTAAACCCAAAAGTATATTTAATTTTGTTTAAATTTTCAGCTAGGGTTTTCTTCTTCATTACTATTCAGTGTAGCCACAGGCAAACTGAAAGAATAGCACCTCATATTTCATCGCAATCACTAGATCTGGGATGAATGCAAAATCTTCCTTGACGTCTGTGCACATCAAAATTGGTTATTTTGTGGGCCAACTAATTCCGATCATGGTTGCTTGCCATCATCATGATCAAATGTAAGCTGGCAGACAAATAAATTTGAGATTTATGCTCCACAATGCCTCATTATTGACAGAGTCAAAGCTGTTAGGTTGAAAAAGTAGTTGATGGTGCTTGCATTGCCCTTGGAGTAATTTATTTTCTTTTTTTCTCTCTTCAGAAAGCAAAAAACACCCACTAGAACATATAACTGTACAACAGCAAGATTAACTCTTTTTGCAATTCATTAAACTGCAAATGCTGGAAATATGAATTAGAACAGAAAGTAAACAAAAGTAAAAACAAAACTGCCAAAGGGTTTTCGACCCGAATCATTAAGTCATTCTCTTCCCACTAATAATGCTTAACTGCTGAATATTTCCAGAATGTTCTGCTTTTATTAACTATTTTAAGTAATGATAATTTTCAGAGCTTGCAAGCATTCCAACTGGGAAAAGTAAATTCAATGGAAAGAAATCTATCCAGCAGACAAAAGGGAAAAAATGAATCAGAAAATAATCATCTGTGTATGCAATGCACTTGCTAGAGAGTGCTGTATTCTGCTCAGCCTGTTCTTTTGGACTGATGTCCGGGAGCTGTGCACAAAACAAATGGGAGTCGTGAATGGTATTAACAATACACATGTTAGTGCAGCAGAGCAGAAAAACAGCAGGTTAGCAAACAGCAATGCGCTGCTTGTTCCTTGTTATCCAACAATCACAACTAAACTGCTCTAAAATATCATGGATATTAAAGCCTCACATTAAAGCTCTGTGATATTTTATATCCATTTCTACACTACCACTCATTAAGTTTGGATTCCAAGAGACCAGCTCTTCATGCTTCCATGATATTGGAATGAATAAGCTATTCATTCCATACAGTCGAGGATTCTGCAGCAGGACCAGGCCTGCTGCACATATCCCAATAAACCAAATCAAAATTGAATGTGTGTAAAAGCTGTTTAAAATAATTTCTCACATAAACAAACTGTACATAAGCTTACTGCATACTCGATATTGAAATTGAACTCCAAACCAAGTGATCTGCAATGCTCAGCTTTGAATTCTAGCCAAATGGAAAGGATTTCTAGTGCAATTGTGATCTGCTTCTCAAAACTTCAATTTCAAAATGGTGTGCATTTGCACTCTGTCAGAAGACAAGTGTTCAAGTGCAGCAAAATAGCCTGGGCATCTCCTGTATCTGTATTAATGTTTCAAAGTGCAGGTAAATGGCCTTGGTGAGTACAGCTGTTGCTGTATGGCAGCGTCATGCAGCACAGAAACATGCCCAGTTGCTCACCTTGTCCATGCCAACTATCAAGGGCCTAACTATACTATTCACCGAAGCCTTCTAGCCTTAGCAAGTCAGATGCTAGTCTAGACACCTTATCTCCCCCTTCACCACTCCCTCAGGCAGTGTGGTCCAGATTCCAATCATCTTCTGGGTCGAAAAGTGTTTTCCAACAAAAAAACACTCTTAACCTTCTGCTTCTTACCGCAAACATATGCCCTTTAATTTTAGATATCTCTGATTTTGGAGGAAAAAAAATTTCTATCCTATCCATATCCCTCATAATTAGTTGCAGGTGAAGAAACTGAAGTAGAAGGATCTGGTACAGAAAGTCATGTAGCCTCTCATAACACAAATCCTCCAACCTGGTAACATCCTCGTAAATATTTGTTGCGCCCTATCCAGTTTCCTGTAGCAAAATCACCACAATTGTACACAGTATTCCAAATGTGCCCTCACCAATGCCATATATTACTGTAACATGCCAGAACACCAGCAAATTTCCCTGCCAGAATATTGGTTCCCCATTAAATTCAGGTACAACTCATCCCTCTTATACAGGTCACCTCTGCCCTTAGAAGAATCCCACATGTCAAAAAAGGGGAATCCTTGCCCTCTGCATCAGCTCATCGACCACACATTCATCTGCCCCAACCTCATAATCCTATTCTCACAAGCACATGGCACCAGATACAGAGATTACTACCATTGAAATCCTGCTTTTTAATCTCCTTCCTAACTCCCTATATTCAATCTGCAGGACCTCGTCTCTTTTTCTACTGTTTGTTGGCACCAAAGTGCACAATGGCTGCTCGAATTCCCCCTTAAAATTTTCTACAACTGCTCACTGTACTCCCAACCACACTTATCTGCATGGTTGATTTTACAAGTTGCACACTGACTTTTCCTTAAACTGCATCGACATACCTTCGTGTTCTAGATAAGAAGGAATGCATGGCAATGAACTTTCACCATATCAATTTCCTCTCTGAACATCTCACCAAGATGGACACAGAAATGTATGGCTAGAGTTATTAAGTTGTAAAGCATATAAAATGGCCTTCAGCCCACTATGTAATATTGACCGACATACCTATCTATACTAATTCCAATTGTCTCCATCAATTCCATATCCTTCTATGCCCTGCTCATTCAAGTACCTGTCCTGATGTTCTTAATTTTGTACTGTTCCTGTCCCCATCACCTCCTTTGGCAGCTTATTCCAGATCCCAACTTCTGTGTAGGGAATTTACCCCTCAGATTTTCTTCCAACATCTTCCCCCTCATCTTAAAATTATGCCCTCTAGTTTTAGGCACATCTGCTATGGGAAACAGACACTGGTTATCTACCCTATCAATGCCTCTCATACTTTAACATCTCTCTTTGATGTCACCTCTCAGTTTCCTTTGCTGAAGATAAAACAGACCCAGCCCAACCATTAAACTGCTTATAACTCGTCATCTGATCCAGAAAAAAAAACCTGTGAATCTTTTCTATATCTTAACTAGCTTAATCAGATCCTTCCTATATTCTTAAATGAATAAAATTTAAAAAAATTTTTAATTCAGTGCCTTGACTCAAAGGAAAGCATCCCAAACACCTAGCAGTATAAATATTTTTGATTATTCACAATTCTTAGAGTATCGCACCTTGCAATACACAATAGAATTATTTTTTTATTAGCAAGTTCTGGCCTGAGGCAGTTCTCCCTACAATAGTTAAACAAATATAAAGCAAGATTTTAGATAAATACTTATAGTTTCTAATCTTGTAGATTTAAAACATCTGTCCCATTCCTGCTCATCTTCTAAATGTTGTGTATTCAAGCAGACTCAAGTAAGTTTAGAGGGGTGGTGGGCCAAAGGTGGTAGTTAAGAGAATGATGCAGGAAGCAGGTTAACCTCAGTCATGATGCCGCAGAGTAACAAGGCAGATGCGGGAGGATGATTGGACTTTCCTTCCTTCTAGGAGAGTAAGAAGGGGAGGGGGGGGGGGGGAGAGTGTGGAGGGGGATGGACACATAGGTGCAAGGAAAACTAGATTAGATGAGGAGAAAGAAGGGTATGTTACAATTATTTACATACTAGGATAGTTGAAATACATAATTATTAGCTTTAGACTTCCTCGGAGGTTTCAACAAAACCAACAACACATTTCACTCCCATTCCTCCATCTTTTAATGGTTCATCATTGCACTCACGGTATCTCTGGAATCACACCTTATCCATACTGATTAATGTCCCAACCAAAGGCCAAAATTACTATTCTTCCCAATACTATGCCTTATGTACTCAGGTAAATCGTCCGCACTTCCATGCCATTGCCCTCTTGGCTCTTTCCGTCAGAAAGTTTCTGAGCCATGGTGATACCTATTCCATTGTTACTTCATAGTGATAATTTTCTTTTTTTAAATATGAGAGTGTTAGAATATTATTGCTGACAATAATTTAATTACATGGTGTATGAATATTTCACCTACCCATGTTTTCAACTACCAGCTAGGTGCTAGAAATATTCAGATAATGGGGAAAGAATCAAATCAAGGCTCTCCAAATTATAGCATGGAATCAGCGTTCAGAAACTTTCACTTCCATCTCAATAGATAAACACTTGAAGGAAAATGATTTTCAGGGTTACAGAGACAGGACTGATGGATTGTTATGCCAAGAGTACATGACTTAATGGGCCTAATGATTTCCCCCTTTGCTGTAACAAACCTATGATTCTACATTATATTTTAATCATACAAAGCTTCCAAGTCAGAATATCGTATTAAAATCCTTCCACTAACATCTCCTTGGGTCTCCGCATGAAGTTAGTAACAGTGCAGTTGTCAAGGCCTAATGTCCTTAGCAGAGCTTGCATGGAAATGGTAACCATAATAAATAGCTGTGATGCAAAATAACAATGACAGTTTCTAGTTTAATTTCAATTGATTAGTCCTTCCTTTCACCAACATTGTGATAACACTGTCCACCTGTGATAAGAAGGTGATCACAGTAATAAATTTAGCAAATCTAAGAGTACATTTCCATTGTCTGGAAATCCAGACTCTGGATTCCTCTGGGAAATTCCAAGGAATCACAGATCCAAGGCAGGGTATGGCATATTGAAATTCAAAAATCCCATTCAGCTAACTGATCTTAAACCAGAATCAGGATAGAGTTGCAACAATTGACCTTGTTTCATGTCCATAAGTAATAGGAGCAGAATTAGGCCATTCGGCCCATCGAGTCTACTCTACTATTCAAACATGACAGATCTATCTTTCCCTCTCAACCCCATTCTCCTGCCTTCTCCTCATAACCTTTGACACCCTTATTAATCAAGAACGTATCAATCTCCACTTTGATAGTACTTAAAAACTTGGCCTTCTCAGCCATCTGCAGCAATGAATTCCACAGATTTACCAACCACTGGCTGAAGAAATTTCTCCTCATTGCCTTTCTAAAGGTACATCCTTTTATTCTGAGGTTGTGCCCTCTCGTCCTAGACTCTCCCACTACTAGAAACACCCTCTCCATGCCCAGAGCTGCCAAACGCTCATCATACGTTAACCCAATCATCCCAGAGATCATTCTCATAATCAATCTCTGGACCTTCTCCGATCCCAGCACACTCCTCCTCAGATATGGATCCAAAAATTGCTCAAAATGCGGCGTATAAGCCTGAGCATTAAATCCCTGCTTTTATATTTCAGTCCTATCAAAATGAATGCTAACATTGCATTTGCCTTCCTTACTTCTTTCAACTTGCAAACTAATGTTTTGGAAATCCTGCACCAGCACTCTCAAGTCCCTTTGCACCTTTGATTTCTCAATCCTCTCCCCGTTTAGAAAATTGTCTACACATTTATTCCTACTATTGACCGCATACTTTGCTATGCTGTATTCCATCTTGTATGTCCACTTCACAACCTATCAAAGTCCTTCTGCAGACTCCCAGCTTCCTCTACACTGCCTGTCCCTCCACCTATCGTTGTATTATCTGCAAACTTGGCCAAAAAGCCATCAATTACATAATCTAAATCATTAATATACACCGATTAAAGTAGTGAACCCAACACTGATCCTGCAAACACCACTAGTCACCAGCAGCCAACCAGAGAAAAACCAATTTTTTTCCCTCTCTTTGTCTTCTGCCATTCAGCCAATCTTCGATCCATGTCAATACCTTCCCTCTAATACCAATGACTCTCATCTTGCTCAGCAGCCTCACGTGCGGCACCTTATCAAAGGTCTGAAACTCACGTAAACAACCTCTACTTACTCTCCTTTGTCTATCCTGCTATTTACTTCCTCAAAGAATTCCAAAAGATTGTCAGGCAAGACCTTCCCTTCACAAAACCATGCCAACTTCTGTCTATTTTATTATGTGCGTCAAAGTACTCAGAAATCTCATCATTAATAAGGGACTCTATAATCTTAACAACCGCTTATGTCAGGCACAAAATGCTGGAGTAACTCAGCAGGACAGGCAGCATCTGCAGTTCTTTCCTACACACTTATGTCAGCAATAGTTTCCCCTCTGTGTCCTGATATGTGGGAAGAAAGCAAAATGTATTCATCAATTATTCTGGCTAATATTCAAGGGATCTGGATATCCTACAGGGACCAGACTCTGCTGTGGAAGCCTCAGTATATTATATTAAAAAGAAAACACCTTTACCCCAAGCTTTGGTGGTGACCTGAATCTGACAAAAACAAATTGAACCGTCCTTTCACTGACTTAGTCACCGAGGAAGCTAACATACAGCACAAACATAGCCTGATCATAGAATCGGCGTTTAGTAACTTCCTCTTTAAATGTATTGCCACAATTGTTTATCCTTTAAAACAAAAGATCATGCCCATATTCAAAGATTCAAACATTTATTTCACCAGTTTAGTTACCTCATCTTTTAATTGGAATTATAATTCTGCTCTTTTCTATTATTTTCTAATTTTGCCCCAATATATGCTATCTTTCTAAGAATGCAGGATGGAATGCAACATCAAGATCACAACTCAACCAATTGAGCCTGTCCTACCATTCAAGTAGAAAATGGCTAATCTAGAACTTCAATCATAATGGTGGTATAGCCTCAAATCCATAACCCTAATCCTTAAAAAAATACCTGGTTAAGAATTTTTTAACTGACCCCAATGTCCCCAGGCTCAAGAACCCTCTGTCATTTCTTCCAGGTTTCCAATATCCTTTGAATAAAGGAGTGCTACTTTATAGAAACCCTCAGACTGTCAACCTCTAATTTTATGTTAAGGCTCCTTGTTCTGGACTTCCACAAGAGAAAATATTTTCTAACTAACCAACATATCAAATCCTTTAATTATCTATAATACGTCAATTAACCCATTCTATTATTTATCATATTCAAAGGGAATACAAACTAGATTGTGAAACTTTTGATATTTTAACCATTTTACAATAGAACTGTATTTACCCCAGGAGGAAAGATGATCTGCCAACAGTCATTAAACAAAAAATACACAAAACATGAAATTAAAGTGGCAAGTGGAAAGGCTTGGGGGATGTGCAAAGATTGGGGAAGTGTGGGGGGGGGGGGGGGGGAAGGGAGTCAGTATCATTCTACCCCATGACAGAAGGGGGAGGAGTTGTAGTTTGATAGCCACAGGGACATTGGAGCCACACCACTCAACAAGTCGTTGACTACACCTCTGTATTCAGCTTCCCTCCCCTCACTGATGCAGCCCACTATTGCACAGTATCTGAAATCTGCTGCAGGTGGCAGGAGATGGAGTTATATCTGAAGTCCGAGGTGTAGATGGTAAACAGGAAGGGAGAGAGGGCCGTCCCCTGTGGAGCCCCTGTGTTGCTCACTACCATGTCCAAGACACAGTTCTGTAGCCTAACATAATGTGGTCGTCCAGTCAGGTAGTTGGTGATCCAGGCCACCAATGGAGCATCCACCCGCATCTTCGTCAGTTTGCTCCTTAGTAGTGCAGGCCGAATGGTGTTAAAAGCACGGGAGAAGTAAAAAAACATGACTCTCACAATGCTTCCCAATTTATCCAGGCAACCATAGGAACGACGGAGCAGGTGGATGATATCACAAAATGCTGGAGTAACTCAGCAGGTCAGGCAGCATCTCAGTGGCGTCCTCAACCCCCATCTTTGTTTGGCAAGCGAACTGCAGGGGGTCCAGGTAGGGTTTAACCATGGGTCATACGTGAGTGAGCACCAGCTTCTCCATGGACTTCATGATGTGTGAAGTCAGTTTCTGTAGTCATTGGAGGAGCTGGGACGCAACCGCTTTGTTACAGGATGCCTTCCACATCACAGGAACCCTCTCCAGGCTCAGGTTGAAGAGATGCTGGAGTACACACAGCTGGCTGGCACACGCCTCGAGTACCCTAGGGCTGACACTATCGGGACCCGTGGCTTTGCCTGAGTCTGCTCAGACTTGACTTAAATAAAATCTACCATTTCATTCCCGGTATCATTCTGTTAATTCTGCCTTTCAACCAGTCAAAGACAAATATACTATGTCATTTTTTGGAGTGCATTATAAAGCCAAATGAAAGACTCTCGCTGCCATATAACCAGAATTCATTACAACTGCAGCATAGCTTTCATCCTTCAAACACAAATTCATTTACATGCCTCTTTCCAATTTAGACAACAAGTTATCTACTCACCAATTGTTGTAATATTCAAGGAGATGTACTTCAATTCAGAATCTTAATAATAATGGTCATTGTTACAATTTGAGAATAGAAGTTTTCATTCCCCTATATATTCCCCTATGTCACAACTATGCTGGTTAATGACTTAACTCAGAGGTTAACATTCTACATTGATTACATTGGGACAAAATAGTTCTATCCATCCCCAAATTAAAGAAACATACTGAACACACGTTTAATACCCAGTCATTATTCCACAGTGGTTATGATTAAACCAGCATATTTGTGAGATGAAGCAATCATCTCTTGTAATAAACAACATTCCCTCACACACATCTTCATATCTTACACCTTCCCATCAACAGGCCAAGTTTCAATATTCTTGCATCTCATCCATTTAATAGCCAGGGAACAAGAGACTAAAACAATGGGTGACTAATTTATTCAAAATAAATTATGGAATATCATATTCACAAATTGGTCAATACACCCAATAGTGTTGTTACTGGAATTTCAATAACTTGTATTTTTGATTGTGAACAATTATGGCAATGTCAACTTGAGCTAACAAACATGGGTAGGCTTTTCCCTTTGAGAGTGGGGAAGATTCCAACAAGGGGACATAACTTCAGAATTAAGGGACAAAAGTTTAGGGGTAACATGAGGGGTAACTTCTTTACTCAGAGGGTGGTGGCTGTATGGAATGAGCTTCCGGTGGAAGTGGTGGAGGCAGGCTCGATTTTATTATTTAAGAGTAAATTGGATAGGTATATGGATGGGAGGGGTTTGGAGGGTTATGGTCTGAGAGCAGGTAGATGAGACTAGGTCAGAGAAAGTGGTCGGCGTGGACTGGTAGGGCCGAACGGGCCTGTTTCCGTGCTGTAATTGTTATATGGTTATATGAGCACCAATTAGATGCAAGTTGTGGACAAATAAAATTTTGGGAACTCTTAAGGAAACCGTAGATGCTGGAAATCTAACATAAAGGTAGGATGAATATAATACATACCATCTTCATAAAGGTCATGAAGGCAACAATGGGAGAAAGTCAAGTGGGTGACTTAAAAGGATTCCTCACAAAATTAAAGAGCAAGATTCATCCTTTTCTTATTCAATTCATCTAAAAACACTACCATTTGAGTTCAAACACCTCAGTGCTCATATTGAGCATTTTCCGCCAAAAGAATTTTGGGCGGCACAGTGGCACAGAGGTAGAGTTACGACCTTATAGTGCCAGGGACCTAGGTTCAATTCTGACTACAGATGCTGTCTGTATGGAGTTTGTACGTTCTCCCTGTGAGTGCATGTGTTTTCTGCTAATGCTCTGTGGAGTTTGCTCCCACACTGCAAAGACTGACAAGTGTTTGTAGGTTAATTGGCTTCAATAAAATTGTAAATTGTTCCTAGTGTGAAGGATAGGGTTAGTGTACGGGGATTGCTGGTTGACATGTACTCAGTGGGCCGAACGGCCCGTTCCACGCTCAATCTCTAAAATAAATTAAATTTAAAATCATTACCAATAGTAGAAATTCCTGAATGGTTACATTGTCCTACATTCTAGAAAATATTATCTCCTGTTCATGCTGAACATTCCTGCATCCTCATTAAACCACATCTGGATTCCAGTTCAAACCCATTGGAATGTGTGATCCTGTTACCCATTAACAATTGATACCATAATTCAGTTACATCCTTTAGCTTGAGATATTCCACCCACACAACGGTCCCCAGGAACATAAAGAAATGTTGATTATATCTGTTAACCATTCATTAAAATATTTAAAGCAACATAAGACATATGCCTTATTCATTATTACACCATTTCACAATGTCAAAAATCAAATAGAAATAAAACATGCAATTTTTTTGTATCAGTCAATGTTAATCTATATGTCAAAAAACACAAAAGAAAAGCAAAATGGATACAAGAAGCTATTTGTTGATTATGCGATGATGATGTTGAATACAAGAGTCACAGTGGGTCAAACGTCCTTCATTCATCTAAGAAGCTTAAGTTTGAACAGAAACTAGAATGATTAGAGATTCTGCAAGGAACTACATATGCTAATTTACAACAAAGGTAGACTTAAAATGCTGGAGTAACTCAGCGGGTCAAGCAGCATCTCTGGAGAAAAGGAATGGGTTTTGGGTTGAGACCCTTCATCAGACTGGGCTTTTTCTTTTCCTTAACTCGCTGCAAAGCTCTATATACAATAGATTTCACACAACCTTAGAACTGGCTGGATTAATACAATTTAGTTCACATGCATAACAAATACAGTTGAGCTATTACATTGAGCTGCACTGCAGTTGACAGCTGCTGAAGCTGACAGAGTCTAGAGGGGAAAAGGTGTTTCCCCTCTACACAACTAACAGATGATCAGGTCAACGGGCTATTAGAATGGGACACAATATATTTAAAGGAGAAGTTTTTTTTCTCCAGAGATTTCAGTTACCATACATGCGAAGAGATACAAAAGACATCAATACTGATACAAATTTGTGGAACAAAGACAATTAAAATGATAAAAGATTCCCAATTTTGAAAGAAAGTAGTTAGGATGGTGTTTAATTCATAAAGTAGATGAATTAAAAAACTAAAATCAAAATTAATAAGAGACTGCGCTGTATGACTCAGCCGCTAGACTGGGTCTTTACCTTATACCTATCCGATTCAGTCAAGAGCGCTGTGCTAACGCAGGTCACCAGGGAAACTCTTTTTTGACGACTTGTTTTACAGTCTAGAGGACAATCAACCTGCTCCCTGGGCCACATGAACATGAATTTGCAAGTAGTACATAAAGACTCTGAAATGGCCATAAGGCTTTTGACTGAGAAAATGACACAGCCTCATCTTATTGCAGGAACTGACGGAGCAAATTGGCAAAGAGCCCTGACAAGCCAAGCTCTTCAATTACTTCTAATGGTTCAGTTTACTCAGAGTTCAAATACAACTCCAGCAGTGCAGCTGCTTCCATCTGGTCACCCATACTCAGTCACTGTATTTAAATAACATTAATTTTAAAGTAAGCAACAGGAATAGTAACAAAAATCTTGGACATTTCCTCACCATCTAAACTATTGGAGAGCTGGTTGTAACGACAGACTAACTAAAAAAAGATTAAAGTCCACATGTGAATCCTAATCAGTACCAAATGAACAAATGTTAGGTGAACCGGGATCATATTTAACAGAGTTTCTGGACTAGCAACCCTATTGATGCGAGTAAGTAAGTCCTGCTGAAAAACTAATGCAAGATACGTAGACAATCACATTCAGCTTTAATAACAGCCTTCTGACACAATCCAGTCGATCTAGGCTCAGGCTTGGAGTTCCAATTTGGATGCATATGCATGCAGCATGTAGAATCCCAGTCAATCAAGACTCATTTCATTCTGCAAAAGCTACATTTTAAATAAACAAATAGAATATGAAAGCTGATTAAATGTAGATTATAATCATTTGTAAGGTATTTTCTGTGTATTTTGCAGCAATGATCATCAGAATCACATTTTTAGAATTCCAACATCACAACTCTTGGCTGAGGAACCTTAACCTTTCATCAGAGTACCCCACCACTACAATTTGTAACTTTCAAAATAGCTAGTCCAGTGATGACACAGACAATTATTGTCACTTGCAACATGAATTGGAACGCTTCCAACTAAATTTATATACGTTCGAATGTTGTAAGCCGCTTTACATTTGCTATAACAGTAAAAGCATTGTTACAGCAAGTCAAATACTACTCGAGACCTGAATCAGATTCATGAGTGAATTCACAGATTATATACAGCATGGAAACAAGCCTTTGGCTCAACTCGTTCATGCCGACCAAGATGCCCATCTACACTAATCCCATATGCCTGCATTTGGCTAATATCCTTCTAAACTTTTCCTATCCAAGCAATATAATTGTACATGCCACCACCACCTCCTCCAGTTGCTCGTTTCACATAATCATGACTGTGTAGAAAGATTTTCTCATCAGAATCCCCTTTAAATCTTTCCCCTCTCACTTTCAACCTACACCTCCTGAGTTTATCACTACCCTGGGAAAAAAAGATTGACTATGCATCCCATGACCCTCATAATTTCACTCCACAAGATATTTTTCTGTAGAGATCACTTTCCATAGAGAATAAACCCAGCCTATCCAATGTAAAGCCTTCCATTATATGAGCCACCCGTGAATTTCTTCTGCACCCTCTCTAGCTTAATCACATCCTTCCAATAGCATGATGACCAGAACTGCACACTACACTAGAAATGCATCATCATCATTGGTCCAAAAACGCTCACCAAATCCACCCAAAACTTCATCCTCAACATTGATGGTCTCCCAGTATCCACCTCCCCTCACATCCGGAATCTTGGAATCATCTTTGATCAAACCCTCTCCTTCGACAAACACATCAAACACATCACAAAGACAGCCTTCTCCCACCTCAAAAACATTGCCCGTCTCCGTCCATCCCTCTCCTCCACAGCTGCAGAAACCCTCATCCACGCCTTCATCACCTCCCGTCTGGACTACTGCAACAGCCTCCTCTATGGCGCACCCTCAAAAATCATCAGTAAACTTCAATACATTCAAAACTCCGCTGCCCGTCTACTCACCCACACCCCAATCCGTGACCATATCACCCCCGTCCTTTACAAACTCCACTGGCTCCCCATCCCCCAGAGAATCCAGTACAAAATCCTCCTCATAACCTACAAAGCCCTCCATAACCTAGCCCCATCCTACCTGACCGACCTCCTCCACAGGCACACTCCCACCTGCACCCTCTGCTCTGCTGCTGCCAATCTCCTATCCCCCCACATCCGGATCAAACTCAGATCCTGGGGGGACAGGGCTTTCTCCATCGCTGCTCCCACCCTATGGAACTCACTACCCCAAACCGTTAGAGACTCCTCCACACTCACAACATTCAAAACATCGCTGAAGTCTCACCTGTTCAGTACTGCCTTCAACCACTGAAGGTCACCTCACCTTCTGTCTCCTTTCTCTGTTCGTTTACTTATTTACTTATTTATCTATTTATTCATTTCCCTATGTTCTCTAAATCTCTGTAAAGCGTCTTTGAGTATATGAAAAGCGCTATATAAATAAAATGCATTATTATTGTCACTTCCAGGGAACTGTGTACATCAAGGTTTCACTGTTCAATAACATATCCCAGAGCCTTGCCAATCATTCCATATACCCTGGCTGGGGTTAACTTCCCACAATGAGTCATTTCACATTAGTTAGAGTTCAATTCCATCAGTCATTTCATCGCTCACCTTTCCAGTTGATCTAGAGCTTGTTGTAAGCCGAGACAACCTGCTTCACCATCTACTATGCCATTAATTTTACTAATCATGCCATCTACATGCCAGTTTGGTTCTTGGTCCTCCAAAATATTCCAAATGGAATTTAAACTGGTATCTTCCAAATATATAGGAGCCAGCACCTATCCTCTCAGGACACCACTGGTTACAGGTCTCCAATCTGAAAAGTATCAATCAAACACCCACTGCCTCCCAATACCAAGCCAATTTAGTATTAAATTTGCTATCTCATTCTGGATCCAAGGTATTCTAACCTTCTGGACCGGCTATCCTTCAAATGCCCTGTTAAAGTCCGTGTAGACCACATCCTCCACCCTACCTTCATCAATCCTCATGGTCACTTCCTCAACAATATTCAATCAAATTTGTGAGTCATGATTGCTGGGGAAGGGGAAAGGGAGAGAGAGAGAAAACTGGAAGAGAAATGGGGGCAGGACAAAGCCTGGCAACGGATAGGTCATTACCGGCAAGGGGGAGGGGGTTTGATAGGCAGATGGTCAGACAAAGGCCAGGGATGAAAAATAAAGGATTGAAGATTTGCGAATTGTGAAACCAGAGGAAGGATTGCAGCTGGAAAGGGAGAGGGAGGGAAGAAAAAAAGTGTGCATCCAGTGGAGCACAGGGAGGCGAGAGTAAAAGAAAGGAGCGAGGGGTGGGCAGGGAGGGAGGGAGTTTGGTTGGTTAACTAAAATTGGAGAATTCAATGTTCAATTCGGTTGTAAGCTATCCAATAGGAATATGAGATGCTGTACCTCCAGTTTGCATGTATCCTCACTCATGATCACATTGTATCATGATCAGCCATGATCACATTGAATGGCGGTGCTGGCTCGAAGGGCCGAATGGCCTACTCCTGCACCTATTTTCTATTGTCACTGGCAATGGAGGTAGCCCAGGACAGAAAGGTCAGTAAGGGAATGGGAAGCAGAGATAAATGGTTAGCAACAGGAGATTCAGTAGGCCTTGGTGGACTGAGCGCATGTTTGATGAAACAGTTGCTTCTTCCTCCCCCATCCCTTTCTTTCCCTCCCCCCCCTCTCTTCCGTGAGCTCCATTGTTTCAACTAAGTCTCTAATTTGCTCTGTACGTTTTCATACCTCTAGTTTCCCTCTCCCCTGATTCTCAATCTGAATAAGGGTCTCAACCCGAAACGAAACCTATTCCTTTTCTCCAGAGATGCTGCCTGACCCGCTGAGTTACTCCAGTGTTTTGTGTGTAGTATCCTTGACAGTTTGAAAAATGCCGAGCATCAAATTATTTTCTAAACGGAAAAAGACCGCAAGCAAGTCAAGAGGGATTTAGGTATAGTTTTTGTTTGAATCACAAAAAGTTAGCACGCATGTGCAGCAAGTAGTTCAGCGAGCAAATGCCCTTATTGCAAAAGGGTTGAAGTTTAGAAATTGGGAAGTTATTGCAATTATAAGGAGGAATTGGTGAAACCAGACCTGGAACACTACGGGCTGTTTGGCCCCCTATGGATGGTACTTTTTGGAAAATTAAGGCGTGATCTTAATGAAATAGAGGATTCTTTAAAGCATGATAGAGTAGATGTTGAGATGTTTTCACTAGTGGGAGAATCTCAAACAGGGGACAAAATTTCAAGATTATGGGTTTAAAACAGAAGTAGCTAGAAATTTCTTCATAGAGTGTGCTGAATCTCTAATCTTTTGTCTCAAAAAATTATGGAGGCTAGCTAATTAGTAGTTATTTTTTTGTGAATGGTCATAAGTGTGTGCATGTAATATCCAGACATGCTGGGCCCCTCTTCAGATCCTAGTCCTCCTTAGCCCCTTCCTCATCCCATGTAGCATTTTAATTATAAACAACAATTAATTGTTCATTTCACCCAGTTCCTCCTTCCTTTTAACATTGTTCTGCCTTCTCCAGCATGTTTCACAACTCCTGCTCATATTTGAATACATTCAACGCAATATACCAAATTTGCCCCAAACCTGCAAAAACTTTCATTACTTAACCTTTTTGTAGCCACTTGTCTTTTTGAAATTGAGATAAGCTACATTTTCTCCAAAGATTGTCAAGCAACTGAAACTTAAACATCAAACTAATTTTACCTTTCTCACAAATGCCAAACTAACCCATTGCTTCCTTCTTAAGCCCTATCTTTATTGAAAACTTTCATAATCTGTAATTCTCTTTATCGTTTATCCACACCATCGTTCACCCTTTTCCTTGCATTCACTGTAATGAACATAAAGCTGGAGATTCACTCAATGCACTCAAACTAAAAGTACCATTGGATGACATTCCTCCTGTTCATAATGTTTCTGAAAATCTTTAAAAACCTCAGAAAAAAATCCACATTAAATATCCACACCAAATATTGAGTCATAACAGATGAGAAATTGCTTTCCTTTGGACATGATTGTCAGTTGAAGGCTACAACTGTTGCTTGAGGCCCTGCACCCAGAGTATTCTGATATTCAATAAAAGTTACAATTGAGAACTTGCATCAGCCATTATAAAACTGCAAACTAATGCCCACACCCCCACAAGCAGAAATCAACACTGAAACAATTATTCACAAATAATAGAAAAGAGCAGTTCAGCTGGATTGAAACACATACGCCAATGCAATCTTTGGGGCACCCTTGATGAACATAATGTTGCTTCTCTTCATTCAGGTGTAGTGTACATAATGGTAACTAACTTTAAGAGCCGAGTACCAGAATGGTATGATTTGTGTCATGTGATATATTCTATATTTTATCAGTATTGTGAATATGTGAGAGTATGCGCAGTGTACTTCTGCAAAATAAACAAGACCCACACTGGCAACAGTGGGTACTGAAAACCTTTGCTTGTTTCTAACTACATGCTGAAGCCGTAATACATTAATTACAATGGCAATGAGGATTGGATAGAGTTTGTGAACTCAACCTTTAAATACAGTGCAGGACTGTTTTGCAATATGCAGTATTGTTTTACATTTTAAACAGCAAATACGAAGCTGTGTTGCAGTAGTTTGTGAACTGGACACGATAGGTCGCAGATCCTTCTATGCATAGGACTGTAGTTTAAAAAAGCACCTCTACAAATCGTCTAGAGTTTGACAGGCTATCTTTGAGTTGTGTCTACGTGGCAAGATGGCATCCTTAAAGCTTAATGATATCAAACATACCTTAGTGCCAACTTACCATCCGGCATCTAACGGGCACAGCCGTAAGGTCAGTCAGGATAGTCAAAGGAGCTCTCAAGAAACAAGTTCTTGAAGGGAATTCAAAATTCAGTACGTCACAGCGGCTAGCTAGTTTCTTACAGAAATATCGTGCCACGCCACAATCTACCACAGGGTATACGCCAGCTGAACTTCTCATCAAAAGAAGGCTCAAAACTAGACTGAGTTTGGTTCTACCTAACCCATCTCCTCAGGTTGAATGCAAACAATCAGATCATAAATGTCATTATGGTGAAAGTCAAAAAGAATGTAGGTTAAATACACAAGATCAGGTTCGTGTTCTCAGCCCCCCTTACAAAGCAAACAAATGGGAGGTGGGAACAGTAGTTGAAGTGTGTGGTACCAGGACGTACTTGGTAGAAATTGGAAGATGTGTTGGAAATATAGGTGCAGGAGTAGGCCATTCAACCCTTCGAGCCACCACCACCGTTCAATATGATTATGGCTGATCATCCAAAATCAGTACCCCATTCCGGCTTTTTTCCCCAGATCCCTTAATTCCCTTAGCACCAAGAGCTAAATCTAACTCTCTCTTGAAAACATCCAGTGAACTGGCCTCCACTGCTTTCTATGACAGAGAATTCCACAGATTCACAACTCTCTGGGTGAAGAAATGTTTCCTCATCTCAGTCCTAAATGGCCTACCCCTTATTCTTAAACTGTGACCCCTGGTTCTGGACTCCCCCAACATCGGGAACATTTTTCCTGCATTTACCCTGTTTCTATAAGATCCCTTCTCATCCTTCTAAATTCTAGCGAATACAAGCCCAATCGACCCATTCTTTCAACATATGTCAGTCACGCCATCCCGGGAATTGACGCTGCACTCCCTCAATAGCAATAATGTCCTTCCTCAAATTAGGAGACAAAAATTGCACACATACTCCAGGTGTGGTCTCACCCGGGCCCTGTACAACTGCAGTAGGACCTTGCTCCTAAACTCAAATCCTCTCGCAATGAAGGCCAACATGCCATTAGCTTTCTTCACTGCCTGCTGTACCTACATGCTTGCTTTCAGTGACTGATGTACAAGCACACCCAGATCTCGTTACACCTTCCCTTTTTCTAATCTGACACCATTCAGATAATAATCTGCCTTCCTGTTCTTGCCACCAAAGTAGATAACCTCACATTTTTCCACATTATACTGAATCTACCATGCATCTGCCCACTCACCCAACCTATCCAGCTCACCCTGCATCCTCATAGCATCCGCTTCGCAGCTCACACTGTCACCCAGTTTTGTGTCATCCGCAAACTTAGAGATGTTACATTTAATTCCCTCGTCTAAATCGTAAATATATATTTTGTAAACCACTGCAGTCCCATACCGAGCCTTGCGGCACCCCATTAGTCACTGCCTGCCATTCTGAAAAGGACCCGTTAATTCCTACTCTTTGCTTCCTGTCTACCAACCAGTTCTCTATCCATCAATACCCTACCCCCAATACCATGTGCTCTAATTTTGCACACTAATCTCTTGTGTGAGACCTTGTCAAAGTCTTTTTGAAAGTCCAGATACACCACATCCACTGGCTCTCCCTTATCCATTCTACTTGTTCCATCCTCAAAAAATTCCAAAAGATTAGTCAAGCATGATTTCCCCTTCATAAATCCATGCTGACTTTGACCGATCCAGTCAATGCTTTCCAAATGTGCTGCTATAACATTTTTAATAATCGACTCCAGCATCTTCCCCACTGACTTAAGGCTAACTGGTCTATAATTCCCCGTTTTCCTTCTCTCTCTCTCTCTCTTTTTCTCTCTCTCTCTCTTTTTCTCTCTCTCTCTCTTTTTCTCTCTCTTTTTCTCTCTCTCTCTCTTTTTCTCTCTCTCTCTCTCTCTCTCTCTCTCTCTCTCTCTCTCTCTCTCTCTCTCCCTCTCCCTCCCTCCCCCTCCCTCCCCCTCTCCCCCCCTCCCTCCCTCCCCCTCTCCCCCCTCCCCCCCTCCCTCCCTCTCTCTCTCTCTCTCTCTCTCTCTCTCTCTCTCTCTCTCTCTCTCTCTCTCTCTCTCTTTTCTTAAAAAGTGGAGTTACATTGGATCAGTTCCTGTGGACTAGAGGGTAGCCAGAGTCGAGAGAACATTGGAAAATGATCACCAATTCATCCATGATTTCTAGGGCCACCTCCTTGGGTACTCTGGCCCTGGGGATTTATCAGCCTTCAGTCCCAACAGTTTACCTAATACCATTTCTGACTAATGTGGATTCCCTTCAGTTCCTCCCTCCCACTAGATCCTCGGTCCCCTTGTATTTCCGGGAGATTGTTTCTGTCTTCACTAAGAAAGACACAAACAAAGTACTCATTTACCTGTTCTGCCATTTCCTTATTTCTCCATTATAAATTCACCTGTCTCTGACCGTAAGGGACCTACATTCGTCTTCACTAATCTTTTCCTTTTTACATACCTAAAGAAACAGGCTTTATATTCCCCACAAGCTTTCTTACATGCTCTTTTTTCCCCCTCTTAATTAACCCCTTTGTCCTCCTCCAATCCTCTGGTTTGCCACTTCTTTTGGCCAATTTATATGCCTCTTCCTTGGATTTAACACTATCCTTGTCTTCCCTCGTCAGCCGCCTTCCCAGTTTTATTTTTTCGCCAGACAGTGTGATCAATTTCTGGAGTTCATCCATGCGGTCTTTAAATCTTTGCCATTGCATCTCCACTGTCAACCCTTTAAGTATAATTTGCCAGTCTACCCTAACCAATTCCTGTCTCATACCTTCAAAGTCTCCTTTATTCAAGTTCAGGACCCTAGTCTCTGAATTAACCGTGTCACTCTCCATCCTAATGCAGAATTCCACCATATTATGGTCACTGTTGCCCAAGGGGCCTTGCACAACAAGATCGCTAACTAATCCTTCCTCATTACACAATACTCAGTCTAGGATGGCCTGCACTCTAGTCGGTTCATCTACATATTGGTTTAAAAACCCATCCCATATACATTCCAGGAAATCATCCTCATCAGCACTATTACTAATTTGGTTGGTCCTATCTATATATAGATTAAAGTCACCCATGATAATCGCTGTACCTTTGCTACACGCATCACTAATTTCCTGCTTGATGCTATCCCCAACAACCCTACTGCTGTTGGTCATCTGTGTACAACTCCAACAAGCGTTTCCTGCCCTTGGCTATTTCGCAGTTCTACCCATACTGATTCTACAGCATTCAAGCTAATGTCTCTCCTTGCGATTGCATTAATCTCCTCTTTAACAAGCAATGCCACCCCACCTCCTCTTCCTTTCTGTCTATCCTTCCTGAATATCAAATACCCCTGCATGTTTAGTTCCCAGCCTTGGTCATCCTGGAGCCATGTCTCCATAATTCCAACGATATCATATCCCTTAACTACGAACTTTGCATTCAATTCATCTACCTTATTTTGAATGCTCCTCGCATTAAGCCACAAAGCTTTTAGGTTAGTTTTTCTTTTCTCCCTTCTACCTTTTGCTTCTGTCCTCCTTTTATGGCCTGTCTCCTTGCATTGGGTCCAGTCCCCCTGCCCCGTTAGTTTAAACGTGACCTTTCCTACACTCTCTTTCCTGTTAGCTGCACGGATACGCTTCCACATTGTTGACTCCACCACCCAACTTTTTAGTTTAAACCCACTAACAAACCTGCCTGCCAGAATGTCGGCTCCCTTCCAATTAAGATGCATCCCATCCCTTTTGTACTGGTCACCCCTGCCCCAGTCGAGATTCCAGTGATCTAGAAACCTAAATCCCTGCCCCAACTCTTCAGCCACACGTTCAGATCCCCTATCTCCCTGTTCCTACCCTCACTAGCACAAGGTACTGGAAGCAACCCAGAAATAACAACCCTAGAAGTCCTGTTTTTCAGCCTCCTGTCTAGTTCTCTATACTCACGTTGCAGAACCTCATTCCTCTTGTTACCCACGTCATTTGTGCCTACACGCACAACTACTTCCAGTTGCTCCCCTTCCCTCTAGGGGATGTTGTGAAGTCGGTCCAAGACATCTTGGACCCTGGCACCAGGGAGGCAACACACCATCCTCGAGTCTCGTGTGTGTTCGAGAAGTGTACACATAAACCATATGATCCCAGCAAGGGATGAACAAGAGCAAAGCATAGATGAAGAAGCAGATCTGTCAGACTTTGGTATTATTCCAAGTTCAGATGTAAAATCAGAATCTCCAAAGAAAGTAGAGACAAAGGTAAATGATCCAGAGAACTTGACTCTCCTTTAGAACCACAACCTAACACTCCTCCTAAACCACTCAGGAGATCAGGAAGAATGCGTAAACCAGTCGGCAGATTAAATTTATAAAATTATTCTTGTTCGTTTAATTTACAAGTTATTTTACTTTCTAAGGGGGAGAGCGGTGTAGTGTATATAATGGTAACTGTAACTTTAAGAACTGAGTACTAGAATGGTATGATTTGTGTCATGTGATATATTCTATATCTTATCAGTCTCGTGAATATGTGTGAGTATGCGCAGTCTACTTTTGCAAAATAAAAAAGACCCACACCGGCAACAGCGTGTACTGAAAACCTGTGCTTGTTTCGATCGACATGCTGAAGCCGTAATATCTCACATCAGGATGGTAGTGGGCAGTCCAATACTGCACAAAGGAGAGCTGGCCATTCACGTATTCGTGGGATCCAAAACTAAACCAGATCTTATTCCAATCGGCCAGTATTTTACAATTAATGTATCAACAATCCATGACAAGTTTACAAAATAATGCATCCGAATTTCTCCATAATAATCAATCTTAAGTAAATATTTTTTAAACATCAAGGCCAAGTCCAAGGTTTATGAATCAGTAGCAACCGCCACCCATTTCCTTCACTCAAATCCAACTACTTGTTTTTCAACGTTTCACTAATGTCTTTTTCTTTTCAGTCTTGTCCTATTTGTGTAATTTATGTACAGTTTGTATTTCGTCAGAGTCCATGTGTCTGTGCTGCTGTTGCAAGCGAGATTTCCATTGTAGTGCTCTCTCTCTCACCGTACTCGTGCATGCAATACACTCGACTTGACTCCCATTTTCACGTTTTTCCACCTTTCCCCCACCTCCATACCATACCATCCTTATCCTTTTCCTTTCCCCTTCTGTCCCTTCCCTCTCTGTCAGTCTGTGCAGTCTCTTTAAATCCATCTGAAATCCACAACAACCTTTTTTTGGGGGGGGAGGGGGGTTGTGGATGGTGAGAAAAATCTGTCACTTACCGCCCCCGGCGCTTAACAAGGCGGCCTGCATCCCAAAGAAGAGAAGGCAGAAGGAAGCAGCCATATCCAACGACGACAAATGCACAAAAATAATCAGAAGACGTCGTGCGGTCAGTGCGGCTCCTTAGTTACTGACAACTGGGCAGCGCCACGCCAACGGCGCGGGGCTGTGCATTCATCGTTTCCGCAGACTGGCGGCTGGAATACAGTAAGAAAACAAGAAAATCCCGTGAGGAGGGCGACGACGGGCGGACCCGCCAGTGGCCGAGTCCAGCCGCCCCTCGGTGCGGCTCCAGGCGGCGCCACTGGGACGCACGGACGGCGAGACCAACGGTCGGCGGCTGGCTGGCTGAGCCCCGACTCCACGGGCCCGGATGACGGGCGGGAAGTGTCTCCCTGACGGTAACTCCCGGTCCGGTTGGATTTATAATTGTTTAGTCTTCGGTTATTTAAAATCCGGGGTGGGAACCGTCGACTTCCAAACCGATTCGGTGGGGGAATATTCTCCTTGAAACTATATTCTACTGCGGGAGATTACGGCCAGGACAATATATTGAAGATTGCCATTTGCCATTCCTATTAAAATCTTAATCAAAAGTTTAAATGGGCTCCTCTGTGTCGGAGAGATGAATCGGAAATATATTGGTTTAAAACTTGTCAAAAGATGGGAGGAATCTTCGTTTTAAATTTGTTTTTACTTCGCGGCGATGCTGCTTTTCCGCTCGAAGGGGAAAAAAATAAACGTTCACCGGTATTTTGCGGATATTTTCCTTTTCGAAAAAAAAAATCAATCCTCTCTTCCGAGTGAAATGGGGAGTATGGTCTAAATTGCTTTCAATTTGATTTCCTTTTCTTCCGATCGCCGGTCTTCATCCGATCTTTCCCCCTTCCATTTATGTTGCTCTCTCCGTCTTGTCGATCGTTTCATTCATGGTATCTTGCTTCCCTCCTTGTCACTTTAATTCTCAACAACCGCAGCTCCAGGAAAGTAAAACAAAATTATCGGTAGCCGCGAGGTTATCGGCCTTCGACCCCCACCACGGGGATCTCCCCCACCCCTCGACGTCTTCTGATGGGTGGAGTGAGGGGTGAGGGCGATGTCTGGGCCACGTTACCCCCAGCTTCACTTGCACAGCTGCGGGGACAGGAGGCTGCTGAGTCCCTGCTGCCGCCTCTTCCAGCTGCTTGGCTCCTTTCAGTGGACTGCACAACGCAACGTCTCGCCTGTATAAACTCCCAGGCCGTCTCGGCACCGACGGACCCAGGCTACTGCAGACGTTACGATGCTCAGTCTGCCGCCAAGTAGATTCCAAACACGCTTTAATTTTCCTCTCCTATTGCTGTGTATCCCCTCGCTGTATTAGAAGAGTAACGATAGTAGAGGGACACCCACGCCGAGCTGAGGGAGCCGGTGACCATGAACATGGAGCGAGATCCGGAGCCAGACACACAACACAGAAAGGAGCTGGGAAACGCCCGCCTGGCACGCCACGTTCAGACTGAGCCAGAGGCTGTGTCTGATTTACAGTTCTCGAGGAACAGCTCCCTCTATTGTACAGACTGCGATTAAAAATAAATTAACCCTCAAAGGCCCGGTGGGAATTTAACAAATATAGACAAAGCAAGGGTCCCGACCCGAAACGTAATCTATGCATTTTCTCTAGAGATGCGGTCAGACCCGCTGAGTTACTCCACCTTTTTGTGTCTATCTTTCTTATACAAAACAAAGTCTGTGTAAAACTCTTAACACATTCTTAGTCTCTATACATTTAATATTGCTAGTGTTATACCCAGTAGGGTTAGCAACTCCCCTTTTCTTTACACATGGCACCATTGCTACTCATGTGGCCCGCAGGGCTGATATCCCTCCCTTGTTTGAGGGATGTCCTCACCACACTCGGCCCTCATTCTCCAGCGGCGGAAAGACCCTAGACTGTGGTGCTCCTCCGCAAAACCTTTGCGTTGGCTGCACTGAGCTTCAGTGTGTCCCTCAGCACATACTCCTTCAGTCTAGAGCGGGCCGGTCGGCAGCATTCCCTTATGGACATCTTGCTGCGCTGGAAGGCCAACGAAGCAGATCAGAGAGCATCTTTCATCGAGTGGATGGCCTTCCACAACACGATGTCTATCTCCGGGTGTGTTCCTGAGAGATTCAAGTAAATCAGAGAGTGCTCTGTTATGTAGCTGCTCAGGTTGAAGCATGACTAAGACCCTTGCATTTTCTCCAGACTCTCTTAACAAATCCCCAAATTGCAAAGAGGTGGCAACCATCTCCTCTCAATGACAGTTGCCCCGAGGGCAGCGTCCTTTGGGAGAAAGTCTCTGACGGTTCAAGAAGAATCTGATAGAGAGAGTGCCTCTCACTGCCAACCAAGCAAGATCTTGATGCTGGTTGGTGAGTTCTGACAATGGGGCATTCCAACAGACAATTTGGGCAGTCTGCTCAAGGAACCAACCCACCGGATCCTTTTGAGTCCTTATCTCCCAATCCTTGCAGGATGTCAATGCTGACCATTGCCAGATGGGCATGTCAAAGGTGTTGGTCAAGAAGAACATTTCCACAAAGTAATTGTAATTGATTTTATTAGCCAAGTATGAAACCAAAACAAGTATGTAAATCATACGGGGAATTTGATTTACCATACAGTCATACCAAAAGAGCAATAAAACACGCAACCACATAAAAATTTAACATAAACATTCATCACAGCGGCTCCTGCACATTCCTCACTGTGATGGAAGGCAATAAAGTCTTATCTTCTTTTCTCCTTTTTCTCCCGCGGTTGGAGGAGTCGAACCATCCGCAGTCGGGGCGATTGAAGCTCCTGCTACCGGCGATCAAAGCTCCCACATCGGGGCAATCGAAGCTCCTGCGGTTGAAACTCCCAAAGCTAGTCCCTAACCAGGGACCACAAGCTCCGTGATGTTCACAGGCTCCCATGGTTGGAGCTCCCAAGGTCAATCCCCAGCAAGAGGCCGCCAGCTCCACGATGTTAGGCCGCAGTGCAGACGGAGATATGAGAAGGAAAAAGTCGCATCTCCGTCGAGGAAAGAGATAAAAAACAGTTTCCCCCACCCCCCCTCTCCACATAATACAAAACTAAAGATACGCCAAAACAACATTTAACTACAGACTAAAAAGCAACAAAGAGAGAAAGGGACTAGACAAACTGTTGGCGAGGCAGCCATTGTACGCCACAAGAACAGGTAGTGTGGCAATGTCCAGCTGACTGATGCATTCCATGGCAGGAGTCCTTCCTTCACAACACCGGGGACAGGCCGAATCTCAGCAGGTAGTGACAATAGGTGACCACGTACTTTGGTTCTTCACACACATCTTGCAGTCATACACCAAGGTGGACATCAGAATGACGGTGATGTTTTGTACATTTTAGTACGTGACTGTTCGGACCGCCTCATCTTTGATCCCTGGATGAAATAGAGGATGGCTCAAGTGGAGGAACAAGGCTCGGGTCATTCCTGCGCTAAGCACGCAGCCATGTTCTCTAGAGATATTGCCTAACCTGCTGTTATTCCAGCACTTTATGTCCTTTTTAAAAAAGAATTGGTTGAGCTATTTGTTGAAGAGCTGAGGCCTCGCTCTTCTTGCAGTTTACTCTAGCTGCTGATGCCAACTCAAAATGGTCACAGATGCTGGACAGTCTGCAGATTGGCTGTAGATCTGTGCAGAAGACGGCAACATCGACTGTGTCCAGGAAGGAGTTTTCTGAGTGCCTCCCCTTCCCTGCCTGGCAGTCACCTTCTTATGCTCACATGCTTCTTGATGGATTCAGCAGTGTTCTATACAGATACAATGGATACGGGAGAGAGGGCAACCCAGGCTGACACCAGACATTGAGGGAAATTATCCATTTCCCACCCATTGATTTGGACTACATTACGAACATCTGTGTAGAACAATTGGATCCATTTCCTGACTCCCTCCCCAAAGCCCATTTTGAAGAGCACAGCTGTCAGGTACATGTCTAATATCTTGTCAAAGGCTTTGTCCTCGTCCAAGCTAACCAGGCAGATGTTCACTCCCTGTCCTGTACATGGGTGATCATAAACCCAAACAGCACAAAGATTTCCTGTTTTTCTTTTTTTTGTTTAGTTTAGAGATACAGCACGGAAACAGGCCCTTCGGCCCACCAAGTCTGTGCCAACCAGCAATCCCCACACGCTAACACTATCCTACACACACAAGGGACAATATACAATATTACTGAAGCTAATTAACCTACAAACCTGTACATCTTTGCAGTGTTGGTGGAAACCGGAGCACCCACGCAGGTCACGGGGAGAATGCACAAACTCCGTACAGACAACACCCGTGGTCAGGATCAAACCCTAGACTCGGAAGCTGAAAGGCATCAACTCTACTGCTGCACCACCATGCTGTCCCTTCTCCTTTTATTATTCACATTTCCTCAAATCCAAGATCTACTTTAGCTTTCCACTGAGCTCCATCTCTCGCTCACTTCCAAAGATTCCCTTTTCTCTTTCGCTCAATTGCTCATCTTCTCCCCCATCTTGTCTCTTCACTGAGGTTTATATTCCTCCCTTTTGTTGCGATCTTTCTCACTGATATACACTCCTCCCCCACACTTTCATTTCTACAATCACCTGCATAGATTCATTGAGGTTCTGCTATTTATTCCTTTACAAGGTCCCTGTCCCATAACTAAATTCTTTCCATTTCAATGATGTTCTCATTTTTCCTGCATTGTCAATCTTTTCTATCGTTACCTCTTCACCTCTCAATTATATTCTCATTCTCTCATCATATTGTCCTCTCTTCAGTTACATTGTCTACTTCTTTCTTCACTAGTCTTGTTTCATTGGGATCTTATTCCTCATCACAGAAGTCATGTCAATCCATTCTTTAAAAGTCCACTTTTTACCCTTTTTAATGATTCACATCCTGCCCTCTCCATATTTTATTTACACTTACCCCGCAATTTAGAAGTACCCCTAAACCTGTCAACTCCCACCATTTCGTGAAAGTCTCCTTAAATTGCTGTAATTGGATCAAAATCTTGTATTGTTGTGTAAGCTCTTCACAATAGACGAAAGCCAATTCTAGATGAAGATAGTTACACACACATAAGATCAAAGATGGAATTGTTATAGCACAGTAGAAAACCATTCATACATTCAAATGTGTCTGCTACTAGTAGCACAATGCTGTCAGATCCATTCCCTGCAGTCCTGCAAAATGCATATCCAATTCCCTATTGATAGAACAAAAACAGAAAAAGCTGGAATACTTAGCTGTTTATGCTACATCTTTGGGAAGTGAGTCAAAATTAACATTTGTCCAAAATGTTAATTCTCAGTCATTGGTCCTCAAACAATCTTTGTAAATCAGTCACAATCTTGCACACTTATATCAAATCTGTAATTCTTTTTTTTTCTGGGAAGATTAACCTTAGTTTACACATTCTAAATTTTATAATTGAAAAGGCTCATCACTGAGACTATTCTTGTGAACATTTTCTGCATCCTTTCAAGGTCTTTCATATCCTTCCTGAAGGGTGTTAAATTGGGCGTTGTACTCAAGTTTTGCTCTGAACAATGTCTTGTACAGATTTAACTTCCGTACTTTTGTACTGTCTCACATTATAACCTGCAGGATGCCATATACTTTAACCATTCTTTTCAACATAGCCTTATATCTTAAGATTATGTACCCGTATAGCCATATATCTTTAGGAGACTGTGAGGAGACTTTAAAATATGATACAGAGATACATTGAATTATAAACAGATATAGCATGCACAGGGACAAAATTACACAAAAATGTTATAAATAACTATTTAGATCTTGGGTAAAGTATATCCAATTTCGAAATTACAATTTAATCATAGTGAGACCATTGAGGATGTCTGCTAGTATTTTCTGATGCTGGAGTTTACTTAAATGGAAAGACGAGAGAAAGCAACGTTGATTTCAGCAGAAATATATGAGG
Organism: Rhinoraja longicauda; assembly: GCF_053455715.1. Lineage (NCBI taxonomy): Eukaryota > Metazoa > Chordata > Chondrichthyes > Rajiformes > Arhynchobatidae > Rhinoraja > Rhinoraja longicauda. The sequence continues at coordinate 41,834,454 of NC_135960.1, forward strand.
TGAATGATTTGGTTTTGGTTTATTAACATGCACCAAGAAACAGTGAAAAACCTTGCTTTGCATGCAATTTGGGCAAATTATACATACATGAATATATCAGGTAGTGCAAAAGAGGGGGGGAAATAGAGTGCAGATTAGAGTGTTACAGCTACAGAGAAAGTGCAGATAAATAAAATGTCACGGTCTGAACAAGGTTGATTGCAATATCAAGAATTCATCCATAAGAATATGAGAGGTCAATAGACAATAGACAATAGACAATAGACAATAGGTGCAGGAGTAGGCCATTCAGCCCTTCGAGCCAGCACCGCCATTCAATGCGATCATGGCTGATCACTATCAATCAGTACCCCGTTCCTGCCTTCTCCCCATACCCCCTCACTCCGCTATCCTTAAGAGCTCTATCCAGCTCTCTCTTGAAAGCATCCAACGAACTGGCCTCCACTGCCTTCTGAGGCAGAGAATTCCACACCTTCACCACCCTCTGACTGAAAAAGTTCTTCCTCATCTCCGTTCTAAATGGCCTACCCCTTATTCTCAAACTGTGGCCCCTTGTTCTGGACTCCCCCAACATTGGGAACATGTTATCTGCCTCTAATGTGTCCAATCCCCTAATTATCTTATATGTTTCAATAAGATCCCCCCTCATCCTTCTAAATTCCAGTGTATACAAGCCCAATCGCTCCAGCCTTTCAACATACGACAGTCCCGCCATTCCGGGAATTAATCTAGTGAACCTACGCTGCACGCCCTCCATAGCAAGAATATCCTTCCTCAAATTTGGAGACCAAAACTGCACACAGTACTCCAGGTGCGGTCTCACCAGGGCCCGGTACAACTGTAGAAGGACCTCTTTGCTCCTATACTCAACTCCTCTTGTTACGAAGGCCAACATTCCATTGGCTTTCTTCACTGCCTGCTGAACCTGCATGCTTCCTTTCATTGACTGATGCACTAGGACACCCAGATCTCGTTGAACTCCCCCTCCTCCTAACTTGACACCATTCAGATAATAATCTGCCTTTCTATTCTTACTTCCAAAGTGAATAACCTCACACTTATCTACATTAAACTGCATCTGCCATGTATCCGCCCACTCACACAACCTGTCCAGGTCACCCTGCAGCCTTATTGCATCTTCCTCACAATTCACACTACCCCCCAACTTAGTATCATCTGCAAATTTGCTAATGGTACTTTTAATCCCTTCGTCTAAGTCATTAATGTATATCGTAAATAGCTGGGGTCCCAGCACCGAACCTTGCGGTACCCCACTGGTCACTGCCTGCCATTCCGAAAGGGACCCATTTATCCCCACTCTTTGCTTTCTGTCTGTTAACCAATTTTCTATCCATGTCAGTACCCTACCCCCAATACCATGTGCCCTAATTTTGCCCACTAATCTCCTATGTGGGACCTTGTCGAGAGGTCCTTTCACGGCTGATAATAGTGGGGAAGAAGCTGGTCTTGAATCCAGTATTATGTGCTTCCAAGCTTTTGTATCTTCTGTCCAACAGAAGAGAGAATGAACATGGTGTGAGTGCTTACATTGGCTGCTTTTCCAAGACACTTAAATATAGATTGAGTCAATGGGGGAAGGCAGGTTTACGTGATATACTGGGCTGCGTTCACATCTCTTTCTAATTTCCTGCAGTCTTGGACAAAGCATTTCTCATACCAAGTTGTGATGCATCCCAATAGGATGCTTTCTATGGTACATCTGTAGAAATTAGTAAGAGTCATTGGAGAGATGGCAAATTTCCTTAGCCTTTTGAAGAAGTAAAGGCGTGCATACTTCTGAAGATCTTTCCTGGACCCAACACGGACACTGATGCAATTACAAAGAGAGCCCATCAATGCCTCTACTTCAAGAGAAGACTGCGGAGATTCAATATGTCAGAAAGGATTCTCTTGAACTTCTACAGGTGTACATGAGAGCACATTGACTGGTTGCATCATAGCTTGGTTTGGCAACTTGAATGCTAGGAGCGAAGACTGCAAAAAGTTGTGAACGTTGCCTTGTCCATCATGTTCTGACCTCCCCATCGAAGAGATTTACAGGAGTCGCTGCCTCAAAAAGGCAGCCAGCATCATCAGAGACCCATACCACCCATGCCATCGGGGAGAAGGTATAGGAGCCTGAAAACTATAACATCCAGGTCCAGGAATTGCTTCTTCCCTTTGGCCATCTGGCTATTAAACACCACAGCCTCCATTGAGCTCTAAACTACATAGACTGTTATTGGTATTATTGCACTATTATTGTTGGTTTTTTTAAATGTGTGTGTGTATGTATGTATACACACAATTAACTTTTTCCTCATTTATTATATTGTTTACAGTGCACTATGTTTACTTATTCTGTTGTGCTGCTGCAAGTAAGAATTTAATTGTTCTATCTGGGACAAATGACAATAAAACACTCTTGACTATTGAAGTTGGTGTGCTTACTTTGCCGTAGTTGTTAATGTGGTTGGACCAGGTCAATTTGTTGGTGATATTTACACCTAGGTATATGAAGCTCTAATGTATTTCCACTTCAGCATCATTGATACAGAGCCAGATGTGTAGTCTGTCCCACTACCTGACGTATACTGGCTGTGGTGTGTACTCCACCTTCCTTCCTGGAATCAGTGAAGATGCTCCACATCATAAAAGCTATGAAACGAAAACAGTGCAATTGTTTCCATCTCTAAAGGGTACAATTAGGTGGGCGATCATTGCTGGCCAGTAGATCATGAGATTAGTGTAGGAAGGAACCGCAGATGGTGGTTTAAATCGAAGATGGACACAAAATGCTGGAGTAACTCAGCAGGACAGGCAGATTCTCTGGAGAGAAGGAATGGGTGATGTTTCGGGTCAAGACCCTTCTTTAGATGTTGGGTTAGCAGTCTTGATCTTCAAATACTCTTTTTCTCAGATGACCTGCTGGTGATGATGATGATTACTCAGTAATAGTATCTATTACTGAGATAAAGATTAATTTGCGACATAACCAAGCTCTCATTCACTTCATCACAGTAGCCATTGAGTCATGTCACCTTGCTTCCCTGGGCACTGGTATTATGGATGATCTTTCAAAAGCAGGTGGGGACCTCGGGCTGCAGTAGTGAGAGCTTGATAATGTACACAAAATCTCTAGCCAATTGTTCCGGCCAGGAATACCATCAGGGCCTGTTTTTCTTTGAGGGTTCAGTCTCATGAAGGATCTTCTGACATTGGCCTTAGAGACATAACATGGGATTGTCCGGACCTAGGGGAATCATGAAATTATATCGTTATTCTCTCTTTGGAAGTGAGCATAGAAAATATTGAGCTCATTTGGGAGTTCTGCTGGGTATTCTTGTTTATTCTTCATTCCAAAGACTTGCTGGTAGATTGATTTGTAACTGTATATTGTCAGTATAGGTGGATGGAAAGTGCATCAGGGTCAGGGGTCAGGAAATAATGAGTATTCATGAGAGCATAGGTTACAAGGAAATGATGGGAGTGCCATGAAATGGCATGAACTTTATGAGAGCAAATCTCATAAAAATCCAGTTATATTTTAAACAAAGCTAAATTTTCTGATGATAGAAATATTGATGGAATAGTAGATAGCGGAGAAGCTTGTGAAGGGATGCAGAGGGACACGGGGGTGGGATTTGGGGGTGAGGGGGAGTCAGTCTACCCTACGACAGAAGGGGGAGGAGTTGTACAGTTTGATAGCCACAGGGAAAAAGGATCTCCCGTGGTGTTCTGTGCTGCATCTTGATGGAACCAGTCTGTTGCTGAAGGTACTCCTCAGGTTGACCATTGTGTCATGGAGGGGGGTGAGCTGTATTGTCCAAGATGCTCTGCAGTTTGAGGAGCATCCTCTCCTCCAAGACCACCTCCGATGAATCCAACCACGGACGCAGCCAGCCTACCTTCTCAGCCAAGTAATCTATATATGTTGCATATAATTTCAAAGATTCCAAGTACAGAAAACCACACAAATGATTAGATTGAGAAATCATCCATTAAACAAACGTCAGCATATCAACATATTAATATTCTTTGCATATCAAAATGGAACATTGCAAATAAAAGGCATGTTGTAAGAGACCTATGCCGCTGACTTTAAATATTAATATTACCAACCCATTTGGAATAGGACTGGAGTTATAAATGATTTTTGTGCCAAACAATACTTTCATTTTTTCGGCCAATTCTCAAGTTTCCAAAGATATTATGAATTGCCAATATATTCACTCTGCCTCCAAAGGCAAGGCCATCAGATAAAATTCTACATCATCCAAATTAGTGTCCATGCAACAAATCGTAATAGACTTTGCTGCTCGTTGGGGCTATGGCCTAATCTAAATCTAAACTCAATCTAAACTACTTCATCTTTTAGTACAGCAAGTGCCCAGGAAGAACAACCTCAGAACAGATTATTTTCTTGACACTTCCTCCTCCAAATTTAGGAGCACCAATCACTCATACTATTTCAAAGCTAAAATTGTCTGAGGTCAATAACACTGGGTCCTATCTGTTCCATTTGATTGCGTTCTTATTGTAGCTCTTGGCAACAAATGGAAATATAAACAAATAATTGGCAGTTGGGTGGAGTAAGTGACAAAGACAAGAGGTGAAAATGGGCCAAAAGGGTGTCAGATAAGGAGAGAAGATGAGTAAAATGCAGATGCAGCTGGAAGGGGATAGCAAGAGGGGATAGAGGGTGGATAAAAGGGAAATGAGGGACTCGGTGATGGGAGATAACTGTATGAGAGACAAGGAGCAGGGGTGACTGGAGGGCTGGGAGACAGTGGGAGAAATGAGTGCACTGAGTTGGGAGAGAGGGGCACAGGAAAGAGAGAGGTTGGGGGGGTGGGTATTACTTAAAATTGGAGAATTCAATGTTCATATCATTGGAATGTAAGCTATCCAAGCAGGGTATGAGGTGCTGTTCCTCCAGTTTGCATGTGGCCTCTGTTAATGGAGGAGGCCAAGGACAGAAAGGTTGGTATGGGAATGGGTAAGGTAGTTAAAATAGTTAGCAACTAGAGATCCAGCCAGCCTTAGCAGATTAGGGCAAGGACTCCGTGAAAAGGTTGGCCTAGGCTGCGGTAGGGGTCTCACTGAAGTAAAGAAGGCCACATCAGAAGCATCAAATGCAGTAGACTGTTTGAAGAAGCGCATTTGAACCTCTGTCTCATCTGGAAGTGTTCATGGGATCACTGGGTGAATGTAAGGGAGGAGGTGTAGGGTAAGGTGTTCCATCTCCTGCAATGGCAGGGAAAACTACCTGTGGAGGGGCCAGAGGTTAGTATCCTGCAGTGTTCAAGAGCCTGATGGTTGCTGGAGAGAAGCTATTCTTGAACCTGGTGGTCACAATTTTCAGATTTATGTATTTTTCTACCAAAATCATCTCTTCTGAACAGATATGTCTTATGAAGAACGTACATTTTAATAAATTCTCACTGTTGCTATGATTTTGATACTATTAGGTTCTAAGCAGAACTTCAGTCCAAAATAAATAGATACTTGAATCATGAGTATGACAGGATATTGTAATATTCCAGAACCAGGGGTCACAGCTTAAGGATAAGGGGGAAGTCTTTTAGGACCGAGATGAGAAAACATTTCTTCACACAGAGAGTGGTGAGTCTGTGGAATTCTCTGCCACAGAAGGTAGTTGAGGCCAGTTCATTGGCTATATTTAAGAGGGAGTTAAATGTGGCCCTTGTGGCTAAAGGGATCAGGGGGTATGGAGAGAAGGCAGGTACAGGTTACTGAGCTGGATGATCAGCTATGATCATATTGAATGGCGGTGCAGGCTCGAAGAGCCCAATGGCCTACTCCTGCACCTATCTTATATGTAATGATTACTGGAATCCATGTAGAGGCATTTGTCATCATCACATGATTTCATATTTCCTTCTAGATTTCTTTTCTTCCCAGCTTAAGTTCTTCCTTTCTTTTTCATGGTTTGCTAATTAAATTACATGTGGAAGGATGTGGCCTGCATTTTCCACTTTCTTGAGTTTATTTTCAGACCAATAGTGCATTATACAAATATGTAAAATGAAAAAACTGAACAATTATGCTGAATTTGAAATAATCACGGAAATTGACATTGTCAAGCTCACAACTGCACACTTAATAATGGCAATAGATAATGCGCGCATGGACTAAATTACTATGCTGGTCTTCATCCTTCAGAAGCACCCCTCACAATTGATAACATGTGGTAGCCTGGAATTTAAAATGCCAAAAATGTGACTACAAGAAATAGGTGATATTTGAAGGAAACTAAAATCTATTAATTCTACAATGATAATTACAACCCTACTTATTTTTAATCACTAGTTTCCAAGTTGGTTTGTGAGTGTTCTATTTTTTACTCAATATTCCTGCTGTGGCTGGAGCCAAATTGTTGAAGGCTGCTCTCTTGCTACGCGTAAGGCAGTGGCTACAAATTCAGCTGAGATCAGCTCCTTAACGAGAAGGCTCTGATGGCGACTACATTGCCTCAGCATGAACACGTGTGGTGCTGACAGCCTTTGGCTATCTTCCTGAGAAAGGGTAGTAGATTTCTGGTCCATTGAGCCAATTAAACCTTCCCAGGTTGGTGCATACAATGGCTCCTGGTCACTTCCAATTTATTAGGTCTCTGTAACAACAAACACTTGTGAAGGGAATACACATATCATTCAGCATCCTACTCTTATCCACAAAAAGTGCCTTTCTTAGAATCAGAGAGATTCAACGTAAAATCTGGCCCTTCAGCCCATCGAATCCACACAATTATTTCCTACTTTATACTATCTATCTATCTATCCATCCATCCATCCATCTATCTATCTATCCTGTCATATGACTAGATGACTATCTATCTATATCTATCTATATAGATCTCCGCAGTTGTTGATAGGATGGGGTGTGTGAGTGGGGAGAACAATTTCCATTTTTAAAAAAACGTTTAAAAAACCCCATTTGCTTCACAGATCAGACTTTTTTTAAAAGCCGGGAAGTTTAGTCCCAGCTCCTGCACGCTCGCCGACAATCAGCGCTGCACGCACGGGCACTGGTAAGTGGCTTTCGCCGCCAACGGGTCCACGGGGGGAGTGGGCGTGGGGGCCGAGTTGGGGGAGGGGAGAGTGGAAGGAGGGGAGGGGAGAGTGGGGGGGAGAGGAGGGGAGAGTGGGGGGAGAGTGGGGTAGGGGGGAGGGGTGCAGTGGTAGAGCTGCAGTGGCAGCACAGTGGTGCAGTGGTAGAGCTGCTATCTCACGGCACCAGGGACAGGTTTGATCTTGACCATGGCTACTGTCTGTGCAGTTTATGTTTTCTCCAGGTGCTCTGGTTTCCTCCCACATTCCAAAGACATGCAGGTTTCGAAGCTTCTATAAATTTCCGCTAGTATGTATGACATAGAACTAGTGTATAGGTGATTGATGGTTGGCATGGACTCTGTGCACCGAAGGGCCTGTTTCCACGCTGTCTCTCGAAACTAAACAAAGAGGAGGGGGGCAAGAAAAAAAACACAATTAATCGAAAAAAGAAAAAAGTACAAGGTCTCATGTTATTAGGATCTGTGTTGTCAACCTCTACCAAAGCACTTATGTCTAATCATTGCAATGGCTTCATTTAGAATAGAATCATTTTCTTTCTTCTATAATATGGTTAAAAAAATAGCTATGAAAATTAGTTGAATTGTGCATTTGGTAGTTGCTTTGTTTAAAATGAGTCAAATAAAAACATCTGTTGTGAATCTGGTGTTGTCTAATGAGCATAGAATTTAAGTTTAATTTGAACCAGCTTTCGTCATACAAGCACTTCCACAGGTTAATGCTTTATAAACTAGTCTCCACTTTTGGACGTGCATCTCTAATTTGGAAATATTCTGATTATAGTTTTATGTATTTGATAAATTTGTTAAGTGCTGGATGGCTTCGCTGACTCATGTTTTGGTCTTGCCCACTTTTGGAAAAATATTGGAAAGAAATTTTTGATACTATTTCTGTAGTTTTAGGTATTGATTTACAACCTCATCCTATCACTCCAATTTTTGGGCTACCAATGATAGATTCTATTCATCTGTCCTTTTCAGCCCGTCGGTTGATTGCTTTTACTACATTAATTGCCAGAAGATCTATTTTATTTAAATGGAAAGACTCTAATCCTCCCACCACACTTCATTGGTATTCTGAAACGATATCATGTTTAAATTTAGAAAACATTGGGAGTGATATTGTTGAACCCTCGATTAAATTTGATAGGACTTGGGGAAGCTTTATTCAATATTTTCACACAATATGTTATTCCCTCGCTAGCCGTTATAATAATGTTTTACCTTTATTTGGTGGAACAGATTTAATGACAAACAGGGGTCTAAACTGTTGACATTTTTTGTTTGCAGCCCAGATTCTGTTTTGTTTTGGGTTTTTTTGTTTGCTTATTTTAGTTTAGGGGGGGTAATTTAAAAAAAAAATTTTTTTTATCTTTTAAAAAAAATATATATATATATAAGTTCTCTTTTAACCTTTTATCTATAATTACATAGAGACTGGGAGGTCTATACCCTATATGTATTTTGAAACTGGATTTATATTAAGGCTACATTTGTTGTTAATGTAATCCTGATCCCTATGTATCAATATCACTGTTATGCTTATCATTTTTTGAAATTTAATTAAAAGATTTGAAAAGAAAGAAAGTGCTGGCTATGTTTGATAACTTACTTTTTGAATAATTGCTCCATGATCAGAATTTGTAAGAGTGAAACAATTTTAATTGTGTCCAAGTTCATAAGGTTTTTTTCCCCTTGGCTTGAAACATTTTTATCCAGGTGACTTGAAATGCAGGCATTAATGAAGTGACAGGGAATGGGAATGATATATCCAAGTCGCTTTCAATAAGTGTTGATAAAGAAACATCCAAGTAATGGTAAATTAGAATCTCAGTATTCATGGAAGAAGAAATCAAGAGGGATGTAATAGTGCCAATAATAGATGCGGAAGAATTTCCTACATCGATAATGGCGAACACCTTTAAACTTGTCCTTGATCAAATAAATTTTAGGCTAGTATGAAGGAATGTAATTCCATTCATAAGTTTTGCTACTCCCCCTCCCAACTGAGTAACATAATGGATGGCACATTGACACTGTGGGTAGTGCTGCTAACTCACTGATCTTGGAATTTGGGGGGGGTAAAAAAGAAAAATCTTTTTTTTTTCTTTTTATCTTTTAAAAATATATATATATAAGTTCTCTTTTAACCTTTTATCTATAATTACATAGAGACTGGGAGGTCTATACCCTATATGTATTTTGAAACTGAAGTTTGCACATTCTTACTGAAAAAGAAATAAAATAAGCTGTGGTGCAAAAAATTGAGGAGTAGGATTGATGGGAAGGCTCCAAGAATCAGCATAACTTGTGGGACTAAGGGCCTCTTTTTGTGTCATAAGGGAATTTAAGATGAATGGTGTTTAAGCAATAAGACTCTCAATTAGTTTAGTGCACTTTGTCGCTTGCAAGTGTCATATGTTTACCATTGATATTTTGCATTTACAAGTTTTAAATGATTTAATAGTAGTTAATGTACTGGGAGAGACCCATGTTCCTCATTGGACTATTTTTTCTCCATTTCTATTTGTGCATAACAACATTCTTTTCCTTGTCTTTCAGTTTGGGTTTATTTCAAATTTCACAGAATTATACTGAAACTGAAGACAAAACATTTCACTTGAAAAGCAGTAAAGTTTGTTACTTTTGGAGCATAAACATTGTCTTAACATGAAGCTGGAGCCAGAATGAGGCAACTTTGCGAACTGGCCCCAGCAGATCTACATATATCTATTATAATTGTTCTACTCTTGTGAACAACTGCACTTGTGTATGGTATGGTTTGCCTGGATAGCACACAAGATAAAGTTTTCCACTGTATCTCACTCAGTACATATGACAATAATAAATGAATAGCAAAACCTACCTCAATTCTTCTTCCTGCCTGCACCCATTTACAGATACACTTTCTTTCAAATCATGAAATATTTTGAATGGTATTTTTGCTATTTGGACTTGCAAAGGCAAGGGGAATAAATGCTCGAAAACATGCTCTAAAATCATGAACAGATGCAATCTTTATCACTTGTGCACAGCAAAATAATTAATTCAAGGAGAGAAAAAGTAAAAGCCATTCACAAGGGTATGGATTACTGTTACTTGGTTGCCCATAAGCTTCGCTTTTTACCTTAAAGTTTGAATGAGACCCCTGTTTTGAGATATGAAAATGATTCACATTTTTTGATGGTGTTGTAGCGACCATAGAGAATGGTCCGGGTCGTCGAACCCTCAGATTGGCCAGCAAGGTCACGTGTGAGCGCGACCGTAGGGATTGATCCAGAGAGCGACATCGCTGATTGGCCAGCGTTGTCATGTGCGCTTTTGGCGCCCGAAATGTTTAGTTCGGCGAAGTCTTCGAAGAAGACAGTAAGTTTTTGATGGTTGTCCTTTACCTTGTTGTTTAACTTTGTATTCGAATATTGCGGCTGCAATAAACTTCTTCTACAACCAACAAGTTTTCGGACTCGCCATATTGGTGACCCCGACGTGATCTGGACGATCACCGACTATGCAGGAACACGACGCCTCGTTGTTGAATGCCGCACCTGGCACACCGGAGTTAAGCGCGGTAAGCGTTCACCTTCCGTTGTTTTGGACACATTCACCGCAATCTTGGTTTGTCCACACCGAAGCCCAATTTCATATAAAGAACATATCGGCCGACTCGACGAAGTATTACTATCTCGTCAGCGCTCTATCACCGGAGACGACCACACGCGTGATGCGGTTCATCGTTAATCCGCCTGCGGTAAGCAAGATCTCGGTGCGTCGTCCGCGGAGCTAGTATATGGCTCGACACTTCGAGTACCCGGAGATTTGTTTCCGGAACCCTCAGACCAGCTGCCTCCAGTCCCATCAGTCTTAGCATCTCTCCGGGCACGGGTGGGTTCCCTGGCTCCAGTTCTGACTTCACGTCATGGGTGTCCCATGGTACATGAACCGCCTTCCCTGAAGGACTGTGAGTTTGTGTTTCTGCGAAAAGATTCCCATCGTGCCCCGTTGCAGAGGGTCTATCAAGGGCTGTTCCGGGTTTTACGTAAGGGAACGGCTACCTTCACCTTAGACATGTGCGGCAGGAGTGAGCTCGTCTCGGTGTCCCGGCTCAAACCTGCACACTTGGATCCGGATCAACCAGTTCTGGTCGGCCAAACCCCTAGGAGAGGCCGACCTCCGTCAGTTCCGCTCAGTCCAGGACCCCCCGTTCCGGCAGTTCCTCCAGGACCCCCCGTTCCGGCAGTTCCTCCAAGTCCGGAATCCCCTGCTCCTGTGGTTCAGGCTGCCCCTCTCCTTACTCGTTATGGTCGCGAAATCCGGCTCCCTGCTAGGTTCCGTACCTCGGGTTCTGGGGGGGGTCATGTAGCGACCATAGAGAATGGTCCGGGTCGTCGAACCCTCAGATTGGCCAGCAAGGTCACGTGTGAGCGCGACCGTAGGGATTGGTCCAGAGAGCGACATCGCTGATTGGCCAGCGTTGTCATGTGCGCTTTTGGCGCCCAAAATGTTTAGTTCGGCGAAGTCTTCGAAGAAGACAGTAAGTTTTTGATGGTTGTCCTTTACCTTGTTGTTTAACTTTGTATTCGAATATTGCGGCTGCAATAAACTTCTTCTACAACCAACAAGTTTTCGGACTCGCCATAATGTATCTTTTTCTATGTATTGGTGAAGGAGTCAATGACTTGGAGCTCACGCAATGACCGAAGTGACACCAGCAGATTGTAATTAAATGCTGATGTTAGAACAATCCTAATTCTAATGCAGAAAAAAACATGGTTTCTTACATTTTTATCTTAAACTGGACCAGGGTGGACCCATTGGCCCCAAAGCACTCCTGCATTGGTCTAGCACCCTCCCCTCCCCCACTCCCCCTCCACTCACCCACTCCATCCCCCCTCAACCCCCCTTCCCCTCCCCCCACCACTCACCCACTCCATCCCCCCTCAACCCCCCTTATCCCCATCTCATCCCCACCCCCCTCACCCACTCCATCCCCCCTCAACCCGGGCATCAGACCCCCCACATCCCCCTCCCCTGCAAGAGATGAATATATATTGATATACAATGTAACATTTTATATTCTTACATTATTATATTTTAAGTATTATTATTATTATATTATATGATTATTATTTTTATTATTACCCTGGAGGTGTGTGCGTGTATGTGAGTGCGCCGCGCTGCCCGCTGGGAGTTGTAGTTTGGTGATTGTCCGGGGCGCTGAGGCCGGGCAGGGGAGCGTGAACTACACCTCCCCGTGGGCAGCGCGGCAGCGGGAGGCACGCACGAGATGGCGGAGCGGGAGGAGGAAAAGAAGGAGAGCGGCTGCCATTGTTGTTGGAGTCATTGATGACGCCGTCGGTTGAAGCGGGCGATGGCGGAGACATGGGAGGAGGAGGAGAAGCTGCCCGCTGGGGGTTGTAGTCCGGTGATGGTCTGGGGCGCTGGGGCCGGGGACTCGATGATGCCGTCGGTTGAAGCAGGCACTGGAGGAGACGGAGGGGAACTCGGGCAGGTCCTGCCTCCCTCCGTGCTCCCGGTGGTCAGATCCCGTCCCACCCTCGGCCCTCATTGGCTGGGCAGCTGGTGGGTTCTCATTGTGATATCGAACGCGGCTGATGCCCAGGACAAATGGAAGTGATTTTTTAAACTTTAAAAACCCAATAACCTTTGAAGTATAACACAAATTTGAATGAAACTTCCTACAGCCCACCCCAGGACAATGGTGAGTAAGGTGGGCTTAAAATTGTCGAGCTATCGTGTACCGTTTTGACTGTATTTCAAGAACGGATAAACAAACAAACAAACAAGATGAGGGTGTCTACCTCAACAATAAACTGGACTGGACTGAAAACACTGATGCGCTATACAGATAGGGCCAGAGCAGACTTTATCTGCTAAGGAGACTCAGGTCCTTTGGAGTGCAGGGGGCACTCCTAAGGACCTTCTACAAGACGGTGGTTGCATCGGCCATTTTCTATGGAGTGGTCTGCTGGAGCAGCAGCATTTCAGCGGCGGAAGGGAAGAGACTCGACAAGCTGGTCAGGAAGGCCAGCTCTGTCCTGGGTTGCCCCCTCGACTCGGTGCAGGTGGTGGGAGAGAGGAGGATGATGGCAAAGCTAACATCGCTGCTGGACAACGACTCCCACCCCATGCAGGACACTGTCACTGCACTGAGTAGCTCCTTCAGTGACAGACTCCTTCACCCCAAGTGCGTGAAGGAGAGATATAGGAGGTCCTTCCTTCCCACTGCTGTGAGACTGCACAACCAGCACTGCTCCCAGCAGACGAGTCAACAATAACAGCTAAGAACACACAGAAAACTGATGACAATTTATGTATCTTTATTTATAATGAATGATCTCTTGCTCTCTTGCTATCCACTTTGCTGCCGTAACACTGTAAATTTCCCCGGTGTTGAACGAATAAAGGAATATATTATTATTATTATATACTAGACACGGCACGGTAGCGCAGCGGTAGAGTTGCTGCTTTACAGCGAATGCAGCGCCGGAGACTCAGGTTCGATCCTGACTACGGGTGCTATACTGTAAGGAGTTTGAACGTTCTCCCCGTGACCTGCGTGGGTTTTCTCCGAGATCTTCGGTTTCCTCCAACACTCCAAAGACGTACAGGTTTGTAGGTTAATTGACTAGGTAAATGTAAAAATTGTCCCTAGTGTGTGTAGGATAGTGTTAATGTGCGGGGATTGCTGGTCGGCGCGGACTTTGTGGGCCGAAAAAGGCCTGTTTCCGCGCTGTATCTGAAATATGAAAAATAAAATAAATAGACCGAGTTGACCCGTTGGGCCCATTCCTCGTAGAGGGGGAACAGGGAAGGGGAGAGGGTGTGACTGAGTGAGCCCTGGACCCAAAGCCTCTCCTGTATTGGTGTAGCACCCTCAATCTACCCCCCTCCACTCAATCCCCTTTATCCCCCCTCCTCCCCCCACTGACCCACTCCATCCCCCCTACTCCAACCCCACATGGCCCTCCCCTGCCCCCACCTCCACTCCCCCAGCCCTGCCTCCACCCCCATTCCCCCCTCCCTACCCCTATTCCCCCTCCCCCACCTTCCTCCCTTCCCCCCACCCCCACTCTCCCTGCCTGCACCCCACTCTCCCCATCCCAATCTTCCCTTCTCCCCACCCCTCTCCCCCACCCCCACTCTGCCCTCCTCCCCTCCCCCCTTCCCTCCACCCCCACCCCCACTCTCCCCTTCCCCACCCCCACTCTCCCCTCCTCCCCACCCACACTCTCCCCTCCTCCCCACCCCCCCTTCCCTCCACCCCCACTCTCCCCTCCTCCCCACCCCCACTCTCTCCTGCCCCCCAGTCCCCCTTCCCCCCCACCCCCACTCTCTCTTCCCTCCACCCCTCCCCCCCCCACTCTCTCTTCCCCCCACCCCCCTCCCCCTCCCCAATGTCTTCCTACTACATTTTTCCCACTTGCATTGAAACTTTGCATTCTTGTACAATAGCCAATGATGAATACAAAAGATGTCTAGGAAAACAATAGTCATTGGCCTAGATGACAAAAGTTGTTTGAGTATCAAGCATCTTTGATGTAGGTTAAAACAGGTCATTTGTAGCAAAAATGAATAAACAAAACTTACAATAAATTCAAATTAGACACAGCAGAAACAGACTGTAAATAAAAGACATGAGGGAAAATTGCAAAAAAAAGAGCACAGAGAGGGTGTGTACATAAGGTTAGCCTGGTAGCATAAAAAGGAATTGAAAGGTTTGGAAAAAATCTTAATTAAATTAATAAGGGGCTGAACTAACCTTTGTGGAAGCATATGGGTGCAGGAGGAGGCCATATAGAAAATAGGTACAGGAGGAGGCCATATGGCCCTTTGAGCTAGCATCGCCATTCATGTGATCATGGCTGAACATCTACAATCAGTAACCTGTACCTGCCTTCTCCCCATATCCTTTGATTCCACTAGCCCCTAGAGCTCTATCTAACTCTCTTTTAAATTCATCCAGCGAATTGGCTTCCACTGCCTTCTGTGGCAGAGAATTCCACAAATTCACAACTCTCTGGGTGAAAAAGTTTCTTCTCACCTCAGTTTTAAATGGCTTCCCCTTTATTCTTAGATTGTGTCCCCTGGTTCTGGACTCTCCCAACATTGGGAACATTTTTCCTGCATTTTTCCTTGTCTAGACATTTTTCTAGACATTTTTCCTTGTCTAGTCCTTTTATAATTTTATACGTCTCTATAAGATCCCCTCTCATCCTTCTAAACTCCAGTGAATACAAGCCTAGTCTTTCCAATCTTTCCTCGTATGACAGTCCCCCATCCCAGGGATTAACCTTGTGAACTTATACTGCACTGCCTCAATAGCAAGGACGTCCTTCCTCAAATTAGGAGACCAAAACTGCACGCAATTATCCAGATGTGGTCTCACCAGGGCCCTATACAACTGCAGAAAGACTTCTTTGCTCCTGTACTCAAATCCTCTCGTTATGAACGCCAACATGCCATTAGCTTTCTTCACTGCCTGCTGTACCTGCACGCTTACTTTCAGTGACTGGTGTACAAGGACACCAAGGTCTTGTTGTACTTCCCCTTTACCTAATCTGACACCATTGAGATAATAATCTGCCTCCTTATTTTTGCCGCCAAAGTGGATAACCTCACATTTATCTACATTATACTGCATCAGCCATGCATCTGCCCACTCACTCAACCTGTCCAAGTCACCCTGCAACCTCCTAACATCCTCTTCGCAGTTCATACTGCCACCCAGCTTTGTGTCATCCTCAAACTTGCTTGTGTTACTTCTAATTCCATCATCCAAATCATTAATATATATTGTAAATAGTTGCGGCCCCAGCACCGAGCCTTGCGGCACTCCACTCTCCACTGCCTGCCATTCTGAAAAGGACCCGTTTGCTTCCTGTCTGCCAACCAATTCTCTATCCTTGCCAATACCCTACCCCCAATACCATGTGCTCTAATTTTGCTCACCAACCTCCCGCGTGGTACCTTATCAAAGGCTTTCTGAAAGTCCACTGGCTCTCCTTCATCCATTGTACCTGTCACATCTTCAAAAAATTCCAGAAGATTAGTCAAGCAGGATTTCCCCTTCATAAATCCATGCTGACTTGGACCAATCCTGTTACCGCTGTCAATGCGCCGTTATTACCTCTTTAATAATTGACCCCTGCATCTTCCTCACCACCAATGTCAGGCTAACTGGTCTATAATTCCCCGTTTTCTCTCTCGCTCCTTTCTTGAAAAGTGGAATAACATTAGCTACCCTCCAATCCACAGGAACTGATCCGGAATCTATTGAACATTGGAAAATGACCACCAATGTGTCCACGATTTATAGAGCCACCTCCTTGAGTACCCTGGGATGCAGACCATCAGGCCCTGGGGATTTATCAGCCTTCAGTCCCATCAGTCTACCCAATACTATTTCTCACCAAATGCAAATTTCTTTCAGTTCCTCTGTCTCCCTTGATCCTCTGTCCACTAGTACATCTGGGAGATTGTTTGTGTCTTCCTTAGTGAAGACAAATCCGAAGTACCTGTTTAATTCTTCCGTCATTTCCTTGTTACCCATAATAATTTCACCTTCAAGAGACGCACATTTGTCCTTTACTAATCTTTTTCTCTTAATATACCTAAAGAAGCTTTTACTGTCCTTCTTTATATTCTTGGCCAGCATCTTTTCAGCCCGTATTGCCCTTTTTGCTATCTTCTGTTGTCCTTTGAAAGTTGCCCAATCCTCTGGCTTCCTGCTACGCTTTGCTATCTTATACATCTTTTCTTTTAGTTTTATTCCATCTCAAACATCCCTTGTCAGCCACGGTTGCCTCTTACTCCCCTTAGAATGGTATAACACATTCTGTTTGCATAAGAGGAGATGTGACCCATCATATTGATGGTCACGACTAGTCTCCATGGACTCGATGATTTTAAATGCTTCACCGTTGTTCAAATTAGAAGGAATAAACTGGACCCATTAGACAAACAGGAGTAGTACAAGAATTAGAAATAATTTTAAGGAAACTATCTGTTCTTGCATGGAATAGCTTTAGTTATCAGGGAGATAGACACAAAAGGCTGGAGTAACTCAGCGGCACAGGCAGCATCTCTGGAGAGAAAGAGGGGTCTCGACCCGAAAAGATACCCATTCCTTCTCTCCAGAGATGCTGCCTGTCCCGCTGAGTTACTCCAGCTTTTTGTGTCTATCTTCGGTTTAAACCAGCATCTGCAGTTCCTTCTTACACAGTTATCAGGGAGGGCAGGCAGCACAAATTTAGTAAAGTTACAATGTGCCTGGCAAATCTCATGGCAGAGATGGCAGTAGCGTACTAGATGTTCTGGAGATAAACTCTAAAAAGGCACGATAAAATAGCACATAACAGATCTAATTTAGAAAAACAATCAGATTGCACAGAAAGAACAGTGACAATTTGGTTCCATAACTGCAAGAAGAAAACAAGGTCGCAAACACACAAGAAAATAGACAGATGCAGGTCTTTAGGTCCATTGTCTCTGCTACCCATTCAATATCATGACCGTTTTCCTCAGTGTCACTTTCCTGCTCTTGCCCCACATTTCTTCATAAAATATTTATCTATCTTGAATATGCTAAGTAACTTCCTAATGGGTGGAGATTTCCAAAGGTTCACTGCCCTCCGAGTGGAGCAATTTAACCTCAACTTTCTCATTAATGGTTGACCCTTTATGCTGGGACTGTGTCCAATAAAATATGCCTCTAATCTTTTTTCTCCTTGACAGCAGGGATCTGCAGTTATCAACTCCAAGAACCTTTTCATTTATTGAGCGTTTCTGTACATCATTTTCACTCTCCAAATGCATTCTCTCCCATATCTCCACTCTGAATTCCATTTGCCTTTTTTCTTGTAACCTGGCTGCTATTCCGCTTATGCTTTTCAAAATTACATTAGTGCAGAACAAAATATCATGCATGTTGCAAATCTAAAATCAAGCTATAAAACACTGGCTGAGCAACATCTGTGGAAATAGTTAATGATTCCGGTTGATTACATTGACGGTAAGGCAGCGGTAGAGTTGATGCCTCAGATCGCCAGAGATTAGAGTTCGATCTTGATTACGGGTGCTGTCTGTACTGAGTTTGTATGTTCTCCCAGTGACCTGCATGAGTTTTACTCTGGATGTTCTGTTTTCCTCCCACACTCAATTGGCTTTGATAAAATTGTAAATTGTCCAGAGTGTGCAGGATAGTATCAGTGTGTGGGGATTGCTGGTCAGTGCAGACTCTGTGGGCCAAAGGGCCTGTTTCTACGCTGTATCATTAAACAACGTTTTAACATAACTGGATTTTAACAGAAAATTATTTTATATGGCAGTGGTAAAAAGACCAGGGAGAACAAAAGGGAAAGTCTGTGATAGGGTGGAAGGCTTGATGTATTAAACAAAACAAAAAAGACCAAATGAGTTTTAAAGGAACACTGGAATGCTAATTTTACCAAAATTGTAGCCCAGTGGTCGGTCATTTACCTACTCAGATGCTGAGATTAGTAGAATTTCAGATCTCTCGTACATTGCCTGAAAGCAGAAGGGAATGAAAGTGGTGGCCAGTTTCTTCAACTTCATCTTTTGCTTCTCCTCAGTCTGGGATTAATTTATCAGATACAAAGCTTAATATTTCCTGTCAACTTTAAATCAGGTAGCCTGTTTCACTAGTTCGAGGATCAATTATTCTTCACTTCAGAGACTTGAGGAAACAATTATTGGCTAGTACATAACATAACATAACATAACAACACTTTATTGTCACTCGGCTTTTTACACCGAACGAAATTTCAGCAGTCACACAAAACACAGCAAAAAAGAAAAGAACACAGGACACCCGACCCCAACACAAACATCCATCACAGTGACTCCAAACACCCCCTCACTGTGATGGAGGCAACAAAACTCCCCCTCTCTTCCCCCCGCACCCACGGACAGGCAGCTCGACCCCTACCGAGGCAAACGACACGCACAGCCCCCGCAAGGGGATGGAAGGCCCCGCAGCCGAGCCGCCCTGGGCACCGAAACGTCCCGCGGCCGCACCGGGCGATGTTAAGTCCAGCGGCCGAGCCGCACCGGGCACTGAAACGTCCCGCGGCCGAGCCGCACCGGGCACCGAAACGTCCCGTGGCCGAGCCGCACCGGGCACCGAAACGTCCCGTGGCCGAGCCGCACCGGGCGATATTAAGTCCAGCGGCCGAGCCGCACCGGGCACTGAAACGTCCCGCGGCCGAGCCGCACCGGGCACCGAAACGTCCCGTGGCCGAGCCGCACCGGGCGATATTAAGTCCAGCGGCCGAGCCGCACCGGGCACTGAAACGTCCCGCGGCCGAGCCGCACCGGGCACCGAAACGTCCCGCGGCCGAGCCGCACCGGGCGATATTAAGTCCAGCGGCCGAGCCGCACCGGGCGATGTTAAGTCCAGCGGCCGAGCCGCACCGGGCACTGAAACGTCCCGCGGCCGAGCCGCACCGGGCACCGAAACGTCCCGCGGCCGAGCCGCACCGGGCGATATTAAGTCCAGCGGCCGAGCCGCACCGGGCACTGAAACGTCCCGCGGCCGAGCCGCACCGGGCAACGAAACGTCCCGCGGCCGAGCCGCACCGGGCGATGTTAAGTCCAGCGGCCGAGCCGCACCGGGCACTGAAACGTCCCGCGGCCGAGCTGCGCTGGCGATGTTAAGTCCAGCGGCCAAGCCGCGCCGGGCACCGACGATGGAAGGCCCCGCGGGCGAGCTGCGCCCCGGGGAAGAGACCCAACAAAAGAAAGGTTTCCCCCGCCCCACCCCACCCCCACACCCCACCCCCCCACCACACACACACAGCCAAAAACAGAAACAAAAACCATCCCAACACCGACACAAACAAAAAAAAAGAAAAAAAGACAAACAGACTGCCAGAGAGCCGCAGCCGTTAGGCGCAGTCCAACTCCTCCCATTCTCAATATACTCTCATGGCATACCTAGGAATGGTTACACTGCGATAGGTACCATATTTCAAACTGAGCCTTTAAAGGTAAATTCCATTTGATTCTAGCAAGATGGTGCAAGCAAGTTATCCCCATTGACTGGCTAATATATATACACCGATGAGCCAAAACATTATGACCACTGACAGGTGAAGTGAATAACATTGATTATCTTGTTACAATGGCACCTGTCAAGGGGTAGGATATATTAGGCAGCAAGTGAACAGTCAGTTCTTGAAGTTGATGTGTTGGATGCAGGAGAAATGGGCAGGAGTAAAGACCTGAACGACTTTGATAAGGGCCATATTGTTATGGCCAGACGATTGGGTCAGAGCATCTCTGAAACGGCAAGGCTTGTGGGGTGCTCCTGGCCAGCAGTGGCGAGGACCTACCAACAGTGGTCCGAGGAGGGACAAACCACAAACCGGCGACAGAGTATCGGGCACACAAGGCTCATTGATGCGTGAGGGCAACAAAGGCTATGCCGTCTGGTCCGAACCGACAGAAGGTCTACTGTGGCACAAGTCACAGAAAAATTTAATGGTGGTCAGGGGAGGAATGTGTCACAATACACAGTGCATCGCACCCTGCTGCGTATGGGGCTGCGTAGCTGCAGACTGGTCAGAGTGTCCTTGACGACCCCGGTCCATAGGGTGGACACAGGGAGGATTATTGCCCCAGCTCTCGGATCTAGAGCCAGGGATCAGCATAGGACTTCTTCGCTCCTTGGAACTATTGTGGGAAGTTGTGATTGAATACATTCAAGACACAGTCATAGATTTTCAGCCGCTGGACTTAACATCGCCCGGTGCGGCTCGGCCGCGGGACGTTTCGTTGCCCGGTGCGGCTCGGCCGCGGGACGTTTCAGTGCCCGGTGCGGCTCGGCCGCTGGACTGAAAGTATATCTCATTTTATTAAATCCAAGCAAATTGATATTCCAAAAAACATGTTCATTCAACTTCTGAAAGTGAATTGGAGGAAAAGAACTACAGCAGCTGGAACAAAATTAATATAAAAACAGAATATTGAGATTGTTCAGCAGATCAAACAGCAGTAGCGGGGGAAATAAACCAAAATATATATTTTAATTTTTTTTTGAGGCATGGATTAGGCAGAGAGTGAGAATTGAAAAGCAAATAATAGAGGGCATAGCTTTAAGATGAGAGGAGCAAAGTTTAAAGGAGATGTGTGGGGCAAGTTGTTTTGTACCTGGAACGCACTGCTGGGGGTGGTGGTAGATACATCAGTGCCATTTAAAAAATGTTTAGATAGGCATATGGATATGCAGGGAATGGAAGGAGATAAGTCATGGTCTTGACATCATGTTTGGCACAGACATTGTGGAAGGGCGTGTTCTCGTGGTTCTAAATGAAATTGCTGGGGAATGAGATCACAGATAAAATGTCAGAGCACATAACCCAGTTATCAAGGTGACAATTTTTCAAAAGCTGACATATGGAACAAACTGACAGAAAAAATTAAGGATAACAAATTGAAACAGGAAGTTACAGCAACATCTTTGTATACCTTGGGTATGCAAGCATATAATTTCACTGTGCCTTGTCACATGTGACATTAAAGTATTCAATTCGATTTCATCTGTGAGAGGATTCATCTGAACATAAAACTTGTTATCAAGTCCTGAGAGTTGTTATGTGTCATTGATAGAGACAGTGATATTCCACAAACATACACTGGGCATTCTCAGATGACCGTAGGAGGTTGAAAGCAGAGGTCAAAGTGGGTTGGAGAATTAATGCAACAGGCAATTAGAAGCTCAGGGTAGCCCTGCAGACTGCGCAGGAGATGTTCTATGAAGCTATCATCGAATCCACTTTGGATTTCTCCAATGTGAAGACTACCTTGTGAGCACCAAATGCAGCACATTAAACTGGAAATGCAAATGAATCATTGACTCACAACTAATGGTGGGATGAGATAAAAGGGCAAGTTTCACTTGTGTTTTAGTTATTTTAGTTTTTAATGAACACAGAAGTATTAGATGAAAATGAAGATCTCTTTTTAGAATGAAATAAATGTAAATTAAAATTGCGTTTTTTCTTTAAAAGAACCAAAACACAATCTGTTATTAATGAACATGGATGTATTAGGTGAAAATGGAGTTCTTTTAAAATTTATAAACTCAAGACAATTTTAGTTATTAATGAACACAGAAGTATTAGATCAAAATTACGTTTTTTCTTTGAAAGAACCAAAACACAATCTCAATTATTAATGAACACGGAAGTATTAGATGAAATAAGAGGGACATAAAGAACTGTAACATCCTTTGTCTGACCGAGACATGGCTGACCCCGCTGGTGCCTGACCAGGTGATCTGCCCATCCGAGTCCTTCACTGTTTTCCGGGCGGACAGAACGGAAGAATCCGGGAAATCCAAGGGCGGAGGAGTCTGCTTCTTGACCAATAATAACTGGTGTAATCCTGGAAATATTAAGACGCTTTCTCGTTCCTGCTCGTCGGACCTGGAACATCTAACTATCTCATGCCGACCATTCTACCTACCCCGGGAGTTCAGCTCGGTGATCATCACAGCCGTCTATATCCCACCGCATGCGGACACCGACGTGGCACTGTCCACCCTACACGATGTGTTGTGTCAACACCAAAACAAGAACCCTGATGCGGCTGTGCTGGTGGCTGGAGACTTCAATAGGGGAAATCTCAAAAAGGTCATACCCAACTTCTACCAACACATCACGTGTGTCACCAGCGGGGAAAGAACTTTGGACCACTGCTACACGCCGTTCAGGAAAGGCTACAAGGCCGTTTCTCTCCCTCCTTTTGGGAAATCTGACCACGCTGCCATTTTCCTGCTGCCGGAGTACAAACAACGGATAGTACGGGAAGCGACAGTGACGAGGGACGTAAAGCGGTGGGCTGACCATTCAGAGGCCATGCTGCAGGATGCACTGAGCGAAGTCGACTGGAACATGTTTCAAGAAAGTTCCAGAGACATAAATGAGTTTGCGGAAGCGGTTACGGACTTCATTGCCACAATAGCCGATACCATCATCCCCACGGTAAGGGTCAGTATCGTCCCTAACCAAAAACCCTGGGTGGACAGGTCTATTCGCGTGGCCTTGAATGCTCGCACCGCTGCTTACAACCGTTGCCTGGCATCCGGCAACATGGACTACAAGGGAGAGTCCTACCGACTGCGAAGGGCAGTGAAGGACGCAAAAAAGAGGTACCGGGACAAGATGGAGTCACAGATGGAGCAGCAGGACACCAGGCGCCTTTGGCAGGGGCTACGGACTATAACTAGCTACAGGTCCAGCACCCCCTCAACCGGAAGTGCCGGCTCCTCCTTAGCTGATGACCTGAACTCTTTTTACGCACGGTTTGAGACGGGTAACACCACCAGCTCGCCGTCTAAAAACAGCACCGAAGGGGCGCTGGCTAGCGAGGCTGGAGGGGGATCCACCGCCGGGGATGTGCACACATTCTCGGTGTCCGAGCATGAGGTGAGGTGGGCTCTGACGCGTGTGAACACGAGGAAAGCTGGAGGCCCAGATGGTATATCTGGGCGAGTACTAAAGTCTTGTGCTACTCAGCTTGCTCCAGTGCTCACCACAATATTCAACCTCTCCTTGGCAAAGTCCATGGTCCCTGCATGCTTCAAAAGATCCATCATTGTACCGGTGCCAAAGAATGCCTCTCCAGCGTGTTTAAATGACTACCGACCGGTGGCCCTCACCTCGGTTGTCATGAAATGCTTTGAGAGGCTAGTCAAGAAGCACATCTGCGCCCTCCTTCCTCGCAACATGGACCCACTACAGTTCGCATACCGTCCGAACAGGTCCACGGATGATGCGGTCTCCCAGGTTCTACACACCGCTCTCTCTCATCTGGACAGCCAGGGGGGCTATGTGAGGATGCTGTTCATTGACTTTAGTTCAGCATTCAACACAATAGTCCCCAGCAGACTGGTTGAGAAGCTGCTGGAACTGGGGCGTTGCACCTCTCTGTGTGCCTGGGTCCTGGACTTTCTCACTGCCAGGCCCCAAGTGGTCAGGATGGGGGAACACACATCTAGCTCCCTCACCCTGAACATAGGACCCCCCCAGGGCTGCGTCCTTAGCCCTCTACTGTACTCCCTGTACACACATGACTGTGGGGCCAGGTTCAGCTCAAACTCCATCATCAAGTTTGCTGATGACACTGTGGTGGTGGGCCGGATCTCCAACAACGATGAGAAGGCCTACCGGGAGGAGGTGGCTGATCTGGCACTCTGGTGTCAGGACAATAGCCTCCTCTTGAATGTCACTAAAACAAAGGAGCTGATTGTGGACTTCAGAAGGGCTAAACTTCCAAGGACGTACACGCCACTGGAGATAAATGGGTCTATTGTGGATAGGGTGAGCAGTTTCAAATACTTGGGAGTCCGCATCGCAGAGGATCTGACGTGGGCAACGCACATTGCCGCACTGGTGGGTAAGGCTAAGCAGCGCCTTTACTACCTTAGACAACTGAGGAAATTCAGTGTCTCAGAGGATCCTTCATTGCTTCTACTCTGGGGCTGTAGAGAGCATCCTGTCCGGCAACATTAGTCTGGTTTGGGAACAGCTCTGCCCAGGACAGGATAGCCCTGCAGAGAGTAGTGCGTTCGGCAGAACGCACCATGGGAACTACACTCGTCCCCCTGCAGGACCTATACATCAGGAAATGCAGATCCAGAGCAAGCAAGATCATGAGGGACCCCTGCCACCCCAGTAACAGACTGTTCCAGATGCTATGATCAGGCAAACGCCTCCGCTGTCACGCTGTGAAAACGGAGAGGATGAGACGGAGCTTCTTCCCACAGGCCATCAGGACTGTCAACTTTTATAACCCCAGAGACTAAATTTTTGTCGACAATAATAGTAACTTATTAACTTTATTTATATGCTGTAACTGTAATTCTTTTTGTGCACAACCCGCAGGCATTGCCACTTTCATTTCACTGCACATCGTGTATGTGTATGTGACAAATAAATTTGACTTGACTTGACTTGAAAATGGAAAAAATAATTGAACTTATTAATGAACACGATCAACATTAGATCAAAATGGAGTTATTTTAAAATTTATAAACTCAAGACAATTTTAGTTATTAACTAGAGCAAGTGGATCCATTGGGTCCAAATCTCCTGTGGGCCTCTCCTGGGGCAACCTTCCCCCAACTGACAATCCTGCGGGTGCGGCAATCCTCTCCAACTGACGATGCTCATTGCCGGGTGGGGTGTCTTCCGGGGCTGTAGGCAGGCAAGGGGGAACAGAGAAGGGGAGAGGGTGCCACTCACCTCGGCCCCGTGCCGGCAGCACTGCAGCCAGAGTGAGCCGTGTACCCAAAGCCTCTCCTGCATCGGTGTAGTACACTCCCCTCCCCACACTAAAACTTTAAAAATATAACACCAATTTGAATGAAACTTGTTTTAAAGGGTCCCCAGCACAATGGTGATTAAGGTGGTGCTAAAATTGGGGGGGGGGGGGCATGGAGGGGTAGAGGCGAATTAGATCAAAATGGACTTTAAAATAAATTTAAAAATTAAACCCAATGAAAAACACGTTCTTCCTTGAAAATAAATGGCGTTTTTTTTGTTAAATTGAAATTAAACTTATCTGTAAAACTTTTGCTTTTTTATCGTTGAAAATCCTCTGAGATCCTGGAGACTGTGCCCTCATTCAGCAGCAGCGTCTAGTCGACTGCGATGGGAGTTGCTTTGAGCGGGAAGAAACTGCTCCCCCCCCACGTTGGACACGGACCAATTGGGCGTCGAGCGAGAGGTCGGAGCCAATCATTCAACCCCACGCGAGGACCCGCACCAATTGGGCATCGAGCGGGAGGTCGGAGCCAATCAACGGTCCCCACGTGGTGAGCGGCAGAAGCAAATGAGGATTCGCTAGTGACGCCCCCCCCCGCGACCTGGACCAATCGGCCATGGAGCATGATGTCGGAGCTGAAGACAAAATGGCTACCATCCCCCAACTGCACACGCACTGGAGATGGACATGTAATATATATATATAATTGTCGCAACGTCGTGTACCGTTTTGGCTGTGTATATATATATATATATATATATATATATATATAATCTCTACACAGCCAAAACAGTACACGACAGCGCGACAATTTTAGGCCCACCCTACTCAGTAACATGTCTGGTATTCCGCCTGGCAAAGATCCGGTAATGGTCGTTGTGCTTGGTGTCCATTGTCACAACGACCGTTATCGGTGTCGGTACCTCCATAAGTTAAACCACAGAAGCTCCAAACCTCTACTGCTTTTCACAAACCCCAACGAGGTAGCCTATGGTAGTGATTTTGGGGCATTAATTATTTTTTCTTATATTCAAATTTAATATATCAAAAACATCTTGGTGTCAAAAACACATCCGTTTATGATATATTTTCCGACTTTTTAAAGTCAATTTAAAAAAAAGATTGGATCATAAATTGGTCATCAAAACTAAGAAACTGAGCCAATCTTCAGTTTGGCAACACACTATCTCTTGTTTACCTTTCGTACGGACCAAGTCACTAACTTCATTCCTTTGTGTCAACTTCTGGAAGCTCCACAACGACCGTGACGGAGACAAAAAACAAAAAACCCATGTCAGCTACAAAGCTGTTGGTGTCTGTGTGAATACTGAAAATAAACTTTCTCCTGCAGTCCCTGAACATGAAATGCCTTCATGTAGGTCACAAGTCTGAAGAACAAGGTATTTTTATTATATGTATGTATCAAACATGACTTGCTAATTTATGGCTTCACAGGCATTTTTAATTGCTCAGGTGTGTTTAATTGCCTCCTTAATACAGGTGTAAGAGAACGCTCAGCACCTAGTCGTTCCTCCAGTTTTTCCATCACCGTTGGAAACTTTTATTGCTGTTTATCAACATGAGGACCAAAGTTGTGCCAATGAAATTTGCCTTTACTTACAAAGATACAATGCATTGTAATGTAAGTTTTTCTTATGTGGCGCGCGTCGTGGTGTCCACTCGGATGGATGCAGTATTCTACTACATGATCAGGTGAATGAAGTGAAAATGGTGTTTGTGATTTTATTGTTCCATGTGGTATTCATAAACATAAAAAGGAATAAGAAATACGTGCACTTACTGTGAGTTACTCCAGCATTTTGTGAATAAATCGATTTGTACCAGCATCTGCAGTTATTTACTTATACCACTTACTGTGCCAACCAGGTCACTGGTGGACACCATGCGACAACCGTTACACAAAATGTATTCTGATGTCATTTTCGGAAACTTGCTCTCAATATGTTATCTTTTCTTATATTTTTTGTTGATACTATGCGAGTCATGAACCCAATAAAGTGCTTGTCAACCTTTTTGAAGGAATTTGAAATTTGACCCCGTATGTCACATTATTGTGTGCCAGTATTGTAAAAATACACATATATATTCACAAGATCAGTTTTAGTAATATATAGATAATAATACATAGATTAAAAGTATGGTGGTTGAGAGGAAATAAAACATTATTAATAGGAAACCTGGCCTGAAATACAAAATGACCGTTAAGGTTTTACGGAAAGAAAATCAACAGACTTTCAACAGAAAATACATTTTCACCGTGTGTTTAAAAAAGATTTAACATTTTCAGAGTTTATTAGAGCTACAGAGTGCAAAAATAATTTTGTGATTTGAATTCACTCGTCCTTCACTTTCTTTTTCTTTTTCTTCTTCTTTTCTGGAGTCTGAAAAACAAAAGGGAAATCAAAACAATATCTGCCTTATATACTCACCACAAGGGATGCAACCAAGACAGAGGTCCCAAAGATATAAACATCAGAGAGGGAAGAGCAAAATATCTTGGGTCTCTTCCGAAAGCTAACTTCAGAATTCTTTACACTTCACGGGTCACCAATACTGTCTCTGCGACACACATTTGAGTACACCACATACAAAGCCTATTCTCATCTCATGAGCATGATAGTTTCAGACTGTCATCAAAGCAGAGACCATTGCAACTCTATTCAATTACACCAAGGCCACCAACTGTGTCCCAGCCAACAAAATATTGCTTCAGTCTCTGAAAGTTTATACCTCAGTAAACTACTATTAGAACCAGAGGATCCGATGAAGAACATATGATTGCAACTGCAAATGCACTATTTCAGGTGCAAAACAATAAGTGAGATTATTGTGCAAGGCAAATTGATTTTCTGCAATAAAACTTACAAACGCAGTCATTAATTGATACAAGAATAGCAGTTTCTTTTCAGGGAGAACCAAAAGCTCCAGGTTGTCCTCCTGGAAAATATGATGGCAACAGTGATCCACCGAGATATGGGACTGGCACTGAATTTTCATAGTAATTTCTGGAATTTACAGCACTGGTGTCAGCCAATTAGCTATCATGCTCACTCAAGCTGCATGGTTAATCCACCCTTTTGGCCAGGCAGGTTAGAGGTATTCAAGTTATTATCCAGATACATTTTAACATGGTCAGTGTTTTTGTCACTATCCAACTTTAAGGTTCAAAAATGAACAAACTAAATATCCTCCACACTTCAAATAGATTCTGCTCTTTTAGTTCTGCTCCCTAATTCCTGCTCTTTTAGTCACTTAAACAGAGTTCCTGCTCATCATTCACTGGCATATCAAAGGCAAACACATAACAATGGGTTGATTAATTGGTCATGTGAACCATGTCCTCAATGGAAAGGATGTGTACACTAATATTAACCAAAGTGGGGTATGTTCGCTGACATTCATCCAACTTGTCTTTTCCTAGTAACTGTCATAAAGAGGAACGAGGGAACGGCACAGAGTTTCACCATGTTTATGATTGTTTTTATGATGGCTGTGCAATCAGGTTATCTATTAGAACAAATGTTTACAGAGAACCTTTAACACAACATAAGAAAATAACAGAAGGTTGCCATTTGACAATCATACTTGATCTACCCTGGACCTCCTTCCACAGTGTCAGTTCTCCATAGCACTCAATTCACTGGCCCTCTAAGAATTTATCTAGCTCCAAATTAAAAACATCTCATGTTCTAGCCTCCATGATGTTAGGGGGTGTAGAATTGCAAATATTCATCACATCTGCTTTTACCCTGGCAATGTGAAACAGACATCTACCACTCTTGAAAAAAAGCATGCATCGCAGAACTCCTTTAAACTTTCCTTCTCAGCCTCTTGTATTTGACGTTTCCACCCCGAGACTTTCTGTCTATCTATCGCTCTCAATTTTTTTAAATCTATCAGGTCGTTCTCAGCCTCCACCTCTCCAGACAAAACAATCCAATTTTGTCCCACCATTCTGTCCAACCTGTTACAGCTAATACAGGCAACACTCTTGTGAACCTCTCCAAAGCCCCCACATCCTTCCTGCAACATAGCGACCAGAACTGCACACAATACTCCAAATGTAGCCTAACCCAAGTTTTATACAGAAGCATTATCACTTCCTAATTTTTATATTCAAATAGGCAAGCATTGCCACATGCCTTCTTTATCACACTATCCACTTGTGTTGCAACTTTCATGGATTGCACCTCAGGTTCCCTCTGTACATCCAATACTCCTAAGGGTCCTGACATTTGAGGTATACTTTCCTGTTGATTTGACATCCCAAAATCTGTCACCCCATATGCAAATCATTTATACGTAGATCACAATTACGTCCCAGCGCTGATCCTTGCAGGACACTTATGACACGAAGACTGGTGGTGTAGAAGACATTGTTTACAATGTGATATTAATCAACTGGGTCAATGAGTTGAGGAATTTAAACAGGAGCTTAAAATCACATAAATACCAAGAGTGACATTTTGGAAGAACTAACCAGAGACCAAAAGATGCAGGTACATATTTCTATGAAGGTGGTGTCAAAAGTGTTATATCTGTGCAATGTGCTGATAAAGCCACATTTGGCATACTGCGTGCAGTTTGGTGGCCCTGCTTTCGGAAGAATGCCATTAAACTGGAAACAGTGCAAAAAAGTTGAAGAGGATGTTACTGAGCCTGGAGAGTTTGAGATGCAACGCAAGGTTAAATAAAATGTGTATTTTTCCCCAAGACACAGGAAGCTGAAGGATCTTATAGAAGTACAAAATCACATGAACAGCATCTTTTCCTCATAGTCGGGGTTCCAAAAACTAAAGGCCACAGGTTTAAGGTGAAAGATTTTAAAAGGGACCTGAGGGGCAAAGTTTTCTAGAGGGTGGTGCCTAAATGGATAGAGCTGCCAGAGGAAATAGTAGAGGTGGGTACCATTACGACATTTATAAAGACACTGAAGACACGTTATAGATAGGAAAGGTTTTCAATGGCATGGGTTAGGCACATGATATTGGAACTAGGTTTGTTAAGTAACTTGACCAGCATGGACAAGGGAATATTTCTGTACTATATAGCTCTACGACACCACCAATCAGATCTCCAGGCTGAAAAATACTCCTCTACTATTCTCCTTTGTCTTCTATCATCAAAACAATTTAAGTTCCCATTCACCAACTCATAGTGGATTCCATGTGACTTAATCTTCTGGAACCATTTACAACGAGGGACATTGTCTAATACTTTACTAAAATCAATGTTGATAACATCCACTTCCCTACCTTCATCAATCATCTTCAACCCTCCTCAAAAAACAAGGAAGATTTGGAGAAAGGATCTAAACCACACAAAGTCATGATTACTATCTCTAATGATTTAATGCTTTTCCAAGTGGAATAAATCCTCTCCATGAATCAAGAGAGTAGGTAGGGAAAGGATGCCTGTTCAAGGACAGAGAAGGGAATTTCCCAACTGCTGAGGCAAGGTTCACCCGCCCATATTTTCCTGGTTGTCCTAGTCATAAACCAAGGGACAACATTAGCTATTCTTCAGTCTTCTGGGACAACTCACTTTACCAGAGAGATACAAAGGACCCAGCAATCTCCTCCCTTGCTTCCCTCAGTATTCTGGCCCAGATACCATCTGGCTGTGGGGACAACTGTCTTAAATGCTTTTCAAACATTTTCAAGGACTAAAATCCAGCAAACATTGATGTTTTTTTCCGGTTTTTCTCCGTATAGGTAAGAAAATAGTTTTCAAAACTGTTAATTTGGTGTATATATGGTTATTTAGTCAAAACTACGACGATTTTGTAGTTTTTTTTTGTTTATGTGGCGAGTCCCCCTCAACTCTCCCCGACTCTTTAACGTCCCGGAGCCGTGGAACCGCGGCGGCGGCTGCGGGGAACGGGGCCAGAAGCTGCCGGCGAAGGTTCACCGGAGAGCGGATCGCCACCGACCCAGAGCCGGGACAAGGCAAGAGATCGCAGCGCCCCCTCGCAAACAACAAACCCAACGTAACTTCCCTCCTCGCCGCCACCGCCCACCCCGGGAATGCGTGGCTTTTGAACAACAATTACAACACTTGTGTTTATTCTTATTTAGCTGCGCTAGAGGGAAACGGGGCCGGGGAAGAGAATGGAGGTGCGGCACGGGGAGAGAGCCAGCGGAGGGGGGGGGAGAGCAGCAGGTGAGAGCAGGAGCGCAGGGAGGGTGTCAGAGAGCCACTTGCAGGGGCTGCTCCCTCCCTTTCTTCCCCGGCTCTCTCGCTCTCTCCCCGTGCCGCACCTCCATTCTCTTCTCCGGCCCCGTTTCCCTCTAGCGCAGCGAAATAAGAATAAACACAAGTGTTGTAGTTGTTGTTAAGAAGCCCCGGGGTGAGCAGCTGCGGCGGCGAGGATGGAAAAATAGGCAACAAAGACCATCATGTCTAACAATGTTTCCCAACTTTTAATTAAAATATGCATTATAAATGATGAAAAAACAGCACATTTCTCTGCATGAATTGATACTTTTATCATAACAAATGAATTTAAGGACTTAAGGACCTATGATAAATCCAAGGACTTTAAAGGCCTTGAAAAACTGTTTCAAATTCCAGGACTTAAGTGCGAGCCCCATGTGTAAAAAAAAAAACTTGCCCCACATATGTCCTATTGAACCTTCCCCTCTGTTATACGAGAACAGTCTGTGACCCATAGAGCTGTGGCTATAGCGCTGTTAAAGCCCATTGCGCCGTAACTGGTAGCGCTATATTTAAAGTCCATAGCACTGCGGCCGGTTGTGCTATATTTCGAACCCACAGCGCTGCAGCCAACAGCTTGGATGCAGTCCCCTGTTTGAATTTGCAGTTATTTCAACAGCTAATTTCTTACCTGTATAAAGGCAGACGCCAGTAAGCCAGAAATTAGTTCATGTATGAGAGGGGTTCACCGACGGGCTGAGTCGCGATCAACGCCACGGACAGAGGTAGAGAGAGAGAGATGTGCTGCTGTAAACTGGCCCTCGCGCATACCAAGATATCTATTGTTTTGATAGTGACGATTTTAATACAAGTTTCAGATGAATCCCAAAATTCGTACCTCTGCAACAAAAGAAGTTGATGGTTCCTCCTCCTCCTCCTCCTCCTCCTCCTGTTTTACTGTTACTTCTTGCTTCTTTTCTTTCTTCTTTTTCTTCTTTGGGGGCTGTTCACCTTCTAAAACTTAAAAAGTAAAATATGACAATGTAATATCCATATCAGCAATGATTCAGAGATGTGTTCAATCAGTCCTGGCAAAAATAGGGATCATGTGAATGTTAGGAAGCAACCCACTGCCAATGTTTGCAGCATAAACTATCCACCTCCACAAGTAAATGAAGAATCAGGACAGTAGGCAAGGAGCCAAACCCAAAAATGACTGCACAAGGATTCTGCCAACTCTCCAGGTTCATTATTTCAGGATAGATCGTGGTAGGAAAGAGAGAACTGGAGTTTTAAGAGTATTTAACTTTCTGCAGTAAAGAATAATGAATGCGATCCTGATACCAAAAACATTCAAACCAGACAGATATTTACATCAGAACACAGGTCAACAAACTCATGGGTAAAATCAAATCCTTTACGTAAACTAACCTGTTTCAGATGGCTCTGAAAGCATTGTCTTTTTTGGGGATTTTATTTCCGCTTGTTCTTCCCCATCGTCTGTCTCTTCAATCTTCCGCTTCTTTGAGAGAGAAGGCAGAGTCGAGTCCCCAGATGGGTCATATGTTTTCACCTCACTGACCAGAAAAAATGTGAATTAGGATTTTATTTAATAACCAGTACAACACAAGGACAACCCCTTCAGCCCACAATGTTTGTGCTGAACACAATGCCATGACAAATTCTTATCTTCTCTCCTCATTCCGTCTCTCCCGAGATGCTGCCTGACCTGCTGAGTTACTCCAGCATTTTGTGAAGGGTCTCTACACGAAACGTCACCCATTCCTTCTCTCCCGAGATGCAGCCTGACCTGCTGAGTTACTCCAGCATTTTGTGAACAAATTCTTATCTGCCTGCACATAATACATACCCCTCCATTCCCTGCATAATCACACACCTATCCAAAGTCTCTTAAATGCCACTATCATATCTGCTTCAAACACCATCCCCAGCAGCGGGTTCCAGGCACCCACCACCCTCTGAGCAAAAAGCTTGCCCTTCACATCATATATAAATATATATATATATCTATATTATCTATATCTATCTATCTATCTATATACTATTAAAACTCAGATCTTGTTTGTATATATATATATTCCACTGATGTCGGCTGAATACGGCAATTCCGGCAAAACGGTGAACCGTAGCGCCACGATTTTTGTACCGCCTTAATCAGCACGCGGTTCGCTGCTGGAAAATGATATTTTTATTTAATTCGGACGCATATTTTTTAAGTTACAGAGGTTTAAAAGTGCTGCCCCCCCTCATTTATCGAAGTTTTGACAGAAGGGGGGCGCTGCGGTGCGGCAGTGCTCAGTACGCATGCGCGGAATCTCCTCACTCTGTACTCAGCACGCATGCGCGGCATCTCCTCACTTGCACCAAAACAATGGACGCCGTTAGCGGCGCCAGCCCGCGATCACCGGCTCACCTCTCCTCTCTCCCCTTGCTTCTCTCCTCTCTCCCACACCCGGGAGAACATCTCCCCGCTATCCCCCCCCCCCCCCCCCGGGCCTTTGAATGATGCGATCTCCCGAAGCCCCCCACCCCCACCGGACTTTTCACCCCCCCCCCCCGGGAGATTGTGTCTGGGGGAGAGAAAATGGGGGGGGGGCTGAGAATGGGGAATGGGACAACAGGGGTAGTGCGGAGGGGAATTGGTGGTGGGGGAAAGAGGGGTACTGGGAAAAGGGGAGGTCCATATCCCTCCCCTCTCCCCCATCCCTCCCTCCCCCCTCTCTCCCCCCCCCTCCCTCCCTCCACAAATACCACCCCATCTCTCATCACCCTCCCCCCCTCCCTCCATCCTCAACACATCCCTCCCTCCACCACTCCCTCCCCCTCGATCACTCCACACCTCCCTCCCCCAAACCTCACTCTCCCTCCCTCCCCCCTTCACTCCCTCACCCCCTCCCGGATACAATGGACGGGCCAAAGGGGAGAGTGTGGGGAGAGTAAGAGTGGGGATGGGGGACGAGAGATTGGGGGAGTGGGGAATGGGCCCAACGGGCCCACTTTGTCTAGTCTATATACTAAAACTCAGATCTTGTATATATTTTTAAATAATAATATATATATATAAATATATAAATCCGTATGTAATTCAAAATATCAATAGCGTCACAATTTTTGCACCATCTTCATCGGCACTCTTGCGGCGACTATTTCCAACTTTTATTTAAATTGGTCCTATATTTTTTAAGTTAGAGAGTTTTAAAAAAAACATTTTACATTTTAAAGTTAAAACATTTAATTTCTAACCGATTTCTTGAAGGGCTTCACCGTGCGCCTGTGAGATGAGCTCGGGCTCCCCCCCCCCCCGGAATTCAGCGTGTGACGTCACAATGGCCCACACGTCTTCAACAGATCAGCTCGCCCCCCTACCACCCCCCCCCCCCCCGGACCTTTAACTAATGCGCGCCCCCCCCCCCCGGATCTTTAACTAATGCCCCCCCAGATCTTTAACTGATGCTCTCTTCCCCTGGACCTTTAACTAATGCGCTGCTCCTCCACCCCCCCGACCTTTAACTGATGCGCTCCCCCCGGACCTTTAACTGATATGCAGCCAAAACGGTAAACCATAGCGCTACAATTTTAGCGCCACCTTAAATCCTGGCAACTGTTTATAACAAGTTTTATTTAAATTGGTCGTATATTTTTAAAGTTAGAGACATTTTTAAGTTTAAAAATCTCATTTCTTAACACATTTTTTCAAAGTGCTGTGTGTATGACGTCACCAGAGCTCGGCCTCTCTCCTCACTCGCACAAACAAGATGGACGCCGCCCACGGACCAGCTCTCCGCTCGGTCGTTCCCCGCAGTTCGCCAATGAACAGCGCCGATCACACGGCCCACAGGTAAGTGGCTTTTGCCGCCAATGGGTCGACGAATTGGTAGGCTTGCGTTGCCCACGGCCCCCGCACACGATCCTGTGGGACGCTCCCCGCTGGCAAACGGATCAGTAGGATTGATGGACCCGAGCCCCGGGGATGGCCGACAGATCCCCAACTGGTCCGCTCTTCCGCAGTTGGGGCCCGTTGAGGTTAAGAGGGGATGGGAGGAAGGGCAGGAGGGCAGTGGACGGGGAGAGGAGTGGGGAGGATGGGAAGTGCATGGGGGAGTGGGGAGAGGAGGGAGTGAGCACATAGAGGGGAGGGAAGTGGGGGTAGGGGAGGGGAGTAGGGGTGGTACACCGATGCAGGAGGGACTTTGGGTGCACGGCTCGCTCTGGCTGCCCGGGTCCAAGGTGAGTGGCACCCTCTCCATTTCCTTGTCCCCCCTCGCCCGCCCACAGCCCGGACTTCGTCAGTTGGAGAGGGTTGCTGGGCCCGCAGCATCAGTTGGG
Source organism: Rhinoraja longicauda (assembly GCF_053455715.1). Lineage (NCBI taxonomy): Eukaryota > Metazoa > Chordata > Chondrichthyes > Rajiformes > Arhynchobatidae > Rhinoraja > Rhinoraja longicauda. Next base: position 41,870,380 of record NC_135960.1, read on the forward strand.
AGGTTTGCCCCAGGAGAGATATGGACCCAACGTGTCCACTTGGTCTAGTCTCCTTTAAACTTTGCCCCACTCATCTTAAATCTATGCACTCTACCTGTAGCTAATGCTCCCTCATCCAGAAATCATTCTGGTAAACCATTTCTGCATCCTCTTCAAAACCTCCACATCCTTCCTGTAAATAGGGCAATGAAAGGGAGCTTACATACAGATTGGAAGAATATGTGAGAACCCATCCTTGGGCTTTCTAATCTCCAGGAGCCCATAACTTCCAATCTATGGTCCCCACCAAACTGATGCACGGTAAAACTCCATTTATCCCTCGGGTCCTTTTTAATACCGGACTAGCAGATCCCCTGGACTATCGGATGTATTACCCCAAAATCCTTCATTGTTTTGGACATATTATATTTTGGTATAAATTATCCAGTGGAAAGGTGGCCTGGGAAACATAATCCACTGAGTTTCAGTCTGGCAAACAACCTGACGTCTCCAACCTCCATGTTCTCAACCCTGGCTCCAGCTACAAACCAGGCCAACCCCATGTGCACAGAGAATAGTAAGCTCTCGGATAAGGAAGCTGAATACACTAGTGAACAAATCTAATGCCGAGCTATTGGGATTTCTCAGCAGACACTGGAGTTTCACTGTAATTAAAAAAAGGAACATATTACATTCACAAAACAAGAAACTAAATTTAGAACACAAACCTCTTATGCTGATATTTGTCAGATTTTGCTCGAGCCTTTCCTGTTCCACTTATCTTTCTCATCTACCAAACAAAAGCCAAAATGACCATGCAAACGTCAATCATGAGCCTGAAACTAGGTATTCACATACTGATTAAAATACTTGCTGTGCCAGGCATCATTGACCTGAGCCTTTTAATCATGTACTTACCCCTTTTTCTTCTAAGTGCCGTATCCTGATCTCCAGCTTGGCTCTGTTCTCAATACCCATTTCCACATTTGTATCCTCACCTAGAGCATCATAACGGATGGCCAGGGATGTCTTGGCTGCCAACATCCTGGAAATCTATTGAAGAGAAATCCAAGGTTAGCATTTGAACATTTGTGGTCTCCACTGGGATTTGTGGTTACCAATAGAGAAGAATTCAGATTTAATGTCATCCAGATTTTGAATAGCATCATTGCACAAGTCTGAGACTTCACGAGCAAATCTCAAAAGTATCAATCCCCCAAACCATCACATTTTCCGATACAAGTTTTAAATTCCACATTTCCACCCCTCAAGGCTCAGACATTCGTTGGCTCACATCCAAACCCCATCTAAGGCAGGGATAAGCCTTTCCTTATCAGACAAAATGTGTAGGAAGGAACTGCAGATGCTGGTTTAACTGAAGATAGACACAAAAAGTTGGAGCAACTTAGTGGGTCAGGCATCATCTCTGGAGAGAAGGAATAAGTAACGTTGCCTTAGTCTCGGCCCGAAACGTCACCCATTTCTTCTCTCCAGAGATGCTGCCTGTCCCATTGAGTTACTCTAGATTTTTGTGTCTATTTTCCTTATCAGATGTATAATTTAACTTTAGAACATAGGAATCAAGTGTCACAGCCCAGAGAATTCACCAGTTAATTGCTTCCTTGGAATCTTCTGAAATTCTATCAATTTTCCAGGCAATGCAAAGTTACCAAGAAACTTTTGTTCAACATTGTGAAAGATCTGTGCTATGGAACAATCAGATTGAGACTGTTCAATACTACTTTTAAAATGAAACATTAACCAAAATACTTTTAGACATTGATTGACCTAAAGCTTTACCAGACCAATAAAAATGTTATTCCCATAAAACAGAACTGGATACCTGAACATCCCTCCCAATTTGTCATCTCCTCTGAATAAACTTTATATAGTTAGGTAGTCATTATACCATAGGACAATGTGGTACATTACTTAAGGCAATCGCAAAATTACTCCAATAAAAAACATCCACACCACCCACTATTTTAGTCCCTACATTATTACACAAATGGTGCACTTTAGCGGGTAAATATATTCAAACTATAGGATGCACTGCAACAACAGCAACAATATCAACACACATTCTCCATGCGTGACAGCACCCTGAATTAGGCACTTTACGATCCTTTATCATCAACATCGGAAGATCTCAAAGAGTCAGCCCTCACCACTAATCTTGGGTGCCTGGGGTCTCTGTCCCCAGAAGCTTCTAGATCATTCATATGAATTACTTCGTTCCAGCATAGGTGTTGAACGTATAGAGGTGACTTGGCAGCTACAAAATGCTCCCATTGTAGGATTGTAATTCTACAAAGTTACTTGTCTAGATGCAAAATGTTACAAACTCAGTAGATAATTATTGCCATCGAAAATGTAGTTATCATTCATTGCTGTCTTTGTGTTTAGAACATGGGAGTTATGGAGGGAATGGCCTGCAGAAAGCAGAAAGGGGTGGAGATGGGAAGATGTGGCCAGTAGTGGGATCCTGTTGGAGGTGGCAGAAATGTTGGATAATTTGTTGTATGTGAGTGACGGCTGATGGGGTGGAAGGTGAGGACAAGGGGGATTCTATCCTTGTAACGAATAGGGGGAGTGGGAGCAAGAGCGGAGCTGCGGGATATTGAGGAGACCTTAGTGAGAGCCTCATCTATAATGGAAGAAGGGAATCCCTGTTTCCTAAAGAATGAGAACATCTCTGATCCCTAGTATGGAACACCTCATCCTGTGCGCTGATGCGGAGTAAACGGAGGAATTTGGAGTAGGGGATAGAGTTTTTACAGGAAACAGGGTGGGTCAAGATAGCTATGGAAGTCAGTAGGTTTGTAGTAGATGCTGGTCACTAGTCTGTCTCCTATGATGGAGATGGTGAGATCCAGAAACAGTAGGGAGATGTCAGAGATGGTCCAAGTATATTTAAGAGCAGGATGGAAATTAGTGATGAAATTGATAAACTCAGTGAGTCCTGCATAGGTACAAGAGGTAGCACCAATGCAGTCATCCATGTAGCGGAGGTAGAGTTCGGGGATAGGGCCAGTGTACGCCTGGAACAGGAATGGTTCAACGCACCCTACAAAGAGGCAGGCATAGCTAGGGCCCATAGCTACGCCTTGGATTTGGAGAAAGTGGGAGGAGACAAAGGAGAAGTTGCTGTGGGTAGCAACCAGCTCAGCTCGACAGAGAGTATTGGTAGATGGTATTTGGCTGGTTCTGCAGTCGAGGAAGAAACGGAGGGCTTTAAGACCCTCCTGGTGGGGGATGGAGTGTATCTGCCATAGAATATTTGATGCTGATTGTGGGCCAGAGGGGAATTATTTGATTTTTCACCAAGAGCTTTCACGTTAATGAGCACCAAAAAAATTACAAATAAACTACAACTTTACATACCCTTACTGCACATGTTTCTGTCCTTACCTTGCCTTTGTTCTTTGGCGTGGTCAGCCCCACTAATGATGCATGGTAGATAAGACCATATTTTGGAGTGTCTCTTCTTGTCTTTAATGCTCTGAACAATGCCTTTTCTGCACCCAGAATTTGCACAGTGGATGCAGGATGTTTTGCTAGGTTCAACAAAGAACCTTCAAAAAGAATATAAGCACACTGTAAGACCACATATCTCACACCGTTACAATGTAGATATGGAGAAAGGTGATCAGTAATTAACATCACACTAATAAAACAATTATCTCTAACAATCATTGCCAATAAAGGAGAGAGAAAATACCCATATCAAGAAAAAATTATAAGATAAACTCCTGAAAGCTTAACTTTAGCTTATGATTGATAACTATCGCATACTTCAGCACTGTACAAGATCATATGCCTGTTACAGCTGATTCCTTTGCTAATCATTGCAGAGAATAATCATTTTCCTCAACATTCAAGTGTGGATTGCAAAATAGTAGGTAGCTTGTACAGGATAGTTCCAATAAACAACACCTTGGGTAAAAACAGTGCAAATCCCACATGAAAACCTCAGTGTGTGTGGAATTCTCGTGACCGTGTGAGTTTCTTCTGAGCACTCCTGTTTCTTCCCACATCCCAAAGACACGTGGGTCTGTAGGTTAGTTAGTCTCTATAAATTGCCCTTAATGTGTGGATACGAAAGTGGGATAATATAGAACTAATGTGAATGGGCGATCGATTGTCAGCATGGACTCAGTGGGCAGTAGGGCCTATTTCATTGCTGCATCTCTAAACCAAACTAAAAAAATCCTTGCATAACTATGTTGCCGTTCTGGACTGGATTTCCAAAAGGATTTTGCAACCGTGCTCAGCCTGGGTATTTGCATTTGAGGATTTACAGGACAAGGACTACCCCTTTTACCTTTTCAGCAGGCTACTTGTCTAAGAATTATGCAAGAATGGTATTAGTTACAAATTATAAAAAGGAACTTACTATAGAAAATAACGAGAATACCTCACTTACCTCAAGTCCCCCTTTTTGAGGTCACCTCAAATCATGCAACAGACAGGAATTGTTTCTACTGTTGTAGGCATTGCATTGTTGGACCTTAATTTGCAAGCAGAACCCCTCAAAATGCACATAACATTTAAGCATCTGTGGCAACTACTCACCAGCATGTGCAATTAGCCTGGCTCCAACCAGTTCTCCAACCATTATTGTCAAGTTGGGAGCTATGGCCATCATTCTGTTTTTCAAGTAGTCATAGAGTTGGGTGCGGTATTCTGAGATCTGCACTACCTTGAGGGACAGGATAAGTATGATTGATAATCTCTTCCGGAAGCCATGCGCAAAGAAATCTGTTCTAACACACAGCAATAAGAATCTTTTCTGAGGTATCACAAAATGCTGGAGTAACTCAGCAGGTCAGGCAGCATCTCAGGAGAGAAGGAATGGATGACATTTCGGGTCGAGACCCATCTTCAGACCCTTGTGATACCTTCGATTTGTACCAGCATCTGCAGTTATTTTCCTACTAAGAATCTTTTCTGAAATAAATTAAAGGACATTGCAGTGCAGTGCCATGCCAATCAAGCAGGTTGTTTTTCTCAGGGTGGTGTCAAGCTGTGAATGTTGTTGATGCACTCAACCACCAAGTGGTGTCCTGTGGAGTTAATGTGATAGGAAATAGTGGTTTGAAAAAGAGAGGCAGAGTTTGGAGATATTGGCCATCCAAATTTTAAGCTATTTTGTACTTCACTTGCATCAATGTCTTTGGTACTGACATGGGCATGCCTTTATGGCTGACCTATTAATCCAGCACTGAAAGTCTCAGATGAGGTAGTGACTAAAAACCCCTCAGCTTTTAAATCAGGAAGAGTGACAAAGTCATCATCATCACTGCTATCAGTGCTGGACCGATACTAGCTACCTGCCTATGAGGAAGGAAATACATTAAGATCATATTTCACACAGGATAATCACAGCAGTGATCAGAATCCAGACTCAAGAGATTATCTTGCCCACTGCAGGAGCGAGGAGGAGTTACCTTCAGCCCATGGCAAATGGGGAGATTGCATTGAAAATTTACCCTGAATCAGTTTTATTCTTCTCATCTAAAAAAATAGATTAATTGAATAAATCCAATTTAAAAACATTCAAAACCAAAGTAACAGATTATATGCAGACCTGATCACAAAGATGTATAATGTGTTCAATGTCTTCGTCCGACACTTCTGTTCCCATTGATATTTCAGCTGCAATCTTCACGGCACTTTCCACCTCCTCTGGTACAATGTCCGATAGGTCTGTGGTGGCAGTATTTATTCTGTGACCTGTGGAGTTATAAGCAATTCAATACTGAAAATACATTCAAACATTCACAAAAGCAATCTTCAAAAAAATTAATGAATGAATTGACAAATAACAGGTTTGATTCATGGTTCCTCCCAAGTTAGATTAGGCAAAAGTTGGGGCAACATCGCAGCCAATATTTGGTTGAGATTCACAGGTGTATACCTGAAGCAAGATTGCACTGTTATCACTTGCAACATTGTCTGTAACAGTTGAACACTACAGCAACTGCCATATCATAAGTGACAAGATGAGGAATGATTGCTTGGAAGATGGACAAGGATGATGCAAGATGATCTATTTTTAAAAACTTCAAAAACATGTACTACTCACAAAATGAGGACATTGCAGTACAATTTAGTGCATCGTCATTTGCTAGACTGCTGCAACACAACAGCCATGGAGCTCAGCTTGTGCAGAGGTATAATATAATACTAAACAGTAGAATGCAGGATTACATCTCAAATTCCCAATTTCAATTAATCAAAAAAGCCAACACTTAGTTTAGTCATCCAATTTTTTGACATGTTGCAGAGAGAAAAAAAAACGTACCCAATTTCTGAACACACTTGCAGTATGCCAAGTTATCAGTGACAGCTTTTCCAAGTTCGGGGAAATGCCAGCCGTACCATTCTCTGCAGCGCATGATATAATTGTTCAGCTCCTTGTCCAAATCATCCAGTAAAGCTATAGTCAAAAAAGAAGTTTGGTGAGAAATCCCAAGAACAGCTTCCTGGAATTGAGACATTCAATTATACTCTCCTTAAATGTATTCAGTAAAATAATCAGTTTAGGTTTCCAACAATTGAAACAAAATACATTATACGAGTACTACCAATGCAAACATTTCATACAGTACTGCTAATTCTTTTCAGCTTCTTTCAACTTACAGATTGCTTGGACAATCATCGTATCCACCTTGTCAGGGCTGAACTTCAGCTTGTAACGGGATAGACTATAATGAAACAGCAAGTGCGCACATTAACATTACATTTTCATTTGAATCAGTTGCAGTTGCATATATGAAGTACATAAATTATGCACAGTATTAACACTACCATGTTTAATGCAGGTTACACAATACCAGATAATAAAAGATTCAGAAATAAGATGCAGCATGATTCACCACTCTTACAAACAGCCCCTAACTAGTGACATACAACCATGGTCCTGTTCAACAATCACTGGACAAAGACCAGAGGAGAAAATATATCTATTTTGACAGAGAGAAGCTATACACACCTGTGTGCAAGACCAAGAGACATGGCGCTTATCTCACGAGGTGGTAAGCCAGTGATCAATCCATTCATCTGAGTCCGGATTCCTCTCATCAATTCTGCAACAGTAGCATTGTGAATGCAACTCAGATTAAGTTTGTCCTGCAAAAAAAAAAAAAAGTGTTTTTCTCTTCTCCTTTCAAACACCATGTTGCTCAAACTCCCACATTTATTTATTCATGGCAGCAACTTCATACAAGAAATATACATGAAGTATGACATCAAAATATACTCTGAATGCTGCAATGTCCGGATGCAAAGTGCAATCAAGTTATGCAGTACCTAGTTAGTTGCTCAATTTTCTCTTCGTCACTTAACACTTGTTAACAGTTGTTAATATTTGTGCCAGTAATACAAATTAAATGAAAAAAACAAGGATGTAGCATATAAAGTTATCAAGTAATAGTAATCTTAGGCCAGCCATGTTAAAACAATGCACAAAATCATAAAACACCCAGAAACATCATTTCCAGGTAACCTGTTGGAGGAAGATTTGTACAGATTAACCACCATGAGCTTTACAAGACTAGCAACATTCAAATTGATCAATTAATTGGAAAGTACTGCATGGAAACAGGCCCTTCAGTCCAAGCCACCATTGATCACTTCTGCACACCAGTTCTGTTATCCCACTTTGGCTTGAACCAAAATCCCAAAACCAGCCTTTGGCAAAATAAGTGAGAAAAGAAAACAAATACAGGGCCAATGAAGTCTTGAGAAAAAAATCAAAACAACTACATCGAAGAAATGCATTGAAAACCTTATCCATTTGTCCTTGCACACATGCTTCGGCTTTTTCCTTAGTTTTCAGAGATCTGTTCAATGCTCCGATGACAATGATTGTGAACTATCCAACTTCAGATGAGCAATTTGGAGTTTGTATTTCAACTGTTTCCATATTTGGTATCAATGAATAAAAGGCAGCACTCATCCAACTCCAAGATGAGAGGAAAAGATAGTTACTTTGAGTTTGTGTAAGAAAATAACAGCAGATGCTGGTACAAATCGAAGGTATTTATTCACAAAATGCTGGAGTAACTCAGCAGGTCAGGCAGCATCTCAGGAGAGAAGATGCTGCCTGACCTGCTGAGTTACTCCAGCATTTTGTGAATAAATACTTTGGGTTTGCTAGCTTTAACATGTTATAAAACTGAAACAGAAGACTAGAGCTTCCATACTTTGATGACACCCCCAAGCTTGGCATCTGCAACAGCGAGCTGCTCATGAGCTTCCTTTGCAGCAATCTTCTTCAGTACTTTCTTTAAGCTTTTACCAAGCTTGCCTTCCACCAGGGCAGTAGCAGCTAAAAGAAAGGAAGTCATGATTAAAGAATTGCCAAGAAAATCACAGGCGCAATAAACATTTTTTTTTAAATTCAGAAGAGACAGAATAATTGACCCTTGCCCACATTTTTCAGTCTCCTCAATTTGGTCTCCCTTATTTCTCCAATTCCATCTTTTATGAAGTATTCAATATCCCCCTTACTCCAAAGGAATGTTTACTAGCACCTTAACCCCTTGAACTGTTATGGTTCTTTCAAACACAATCTACAGGCTCATGAAAGCCAATTAAGGCGTAACCCTCACATCAACATTGAACAACCAACTCCTCCACCCATTGAACTTCCTGCTTAATTGCTCAATACTGATATTGCACAAACACATGCAGGTCATCATGGAGGTTTGGATCTCATGACAGCCATTTCCTTATTTCTGGAGACTTGGGCCGTTATTACAATCAAAGGCTCGATGGTTGGCCGGTTGCATCCGAGTTTTGCTTCATTCCCAGTGGGGACATTTAGAATTGAGACCTTAAACTATAGGTATCACAACTTAATTCAAATTGACACATCAAACTCATACACATTGCAATTGAGTACTTTTAGATAAAAATAGATCACGTCCCATACCTGCAAGAGCTTGTGTGGTATCTTGAAATTTTTCAAAATGTTTTAGCTTCACGCTGCAGGTAAAAAGATGAATATATGAAATGCTATATCATCTCTACTGGGGATAACAGGATGAATCAAGATAGTGTGTTACTCTTAGGACACTCCACCAATCAAGATAAAAACTATGGGAACCAAGGGGGGGGGGGGGGTAGAGAATTACAGCCCATTTTCTAATGGTGGAAAGCAAAGGTGATTCTGTAAATGGGATGCGGTTGCATGTACAGTCCCTGGAGGCCCAATACAGAATCCCTCACTGTTTGCAAAATGTATTAAAAATAGAGAAGTAAATGAAGGATGTGATAACGGCATAATGCGATACTGAAGTTCCTTGAATAGCCATGGCATAATCATGCTCGAACTGTAGGCAACATTAGTCAGTGATGTGTGCAGTTCTGGACACTACTACTTCTTTTAATTACTTCCTATCATCTTCTCTGCTGATGAATCAATGCTTCATGTTGACTAAATTTAGAAATAGCAATGAAAGTATCAAGACAACAGAAGACTCTGGGTGGGTACTTAATAGTCCATCACCATTTGGACGTATAGAGCATTATTATTATAAAACATGGACATGGCCAGGGGACAGAATGAATCAGAAAGTTTGATAGATAGAACTGTTTCCATGAGATCTCATGGACTAGCAGAAACTGCAAAGTAAAAATGACCAAACACAGCCTTCTCTCTTCAAGTCAGGGATGAACTTTGATTCAATGACACCAAAAGGATTGTAGGAGCCATTTTGCGTCCGTCCGTCTATCTAGTGTAGGAAGAACTTCTTCAGTCTGAAGAAGGGTCTCGACCCGAAACGTCACCCATTCCCTCTCCTAGATGCTGCCTGCTGAGTTAGTCCAGCATTTTGTGATTGACATCCATCCATCCAACTAAAACTCTCGGTTTGTTTGTGTGTATGTGTCCACCATAACCTTTGTGGTACGCACAGCCAAAACGGTACACCGTAGCGCCACAATTTTTGGCCCGCGTTAATCACCATTATCCTGGGCAAAATGTGTAACAACTCTCATTCAAATTGAAGCTACATTTTTAAAGTTAGAGAGATTTTAAAGTTAAAAAATTTCCTTTCTAACCCATTTCTTGAAGGTCATCAGCGTGTGACGTCAAAATGGGACCCGCACGTCTTCAAGAGATGAGCTCGCTGTCGCCCCACCCAAAGAACTTCAACTAATGCGCCCCCCCACTCCCTGGGAGGACCGCCAGGGAGTCCGTCCCGGCATGCCTCGCGCCTGACATTCCTCAGATCGGGCAGCACTGACGCATTTTTTGATAATGGAAGTTCGTCTACCTTCTGCACCGAAAGCCTGGTAAGAAGGCTGAAGATTTCAGGACCAAAGAAGTGGATTCTCCTGCGTACCATAAATCAAGTGGTCTGTCACCAGTCATATTATTTCAGGTTTGGAAATATCTGGTCTGGACAACAATGATTTTGTTCAACTATCCGATGTGTTCACCAATAAGACCATTCCTGTTTCACAATCAAACATTCACAGACAAGAAGATCTGAAGCAATGGCCTTATTTGAAGGATGTCAAGATTTCTGAAATGGACTCCGGCATTGACTTACTCATCCGAACTAATGCTTCTAAGGTATTGGAACGTTGGGAACTGGTCAACAGCCAACGAGATAGACCATACGCCATGAAAACCTTGTTGGGATGGGTTATTTATGGTCCTCCGAGAAAAGACCACGACAGCAGGGTTGTAAGTGGCTCTCCCGCTGCGGCTATCAATCGAATATCCATTGCAAACCTGGAAGAACCTCTGGTCAAACAATACAATCATGACTTCAATGAAGGATCCAGCAAGGAAAAGGAAGAAATGTCCAGGGAAAAGGTAAAGTTCATGGATATTATGAATTGTTCGGCAAGGACAGATGGACATCATTGTCTAGACTTGCCTTTCAAGCAGGAGAATACCACCAGCATGCCGAACAACTGCTGCATAGCAGCTTATCCAGAGCTTGAAACGCAAGTTTAAAAAGAATGAGAAGTTTTGTAATGAATATTCATCTTTCCTCACAGAAATGATTGATAATGGTTATGCTGAAAAGGTACCAGTGGACCAGCTGAATCGAACTGATGGAAAACTCTGGTACATCCCTCATCACAGGGTGTATCACTCAAAGAAAGGAAACATAACAGTGGTCTTTGACTGTGCAGCAGTCTTTAAGGGTACATCACGTAACTGCCAACTACTGCAGGGCCCAGACCTAACTAACTCACTTATAGAAGTTCTCATCAAATTCAGACAAGAGCCGGTTGCTTTGATGGTGGATATCAAAGCAATTTTCCACCAGGTCAAGGTATCAGAAAAGCATATTGACTATCTGCGAATTCTGTGGTGGCCCGACAGAGATGTGCAGCAAGATCTTGTTGAATACCGGATGAAGTTACCGTGTCGGAGTCACCAAGTTGTGCAAACTTTGCATTGAGAAAGATTGCTGAGGATAACGGAGCATACTTTTCGCAAGATGTGACAAACACAGTAAAGAACAACTTCTACGTGGATGATTGTTTAAAATCCATGCCTTTGGAACAGGAAGCAATTCAGATGGTAAAAAATCTGACTGAAATCTGGCAAATGGGATGATTGATGCTATCAAAATGGATCAGTAACAGCTGTGCTGTATTAACATCCATTCCTTAAGCAAGTAGAGCTAAAGAGATCAAGGAGTTGGACCAGGACAATCTGCCAATGGAAAGAGCACTTGGAATGCACTGGTGCGTTGAAACAGATGTGTTCAAGTTTAAAATTGCTGTACAGGAATGACCGTGCAACAGACGTGGCATCTTGTCTGTAGTCAGCTCTATCTACGATCCTTTAGGATTCTTGGCACAATTTACTTTGATTATGCAGGAACTCTGCAAGGAGAAACTTGATTGGGATGACGACAAACCCCAAACATTTTCTCGACGATGGACAGGATGGCTAACAGATCTCAACAGGATTGCAGAGTTTAAAGTGGGCTGAAGCCCACAAACTTTGGTCAAATCAGATATGCACAGCTACATTACTTCTCAGACGCAAACGAAAGTGGCTACGGTACTGTTTCATATCTAAGGCTAGAAAATGATAGCAAGGAAGTGCATATTGCATTTATAATGGGAAAGTCCAGAGTGGCGCCATTAAAACAGATGACAATTCCCAGGATGGAGCTTACAGTTGCAGTCTCAGCTGTCAGAGTTGACGGAATGCTGCGGAAAGGATCACAGCTTCAACTGGACAAATCCATCTTCTGGACCGATAGCACAACAGTGCTCAAGTACATCAACAATGAAACCAAACACTTTCAAACGCTTGTAGCAAACAGAATCCCCTTTGTGAGGGATGTTACTGATGTACAATGTTTTGGCGTACAGGTCGGCTCCAGACTAAGAGCAACATCTTGGAAAGATCGATAACCAAGATACGTCTGCTACTGGAAGTCGATACCTGATTACAGCAAAGACTGGTGGTTTTGAAGATTGAATAATTACTATAGTAGATTAGATGCCAATATATAGTGCATGCCTTTTTGATTATATACGAAGTTTCTATGGCTCTTTTTAATATGAGTAATTGTTGCGTAATACACTCATAACAATTAGGGGCCGGTGTGTACGAGCCATTTCGCGTTTATTCGTTAATTTTAGCATATTATATTACTTTGTATCCTGCTGTATTTTTGGACACTAAGAGGTTAATATCATGCTTACGTATACCACTGGGAGGCGCCATGGGCAGGACCAGATCGTTAGTATAACTTGCCTAACACTCACATAATGCTTGGTGTACTCGCCAAGCTGCCGACATTAAGGTCAGCAAGAAGAATCTTAATTACAGAAACCTGCTAAAATAATAAGATTTCAGTAGGTCATGTAGGAACAACAATAGGATATTAGATTTTTACCACAAGTTAACAAGTCATAAGTAAGTCAATATCAAGAGATATGTCAATATGGTTTATTGTAACTTCAAATAAACAACTAACTCCTGTGTCGTAGAGATCTTTCTGTTGTTATTTGCGTAAGGAAGGTTTCTGCTCCCGTTTCTGCATCACACGGTAAGCTTTTTGGGGCTTTATAAGGAAGACGAGAAGCTAGCTGGTACAAGGATATATACCAAGACATCTAAAAAAGTAATATTACAAGACCATTATGTGCAAAAACAGCAGAAAAACATGCAATGTACAAAACCAAGTTAGCTCGCAGATCTGCAGTCCTGACACAGCTCATTTTATTCTCAATATGAATGGTGGTGGTGCACTATTAAATAATTAATGTAACAGGACCCAAGAAAATTTTTAATTTACACTATGGTGGGGCCAATTATGCAAGTGCTAAGTACAAAGATGAAATATTGCAATTCTTCTTCTTGCGTTTGAAGCAGCAGAAGTTATGAAGCTGCTTCTGCTGTCTCTGTTTGTTGCAATTATATTGTCAGAAGTGCAAAGTGGACAATCCACCCTGACTTTCATTACCACAGACAAGTCTTCAAATAATTATATTCATTCCCCTTTAAATCAAGAAAGAGTTGAGTGCACTGGTTAAAGACATATCGTGGGGCCAGACAATATTCTGATTGCAGCACAGAAAGACCCGAAGACTCCAAAAATAGCTATGCCTCAAGTCAAGCCATTTCAGCTCAATTACAAAATTGCCATCAACCCAAAAATGTGGAAAGCTGTTCATAAAAAGGACAAAGCTCATTTTATTCTCAATCCAAGTACTGGAGGGTGTTAATGATGCTAACCAAACAGTAGTTATTTGCCAATAATCTGTTTATCAGGGCCAGGTTTATGTGGAGCTTACCACTCAGCTCCATACCTCATTGCCCAAAGACAAAGTGCAGAGGAGACTGTCTTTGACATCCATGCAGCACTTAAACATCAGCCATTGGACATCAAGGTTAATCAAATTGCACACAAATGAAGATGGATTCCCTAAACTGATGACATTTCAGGTTGGGAGGGAGAAGTCTCTCTGCAGATGCTTATTGAGCTCCTCCAGCATTTTGTTTTGTTTAAACTTCTAGCATCTGTAGTTCCCGAGTCACTATTCATACTAATATGATTTAGTTGACGTGACATGGTGAACCTCTGATTCAGAGACGGCCAGTTAAGCTTGCATTTGTGACTAATTTATTTTAAAATATTAGTTAGAACAAACATTATAGCTTAAAGTAGTTTAAATAACTTACAATTTATTTGCCTTTTCTGCTGTTTCAAACTCCCGCCATAAGTTATCCACTTCTCTGAGTTTATTCTCGTCCAGGACCTGTGGTTAGGAAAAAATAAATCCTTAGTTTAGAATGCTGTTGATCAGAACATTAAACTTCCCAAACATCTGCAGCAACGAGCAGACAAAATGCACATGAAGAGGTTCAATGTCAGAAGTGATATTCCCCAGGTTTAGAGAGCTATTGAGTGCAAACATGTGAGCCTAAAGAGCAGCGGAAGCAATAGATGAGGTTGGAGGAGGTGCAGGTGAACCTCTGTCTCACCTGGAAAGACTGTTTGGGTCCTTGGATGGAGTTGAGGGGGGAGGTAAAGGGACAGGTGTTGCATCTCGTGCGGTTGCAGGGGAAAGTGCCCGGGGATGGGCAACCTCATCTATTGCATCTGCTGCTCTAGATGTCAACTTATTTACGTTGGCGAAACCGATCGGTGATCGCTTCACTCAACACCTGCGCTTGGTCCGCGCTGGCCAAACTGATCTCCCGGTGGCCAAGCACTTCAACTCCTCTCCCACTCCCACCTTTCTGTCATGGGCCTCCTCCAGTGCCATAGTGAGGCCCACCGGAAATTGGAGGAACAGCACCTCATATTTCGCCTGGGCAGCTTGCAGCCCAGTGGTATGAACATCGACATCTCCAACTTTAGATAGTTCCTCTGTCCCTCTCTTCCCCTCCTCCTTCCCAGATCTCCCTCTACCTTCCTGTCTCCACCTATATCCTTCCTTTGTCCCGCCCCCCTGACATCAGTCTGAAGGGTCTCGACCCGAAACGTCACCCATTCCTTCTCTCCTGAGATGCTGCCTGACCTGCTGAGTTACTCCAGCATTTTGTGAATAAATACCTTTGATTTGTACCAGCATCTGCAGTTCTTTTCTTATACTAGCTAAAGTCATGGTCTCACTTAATCCAAGCAATTTACACTAAACAAACTGCTGGAGGAACTCAACAGGTTGGGCAGCATTTATGGAAGTGCACAGATGTTATCAGCTGGTAGAACCTATGCCCTCTACTCCACAGTGGATCCAAAATGCTGCCTGTCGATTTCACTGCACGGATGTGCTGCCTGACCCTTTGAATTCCCCCAGCAGTTTGTTTTATGCTCAAGATTTCACTTTTATACTGAGAAATAGAAGGATCGGGGTATCCTGGTAGATGACTGGCAAAGGGCAAGCAAGAATCAAGAGCATGCAATTAGGAGTACATAATTCTCAAAAACTGTAAATTTTCTCATATTAGGAACATAAGATTTAACACCCTAATCCTTGGAATCAGCTGCAGTCTAAAGGAGGAAGGGTGAACAGACTAAGTTTGTCTTGAGTTGAGAAGACTATTTCAAAAACACCAGGATCCTGCAGTCTTGACAAGGTGGACGTGAAGATGTTGTCCAACTTGAAACATCAGTCTGAAGGGTCTCGACCCGAAACGTCACTCATTCCTTCTCTCCTGAGATGCTGTCTGACCCGCTGAGTTACGCCAGCATTTTGCGTCTACCTTCGATTTAAACCAACATCTGCAATTTTTTTCCCTACACATCCTCCCACTTGAAACTAGTGTTTAAAAAGATGGAGTTGTATTTAAGGCAGTAAAGAGATTTTTTTCCATCTTTAGAACTCCCTTTTTCAAGGGAAGGTGGAAAAAATCTTTGAATACTTTCATTGCTGAGGTAAATAGATACATGATGAGAATCCATTTACCTCATCAATCAAAAGTTGCCAAGAGACACCAGGATGGTGCATTGTCCCCCAGGCTCCAGGGTAAAGGATGCCTGACAATGTCTAAGACAGCAGAACTTAGAGAGTATATTCCTGGGGGAGTGTCCAGTGAGGTTTTATGGATGGAACAGAAATAAGGTGATGATCAGTTTAATGGATTGTACTACAGGCCCTCTGACACTAGTCACCAGGAGTTGGAAGGGAAAATATGTAGAGAGATCTGATAGCTGCAAGAATAAGAGTTGTAAGAGGAGGATATATTAATACGGCATATTAATTTACTTAATATCAACTGCGACAGCCTCCATTAACTCTATGTGGATGACCCAGCGGAGAAGGGGCAAAACTCAGCCTCCTCTTGGGAAAGAAGGCAGGTAAGTGACTGGTGTGTTAATGGGGAGAACTTTGAGATTGTAAATCTACGAGTTTTTAAATAGTTATGGAAAAGATACAGTCTAGTCCTAAATTGGGACAATGCCAAATTTGATGGCAAAGGGATGTCTGGTAGTGGGAGGCTATGAAAAGTCAGATAGGGAGAGTTCAGATTCTACAAATATATTAAGAACAAAAGAGTATCTAGCGAGAAAAAAAAGGTCCTTTAAAAAATCAACAAGGTCATCTACATGTGAAACCAGAGAAAATGAGGGAGGTCCCAAATGAATGTTTCTCAACTGCCCGCAGATAATTATGTGGAAGCCAGGGAAGTTAATAACAAAGTATTGAAGAAGGTTCTCATCACATAATAAGTGTTACCTCTTAAAGGGAATAACATTTGACAAATCGCTGGGACCTGATTAAACGAATGGTGGGATACAAGTGAAGAAAATGCAGGCCAGAGATATTTGTATTATCGACAGCCTTTCCCTTTTATCCCCCCTCTTCCCCACGTTTTACATTTCATTCCTCTTTCCTTATTTTTAAACTCTTCTTTTCACCTCTAACCTTTTGTCACTTAATCCACCTATCTGCAACACAACCCTTCCTTCCTCACCTGTATTCACCCATGTGTTTGCACAAGATTCCAGCAAAACAGTGACCAGAGGCCTACGACTCCTCAATGAAACCGACCGAGATGGAAACGGACCCTGGCCGGCGCGGCAGAACAAATACTCAGCTCTCAGAAAGCCGCCCGTGAGTCGGGTCGGTGAAACGTTACCTTGAAGATGGCATAGCCGGCGGCCGTCTCGAACAGCACCAACATGGCGACACCGATCTCAACTCCGACACGAACCACGCGGCGCTCCGGAGAATGATCAATGTCCGCGCGGCCACATGGCACCAATGCGCGTGCGCGCACGTCGCGCCAGCGATGATACGGCTATTCATGCGCATGTAGTAGTAGCGCGCAGGACGAACAATTTGCAAGACCACGTGTAATGAGAAACTGCAGAGGCTGGTTTAAAGCGAATGTCGACACAAAAAGCTGGAGTAACTCAGCGGGACAGGCAGCATCTCTAGAGAGAAGGAATGGGTGACGTTTCGGGTCGAGACCCTTCTTCAGATTTGAAGAAGGGTCTTGACCAAACATAATAGAGCGGAGCAAGGTGGACCACTCCGTCGAAATCGCGTATACTGAAGTGTGACACAAAATGCTGGAGTAACTCAGCGGGTCAAGCAGCATCTCAGGAGAGAAGGAATGGTTGACGTCTCGGATCGAGACTCTTCTTCAGACCGAGTAGGAAAATAACTGCAGATGCTGCTACAAATCGAAGGTATTCACAAAATGCTGGAGTAGGGCGGCACGGTAGCGCAGCGGTAGAGTTGCTGCTTTACAGCGAATGCAGCGCCGGAGACTCAGGTTCGATCCTGACTACGGGTACTGCACTGTAAGGAGTTTGTACGTTCTCCCCGTGACCTGCGTGGGTTTTCTCCAAGATCTTCGGTTTCCTCCCACACTCCAAAGACGTACAGGTATGTAGGTTAATTGGCTGGGTAAATGTAAAAATTGACCCGAGTGGGTGTAGGATAGTGTTAATGTGCGGGGATCACTGGGCGGCACGGACTTGGTGGGCCGAAAAGGCCTGTTTCCGGCTGTATATATATGATATGATAACTCAGCGGATCAGGCAGCATCTAGGAGAGAGGGAATGGGTGACGTTTCGGGTCGAGACCCTTCTTCAGACTGATTCTTCAGTCTGATTCTTCAGTCTGAAGAAGGGTCGCGACCAGAAACGTCACCCATTCCCTCTCTCCTGGATGCTGCCTGACCCGCTGAGTTACTCCAGCATTTTGTGATGTCTCTTCTTCAGACTGATGTCAGGGAATGGGATGTAGGATGTAGTCAGAGACAGGAAGACAGTGGGAGAACTGGGGAGGTGAAAGAGAGGGTTAGAGGAACTATCCGAAGTTGGAGAAGTCAATGTTCATACCACTCGGGTGTGAACTGTCCAAGCGAAATACGCAACGGAGCGGAACGTCCGCCATTTTAGGAAGCAAAACACGCCATTCGTAATACCTCTCGCATCTTTGGTCTCGACCCGAAACGTCATCCATTCATTCCTTGCAAGACAACGAAATGCCGGAGTAACTCCGTGGGCACACCAAAGAAATGTCTCGACCCAAAAAGTCACCCATTCCTTCTCTCTAGAGATGTCGCCTGACCCGCTGAGTTACTCCAGTATTTTGTGTATCTTCGGTGTAAACCAGCACAGTTCCCTCCTCCACAAAGAAACAAACGTGCAGGTCGTGACATAAAATGTAGGAGTAACTCAGCGGGCCGGGCAGCATCTCTGGAGAACATGTACAGGCGACGTTTCTGCTCGGGACTCTTCTTCGCGACTCATCCGGACCCGAAAGTCACCTATCCATTTTGCACCCTTCCTTGGTAAATCAGCATGTGCGGTTCCTTGCTTCTGCATGCATCGTGCAATTTGTAACATGAATTAACATTTTAGCAACCGGATCATTAACTACGCATGCGTGATATATGTGCGCTTCGCGCATGGATCATGGAAATAATTCACGCAGAACATTGCAACCAGAGAAATCTCAAAAACAGTAGATGTAAATTATTGGCAGGTTAGGAACAACTGTTGGGACATTGCGTTAATGTTGCAATCCGATGATTGTTCGTCAGAATTCGGAAAGGTTAGAAATTAAACATTGAAATTGCGGAGGAAGAGAAGGTGGAGAGAACAAAGGGAATGTGATAGGGTAGGAGCTGAATTGGCAGTGGTCCTTCTCGAAAGTGGTGAACGCATCTTAATTGTAACGGATCTGTTTGGTGGAGATGAGAAAAGACAAATATAGCTGGAAGATAACAGTCAGTCCTGGAACTGAGATACAAAGTCTGGAATAACTCCGCGGGGCAGGCAGCATTCTGGATAGAAGGAATCCGTGATGTTTCCCGTCGAGTCGTCACCCATTCCTTCTATCCAGAGATGCTGCCTGTCCCGCTGAGTTACTGCAGCATTTTGTGTGTTATCTTCGGCGTAAACCAGGATCTGCAGTTCCCTCCTGCTACAAATGCTGGAAGTTGCTGACAGATCTGTCAACATACGCGGGGAAAGAAAAGGGAGTTCACATTATAATCATTTTAAAATCTCTGCCCTTTGTCGAACTATCTGCATATCAACCCCCCTCCCTTTGCCAATGTTCAACTATTGCTCTGTTTTGTCCTACTCCCCTTCCAGCTTTCTTCCCCCACCTCCTCACAATTAGTCTGAAGGGTGTTGTACCTTTAGTGACTGGAAGGACCACAAGTACACGTGTATAAAAGGTTACATTGCTGGAGCTCAACTCCAGGCTGTTTATTCCGTGGCCACCTGCATCCAGAGTGCCCGCCTAATCACACCCATCACTTATATACACAGCCATACAAAGTAGTTCTTGGATACACAAAGTAGTCCCAGCAATATCACAACATCCCCCTTGTCTTATATATTACAACATCCCCCTTGTCTTATATAAAATTGTTTTCTTTACCATTCGAGGGCTAAAATATATTTAACAAACAAAACCAAAACACCATTGCTTTTTGCAAACAAAACCAATAACACAACTAACCACAATTGCTTTTTTTTGCCATCATGGTGGTCACTCCTCTGCGGAATTTCACTCATCGCCGAGTGGTCACTCATCTCCGGGTGGTCACTCATCTCCGGGTGGTCACTCATCTCCGGGTGGTCACTCATCTCCGGGTGGTCACTCATCTCCGGGTGGTCACTCCACAGATATATACATTTATACAAAAGCATCAAATATAATACATTAAGCTTTCAGTACACAGATCACTACACAGGTCATTAAACACAAAATATTCATTTTGTTCCATATCTTCCCCTCAAGAAGACGTGCTGTGTAGATCAAAAGTAGTGTAGGCTCTAGATGCTCCACCACCATGATTTGTCTGCCACTGCTGGGCTCCCACTGCAGGGCTGGCACAGCTGGGCTCCCACTGCTGGGTTGGCACTGCTGGGCTCCCACTGCTGGGCTCCCACTGCTGGGTTGGCACTGCTGGGCTCCCACTGCTGGGCTGGCACTGCTGGACTCCCACTGCTGGGTTCCCACTGCTGGGTTGGCACTGCTGGGCTCCCACTGCTGGGCTGGCACTGCTGGGCTCCCACTGCTGGGTTGGCACTGCTGGGCTCCCACTGCTGGGTTGGCACTGCTGGGCTCTCACTGCTGGGCTGGCACTGCTGGGCTCCCACTGCTGGGTTGGCACTGCTGGGCTCCCACTGCTGGGTTGGCACTGCTGGGCTCTCACTGCTGGGCTCTCACTGCTGGGCTCTCACTGCTGGGCTCTCACTGCTGGGCTCTCACTGCTGGGCTCTCACTGCTGGGCTCCCACTGCTAGGCTCCCACTGCTGGAATCGCGCCTCCGCTGCAGTGCGCGCTGGCCCCGCCCACAGGTGCTCCCCGGCCCTGCCCACAGGTGCTCCCGGCAGCTGCCGCGCAATTCCAACGCGCTGCCGCTGCCTCGGGCCCAGGGCCGTCCCGACTCTACAGTCGACGCGCCTCGGTAAGTATTTAGTGCCTCGGCCTTACCGGCCGCCGCACCTCCGAGGGTGGTCGGTCCCTCCGGTCGCCGCACACCTCCGTAGGTGTCGGTCTCCTCCGGGGCTCTCCCGGTTGCCGCACACCTCCGTGGGTGTCGGTCTCCTCCGGGGCTCTCCCGGTCGCCGCACACCTCCGTGGGTGTCGGTCTTACCGGTCGCCGCACACCTCCGTGGGTGTCGGTCTTACCGGTCGCCGCACACCTCCGTGGGTGTCGGCCTCCCCCGGTCGCCGCACACCTCCGTGGGTGTCGGGTCTCCCGGACGCCGCCAGTCGCCGCACACCTCCCTGGGTGTCGGTCTTACCGGTCGCCGCACACCTCCGTGGGTGTCGGGTCTCCCGGTCTTTCCGGTCACCGCACACCTCCGTGGGTGTCGGGTCTCCCGGTCGCCGCACACCTCCGTGGGTGTCAGCCTCCCCCGGGGCTCTCCCGGTCGCCGCACACCTCCGTGGGTGTCGGTCTCCTCCGGGGCTCTCCCGGTCGCCGCACACCTCCATGGGTGTCGGTCGGTCGCCGCACACCTCCATGGGTGTCGGTCTTCCCCGGTCATCGCACACCTCCGTGGGTGTCTGGTCTCCCGGTCTCCTCTGGTCACCGCACATCTCCATGTGTGTCGGGTCTCCCGGTCTTCCCCGGTCACCGCACATCTCCGTGTGTGTCGGGTCTCCCGGTCTCTCCCCCGCGAAGCAGTCGCAGGCTTCTAATCTCGGGCCTACACAGGTGCTGGGGCGCGACGTGGGCCTACACGCACCTCCCCCAGCAGCTTGCAGCGTCACGTCGGCAACTCGGCGCCGACTACTGAGCAGGTAACTATACCAACTCATACTGGCCCTGTCGGGATGCACTCCAAACGTCCCGTACCGAGCTGGAAACTTTTCTTTTTTTTTTTCTGCTCGGGCATGCTTCATTCCCTCCCTAGGCGAAACACCAAGCCGCTGCCACCATGTTGTTCTTCGTGGTCCGGTACCTGTTGTACCTTTATTATGACTCTGGACGGACCACGAGTGCACATGTTTAAGATGTTATCATGGTGCAGCTTGTACTCCAGGCTGTTTATTCCAAGGCCGCCTGGATCCAGAGTGCCCGCCTAATCACACCCATCACTTATATACACAGCCATACAAAGTAGTTCTTGGATACACAAAGTAGTCCCAGCAATATCACAACAAAGGGTCCTGACCCCAAACATCCCTCTGTTCACCAAGGATGCTGCCTGACCTGCTGAATTACTCCAGCATTTTGTGCCTTTCTTTTATCGTTACAAGTTAATGATTTTTTTAAATCTGAACTGGCCAGTTTGATTCTCAGTAATTGTTGAATTCAATGGTGATGAGATTGATACTTCAGCTTGTAAGGCAGAAATGCTCCTGTCCTCTTGCTCTTCTGTGGTGCTGCCAGCAAAGAAATAGAAAAGTGACTAATAGTTTTAGAAGACTACTGTATCCACTGATGCTGCCTGCCAGCAATCTTGGTTTTCTATTTTGTAGATTCAATAATTCCATTCAAAAATATCTTGCTCAACTTCCCTCTAACTGTTATTCCAATTATGTGAAATCCAAATCCCATTGTTAGATATTTTAAAATAGGACCAAGAGTAGGCCACTCAGTTCCTTGAGCCTGTTCGGTCATTCGACAAAATCAAAACTGATCTTTGACCTCAATACACTTTTCACTCCTATTCTTTGTTATTACTGATAAGAAAAGAGGTGGTTCTTGTTGCCATTTTCTAGGCTTCTCATAATTTTACACAGGGTTAAATTTCCTCAACCTTTCTTGTCCTAGTCCTAGACAATTTTAATTAAAATTCCCCAACTATGCAAACATCTATACATTTAAAGTATGTACTACCAGATTCACGAATAGCTTCTTCCTTGCTGTTATTATCACACAATTATATGGACATCTCATTAGCTAAGGACGTATTTGAGATCTCCAAATCGACTTTGCACATTTTTTACTCTGCGCTTTATGGTTGTAACACTATATTCTGCAATTGTGTGATCGTAACACTATATTCTGCACTTTTTTCCTTTCTCTTTCTGTACCTGTTGTACTTGTGTATGGTTTGATTGTACTCGTGCATGGTAAGATTTGTCTGGCTGGCACGCAAACAATTTTTTCATTAGCTTGATACAGGTGACAATAATAAACCAATACCTTTGTACCATATCATGTTATCACTATATTCTTGGACTGTGATGACCAGAATGCAGTATTCTAAACATATTAACTAGTGTATTAAATAATTTTACTGAATGTCTTTGTTTGTGTCATACACATTGACCAAGAAATGCAAATATTTTGTATGACATCTGCACCATTCTCCAACATTTCCACCACCTTCAATGTGATGCCACCACCAGTCATGTTTTCCCATACCCACCACTCCTTTCTGCTTTCCAAAGAGACCACTCTGCAGATTCTTTGTTCGCTCATTTCTTGTCAACAAACCCGACCCCTCCTCAGGCAGTTTTTCTTGCAACCGCAGGAGATGTAACCTACCCTCCTCTCTCACTTCCAACCTGGGATCCTAGCAGCCATTCCAGGCGAGACAGAGATTCACATACACCTCTTCCAACCTCGTCCAATGTATTCAATGTTTTCATGTTGCTTCCTTTACATCAGCGAAACCAAACGTTGACTAGGTGACTGTTTAGCCAAGGACCTCCACCAAGGCTTGCTGGATCTCATGGATGCCAAATATTTCCACTCCCCTTCCCATTCCAATATTTCTGTCGGGTCTTTGCCAGAATGAAACCGCATACAAACTACGAATAGCACCTAATTTTCTGCTGGGGTAGCCCACAATCCAACAGTCTGATCATTAAATTCTCAAATTTCAAGTAATATCCCCTCTCTTTCCACTGCTTCCCCTCCACGCTAGTGCACACACATTTCTCCTACCCTCTCCACCTCAAGACACTCATTTTCCCTCTCCAGTTTTGTTCCAATTGTTTCCCCTCCCCTCTGCCCCAATTCCACCCATATCCCTTCCTCCAGCTTCACATTTCACTCCTTTCCTCACTTCACATTCTTTTACCTGGAGTATTGTGAGCAATTTGGGGCCTCATATCTGAGGAAGGATGTGTAGGAAGGAACTGCAGATGTTGGTTTACACCGAAGATAGATACAAAATGCTGGAGTAACTCAGCGGGACAGGCAGCATCTCTGGATTGAAGGAATGGGTGACGTTTTGGTCAAGACACTGCAGATCCTTTCAGTCTGAAGATGGGTCTCCACCCGAAACCTCACTCATTCCTTCTGACCAGAGATGCCCGCTGAGTTACTCCAGCATTTTGTGTCTGTCTGAGGAAGGATGTGCTGGCACTGGAGAGGGTCCAGAGGAGGTTTGAGAGAATGATCCCAGGAATGAGGGAGGTGACATATGATGAGCATTTGATGGCACTGGACCTCTGCTAGCTGGTGTTTAGAAGGATGAGGGGGGTACCTCGTTAAAATGTACCAAATAATGAAAGGCCTGGATAGAGTGGACGTGGAGAGGATGTTTCATTAGTGGGAGAGTAGGACCAGAGGGCACAGCCTTAGAATAAAAGGACATACCTTTAGGAAGGTGATTAGGAGGAATTTATTTAGTCAGAAGGTGGTGATTCTGTCGAATTCATTACTACCGAAGGCTGTGGAGGCCGCGTCAATGGATAATTTTAAGACAGAGATAGATTCTTGATTAGTACGGGTGTCAGGGGTTATGGGGGAAAATAAGAAGAATGGGGTTAGGAGGGAGAGATAGATCAGCCATGATTGAATGGCAGAGCAATGGGCCGAATGGCCTAATTCTGCTCCTATCACTTATGAACCTCCTTTTCACCTCCAGCCTTTGTCACTTACTCCACCCATCTGTCAATCATCTTTCATTTGTACCTACCAAGTCAAGTCAAGTCAAGTCAAATTTATTTGTCACATACACATACTCGATGTGCAGTGAAATGAAAGTGGCAATGCCTGCGGGTTGTGCACAAAAAGAATTACAGTTACAGCATATAAATAAAGTTAATAAGTTACTAAACATAGCACAAAAAGTGTCGACAAAAATTTAGTCTCTGGGGTTATCAAAGTTGACAGTCCTGATGGCCTGTGGGAAGAAGCTCCGTCTCATCCTCTCCGTTTTCACAGCGTGACAGCGGAGGCGTTTGCCTGACCGTAGCATCTGGAACAGTCCGTTACTGGGGTGGCAGGGGTCCCTCATGATCTTGCTTGCTCTGGATCTGCACCTCCTGATGTATAGGTCCTGCAGGGGGATGAGTGTAGTTCCCATGGTGCGTTCTGCCGAACGCACTACTCTCTGCAGGGCCATCCTGTCCTGGGCAGAGCTGTTCCCAAACCAGACTGTAATGTTGCCGGACAGGATGCTCTCTACAGCCCCAGAGTAGAAGCAATGAAGGATCTTCAGCGACACTCTGAATTCCCTCAGTTGTCTAAGGTGGTAAAGGCGCTGCTTAGCCTTACCCACCAGTGCGGCAATGTGCGTTGCCCACGTCAGATCCTCTGCGATGCGGACTCCCAAGTATTTGAAACTGCTCACCCTATCCACAATAGACCCATTTATCTCCAGTGGCGTGTACGTCCTTGGATGTTTAGCCCTTCTGAAGTCCACAATCAGCTCCTTTGTTTTAGTGACATTCAAGAGGAGGCTATTGTCCTGACACCAGAGTGCCAGATCAGCCACCTCCTCCCGGTAGGCCTTCTCATCGTTGTTGGAGATCCGGCCCACCACCGGTCTCTTACCAGGCTTCCCTCTTCCTGCTTTCCCTACTACAATCAGTCTGAAAAGGGGTCTCGACCCAAAACATTGTCGGTCCATTCACACCACTGATGTTCCCTAACATGTTAAATTCCTTCAGGGTTTTTTTTAACTAATGATATCGACATCTGCAGTTTCTTGTGTCTCCATTTAATCTTTTTATCTTCTTAATTTCAGAAATCCAGTCAGGCTGTCTAAAATCCTCCTCTTCCTTGACAATTCTCAATGTTGTATTATTTATTGTATAGTCCCATGCCTTGATTTTCTTCCACAGGTTCATTACAGAGATTAGGTGGTCATTCGCCCCTTCCTATGGAAACTTGTGATGTACAAAATAAGTTAAGGTGCACCTCCTTTAACCTCATCTACTGCATTCAGTACAGAAGTTCATGTGCACCTCCTCTAACCTCATCTACAGCTTTTGGTGTTCCCAATGTGGCTTCCTTTACATTGGCGAGACCAAATGTAGACTGGATTACTATTTTGCCGAAAACTTGTACTTGGTCCATCAAGGCCTGCTGGATCTCCTGGATCACTCAAGCTTCGATTCCCCTGCTGTCTTGGGCCTCCTCCATTGCCAGGGTGAGGCGACACGCAACCTGGAGGAACAGTACGTCATATTCCCCTTGGGTAGCTTACAACCTCTTTGTATGAACATCGAATTCTCAAATTTTAAGTAACAAACCTACAAACAATTCCCAAACCACCTCCCCCTTTTCTTCCCTGTGCTCTACCTGAATTTGAACCCATTTTCCTCTTCCACCTCCCCGCCACCTATATTGCTTCCTCTGGCTTCACAATTAACATGAATGATTCTTGTTGGCCTTTGTCCAACCATCTCCCTATCAAAGCCCCTCTTCACCTGTATCTACCTATCATTCGCCAGGCTTTGTCCTCCCTCTCTTCCATATTTCTTCCCTCACCCCCCCCCCCGACAATTGAAAGAAGGCCCTGACCTGAAACGTCACCTATCCATGTTCTCCAGAGATGCTGCCTGACCCACTGCATTACTTCAGCACTGTTTCTTTTTTTCTACAAATTCTGTTTAGAGTTTAGTTTCAAGATATAGTGTGGAAACAATCCCTTCGGCCCATCAAATCTGTGCTGATTAATATACACTAGTTCTATGTTATCCCAGTTTCACATCCGACACACTAAGAGCAATTTACAGATGCCAATTAACCATTCCAACAGCAGCACATCTTTGGAATGTGAGAGGAAACCGGAGCACCCAGAGAAAACCGATGCTGTCACAGGGAGAATGTAGAAAAACTCTGCACAGATAGCACCCGTAGTCAGGATGGAACCTGGGTCTTTGGCAGCTGTGAGGCAGCAACTCCACCGCTGTGCTGCCCAATAAAGCAACACTTGAAAAGTACTCTAAACATTCAGTGGAAATAGGACATTTGATTTGAAACAAAACAAAGCAAGGAGTATACGTAATAAGGTGGATGAATTAAATGTGGAGATAGTTATTAATGATTATGATATAGTTGGGATTACGGAGACATGGCTCCAGGGTGACCAAGGCTGGGAGCTCAACATCCAGGGATATTCTATATTCAGGCGGGATAGACAGAAAGGAAAAGGAGGTGGGGTAGCGTTGCTGGTTAGAGAGGAGATTAAAGCAGTGGAAAGGAAGGACATTAGCTTGGAGGATGTGGAATCGATATGGGTAGAGCTGCGAAACACTAAGGGACAGAAAACGCTAGTGGGAGTTGTGTACAGGCCACCTAACAGCAGTAGTGAGGTCGGGGATGGCATCAAACAGGAAATTAGAAATGCGTGCACTAAAGGTGCAGCAGTTATAATGGGTGACTTCAATCTACATATAGATTGGGTGAACCAAATTGGCAGGGGTGCTGAGGAAGAGGATTTCTTGGAATGTTTGCGAGATGGTTTTCTAAACCAACATGTCGAGGAACCAACGAGAGAGCAGGCCATTCTAGACTGGGTATTGAGTAATGAGGAAGGGTTAGTTAGCAGTCTTGTGCGAGACCCCTTGGGCAAAAGTTACCATAATATGGTGGAGTTCTTCATTAGGATGGAGAGTGACAAAGTCAATTCAGAAACAAGTGTTCTGAACTTAAAGAAAGGTAACTTTGAGGGTATGAGACGTGAATTGTCCAAGATAGACTGGCAATTTATACTTAAAGGGTTGACGGTGGACATGCAATGGAAGGCATTTAAAGATTGCATGGATAAACTACAACAATTGTTCATCCCAGTTTGGCAAAAGAACAAACCAGGAAAGGTAGTGCATCCGTGGCTGACAAGGGAAATCAAGGATAGTATTAAAACAAAAGATGAAGCATATAAATTAGCCAGAAAAGGTATCATACCAGAGGACTGGGAGAAATTCAGAGTCCAGCAGAGGTGGACAAAGGGCTTAATTAGAAAAGGGAAAATAGATTATGAGAAATAACTGGCAGGGAACATAAAAACTGACTGCAAAAGCTTTTATAGATATGTGAAGAGAAAAAGACTAGTTAAGACAAATGTAGGTCCCTTGCAGTCGGAAACAGGTGAATTGATCAGAGGGAACAAGGAGATGGCAGACCAATTGAACAACTACTTTGGTTCTGTCTTCACTAGGGAAGACATAAACAATCTGCCGGAAATAGCAGGAAACCGGGGGTCTAACGAGATGGAGGAACTGAGGGTAATCCAGGTTAGTCGGGAAGTGGTGTTAGGTAAATTAAATGGATTAAAGGCCAATAAATCCCCAGGGCCAGATAGGCTGCATCCCAGAGTGCTTAAGGAAGTAGCCTCAAAAATAGTGGATGCATTAGTGATAATTTTTCAAAACTCTTTAGATTCTGGAGTAGTTCCTGAGGATTGGAGGGTAGCTAATGTAACCCCACTTTTTAAAAAGGGAGGGAGAGAGAAAACGGGGAATTATAGACCAGTTAGCCTAACATCGGTAGTGGGGAAAATGCTAGAGTCAGTTATTAAAGATGTGATAGCATCACATTTGGAAAGTGGTGAAATCATCGGACAAAGTCAGCATGGATTTACCAAAGGCAAATCATGTCTGACGAATCTTATAGAATTTTTCGAGGATGTAACTAGTAGAGTGGATAAGGGAGAACCAGTCGATGTGTTATATCTGGACTTTCAGAAGGCCTTCGACAAGGTCCCACATAGGAGATTGGGGTACAAACTTAAAGCACGGTATTGGGGGTTCAGTGTTGAGGTGGATAGAGAATTGGTTGGCGGACAGGAAGCAAAGAGTAGGAATAAACGGGTCCTTTTCGGAATGGCAGGCAGTGACTAGTGGGGTACCGCAAGGCTCAGTGCTGGGACCCCAGTTATTTACAATATATATTAATGATTTGGACGAGGGAATTGAATGCAATATCTCTAAGTTTGCGGATGACATGAAGCTGGGTGGCAGTGTTAGCTGCGAGGAGGATGCTAGGAGGCTGCAGAGTGACTTGGATAGATTAGGAGAGTGGGCAAATGCATGGCAGATGCAATATAATGTGGATAAATGTGAGGTTATCCACTTTGGCGGCAAGAACTGGAAAGCAGAGTATTACCTGAATGGTGGCCAATTAGGAAAAGGGGAGATGCAACGTGACCTGGGTGTCATGGTGCACCAGTCATTGAAAGCAAGCGTGCAGGTGCAGCAGGCAGTGAAGAAAGCGAATGGTATGTTAGCATTCATAGCAAGAGGATTTGAGTATAGGAGCAGGGAGGTTCTGCTGCAGTTGTACAGGGCCTTGGTGAGACCGCACCTGGAGTATTGTGTACAGTTTTGGTCTCCTAATCTGAGGAAAGACATTCTAGCCTTAGAGGGAGTACAGAGAAGGTTCACCAGATTGATCCCTGGGATGGCAGGACTTTCATATGAAGAAAGACTGGATAGACTAGGCTTATACTTGCTGGAATTTAGAAGACTGAGGGGGGATCTTATTGAAACATATAAAATTCTTAAGGGGTTGGAGAGGGTAGATGCGGGAATATTGTTCCCGATGTTGGGGAAGTCCAGAACCAGGGGTCACAGCTTAAGGATAAGGGGGAAGTCTTTTAGGACCGAGATGAGAAAACATTTCTTCACACAGAGAGTGGCGAGTCTGTAGAATTCTCTGCCACAGAAGGTAGTTGAGGCCAGTTCATTGGCTATATTTAAGAGGGAGTTAGATGTGGCCCTTGTGGCTAAAGGGATCAGGGGGTATGGAGAGAAGGCAGGTACAGGTTACTGAGCTGGATGATCAGCCATGATCATATTGAATGGCGGTGCAGGCTCGAAGGGCCGACTGGCCTACTCCTGCACCTATTTTCTATGTTTCCAAGGTGCACCTAATGTGATATATTAATTGTTTTTCTGCCTCCCCAGATATGACTTGGGCTTCTGGGTGCTTTCTGTATTATCTACATTTAGTTAATGTTGTAAAATTGAAAGTTGTACTCTTGAAAAGTACTTTCAAATGCAGTGGAAGGAACTGCAGATGCTGGTTTACGACCAAGATAGTCACAGATGCTGGAGTAACTCAGTGGGTCAGGCAGCATTTCTGGAGAAAAGGAATAGGTGGCGTTTCGGATCTGAAGAAGGATTTCGACCCGAAACGTCACCTATTCATTTTCTCCAGAGATGCTGCCTGACCCACTGAGTTACTCCAGCATTTTTTTGTCTGTCTTCTTTCAAATGCAGGTTATTTCGACGTTTAAGGAAAATCTGAAAATTATGAATGTATCCCACGTCCACTCTCTTCCCTTGTCCCGGTATGTACAAAACTGGAGTGTTGTTTAGCCCTTCACCCCTCTGTAATCCTGTAATAAACGTTGAATTTGAACAGATATTGTGCTTGTTTCAACTGCCGCTAGAGTGTGCCGTTTACCTCAAGGAGCGCGGTCTTGTTTACCTCCTAGCCGCCCGGCTGCTGAGGCCTTGAATGGAAGGCGGTGGCGGTCTCCCGGGGCGACGGGTGGGCGTGGCCCCACAGGTGTGGTGACGTCAGGAGGGGTGAGGATAGGGCGCCAGGCTGCCGATCCATCCAATCAACGCAGCAGGAGGACATTCCGGGCCTGTTTGCTCAGCCAATGGGCAGCCTCGGAGGCGGCGCCTGCGCGCTGGGGAGCGCGAGGGGCGGCGCCTGTGCGACTCAAGGGAGATCAGAGCGCGAGCGGCGGACGGTTCCTATCTAG
Organism: Rhinoraja longicauda; assembly: GCF_053455715.1. Taxonomy (NCBI): domain Eukaryota; kingdom Metazoa; phylum Chordata; class Chondrichthyes; order Rajiformes; family Arhynchobatidae; genus Rhinoraja; species Rhinoraja longicauda. The sequence goes on from NC_135960.1 coordinate 41,901,192, forward strand.
CGGAGAAAGAAAGAAAGAGAAAAAAGAGTGTGTGAGAAAGAAAAGAAGGCAAAGAGCTGAACAGAGACCCTTTAATTTTACAAGGATAGCGGATTCCATTCATAACCACAACACACTCCGAACTGTGTGTTTTTCCTCAACTCTCGCAAGATGTCTCAGCGTGTACGTCGGAATGGGTCACCGACCAGCGCAACGAGCGGGGGTAGTGGCGGCAGCAGTTCTGGCAGTAATAACAGTACTGGGGGTGTCGGCCGACCACAGCCCATGAGGGCCACTGTGCCGTTCCAGTTGAAACAGGGCAGCCCAACGAGGTGTGTTGGCGGAGGGGGGCGGCAGCAACAACAGCAGACGGCCTCCTCCCGGAGCAGCCCCACCAGGACTCAGCAACAGCAGACGACCACGGCCTCATCACGGGGCAGTCCCACTAGGACACAGCAGCTGCACCAGGCGGCCACTGCTACCGCCACCACATCTCCTTGCTCCTCGCCCACTTCTTTGTGGGCCCCAGGGGCTGATTCTTCACGAGTCCGACACAGGAAATCTCCAGAATACAGGGGTTCCCCAGAAAGGAGGAGCCCCAACTCTCCCATCTGCAAAGGTATAGTCAGTGGCTTCACCTGCTAACGCAATTACTTTAAGACGAAGAGGTGGGAGGTTGCTATATCGATACGTTTATATTCATTTAGTTTCTAGTTACTTATGTCCAAGTATATAGTTTATCCTGTGTGACTGAAGCAAACTTGCACATTTGGAGTGTAACATTTCTTCCAATTCAGTACCTCTTGCCTAGCTAGCATATGGTTGCATTGGCCATTGTTCACGTGTGTTGAGGCGAGGAGCGTCAGCAGGCCTGTCTGAAGAAAGTAGCACATCCAAACGTGGCCCTTTTCTCAGCGTCTTGGGTGCACTGAAAAGTGGATTTCATCCAGCCTTTCATTCTCCCCTTTCTATAGTCTTGGTGTTGAACTTAACTATGAAGCCATTGAGTGAGATTAGGTAATGAGGGAACTACAGTTCATTGTTTTGTACAGCATTTTTTTCCAGGTGCAAACCTCAGTGGGGGTGGGGACAAGAACATAGCTTCAAACAGTAAGTACAATGATGTGGATACTAAGAACATTTTATTACAAGGACGTGTATGATTTTAATTCACCCCTTTGTGCCCCTCACAGTTCAACATGCAAAAATACAATGAGAGCTTGGTGGATACCTTAATCTCGATTTACGTAAACACTAATTTTAACCAAAATATTTCATTTGAAATAATTATTTCCAAAGTATTTGAGAACTTGCTAAATATAAGCAATGCTTTTCAGGGAATTCCGTTGATGCTGCTACTGGAAGTTGGTTTTCACTGATTCCAAACAAAATAATTCAAGGGTACTTTAAAATTGCCAAGTTATTGGCTTGGGAACAGGGGTAAATCAAGTCCAATTCTATACATGTAGTTTGCTTTTCAAGCATGTAACGATCTCTAAGTACACTTGTATTCTTTGTATTTAAATGCTATTATTAAATTAACTATTTTGTTTACATAAAGTGCATAAGGTATTTACATTCAGTTTGCCTCAATTCTATTTTTGACAACAGTTGTTTATGATTTCCTTGAAGGGCTTAAAAGGTATTTTGTGAAATGTATTCATCTATTAATTTTATACATTTGGGATAACAGTACAAAGCTGTTATTAAACCAAGGGCAAAATTAGTGGTACTTGATTAGAATAGACTGTCAAGTTTGTTGTTGGCATTGGAAATTAATACATTTATATTTAATAGTGCTATTGGCTGGTCATATTATTTGTATTAACCAACGGCCATAAAAATGTCTTTGAAAGTAAAGGAGATGTGGGGCAAATCTTTTTACACAGAGTGTGGTGAGTACCTGGACCATCATGACAGGAGTGGTAGCTGAGGCAGATATGATTGTAGCATTTAAGAGACTTGGATAGGCATATGGATATGGAAGGTTATGAATTATGTGCAGGCAGATAAAAAATTGCCATGTATGGCACAGACATTGTGTCCAAAGGCCCTGGTCCTGCATTGCACTGTTCTATGATAGACACAAAAACCTGGAGTAGCTGAAGGGTCTCGACCCGAAACATCACCCATTCCTACTCTCTAGAGATGCTGCCTGTCCCGCTGAGTTACTCCAGCTTTTTTGTGGCTATCTTTGGTTTAAACCAGCATCTGCAGTTCCTTCCTACACATTTGTACCGTTCTATGTCGTAGTACTGTCTGCCTAATTCATGAAATACTCTTCTGGTTTCTACTGCATTTTATTAGCTCAAACAACCCACAGCAAGTGTTTATAAAATAAGTTCCTGTCACTTTACGTTTCATTTGAATGATTGAGCTTTATTTATATTAAATATTTGTGTGAAATATTAACCTCTGACAAGTTGAGCAATATTTTTGCACAACCGTTGCGATTTTTAAGCAAAAAGTGCTAGAGAACTCTGCATATCAGGTATGAAGGGAAGTGGACAACAATGTTTCAGGTCGGGACCCTTCTGCATTTGCTGCACATGCGTGGGAAAATCCATATTAATCCCATGAGCACTAAAAAGAGGTGTTATGATTAATCATATTGAAGCATTTTACACTAAATAAGTATATTCTGAATATTTCTTGATCATATAATACATGTATGTATAGCAGGAATAAATATGCCTGAAGTGTTTGTGCAGTTAGCTGGTCCTTTGAGAAAAGTGAATTGTAATCTTGCAAATAAAAAAGATTGAAATGTTGAATCTGGGGGGGGGGCGGGAGATGATGGCAAAGACATTAAGACAATTGTCTAACCTGACAAATAGTACAATTTAATCTAGTTATGGAAAGGAACTACATACTCTATGGTAATAAGACTTTCGTGCCATTAAATCAACGGGTCTGATGCAGTTCTCTTGGAGGAGCCTAATCAGATGCTGGACATCATCATGTGCCCCATATTCTGTACATGAAGAGGAATCTATTGGTGTTACCTACTTCAGGGAAACCATGAGGAGTAAGCAATAAAGGGGAGCACTATTGTCATTTAATCCAGATGATTTTTAAGGGTGTATGAATGTAGGGCAATTATTGGATTTGGAAAGGTCCAGAAGTAAAGCTGATTTGCTTACAAGGGTGGAATGAGTTTTGCTCAACCTAGCAACCTTGAGATATTCTTAAGAGTATGAGAAAGAATGCTGCATATTGGAAGCTAAGAAAGAAACAGGATTGTCTGCAGATAAATTGTGAAATAATTTGCTGTTTTCAAGTGAAAGGATGTAACATTAAAATTGTGGGACAGTAAAAGTGAATACATTTCTGTATTTTCTACAGAGGCTGCAAGGCAGGTTCTTCAGTTTGTAGCATTCTTCTGAATATAGTGAAGTTCCACATTGGCAGCTGGATTAAATTGGTGCAGTAGAGGGATTACAACACAATTTGAAATTTGTGATTTGACCTTGGTTAAGGTTTTGACTTTTCTCTCAAGTGGATGAAAGATCACTTGATTGTCACAGATCCATCTCTTGGATCTGTCTGGCATACTGTATTTTTGTGTTGAAAACGTAAGACCTGCAAAGTAATATGAATTTTATCTGAATTATTTCAACAGGATTTTAGGTGCAGAATATTAAGGGAGAATTTTTGGCGAGTCTGAAACATTGAACAGCAGAATCAGAGTTGCTGCTTCATGATTCCAATGACTTTGCTTCAATCCTACTTTGTGAACTTTGCATGTGTTCCTTGTGATTATGTACATTTGCTCTGGGGCTGTGGTTTCTTTCTTCATCCTAAAGTCATGTAGGTTGATCTGGAGATAATGTGGTGATAGTTGGAGAGAAAATGGGGAGAATGAAATGGGATCCATTACAATTAGTGTAAATGGGTGCTTGGTTCTGACTCTGAAATATTGGATAAAAATTGTTGTCAAGAAGTTGAATTTAATATTTGCTATATTGGCATTATCATCATATCATATCATATATATACAGCCGGAAACAGGCCTTTTTCGGCCCACCAAGTCCGTGCCGCCCAGCGATCCCCGTACATTAACACTATCCTACACCCACTAGGGACAATTTTTACATTTACCCAGCCAATTAACCTACATACCTGTACGTCTTTAGAAGGTTGGGGCAAAACTGTTTTAAAACAAAAATCACAATGTGAATGCACAAAGAACATGTACCAAGTGAATCACGGATAATCAAATATAGGGGGTCACTGGACAGGCTAGCATGGGTCATTATCTAATTGCCTTTGAGAAGGTGGTGGGAAGCTTTGCAGCCTTGAAGGTGCCCAAATGGGTTTGTCAAAAGTGGAGCTGTTCACTGCTTTGACCAATGTTAATTGCATTTATAACTCAGTAAATGCAGCAAGCTATTTAGGCATGGGAGAGGCAGCGACAAATAATGTGCATGCAATGACTGCCATCGATTAAAGTGTTAACACCTATCCTTGACATCAATGTCACATTTGATTCCAATCGATTAACACAATCAACTGCGGAGGTCGCCATTTTCCCATCAGCAAAAGGTATCGAAGAGTGAAACGCACACCACCAGTTTCAGGGACAGTTTCTTCCCAGCTGTTATCAGGCAACTGAATCATCCTACCACGACCAGAGAACAGTGCTGAACTACCATCTACCTCTTTAGTGACCCATGGACTATCCTTGATTGGACTTTGCTGGCTTTACCTTGCACTAAACGTTATTCCCTTATGTATCTATACACTAAATTTGATCGATTGTAATCATGTATTGTCTTTCTGCTGACTGGTTAGCAGGCAACAAAAGCTTTTCACTGTACCTCGGTACATGTGACAATAAACTAAACAAACTAGAAACTAAACTGAATTAGCCCCACAAATACTATTGCAACAAGGAAAAAGTGAGAATCTAGACATTCTGTAGTGAGTCACATGCTTCCTGACACCACAGGACATTCACTATCTGCAAGCCATTAGTTAGGAGCGTTGTTGAAATACTCTCCATTTGCCTGGATGAGTACAGCCTCCAGCAACTTGAAACTTGATAATATCTAGGGTAAACGGGCAGGGCAAACGGTGCAGCGGTAGAGTTGCTGTCTTACGAGCTTGCAACGCCAGAGACCCAGGTTTGATTCCGACTACGGGTGCTGTCTGTACAGAGTTTGTATATTCTCCCCGTGACCGTGTGGGTTTTCTGAGATCTTTGGTTTCCTCCCACACTCCAAAGATGTACAGGTTTAGAGGTCAATTGGCTTGTTTTCAGTGTAAATTGTCCCTATCGTGTGTAGGATGGTGTTAATGTGCGGGAATCACTGGTCGGCGTGGATTCGGTGGGCCGAAGGGCCTGTTTCCGCGCAGAATCACTAAACTAAACAAAAGGACCTCACTTGAGTGACACCCCTTTCATCATCCTAAAAAATGATTCACTCTACCATTGCTGCACAGTGCATACCATCTGCAAAATACATTGCTGTTTTTTGAATTGGTAAATCTTGAATTCATCTCGTGTCCGTGGGTTTTTGAACTGATTTAGAGTTTCAATGAATCAATGGCAACTTTGTACCACTACAAGTTTTGCATTTGGGGGTTCTACTAGTGTGATTGTATTGTGGAGCAATATGTATCCAGATATACTTTTGATTTAATCTATGAAGATTAGTGCATTACCCTGTCGACCCCCATAAGAATTGCCTGCCATCCAGGCAGATGGGAGAAATATGGGGACAGGACTATTAAAAATTTGTTCATTATTTTGATTTCTCTCCAAGATAAATAATAAAATGAGTGATTCTGAAATATTTTTTTCATCGGCTGTTTTAATTAATCAAGTGTCCGTGCATTATTTCAGCTTCATATGCAGAAAAATGGAGACGCAAGAACTTGCAGATGCTGTGATCTTGAGTGAAATTAAGTGCTGGAGTAACTCTGAGTCTAAAGAAGGGTCTTGACCCGAAATGTCGCTTTTCCATTCCAACCACGGATGCTGCCTGGCCTGCTGAATTATTGCAGTACTGTGTTCTGCTCATATGCAGCAAATGTAGTTTGGTCTCATCAATAATATTTGTCTTGTAATATCAGGCAACAATCATCCAAAAAGACGTTTGACCTCTTCGCCAAGACATCAAATGGAATGCCATTATTAATTTGCTCATCGGTGATCAGAAACTGCACATGACCACTCACAATGCTGCTGTTAATCAAGCAAGTCAGACGGTAGTTATTTTATACCGAGTAGCTTACTTTCTAATTCTATAAACCATGCAACTACAAAATACAAGATCATGTGATAAAATCAACATTAAAGAAGTCTTGTACAATGAAGGCCAAAATATGCAGTCTAACAATCTGCCATGGGAGTGTGCTGCAAAATCTAAGACAAATAGAGTAACTCAATAGTTTTTTTTTAAAGGACTTGGGTTAACCAACATCCTTCATAATGTTAAGGTAGTTCAATTTTGCATTCAGTTAAGTACTTATGGAGTGCATTGCCCATAATGTATAATTTAGCTATCAATTTGTGCACAGAATAAAATTACCAATAGGAGAGGGGCAAACGTTATCTGATCATTTACAATCTTCATTATTCAAAATAGTGAAAGATGCACAATCCTCCACCTTAACACTACCTGTGATACTCAGTCATGCGTTAAGGTTAGACCACTGCTGCAAGATGTGCTAGATGTGCTTTTTTCGAGCAACTGCTCAGGGACATCCTGGGTTTTGGATGATCTGACTTTATGCAAATTGTCTCAAGTAGTTTTCAAAATAATAATGGGTTGTGTATTGAATGACCGGAAACTGTTATCCACAGGCCTCCGAACAGTAGCCATTGTGTTTGGTAAAAATTACATCCAATGTTACAGTGGTTATTGGGGTTTTCAGTATGCAGGTAGACTCGGAAAATTAAGTTGGTAGTGGATCCCAATAAAAGGAATTTGTAAGTGCCCACGAGATGGCTTCTTAGAGCAGTTTGTGATCAAGCCTACTAGGGAAAAGGTAATTCTGGATTTGCTGTTATGTAATCAACTGGATTTAATTGGGGAGCTTAAGGTAAAGGAACTCCTAGGAGGTAGTGACCATAATATGGTATAATTCAACTTGCAGTGGGAGAGGCTGAAATCTGATGTGTCGGTGTTGCCCTGTCTAAAAACTGTTACAATTGTTTCGTTTCGTTGGGTTGCTGTTAATTACTTAAATTATTGCATCGTATGGGAGGCGCATTCCCAATCTCGTTGTACCCCTGGGTACAATGACAATAAAGATATATTGTATTGTACAGTTGAGTAAAGGTAACGAGGCATGAGGGAGGAGCTGGCTAAAGTTGATTGGAAAAGGAACCAAGCAGGAATGACAGTGGAGCAGAAATGGCAGGAATTTTTGGGAGTAATTCAGAAGACGCAGGATTTTTTCATCACAAACAGGTAGAAAGAGGTGACCGTGGCTGACTAGGGTCTAAAGACAGCATAAAAGCAAAAGAGAAAGCGCATAATATTGCAAAGATTAGTGTAAAGCTTGAGGATTTTAAAAGCCAACAGAAGGCAACTGAAATAGAGTGGATGCTGTGAGGGTGTTTCCACTAGTGGGAGAATCTAGGACCAAAAGATACAGCTTCAAATAAAAGGACGTACCTTTAGTATGAAGCTAAGGAATTTCTTAGCCAAAAGGTGGTCAATCGGTGAAATTCATTGCCAAATACAGCTGTGGAGGCCATGTGATTGGGTATTTTTAAAGCGGAGATTGAGGGGCAGCCATGATCCAATGGCAGAGCACACTTGATGGGGCCAAATGGCATAATTCTGCTGCTATATCATATGGTCTGATGACTGGATTCCCCATCAAATAATAAATGATATGGGTAATATACCAAGACTTTTATTTGTGCTACTTCTGTGACAACGTGAGGGTGATGGAAGAACACTTCATTGGATAGGTTTCCCCCTTCTCGCTGAAGTTAGAATAGATAAAGCACATGAATCCCAACAACTATTCTGACTGAACGTAAATGATAAATCACATTTTCCAGATCAATGTAATTGATGTACAAATATATTTGAGGTTTTAAATTTCTGATTCCTATCCAAATATGCTAATTTCTTGCTTTACATTTATACTTTACCTTTTGCTTTTGAATACATCACCAGCAAATAACAAGCCTCTGAGCTGCTGTGTGTTCCTGCTGCATCATCAGAATCTTTTCATTCGGATTCTGATATGTCAAAATACCATTCCATTTATATTCTGCGTGACCTTATTTCCATTGGATTACGCAGCTCAAGTCTTGTACCCATTGTATGGCCCAAAACATGCTGTCCTCATATTTGTGCTCACAGAAAAGGCTTGATGGTTTATGCACTCTCTGCAGCAGTACAGGTGACCCCATGTTGTGGGGCGAGGAGTGGTGAATAGCATTCCGAGTAAATGGTCTGTATTGAGATTTTCGGAAGTGAGAAGCTGTGCCAACTGCACCATTTTCAAAACATGATTTAAAACATATTTATTATTTTACTATTCACTGCTTCTGTGAGCATTATCGCTGTTAAAGTACATGCAATAACGCCAGGATAAACGCTCAACCAAGAAAACCAAGCCAATGCCAAAGTGGTTTCTGAACTATCTATATATACTTATGCTATAGGACAATAACTAACTTTATATTAAGCTATTTACTTAACAAACGCTCAACCTAAATGTTTAACCAAGAAACCAAATCCCAATGCCACATGAGAATCTAAAATGCCTTTACACAGTTAACCTATGGGACAACTAGGCGTGGAGGTGCCAGTATACTGTATCATTGGGATTATCAAGTGGGCACATCCCATTCACTGGTGTGTCGTTGAGTTTGGCCCACAACATTCTTGAAGACTCAACAGTTCTTGCGTATTTTATTCAGTATTAAATTTTTGGGAAGTGATGTGTGAATTCTATCAAGGTGAATTTTTGTTACCTGAACCGTTACTACTTTTAAAACAGATTTTACTTTTCTGAGCACTCTACAATGTGTAACCATACCAAAACCACGTGGGCTGCATCAAATGAGCTTCAATAATCACTACAACTGTTGACAAAGTTTGAATGTGATTGTATTTGTCATCATTCTGGTTTGCTAGCCAAACCATTTGTATCTTCCTGTGGTCTAAAATGTTCTTGCCCATTGACAATCACAAGATCAGTTTTTGCATGGTTTGTAAATGATTTTATTGTGCCACTACATTTGTGTCTAAATTAATAGTATTCTAAAAAGAACTATACAGAACCTATCCTGTGGAACACAAAACACCAAGTAACCATTGATCCCTACCAGTGAGCTACCATACCGACAGCACCCGTAGTCAGGATTGAACCTGGGTCTCTAGCGCTAAGGCAGCAACTCTACCACTGGGCCACCCCTAATTTTATATTTTCCTTTTCTGTGCACTCTGCAATGTGTAACCTTGCCAAAACCACAGACCACATCAAATGAACTTCCCTAAATAATCACAATTGTTGACAAATTAGTCAGAAATTTCAATCCCTGATTGATCTCTGCCTTTGCAATAGAACAATTATACTGTTGCTAAGAATCCAACGAATTGTCTATCACTGAAGTTTAACTGAGTTGAAGTTAGTTGTTATTCCCTTTAAAACAATGGAACAAAATGTCCCTCTTGATGAAAGTGGCAATGCCTGCGGATTGTGCACAAAAAAGAATTACAGTTACAGCATATAAATAAAAGTTAATACAGAGAAGACAAAATTTAGTCTCTGGAGTTATGAAAGTTAACAGTCCTGATGGCCTGTGGGAAGAAACTCTGTCTCAACCTCTCCGTTTTCACAGCGTGACAGCGGAGGTGCTTGCCTGACCGTAGCATCTGGAACAGTCCATTGCTGGGGTGGCAGGGGTCCCTCAAAATCTTACTTGCTCTCGATCTACACCTCCTAATGTATAGGTCCTGCAAGGGGGCGAGTGTAGTTCCCATGGTGCGTTCTGCCGAACGCACTACTCACTGCAGGGCCTTCCTGTCCTGGGCAGAACTGTTCCCAAACCAGACTGTAATGTTGCCGGACTGGATGCTCTCTACAGCCCCAGAGTAGAAGCAATGAAGGATCCTCAGAAACACTCTGAATTTCCTCAGTTGTCTAAGGTGGTAAAGGCGCTGCTTTGCCTTACCCACCAGTGCGGCAATGTGCGTTGCCCATGTCAGATCCTCTTTGATGTGGACTCCCAAGTATTTAAAACTCTCACCCTATCCACAGTAGACCCATTTATTTCCAGTGGCGTGTACGTCCTTGGATGTTGAGCCCTTCTAAAGTCCACAATCAGCTCCTTAATTTTTTTGATATTCAAGAGGAGGCTATTGTCCTGACACCAGAGTGCCAGATCAGCCACCTCCTCCCGGGGTTGATCTCCAAACACCACAGCCTTTGTGTATGTATAATTCCATCCAGCAGAGGGCCCCCCCCCTGATTTTCATTAGCCTTGCAAAATGATTTGGATTTTAAAATAATAGTTTTGTTACAATTTTATGAAAACGAACGAAGCCACTCCTGGAGTGTTGTGCAGAGTTTTAGTCCCCTCATTTACAAAAGGTAAGATTGGCATTGGAGGTGGTTGAAACAAGGCTCATAAGACTGATTTTTGCAGTGATAGTGTTGTATCGCAGAAATATTTTTGTCTATATTTAGTTTGGAGTGAACAGTGATCTTATTGAAAGAGCTTTGGGTACGGTGGCAAGGTGAGATAGATGTTAATGTTTTAACTGGGAAAATCTCAGAGGAGACATAAGATTTAGTGGATTCTCATTTGAAATAGGTGTGCAGGAATTTCTTCCCGCAGTGGCTGGTGAATCTCTGGAATTTCTTGCCCTGGATGATTGTGGAGGTCAGATTATTGGAGGCATTTAAAGAAAAAGTAAATACAATTTTGAAACATTGGAGAATTAATGGCAGTGGGAAGTTGGAACAGATGAGATGAGGACTGGGACATATCAGCCATAATCATATTGAATAATGGGGAAGGCTTAAGGGGTTGATTGGCCTACTCTTGTTTTAGTGTTGTGCTATTAAGTCATATATTTTGTAAAATTGCTTTAAAGATTCTCAGCTCTGAAGAGATGTGTAGCAATTATACTATTTGAACTTAAATCAGTACGCACAGGAAGAGGCTTCCACCTACAATATCTGCCGAGAATTATGCCAAATTGAACCAATCTCTGCTTGCAGAAGATCCATATAAACATAGCACAAAAAGTAAGGAAATTTGTGTTTGGTAGATTATTTCTTTGTTGTAACAATGCTTCTTGGCAATAAATCTTATACCGTTGGAAAGCCTGTTTATTTCCCTTTTAAATGGTGCCACATTTGTAAGGAACATGCATTTGTGGGATGAGCAGCAGAGCTGAGTATATGGGTTGCGCCCATGAAAAATTTGCCAAATCTTCTCTGCCAATGCCAAACAGCTTATTCTGCTGTTGTTATTGACTCTTGTTTTGAGCTTCTGGTACCCCCAGGTGCTGACAAGAATGGGATGCCATCCCACAACAGTGTGTGACCAGGCTGGTGACCAGCATGAGGAGGAGGTGCCAGGCTGTTATGGCTGTGTACGGTTCTTCCACACGCTACTGTGGCTCTTGTTCATTAAATGAATAAATTGTTAAATTGCCAATATGTCTTGTTTCTTCAGACTTCAATCATCCAATCCACCAAACAACACCAAACAAGAGTCAATGGCAGAATAAGCTGGTTGGCATTGGCAGAGAAGATTTGGCAAATTTTTCATGGGCGCAACCCATATACTCAGCTCTGCTGCTCATCCCACAAATGCATGTTCCTTACAAATGTGGCACCATTTAAAAGGGAAATAAACATTGTTTCCAACGGTATAAGATTTATTGCCAAGAAGCATTGTTACAACAAAGAAATAATCTACCAAACACAAATTTCCTTACTTTTTGTGCTATGTTTATATCAATTCCATGCATATCCACGTGCTTATTTAAATATACTTGCTTCCACCTGGCAGTGCATTTCTGTGCAGAAAATAAATTGGTACACATCTCATTAGAACTTTGCTCCGTTCAGCTTAAAGTTATTCTCTTTCATATTTAACAATTCACCCCAGGGTAAAAGATTCTGGCTGTCTACCCAATCTATGCCTCTCATAACTTTATATACTTCTCTCGGGAGTATGTAGCTTGAGTAAATTCTATCAAATCCCCTAATTAGGGTAATTAAGCTCTTTCCTTAGCAAGACTTTCAAATTGCACAAAACGTTGAGAGATTTGAAGGGTAAAACAGGTCATTTTTTTGACGCATCAATGCTATTATTGTTGATGACCACAAATGTATTGGGTATTGAAGGAATTGAGTTCTAAACAACCTGAGAGTACAATGTTTTAACACCATTAGAACTGTAATTGCTTAGTTTTTTTTTACTGTACTTACAATATTTAATCATGCTGAAAGGTGGCACATAAATTAATTTTCTGACTGAGTTAATTAAACTAGAAAAAGTCAGTCTCTGATTCCATTTGTGTGAACATTTGTTAAAAGGCACCTTGGTGGGTGTTTGAGAAATGGTTTTTGAGGGTTATTATACGTAAAAATGTATCAAGAGAATGCAATTGGACAGGTTGAATAGAAATAAGATCTGTTGTCCGAATCTGTTATGAAAATCATTAGTGCTGTCATCCTCATGTGATCCTTGCTGGAAATATAAATGCTTAGTCCTTTCGGGGTAGGCCAAACGCAATTGTCTGGTCTTCTGCCACCCATCTAAGGCTCTCCATTAAATGGCCACAGCACAAAACATGAAAGAGACCAGTGGAATAATTGACTCTAAGAATCTATTGCCCTTGAGTAAGAATTTTTAAGGAAAATTGGTAGGACATTATTGAAACAGGGTGGTGCAATTCATGAAAGTAGGAACTTTGGGCTTTTTGTAACATAATTTTCTCATGGTAAAATGTAAAATATTGTACTACATGTCTTTGAAAATGTCATGCAATTATTTCTTCTTTTCAGTTGAAAGATCACGCCAGTACTTGGTGAGTCCTTCCAATAGTATTCGTCGAACGTCTTCGTTGGACACCCTTGCAGCTCCATACCTCACTGGTCAGTGGCCGCGTGATGTCCACAGCCATTCTGCCCCTTGTATGAGAGATAAAGCCACACAGGTATGTGAAGATGTTTTTTTCTTCAATTTATTTACCTGAAAGACAGGAACAGGAGGGAGCATTTGGCCCTTTGAACAATATTTGCCAGTTCCATGTTCTGTTCAATATCCCTCTTTCCCTGAAAATCAAAGCAACTGATCCCAGAATGGAGAGGTTAAAGATGTCTATGAATACCTCTGTCAGCTGATCTGCACAGGCTCAAGGACGTGGCCAGGGGCTCAATCTGGGCCAGTTGCTCTCTGCAGTGTTTTATTGTCATATATCCCGAAATAGAACAATTAATTTCTTATTTTCAGCAGCATAACAGATGATTTTCTGGCACCCTCTGTTCCAGAGCCATTCTGGATTATCTGTTTTTCTGGACCAATGAAGGTCACGTGATAATGAAATGACAATACATCCCCAGGCCGCTAATGACACCCCTCCCATGTCTCTAAAGCACCATGGAGTGCGAGAAACAAATATAAAATGTAAACAATGTGAAAGGAATGACCTGCTGACCCATCGGCCCCCGCCGTCTCCCTGGCCATTTCGAGCTATGGCTTCTGACCCCACTCCCGGTTCGCAAAATGCATCAGCGAGCCCTTCTTCACCCACCTCGCATTCCGGTGACACGGCTGTTGTTGTAACTTGCGTTATAGCCCCTGGAGACAGTGTTCTTCGGGCCATCCTTCCATCCCCTGCCTGCCTCCCTCCACTACCGCTTCCTCCTTCTCCCCCAGAGTCGCTGACAAACTCCACCATAGAAACGACACCAGGTGAGAGGGAGAGCCCCTTAGTGACCGAGCATGTCCTGTCATTGGCAGTGGTCTGAAGAAGGTGCTGTCCGCAGGGGTGACAATGTGAGTTGCAACGACTGCCATGTGAACCGGTGAAGAAGGGCTCGATGGTTTTCTAAGTATGGTTCTACTATCAGAGCCACTACTGATGATGGTTCAGGGGATTCTACTTCAAGCTCATCGACAGGGTGAAAACCTTTCCTGCCTGAGAGTTAATGAACAAGCAATGTATTTCTATTGTGAAACATTTCTCAAAGAATTTTCAAATAGTATGCAAGAATTATTGTAGCTAACAGATGATTGGGAGCAACTGATAAAATGGGGCATTTGCTATCATGCTGTTGCAGTGTCTTTAGATGGACAAGCATATGACTGAATAAATGAAGTGAAGGAGAGTGAAATAGTAATGGTATAATATGAACATTTTGTTCTTGATGGAGACTGGAGAGTGTTTTGCAAGAAATTCTATAAGCACATAAAGGGAAAAAGGGTAACCAGAGAGAGTGGGACCCCTCAGGAATCAAAGGGATCAACTCTGTGTGGAGCTACAGGGGATGGGCAAGGTCCTCAACGAGTATTTCTCCTCTTTTTACTGTGGAGAAAGACAGGAGGATGGGGGATCTTGATATGGATTTCTGACCAAGCTGTTCTGGGAAACATTGAAGGAAGGAAAAGCTTGAAATATTCAAGTCATGCCACATATATGGGAAGAGAAAAAGTTCAGAATAAAGGGGCTTGACAAATACAGCCTCACCTGAGTATTTCCAGCTTTTTGTTTTATTTTAATTTTGTACTTGAAGCCATTGTTTATGGGAATATTCCTTCGCATGGCACATCCAATATTTTAGAAAATACTGCAAAAGTCTTTTCATGATTTCACTGCTAATGCCCTAAATTTCATCCTAAAGTCTAATGGGAGGAGTTGGCTGCGCCTAACGGCTGCGGCTCTCTGGCAGTCTGTTGTCTTTTTTTCTTTTTTTTTGTTTGTGTCGGTGTTGGGATGGTTTTTGTTTCTGTTTTTGGCTGTGTATGTGTGGTGGGGGTGTGTGGTGGGGGTGTGGGGTGGGGTGGGGGGGTGGGGCGGGGGGAAACCTTTATTTTATTAGGTCTCTTCCCCGGGGCGCGGCTCGGCTGCGGGCCTTAACATTGCCGGCGCAGCTCGGCTGCGGGACGTTTCAGTGCCCGGTGCGGCTCGGCTGCGGGCCTTAACATTGCCGGCGCAGCTCGGCCGCGGGACGTTTCAGTGCCCGGTGCGGCTCGGCCGCTGGACTTAACATCGCCCGGTGTGGCCGCGGGACGTTTCAGTGCCCGGTGCGGCTCGGCCGCGGGACGTTTCAATGCCCGGTGCGGCTCGGCCGCGGGACGTTTCAATGCCCGATGCGGCTTGGCCGCTGGACTTAACATCGCCCGGTGTGGCCGCGGGACGTTTCAGTGCCCGGTGCGGCTTGGCCGCTGGACTTAACATCGTCAGCGCTGTTCGGCCGCGGGACGTTTCAGTGCCCGGTGCGGCTCGGCCGTTGGACTTAACATCGCCCGGTGTGGCCGCGGGACGTTTCGGTGCCTGGGGCGGCTCGGCCGGGGGGCCTTCCATCCCCTTGCGGGGGCTGTGCGTGTCGTTTGCCTCGGTAGGGGTCGAGCTGCCTGTCCGTGGGTGCGGGGGGAAGAGAGGGGAAGTTTTGTTGCCTCCATCACAGTGAGGGGGTGTTTGGAGTCACTGTGATGGATGTTTGTGTTGGGGTCGGGTGTCCTGTGTTCTTTTCTTTTTGCTGTATTTTGTGTGACTGCTGAAATTTCGTTCGGTGTTGTGCCGAGTGACAATAAAGTGTTGTTATGTTATGTTATGTTATGTTATGTTATGTTATGTATCTGCATTATTACTTATAAATAATATGTTTGTCATCTGTCCTCTTGATTCTGTCAGTCCAGGGCAAAAGATCCTTGACTAGATCGTTCACAAAAAAATGACATTTTGGATATTTTCAGCATGCAGTGTTGCCAGGTCAAACCTGAAAAAATGCATAAAAAGGGTCAAAGACCTCCACAGGCAATGTATGGAAGACCACTTCAACAGCACTGACACCAGAAGCATGTGGCAAGGCATCAGGGATATCACCGATTACAAGAGCAACCCTGCCTGTCCCCACAGTGATGTCACACTGGCCAACGAGCTCAACACCTTCTTTGCTCGCTTTGAAACCGGCACCAACACCATGAGTGGAAAAATTCCGGCCTCGGAGGAAGAACAGGTTCTCGCGCTGAGCAGATATGATGAACAGCGTGCACTGCCGAGGATAAATCCACGCGGCTGCAGGCCCGGACGGAGTCCCAGGATGGGTACTTAAGGACTGTGCTGACCAGCTTGCTGAGGTATTTACAGGGATCTTCAATCTGTCTTTATCTCTGGCAACAGTCCCGAAGTGCCTGAAGTCAGCCACCATAGTGACGGTGCCGAAAAAAGCAAACATCAGCAATCTGAACGACTACCGTCCGGTTGCCCTTACACCGATAGTAATGGTGCTTTGAAAGGTTGGTCCTCTCCCACATCAAAGCCATCATCCCTGCTCACTAGACCCACATCAGTTTGCTTACAGTGCAAATAGATCCACAGAGGATGCTATCTCTCTGGCTCTTCATACCGTCCTGACTCACCTGGAGAGACAGGGCACATATGCGAGGATGCTATTTATAGGCTATAGCTCTGCCATCAATACTGTCAGCCCCACTAAGCTCACCTCCAAACTCCACCAGCTCGGCCTCAGCTCGTCAATATGCAACTGGATCCTGAATTTCCTGACGAAGTGCCCTCAGACAGTGAAAATGGGCCTCCACCTGTCCTCCACTACCACTCTGAGTACTGGCACACCACAGGGTTGTGTATTGAGCCCCATCCTCTACTCCCTCTTCACACATGACTGTGTTCCTGCATATGCCACCAACACCATCGTCAAATTTGCGGATGACACAACGGTGATCGGGCTGATCTCCAATGGCGATGAATCAGCCTACAGAGCGGAGGTGCAGAACTTGGCGAGCTGGTGCTCAGAGAACAACCTGTCGCTAAACACAACTAAGACCAGGGAGCTAATTATCAACTTTAGACGGTCACAGAATGCGGAATATGCTCCAGTCTTCATCAACGGGGACAGAGTGGTGAGAGTGTCCAGCTTCAGGTTTCTGGGCACACATATTTCAGAGGACCTCACATGGTCCACTAACACCGCTGCGCTAGTCAAGAAAGCACAGCAACGGCTGTTTTTCCTGAGAACGCTGAAAAAGGCCGGTCTGCCCCAACAGTTACTGATAACCTTCTACCGCTGCACCACAGAGAGCATACTGACATACGGCATCTATGTGTGGTTTCTCAGCTGCACGATAGCGGATAGGAGAGCTCTTCAGCGGGTCGTCTGCAGAGCGCAGATCATTGAGATACAGCTACCAGCCCTGGAGGACATCTACAACGCACGCTGCCTCAGGAAAGCCACCAGCATCTACAAGGACTCCACACACCCGTGCCACCGTCTGTTTGAACTGCGTCCGTCTGGCAGACTTTACAAGGCCTTCTACGCCCGCCACCTCCAGACTAAGAAACAGTTTTATTCCTAGAGCTATAGCTGCTCTGAATCGGACCTGCTGAGAGCCCCCCCCATGATCTATCTCTGCCCCCAGGGTCATCTGGCACAACTGACCCTGCATAACCTTTTTTGCACTTTACCTTGTTTCCTTTCTTTTTTCCCTCCTTTTGTTGTTTTTGTTTTCGCCGTGATTTATTTATTTTATAGCATCGATATGGAAGTGGCATCCTTAATCTCGTTGTACTTGTACAATGACAATAAAGATATTGTATTGTATTGAAAATCAGGCCTTTTTACAGTTTCCTTTTCCAAAACGGCATGTCTCTGAAGGAATCTGGTTCCACAGCTTTAAAGTGAGTTGTAGATATCTACACTTGTAGACTATTAGTACTTGTAGACTATTTTTAAGATTTACACTGATCCACACATTTTCTAAATAGTTGAAAAAGATAGCAATGATAGTGATGAAGATGAGACAGATGTAGCTGAATGACCTACTATGGACAAGTTGATTGAATTGATGGGTGAATTAATCAATGGACTAGAGGAACATACCTTCATGACGGAACCTTCATGAACGTCATGATAATACAAGTGCTGTTGCTTCTACATTTGTTGTCTGAAATATTACACAGAAAGATCAAAGTACATAAAACAACTTCGCTTGGATGTTTAAAGACGTAGCCAAACAAAATGTCTGTCAGAGTGATATGCCTTCAATTTCTGATTAGTGCGACAACTCCTGTAAAATTCTAAACATTTCCACTTTGGAAGCGCTACTACTGCAATGTTTACTGTTCAAATAAACCTGTATAATTTATCCTTGTGCTAATGTTTCTCATCATTCATTTCATTCACATTCACCTCTCTCTCCCCCTCCTCTCTCCCCCTCCTCCCTCTTCCGCCCCCCCCCCCCCCCCTCTCTCCCGGCGGCGAGGAGGGAAGTTTCCTTGGGTTTGTCGTTTGCGAGGGGGCACTGCGATCTCTCGCCTTGTCCTGGCTCTGGGTCGGTGGCAATCCGCTCTCCGGTGAAACTTTGCCGGCAGCTTCTGCCTCCAGTCCCCGCAGCCGCCACCACGGTTCCACGGCTCCGGGACAAGTTAAAGAGTTGGTGAGAGTTGAGGGGAACTCGCCGCATAAAACAAAAAAACCTACAAAATCATTGTAGTGTTTACTAATTAACCAAATATACACCAAATTAACAGTTTTAAACTATTTTATTACCTATACGAATAAAAACTGGAAAAAATGAATGAAATAAAGGTTTGTTTACACGTAGCAGATCAGCTGGCGACAATTCTATGCCCCAGCGTCCTGTGCATGCTCAGTCGGAATACCGAACTCGCTTATTGCAAATGCCTTTGAAGCCATGTGTCCCAAACATTATGCTGCCCTGAAATGGGGGGACTATGTATAACACAGCTGTAATTTCTACATGGTGAAACCAAAATGTATAAAAATGGCCTTTAGTAAAATCTGACAATGTGCACTCTAACCACATGTGATTTTTTTCTATTACAAATCTCAAATTGTGGAGTACAGAGGCAAATAAATAAACAATGGGTCTTTGTCCCAAACTTTATGGAGGGCACTGTATCCTTTGCGATCCTCCCTTGGCTATCCACAAATCCAGCAGATACATGCTTATTTTTCAACCATTTCAAACCACAAACAGGATAGTGTTAATGTGCAGGGATTGCTGGTCGGCGCGGACCCAGTGGGCTGAAGGGCCTGTTTCCACACTGTATCTCTAAACTAAACTAAACATCTTATCTGTAATGGGACGACCAGAACTGCATAAAGTACTCCAAAGGCGGCCTAACCGCTTAACCAAAGTCGTATGAAGCTGCATCATTACTTCCTGACCCTTATATTCAATACTCCGACCTATAAAATTGCAGCTAATAAGTCTAGATGTAGTGCAAATAAGTGGGAGCAGGGGAAAACAAAATGCTGAAATTGAGTAATATGATTGTAGATTGTTAAAATCTGGAGAAATGCTGCAAACATCCAACAGGCTAGGCAATAACTGGTGTGATTCAGGTTGATGATCTTTCATTCGATCAGGCCTGCTCTGATGTAAATTGGAAAGGCTTGTTATCTGAAATTGTTAATTGTTTCTCTCCTGCAAGCGCTGAATATCCTGGTGGAGATTTCCAGGCTTTTCTGGCAATTTTTTGAAGTATAATGAGCAGGTTTTTAAAGCAGTAATTTGTTTCTTCCTTACAGACGCCAAATGCCTGGGCGGAAGAGATCTCTGAAAGGAAGAAAGGATCCCACAAACGGTCTGCATCCTGGGGAAGTAATGACCAATTAAAAGAGGTTAGAATTTCTTTTTTCCATATTACATTTTGCAATACCACATCTCAGTGCGTAATAATTTTCAAGCAGGATTCAAAGCCATTTTTTTGCTTTCATTTTGTTTGATTTTGGTATCACAATAATTATCCTTGAAAATGTGAACTTTTATTTGTGTGGCTTGTGTGCAGTATGTGACATATTTATCCAAAAATATTACATAGATATAATAATAATAAGCATTTATTTTATATAGCGCCTTACCAGAAGCTCAAAGCGCTTTACAAAAACAATCATAACATAAAAACAAACAGACAAACTATCCTAACGGAGAAGCGGCGAATAAACAGCGCCAGCGTCCTCTCACGTCACACACACACACACACACATCATTTTTAGTGGTTTGAAACTGGAGTTGTAAAACTTCTAGTTCACAGGCAAAATGTATACACATTAACTCAATAAAGAGTAGGTCAGATTCCAATATGGATGGAATAACATTAATAGAAGTTGGAGTGTGCCATTTAGGCTCTTGTGCTAGACCTGTCACTCCAGTAGAATAGACACATAAGAGATTATGCTGGAAGACACACTGCTGGAATCTTGAGCCATAAACTGCTGGAGCAACTCGGCAGGTCAGGCAGCATCGGCTGAGGGAAACCGATAGATGCTATTTAGGGGTTATATACTATATATATATATATATATATATATATATATATAATATATGTATGTGTGTATATGTATGTGTGTATATGTATGTGTGTGTATATACATGTGTGTGTATATACATGTGTGTATATATATAGATGTGTGTATATGTGGGTATGTCTGTATACATGTGTGTGTATATAAACAGGACAAAAAGTAAGGAAATTTGTGTTTGGTAGATTATTTCTTTGTTGTAACAATGCTTCTTGGCAATAAATCTTATACCGTTGGAAAGCCTGTTTATTTCCCTTTTAAATAGTGCCACATTTGTAAGGAACATGCATTTGTGGGATGAACAGCAGAGCTGAGTATGTGGGTTGCGCCCATGAAAAATCTGCCAAATCTTCTCTGCCAATGCCAAACAGCTTATTCTGCCATTGACTTGTTTGGTGTTGTTTGGTGGATTGGATGATTGAAGTCTGAAGAAACAAGACATATTGGCAATTTAACAATTTATTCATTTAATAAACAGGAGCCTCAGTAGCGTGTGGAAGAACCATACACAGCCACAACAGCCTGGCACCTCCTCCTCATGCTGGTCACCAGCCTGGTCACACACTGTTGTGGGATGGCATCCCATTCTTCAACCAGCATTTGTCGCAAGTCAGCCAACGTGGTTGTGTTGGTCACTCTGGCACGAACAGCACTCCCAAGCTGATCCCACAAGTGTTCAATGGGGTTGAGGTCAGGACTGCTGGCAGGCCATTCCATCCTCTCCACTCCCAAATTCTGGAGGTAGTCTCTGAGAAACCCTGCTCTGTGGGGGCGAGCATTGTCATCTTGGAGGATAGAGTTCGGTCCCAGACTGGAGATATGGGATTGCCACTGGTTGCAGAATCTCATCTCGATATCTCTCTGCATTGAGATTGCCTCCAATGATGACAAGCCTCGTTTTTCCAGTGAGGGAGATGCCACCCCACACCGTCACACTGCCTCCACCAAAAGATGTTACTCTATCGGTGCAGCAATCAGCATAGCGTTCTCCACGTCTTCTCCACACTTTGACCCTATGATCCAACTGCCGTAGGCAGAATCTGGACTCATCGCTGAATATAACGTTCCTCCACATATTCAGGTTCCAGTGCACGTGTTGCTGACACCAGCGCAAACGGGCCTGACGGTGAAGGGCAGTCATGGCAGGCCTCCTGGCAGCCCTATGAGACCGGAGATCGGCTGCGTGCAGTCTGTTCCGAATTGTCTGGGCAGAGAGCCGTCGGCCATATCGTCCTGCAAACTTTGACTGCAAATCTGTAGAAGACAGCCAGACGGTTCCTAAGTGCTGACAGGGTGAGGAAACGGTATTCTTCGGGTGTCGTCTTCTTGGGACGCCCACTTCGCGGCCTGTCTCTGACATCCCCCGTTATATGGAACTTGGCCTTCACTTTGGAGATGGTACTAGGGCTCACTCCAAATAATGCCGCAACTTGGTTTTGCGGAACACCAGCTTGAAGTTGCCCTATCCAAATCAGTCAAACGTGGCATGCCGATTCTTGGAGCAGACACCTACTGACCACTGTAGCAGGGCCCATGCTCACAGATGCTGCCAATCAGGTGCCAATCAGGCACCAGATTGTCAGCACCTGGGGGTACCAGAAGCTCAAAACAAGAGTCAATAGCAACAGCAGAATAAGCTGTTTGGCATTGGCAGAGAAGATTTGGCAAATTTTTCATGGGCGCAACCCATATACTCAGCTCTGCTGGTCATCCCACAAATGCATGTTCCTTACAAATGTGGCACCATTTAAAAGGGAAATAAACAGGCTTTCCAACGGTATAAGATTTATTGCCAAGAAGCATTGTTACAACAAAGAAATAATCTACCAAACACAAATTTCCTTACTTTTTGTGCTATGTTTATGTGGGTGTATATATGTGTGGGTGTGCATATGTGTGTGTGTGTATATATGTATGTGTAGATATATATGTGTACATGTATGTATGTTTATGCATGCATTTATTCATGTGTGTGTATATGTATGTATGCATATGTATGTATATTAATGCATGTGTATATAAATGTGTGTACACACACATATTCATGTACTAGACCAAGTGGACCCGTTGGACCCATTCCTCCAAGAGGGGGGACAGGGAAGGGGAGAGGGTGCACCTCACCTCGGCGGGCCCATTCCTCGTAGGGTTTCCATTGTGACCTGGGAAAATCGCATTTTTTCTTTAAAATAAATTGCTTTTTTAAAAAATAAAAGGAATCTCAATGAAATAAAGAACCCATGTAAAATAAAGAGGCCGAGATGGATCCGAAGTCTTTTCCAAAAATAGGCGGCCGGGCGGGGAGTGTCTCCCAGGGCCTTGGGTAGGCGAGGGGGACAGAGAAGGGTATCGGGCATCAAGCAGGAGGTCGGAGCCAATCATTCGTCCCAACGTGGGTTGCGGGCCAATCGGGCGTCGAGCGGGATTTCTTAGCCAATCAATGGATCCCGGTTCGCAAAATGCAGGAGCAAATCAGGACTTGCCAGCGACCAATCAGAGCGGGAAGGATCGGCGCTCCCCCCACATGGGACCCGGATCAATCTGGCATCGAGCGGGAGGTCAGAGCCAATCAATGGACCCCATGTGGCGGTGAGCGGCAGGAGTAAAGCAGGACGCACTGGCGACCAATCAGAGCGGGGAGTGCTGGTGCTCCCCCACGTGGGACCTGGACCACACGGGCGTTGAGCGTGTGGTCAGTGCAGAACACAAAATGGCAACCCACCCCCAACCGCATACGCGCTGGAGCTGAAGACAACATGGCAACCCTCCCCCAACTGAGCAGGCACCGGAGTTTACCCACTCCATCTCCTCACCCCCTCCACGCCTCTCCTCCCCCCTTCCACGCCCCTCCTCCCCCCTTCCACGCCCCTCCTCCCCCCTTCCACGCCCCTCCTCCCCCCTTCCACGCCCCTCCTCGCCCCCTCCACACTGCCTCTCATCCCCCTCCACACCACCTCTCCTCCCCCCTCCAGGCCCCCGTCGCCCTTCCTCACCCCCTCCTCGCACCCTCCACGCCGCCTCTCCCCCCCCTCCACGCCCCTCCTCACCCCCTCCACTCACCTCACCCTCTCCTCCCCTCCCCCCCTCCACTCCCTCCTCCCCCTCCACTCCCTCCTCCCCCTCCACTCCCCTCCTCCCCCCTCCACTCCCCTCCTCCCCCTCCACTCCCCTCCTCCCCCTCCACTCCCCTCCTCCCCCTCCACTCCCCTCCTCCCCCTCCACTCCCCTCCTCCCCCTCCACTCCCCTCCTCCCCCTCCACTCCCCTCCTCCCCCTCCACTCACCTCCTCCCCCTCCACTCACCTCCTCCCCCTCCACTCCCCTCCTCCCCCTCCACTCCCCTCCCCCTCCCCTCCCCACTCCCCTCCCCCCCTCCACTCCCCTCCCCCCCTCCACTCCCCTCCCCCTCCACTCCCCTCCCCCTCCACTCCCCTCCCCCCTCCACTCCCCTCCCCCCCCTCCACTCCCCTCCCCCCTCCACTCCCCTCCCCCCTCCACTCCCCTCCCCCCTCCACTCCCCTCCCCACTCCCCTCCCCCCTCCACTCCCCTCCCCCCTCCACTCCCCTCCCCCCTCCACTCCCCTCCCCCCTCCACTCCCCTCCCCCCTCCACTCCCCTCCCCCCTCCACTTCCCTCCCCCCTCCACTTCCCTCCCCCCTCCACTCCCCTCCTCCCCCCTCCACTCCCCTCCTCCCCCCTCCACTCCCCTCCTCCCCCCTCCACTCCCCTCCTCCCCCCTCCACTCCCCTCCTCCCCCCTCCACTCCCCTGCTCCCCCCTCCACTCCCCTCCTCACCCCCTCCACGCCTCTCCTCCCCCTCCACGCCTCTCCTCCCCCTCCACGCCTCTCCTCCCCCTCCACGCCTCTCCTCCCCTTCCACGCCTCTCCTCCCCCTCCACGCCTCTCCTCCCCCCCTCCACGCCTCTCCTCCCCCCCTCCACGCCTCTCCTCCCCCCTCCACGCCTCTCCTCCCCCCTCCACGCCTCTCCTCCCCCCTCCACGCCTCTCCTCCCCCCTCCACGCCTCTCCTCCCCCCTCCACGCCTCTCCTCCCCCCTCCACGCCTCTCCTCCCCCCTCCACGCCTCTCCTCCCCCCTCCACGCCTCTCCTCCCCCCTCCACGCCTCTCCTCCCCCCTCCACGCCTCTCCTCCCCCTCCACGCCTCTCCTCCCCCTCCACGCCCCTCCTCCCCCCCTCCACGCCCCTCCTCCCCCCCTCCACGCCCCTCCTCCCCCCCCCCCTCCACGCCCCTCCTCATCATCGATGAGCCTTGGGCGCCCAGCATCCTGTCGCCGGTTTGTGGTTTTTCCCTCCTTGGACCACTGTCGGTAGGTACTCACCACTGCTGACCCGGAGCACCCCACAAGGCTTGCCATTTCAGAGATGCTCTGACCCAGTCATTATGCCATAACAATTTGCCCTTGTCAAAGTCGCTCGGGTCTTTACTCCTGCCCATTTCTCCTGCATCTAACACATCAACTTCAAGAACTGACTGTTCACTTGCTGCCTAATATATCCCACCACTTGAGAGGTAACAAGTCGTGGGATAAATTAGACAGGTAACAAGGGGTGGGATAATAATGGGCCATTGTAACAAGATAACCAATGTTATTCACTTCGCCCGTCAGTGGTCATAATGTTTTAGCTGATCGGTGGTGTATGTATGTGTGTATGTATATATATATATGTGTGTGTATATATATATACATGAGTGTGTGTGTATATATGTGTAGGCTATTTGCATACCCTCGATATATATACGCGCACACATGCACACGCACACATATATACACACATGTGCACACATATATGCACACATGCACACATATATAGACACATGCACACATATATATATGCACATATACACACACATGCACACATATATACACACATGCATACACATGCACATATATATACACGCATGCACACATACACACACACACATATTTTACTGGGTTGAAAGGGTCTCATGACTGTGTCTAACCCATCTCCATCCTAAGAGTAGAAACGTGAGCAGTATTTATCTTGCCTTCAATCAACATCTATTTTCCCCATATTATCCTAACATTCTCGAAAGCTGCAGGAAGTAAATATTTCATTGTTCCATTCCTGGTGCCTATGACAATTAAACACTCTTGACTCTGGGATCTAAGCTGAAATGTGAAGAAATGAATAATTTGAAACTAACTGTCCATTAAATTTATTAAGAGACTTATTTGAGTCGGTGAGATTAATTTGTTATAATCAAAAGACGAACTTCTATGAAGTTCCCGAGTATTTCCAATATTGTAAATGCTTAATGGATTGTGTAATGCTCAACGTTTAAAACTAAATGTTAACAGACAACAATGCAGTATTGATTAATTTCTGGAGGAGGACCCATCTCTGCCACAGAACGTTGGTTTAGCAGCCTATACTTAAATATCTTTCATTTATATTGAGCATTAAACAGAAAACAAAAGGTTAGGTGACGCATGGCAATATTTCATATTTGGTTTCTCATTGATAACTTGCTTGGACAATGCAGGGTATTTAGCTGTGGATTCTGGGATTCCTTTAAGGTGGCTTTCTGGCTGTTCCTTCAATACAATGGGAGTCTCTTTTTTGCTCTGGTTTATTTTCACCCACATGTTTAGACCGTAATGGTGTATCCTTATTGTTTTTGCCTTATTCTTAATTGTTAACTGAATGTTTGTGTCGTCATTTATGAGCGGAGCACCAAGGCACATTCCTTGTACATGCATATTTGACCAATAAACTTATTCATTCATTCATATACTCGCATTTGGTTGGGCTCAGTGTTCAACCACAGGATTAAATCTATTCCTGATCAGATGCTGTCAGGGAAACTCTCATACTGAGATTGTAATTAAGGGGGGGGGGGGGGGGGGTGCCTTGAGAAGAATTAAGTCAGTGTTTATTTGTCAAATGTACTAGCAATAGAAAAATTTAATTCCTATTTGCAGCAGCATAACAGGCCTGTAAATGCAATACTCAGATATAATATAGAATAAACAAAAAAATAATACTGTAACCACAATACTAGAGAAGAAATTAATAACCAAAATACTAGAGTCCTATGTCTTTTGATAATTTATGGCTATGAAATGTTACACATTTTGTCTGTCACATGCACAGCATTTCAAACCTGTGTTTCAAATCTTGCTCATTGCACTGGTGAATATGCAAAATGAGCCCCTCTCATCTGGCCTCAAAAATCAAAAGGGAGGCCATTGCAGAGCAGGCACAAACCTAACAGAAGCACCAATTGTGGGTATATATCAAGTTTCACAATTTCATATAACTGACACGTCATGTGCTTTTCATTTTCTCCTTATGATCCACTCTGGTTCTCTAAACACCCTTTCACCCATTTTTTTCCATCTGCCAGCCATCCACACACAGTCTACTGTCCTTCCCTTATCTGATTTTATTTCAACTTCCTTATTTATCAATTTATCGGATTGCAGCCTGCTATGTTACTATTTATCACCTTCCAGCCTCTGGCTCTGCCTCTTCCACCCCAAACAAAATCTGGCTCCATCTGATCCTTTTTATCTCTATCTGTTTATTCACAAAATGTTGGAGTAACTCAGCAGGTCAGGCAGCATCTCGGGAGAGAAGGAATGGGTGACGTTTCGGGTCGGGACCCTTCTTCAGAAGAAGAAATGCTGCCTGACCTGCTGAGTTACTCCGGCATTTTGTGAGTAAATACCTTCGATTTGTACCAGTATCTGCAGTTATTTTCTTATATCTTTATCTGTTGCTGTGTCTCCAAACTGCATCCCATCTGCTTCCATTTGTCTACCTCCTTCCTCACCTACAGCCTCCCAGTCTATGCCTCACCCCTCCCTTTTACATCCGTGTACTGCTCATCTCCTCCCTACACTCAGTTCCAATGCAGCGTCTTATCTAAAATGTTGATCATCTCTTTGTCTTCACCATTCTGCTTGGCCTATTGAGTTCCCTCAGCAGTTTGTTCTTTGCTCTACAGTAGATACTTTCTCCTGCTATTGTATGGCTCAAATGTGGTTGATAATAGTTACTCAGAGCAGGTAGTTGAAGATATCTGGGCAGTGAGTTTACGATAGATCCATCAAATCCACGTCAATGGGTATATTACCATTAACAAGGTTTGTCATTGAATTGCAGAACTGATGGATACTGACATCACCCATTCCCTTCTCTCCAGAGATGCTGCCTGTCCCGCTGAGTTACTCCAGCTTTTTGTGTCTATCTGATGGATACTGCGTTAGTCTGGATTGAGAGGCTAGATGGATTCATTGCTTAGCAAATGCATAAGATGATTGCAATTGTCCTGGACAATTCTCAGTGGTCCACCATAGACAGGCAATGATCACATCCTATCTGATATGGACATGCATGTTTGAGATTAGCCTTGGTGTAATGATGCCCTGAAACCCGGCAAAGAGTGTCATGGGAATCATATTTTCCGGCTGAGGAAAATGTACATTTCTCAGTGGCAAAATAAAAATGCATGTCAATAGAAGAGAGATGAATTGTGCAGAATTTACTAAGAGGAAATAGGGTTCAAAAAGAAATCTTCCTATTATAAAACTATATATGTGAACTTATGGATGATGCATGGATTACCTTTCAGCGATTTGCACAAATGTTTAATTATTTTGAAGTTCCTGTAGGATATATTGAAAGTATTACAATGTAACTGATGTAAATGGTTTAGCGTTTTTGATATATTGATAGCTTCTGTTGTTAGCTGATCTCCAGGAGAGACAATAAGACCAAAAATTAAAGATGTATTGGTTCAATTGGTGGGGGTGGGGGAAATGCAATTAAAAATTGGGACAGGATATCAAAGGATTTGTATACAATGTCAAACTGGAGTCAATTGTGAAGTTGTCCACAATCAGATAAGCTATCAGTATTCACCTGGTACCTGTAAAGAATGGTTCCTTCAGTGAAGTGACCAGGCACCAATGGCACTATCATGACTACATTATTGGAAAAATCTAATTGAGGAAATCCTAATTAAAAATAAAAAAAATCTAATCAGTTTCTTTCAGTTTGGTAGACAAATTGATAGAGTTAGCTGCAATGGGTATCAATGGTCATCCAGATTATTTACTACTATTCTCAAACAAAAGTCTGCAATCGGGTTCTTTGAACCTGTTGAAAGAAGATTCTGCATTATTGCTTGTTAGACAATAGACAATAGGTGCAGGAGTAGGCCATTCGGCCCTTCGAGCCAGCACCACCATTCAATGTGATCATGGCTGATCATTCTCAATCAGTACCCCGTTCCTGCCTTCTCCCATACCCCCTGACTCCGCTATCCTTAAGAGCTCTATCTAGTTCTCTCTTGAATGCATTCAGAGACTTGGCCTCCACTGCCTTCTGAGGCAGTGAATTCCACAGATTTACAACTCTCTGACTGAATTTTTTTTTCCTCATCTCCGTTCTAAATGGCCTACCCCTTATTCTTAAACTGTGGCCCCTGGTTCTGGACTCCCCCAACATTGGGAACATGTTTCCTGCCTCTAACGTGTCCAACCCCTTAATAATCTTATATGTTTCGATAAGATCCCCACTCATCCTTCTAAATTCCAGTGTATACAAGCCTAGCCGCTCCAGTCTTTCAACATCCGACAGTCCCGCCATTCCGGGAATTAACCTAGCAAACTTTGTTTGCTCCTTAAGTTAGTCCAATTTTTAAGGTATAGTTCAAACCATTTGTATCTTCATTAGAAACGTCCATTATTTAAATTCTTATTCAACAGCACTGACTTTTTCTTTTCCAGATTGCAAAGTTACGCCAACAACTTCAACGTAGCAAACAGAGTAGTCGGCACCACAGAGATAAAGAGAGGCAATCTCCTTTCCATGGCAACCATGCAGCTATTAACCAGTCACAGGTAAGATCACAGAGGTGACAGAGTCACACAAGTCACAGAAGACCAGATACATATTTAGCTGTATTCGCAGCATCAGAAGTTCATTAAAATACTTATGCAACATGTAAATCAGAATTAGGCCAGGAATAGAGGGATACATACAGTGCCCTCCATAGTGTTTGGGACAAAGACCCATCATTTATTTATTTGCCTCTGTACTTCACAATTTGAGATTTATAATAGAAAAAAATCACATGTGGTTAAAGTGCACATTGTCAGATTTTAATAAAGGCCATTTTTATACATTTTGGTTTCACCATGTAGAAATTACAGCAGTGTTTATACATAGTCCCCCCCATTGTTGGCACCATAATGTTTGGGACACAGCAATGTCATGTAAATGAGAGTAGTCATGTTTAACATTTTGTTGCATATCCTTTGCATGCAATGACTGCTTAAAGTCTACAATTCATGGACATCACCAGTTGCTGGGTGTCTTCTCTGGCGATGCTCTGTCTGTATTTCAGCCGTATTTAGCTTATGCCTGTTTTGGGGGCCAGTCCCCTTCTGCTTTCTCTTCAACATATAAAAGGCATGCTCAATTGGGTTCAGATCAGGTGCTTGACTTGGCCACTCAAGAATTGACCATTTTTTAGCTTTGAAAAACTCCTTTGTTGCTTCAGCAGTATGTTTGGGATCATTGTCTTGTTGTAGAATGAACCGCCAGCCAATGAGTTTTGAAGCATTTGTTTGAACTTGAGCAGAAAGGATGTGTCCATGCACTTCAGAATTCATTATGCTACTACCATCAGCAGTTGTATCATCAATGAAGATAAGTGAGCCAGTACCCTCAGCAGCCATACATGCCCAGGCCATAACATCCCCACCACTGTGTTTTCACAGATGAGGTGGTGTGCTTTGGATCTTGGGCAGTTCCTTCTCTCCTCCATACTTTGCTCTTACCATCACTCTGATATGTTAATCTTCATCTCATCTGTCCAGAAGACCTTTTTCCAGAACTGTGGTTGCTCTTTTAAGTACATCTTGGCAAACTATAACCTGGCCATTCTATTTTTTTGCGGCTAGCCAATGGTTTGCATCTTGCAGCGTAGCCTCTGTATTTCTGTTCATGAAGTCTGCGGACAGTGGTCATTAACAAATCCACACTTGACTCCTGAAGAGTGTTTCTGATCTGTCGGACAGGTGTTTGGGGATTTTTCTTTATTTATGGAGAGAATTCTTCTGTCATCAGCTGTGGAGGTCTTCCTTGGCCTACCAGTCTCTTTGCGATTAGTAAGCTCACCAGTGCTCTCTTTCTTCGTAATGATGTTCCAAACATTTCATTTTGGTAAGCCTAAGGTTTGGCTGATGTCTAACAGTTTTATTCTTGTTTCTCAGTCTCATAATGGCTTCTTTGACTTTCATTGGAACAACTTTGGTCCTTGTGTTGATAAACAGCAATAAAAGTTTCCAAAGGAGATGGAAAGACTGGAGGAAAGATTAGGTGCTGAGAGCTCTCTTATATCTGCATTAAGGAGGTAATTACAACCACCTGTGAAGCCATGTGTTCCAAACATTATGGTGCCCTGAAATCGGGGGACTATGTATAAACACAGCTGTAATTTCTACATGGTGAAACCAAAATATATAAAAATGGCCTTTCATAAAATCTGACAATATGCACTTTAACCACATGTGATTTTTTTCTATTACAATCTCATTGTGGAGTACAGAGGCAAATAAATAAATGATGGGTCTTTTTCCCAAACATTATGGAGGGCACTGTATCATGAGCAGGCAGATAGGACCTGTGAAATTGGCGCAGGCATGACTTGAAGGACTTTTACCTGTACTGTACGGGTTCCATGTTCTAATTATACCTTTGAGTTTGAAATAAAATGAAAGCACTCATTTTGCCAATTCGTGTGGTTGAATGATCTGAAACTAGTCCTGCTTAGTGTTGATAGTGAATGAGTTTTCTATTGAAATTCAAACCTTTAGAAGAAACCTTTGTTAGGAAATGAGTACGGTTTGAAGTTTGGGCCAAAGCCCTAAATTCCCTTGAAATCGGTGGTGCAAAAGGACTTGGGAGTGCTGGTGCAGGATTCCCACATTGATTTGCAGGTTGAAGTGAGGATGGCAAATACAATATTAGCATTCATTTCAAGAGGACTAAAACATAAAATCATGGATGTTATGCTTAGGCTTGATAAGGCATTGATCACACCATATTTGCAATATTGTGAGCAGTCGTGTGGCCCATATCTGAGTATGTGCTGGTGTTGGAGAGGGTCCAGAGGAGATTAAGAGGATAATTGGGTTAACGTATGAGGAGCATACATGCTCTGGGACTGTACTCATTGGAGTTTAGAAGGATGAGCGGGAATCTCATTGACACCCACTGAATAATGAAAGGCCTGGATAGAATGGATGTGGTGAGGATGTTTCCAGTAGTGAGAGTGTCCAGGACCAGAGGGCACTGCCTCAAAATAAAAGGACGTACCTTTAGTGTGGAGATGAAGAGGAATTTCTTTAGCCACAGCGTGGTAAATCTGTGGAATTCATTGCCATGGTAGGCTGTAGAGGCCAAGTGATTGGGTTGTTTTAAAACAGAGATTGATAGGTTCTTGAATCGTAAGGGTGTGAAAGGTTATGGGGAGAAGGTAGGACAATTAGTTTTGGGGGGAAAAATAGATCAGTCATGATTGAAAAGCAGAGCAGACTCAAAGGGCCGAATGGCATCATTCTGCACCTATGTTTTATCGTCATGATAAACAGTAATGTTAGTACAAAGGCATTATTAACAGCACAATAAGGTCAGACTCTCCCTACAACACATGACAGATAACTTAATTGTAAAAAAATAATTCAGTCACCATATAATACGATTTGTGTATGTTGTGTGTATGGAAGCTTTGTGATTAAACAATGATTAAACTCGATAAAGATGCTCTTTCCAGTGCTCAGTCTGTTTTTCTACTTTTAGTTACTGTAACTGCTGAAAAACTACTTTCACAAGGGAGAATAGAATACCAATAAAGCTTTAACTGCAAGTTAACTAAATTCAGGATATTCTGTGTTGACTTTAATCCACAAAGCAGGTAAATTCAGGTTTTGAAATTGTAACTTCATGTAGTTTTTTCTTGGCTGTTCCAGCAATGTCACCTTTAATATTGACAACAGCAACGTTTTGATGTATCCAGCTGAGAACTGATCAGTAATTCATTAATTCCCTTTCTGTGGATCAGATTCTAAGGAGAAATACTCTTAAAAATTGTGGATACGTGATATTACATGTGTTTATATTATTTCGCTTTGGAATTTGAGATTAATTTTTCTGCTGTCAGCAATGAACATGTGCAAATGATGGGACCGTGTGAAAACAGTTGAGCCTAAATTTTGCTTTCCAGACTTTAAGCTTTAAAAAAATCTGTTGTCTTATATATACATACCTAAAAACTAGTTAAGTTAATTGAAGTGATCTGCCAGATATGCATGATTGGAAAGGCATTGTAAATCCCAAAAATTATTCGACCAAAGAAAACTTCTTTTGAAGCAGAAGGCATTCAAGTTCACATCGTGGTTTTTATTCTCACATGTTGCCATCACAGTTATAGAGTTATATACAGCATGGAAACAGGCCTTTTGGCCCAACTTTCCATGCTGACCAAGACCCCCCATCTATACTAGTCTCACCTGCCTACATTTGGACCACATTCCTCTAAACCATTCCTCGCTGTGTACCTGTCCAAATGTATTTTAAACGTTGTTGTAGTACCTGCCTTAACTATCTCCTCTGGTAACTTGTTCCATATATCCACCACTCAGAAGTAGCTGGAAGGGTGTTACTTTCACTGTGGTAAAACCCCTGAAGACAAAGGTTTGGAGATTACAGTCACGATGCTAAATGCTGACTGTGAGATCTTGCTATGGGTACAATGGGGAACCCTAGGGTAAAATTAACCGTGTCAGCTTCAGGAGGTAATACGCCCGGATGTTAGAGATCGTCAAAGTTAATTTGAAGGAAAGGAGGAAATTATTGATAAAGATGATGACATCAATGAGTACTGCATGATGTCATTCACTATTTGATAAATTTCAATGAGATGCCCCATCATCTTTTAAACTCCATCGAGTACAGGCCCAGTGCGATCAAACGTGTATCATACGTTAACCCAATCATCCCCACGATCATTCTCGTAAACCTCCTCTGATCCCTCTCCAACACCAGCACATCCCTCATAATATATGGGGCCCTAAATTGCTCATAATACTCCAAATGCAGTCTGACCAGTGGCTTATAAAGTCTCAGCATTACACCTCTGTTTTTATATTCTAGTCCTCAAAATAAATCCAAACATTGCATTTACCTACCTTGCCACCAATTCAACCAGCAAATTAATAACCTTTTGGGAATCAGCACTCCCAAGTCCATTTGCACCTCCAAATTATGAATCCTCTCCCCATTTAGAAAATAGTCTACACCAATATTCCTACTACCAAAGTGCATGACTGCACACTTTGCTACACTGTATTCCATCCGCCACTTCTTTTCCCAACTCCACCTACCCCTCCACCTATCTTCATATTATCTGCAAACCTGGCCACATAGCCTTCAGTTCCCTCATCCAAATCAATGATATGCAGCATGAAGAGTAGCGGCCCCAACACCCACCCCTATGGAACACCACTAGTCACTGGCAGCCAACCAGAAAAAGCCCCTGAAAGAGACATTTATTGTTGACAAGATTAAATGCTTATCGGACCAGGAAATTACTTTTGGGTTTTTTGACAATATTTGATGATGTGAGCTGTCAAATTTTCTAACTTGGGTAGAATGGAGGATTTGTTTTTGTATTTCGATGGAGTAAACAGAATTTGAGAATTCTTTCTGATACTAATCCTGTTGTTATCCGTACAACATGTGATTGATGTATATATGACTAAACATGAGACTCTTCCAATAATTATTTGCCTGCTCTGCAGAGAAAAGCCAGGGAACAAGGCCAGTGAGCCTAACATCTGTGGTCAGAAAGTTACTGGAGAGTATTCTAAGGGATAAAATATACATGCATTTAGATGGACATGGGCTGATTGGGGATAGTCAGTAATGTTTTGTACGTGGGAGGTCGTGTCTCACGAACCTGATTGAGTTTTTTGAAGCTCATCAGGTTCAAAACTGATATGAACAGTGATTTTGAAGCTGTGTCGAAAAAGGTTGATGAGGTGTAGCTGTTTTTCTGGATTTCAGTACGGCATTTAACAAGGTTCCACATGGTAGGCTGCTCTGGAATGTTAGATTGCATGGAATCCAAGGTGAGATAGCTGAATGGATAGAAAATTGACTTCATATCAGGAAGCAGAGGGTAATGATGGAAAGATGTTTTTCGGACTGGAGACCTGTGACTAATAGTGTACCTCGGGGTTCGGTGCTGGGGCCCGTTGCTGTTTGTCATTAATATCATTGATTTGGATGAGTATGTACATTACATGATTAGCAAGTTTGCAGATGACACTAATGTGGGTGGTATTGTAGATAGTGAAGATGGTTGTCAAATATTACAGCAGGATCTCTATCGGTTGGGCTGGTGGGCTGAGGAATGGTTAATGGAATTTAGTACAGAGAAATGTGAGGTGTTGCGTTTTGGAAAGTGCAACACAGGCAGGACCTGCACAGTGAATGGTAGCTACAGACAATGAGACTCAACAAGATGACTCTGATGCTCGTACAATGATTTGGGTGGGGGAGGGGGGACAGAGAGGGATGGTTGCAAGGGTTACTTGAAGTTAGAGAAATTAATATTCATACCGCTGGTATAACTCGTTTTCATCGAGACCACAGCTAACTGGCCTGTCTCCTTTATCATCGTTATTTTTTTGCATATCTTTTATTCATTTGTTCTATACCTCTCTATATCACTGTCTATTTCTCTCATTTCCCTTTCCCCTGACTCTCAGTCTGAAGAAGGGTCTCAATTCAAAACGTCACCTATTCCTTTTCTCCCAGAATGCTGTCTGACCCGTGGTGGTGGGTGTATGGTACAAGCTGCTGGAGGAGGTAGTTGAGGCAGGTACTATCGTAACATATATGAAACATTTAGACAGGTACATGGATAGGATACGTTTCGAGGGATATGGACCAAATGTAGTGTTGATAGGGCATGTTGGTCGGTGTGGCAAGTTGGGCCTAAACGTTTGTTTCCATGCTGTATGACTCAATGACTCCGTAAATTATGGATATTTTTATTATTGAGAAAACTGTTAAAAGACAAATGCAAGAAAACAAATCCATTGTGCAAATTCATATTATAATACTGAAATGTGGAACAAGCATTAGCTCCAAGGATGTTAAACATATTTGCTATGCAGCAGTTTTAAGAAGTTTAGATCTTGAAATCTCAACAAATGAATTTCAATGACACAAAACCTGCTCCCAGCTTAAGACTTTGTTTACAACAATTGAATTGTGTTTCTTTACTATTCTAACAACAAGCATTGAGCTTGATGCTCATTCATAATGAGACAGCTCCAATTGCTGCGTTCAACAGTCACATGCCACTGGTTTGTATAGCGCCGTATTGTTTTCTCTTGGTAATTTTTCTCCAATTTTGTCATATAATTGTACCCTATTGTGAGGCATTTTGCTGCCTCAAGTGGTGTGTTAAAAAGGGTTAACTTGGAAAGACTGCTAGTCTGATAAAGAGCACAACCTGTATGGAAGACCATGAACAATGCAATGCATAGTGTGTAAGTAAATAATTTGGAGAAAACAATATAATAAATCTGATTTTAGTTCGTTTCTCAGACCAATTTACTGGTGATTTTTACTATTGCTAAAATTAAGCAAAAATATAATTGCTACATTTTATGCATGCATTTCTTGAACCTCAAATAGGTTAATTACTTTATGCCCCATATAAATCAGACAAATGAATACGAGTAAATAAACTTATTTTTGATAACAAATTCCTCAAGCTCCATTCCATCCATTACTTGCATGGGAGTCTGAAACTTGGGCTCCTGTGAGACATTTGAATATTTTATTAGGTTATAATTACTTTAGGATGTGAGTTTGGTTTTTGTGCAAGAGATTTGAAAGACAGATGGCAACATTATATGAGAAACTAAATTGTGCCTCTACTTTTTTCAGATTTCAAAAACCAATCTCCATTTGTGAAGAAACAGTGATTGGGGCAGTGGATGTTGTGCAAACAGATTTTAGATTGACATTTAAGGTCATAAGTGATAGGAGTAGAATTAGGCCATTTGGCTCATCAAATCTACTCCACCGTTCAATCATGGCTGATCTATCTCTCCCTCCTAATCCAAATAATTTGATGAAGTCCCACATGGTAGGCTGGTCCAGAAGATTAAGATGTCTGGGATCCATGGTGATTTAGTAGCTTGGATTCAGAAGTGGCTTATCCACAGAAGTGGTGGAAAGATGTTATTCTGGCTGGAGATCTGTGACAGTAATGGTGCACGGGGATCTCTGCTGGGACCTCTGTTTATGGTATAAAAACTTGCATAACCTTGATACCCAAACTTGGGTTGCTTAGGAAGTTTGTAGACAACACAAAAATTGGTGGAGTTTCATTCAGTGAGGAAGGCTATTAAAGGATGCAGCGAGATATAGATCGTGACAGACATAGGCAGAGAGATGCAGATGGAGTTTAGTCTGCGCAAGTAAGAAATATTAAATTTAGGGAGGTCGAATGTAAGAGAAAATATATAGTTAATGGCAATACCATTAACTTTATTGATGTCCATAGCACACTGGAAGTAGCAACACAGGTAAATGGAGTGGTAAGGTAGGCCACTCTATTTGCAGGTCTTTTTGCAATTCATTTCGAAGAGTGAGGAAGCCAATTTGTTGCTTTATAAAACTTTGGTTTGGCATCATGTTCGGCACAGACAGTGAGTCAAAGAACGGTTCCTGCGTTACACTGTTCTATGTAAAATCCTTACCAAGTGTGCTCTATGCATCAATTTCCCCATCTGTTTGTATGCCTTGTCCATTGCTCCCAAGTTGAATTCTTCATTGGGTACTTAAACAAAAATATTTTCCACTTATAACAGAACAGCACAGGAACAGGCCCTTCGGCTCACAATGTTTATGTGAACATGATGCCTAGTTAATCTGATCTCATCAGCTTATACATGATCTATGTCCCTCTATTCCCTGCACTTCCATGTGACTAAAAGCCTCTTAAACGCCATTATTGTATCTGACTGCACCACCACCCCTGTCAATACGTTCCAGGCCCCCACCACTCTCTGTGTAAAAAAACGCCCCACACATTTCCATTAAACAATCCCCATACCTTATAGCCATGCCCTCTAGCATTTGTCATTTCCACCCTGGGAAAAAAGGTTCTGACTGTGCACCCTATAATGAGGCCACCAGAACTGCATATAATACTCCAAATGTAACCTAACTGAAGTCCTATAGCTACATCACGACTTCCTGATTCTTACATTCAATGCCCCACCCAATGAAGGCAAGCAAACCATACACCTTCTTCACCACCCTATCAACATGTGCTGCCACAATTAGTGAGTTATGACATTTGACACCAAGACCGATCAGAATCAGAATCAGAATCAGAATTGCCTTTATTATCATCCAAAAAACGTCTTTTACCCACAGTCAAACAGTAAGAAGCAATAAAAAATAAAGCTATAACACACACAATCACAAAACCAACACACAAAAAAACATCCATCACAGTGAGTCTCCTCCAGTCACCTCCTCACTGTGATGGAAGGCCAGAATGTCTTTTCTCTTCCCTGCCGTCTTCTCCCGCGGTCAGGCTGTTGAAATTGCTACGTCGGGGCGGTCGGGGCTCCCGAGATTGAAGCCCCTGCCAGGCGGAGAAAATCCCACGGCCTATTCAAGGCCTCGCCGGACGGTGAAAGGTCCGCAGCGGGCCGACCCAAGCCCCGCGATTCAGGGCGGGCGAAGACGCTGCTGTTGCCGGAGCTCCCGAGGTCGGCCCCCACCCAGGGGCCTACGAGCTTCCGACGTCCACGCGGCCCGCGGTCGGAGCCGCCGAAGGTGAGTCGCAGCCGCACTCGCAGCGCTACCACAGCCTCCGAAGGCAGCCAGCTCCACAGATGGTAGGTCCGGTCCGCGGGCTCTGCGAACCAGAGCCCCAGGTGGTCCCAGCTGGAGGCCGCCTGCTCCAGGTGTATGGCCGATGGTAGGCTGCAGCGGGAACGGAGACACCACCCAAAAAAAAGGTTGCGTCTCCGTTCGGAAGAGACAATTTTTACAGTTCCCCCCTCCCCCACACATAGCACACAACCACAAAAAAACACTACATCAAATCTAAACACTACAATTAAGGCAAAAAACAACAAAAAACATAAAAGACAAATGGACTGCAGGTGAGCCGCAGCTGCTGCGCAGTGCCACCACTTCCGTAGGATTAATAATAATAATAATAATAATGCATTACATTTATATAGCACTTTTCAAACACTCAAAGACGCTTTACAGGGATTTCTAGAACATAGAGAAGTGAATAAATAGATAAATAAGTAAACGAACAGAGAAAGGATGCTGCAGATCAATGCTGGTAAGGGCCTTGCCATTAACTGTATACTTTCACCTTACTTTCAATCTCCCAAAATGCAACACCACACTTGCTCTGCCATTTTTCGCAGTATTTTCTGACAGCATTCCTCACTGCAACTCCTTCAATTTTGGTGTCATCAGTAAACGTACCTACCAACCCATCTACATGTACATCTAGTCATTTATATATATCACAAACAGCAGAGGTCCCAGCACAGATCCCTGTGGAACTCCACTGGTCAAAGACTTGCAGCCAGAATATCTACATTCCAATAGACAATAGGTGCAGGAGTAGGCCATTCAGCCCTTCGAGCCAGCACCGCCATTCACCCTGATCATGCACAATCAGTACCCCGTTCCTGCCTTCTCCCCATATCCCCTGACTCTGCTATCATTAAGAGCTCTATATAACTCTCTCTTGAAAACATCCAGAGAATTGGCCTCCACTGCCTTCTGAGGCAGAGAATTTCACAACTCTCGGAGTGAAAAAGTTCTTCCTCATCTCCATTCTAAATGGCCTACTTATTCTTAAACTGTGGCCCCTAGTTCGGGACTCCCCCAACATCGGGAACATGTTTCCTGCCTCTAGAGTGTTCAATCCCTTAATGATCTTGTATGTTTCAATAAGATTCCCTCTCATCCTTAAAAATTCCAGAGTATACAAGCCCAGTCGCTCCAGTCTTTCAACGTAGGACAGTCCCGCTATTCTGGGAATTAACCTTGTGAACCTACGCTGCACTCCTTCAATAGCAAGAATGTCCTTCCTCAAGTTTGGAGACCAAAATTGCACACATTACTCCAGGTGAGGTCTCACTAGGGCCCTGTACAACTGCAGAAGGACCTCTTTGCTCCGATAACTCACCGTGTTATGAAGGTCAACATTTCATTGGCTTTCTTCACTGCCTGCTGTACCTGCATGCTTCCTTTCAGTGACTGATGCACTAGGACACCCAGATCTCGTTGTACTTCCCCTTTTCCTAACTTGACACCATTCAGATAATAATCTGCCTTCCTGTTCTTACCACCAAAGTGGATAACCTCACATTTATCCACATTAAACTGCATCTGCCATGCATCTGCCCACTCACACAACCTGTCCAAGTCACCCTGCATCCTCATAGCATCCTCCTCACAGTTCACACTGCCACCCAGCTTTGTGTCATCTGCAAATTTGCTAATGTTACTTTTATTCCCTTCATCCAAGTCATTAATGTATATTGTAAATAGCTGCGGTCCCAGCACCGAGCCTTGCGGTACTCCACTAGTCACTGCCTGCCATTCTGAAAGGGACCCATTTATCCCCACTCTTTGCTTTCTGTTTGCCAACCAATACCCTATCCCCAATACCATGTGCTCTAATTTTGCCCACTAATCTTCTATGTGGGACCTTGTTGAAGGCTTTCTGAAAGTCAAGGTACACTACATCCACTGGCTCTCCCCTGTCTATTTTCCTAGTTACATCCTCAAAACATTCCAGAAGATTAGTCAAGCATGATTTCCCCTTCGTAAATCCATGCTGACTCGGAACGATCCTGTTACTGCTATCCAAATGCACCTCAATTTTGTCTTTTATAATTGACTCCAGCATCTTCCCCTCTATAGTTTCCTGTTTTCTCTCTCCCTCCTTTCTTAAAAAGTGGGATAACATTAGCTACCCTCCAATCCACAGGAACGGATCCTGAATCTATAGAACATTGGAAAATGATCACCAATGCGTCCATGATTTTTAGAGCCACCTCCTTAAGTACCCTGGGATGCAGACCATCAGGCCCTGGGGATTTATCAGCATTCAGTCCCATCAGCCTACCCAACACTATTTCCTGCCTAATGTGAATTTCCTTCAGTTCCTCTGTCACCCTAGGATCTCTGGCTACTAGAACATCTGAGAGTTTGTATCTTCCTTAGTGAAGACAGATCCAAAGTACTGGTTCAACTCGTCTGCCATTTCCTTGTTCCCCATAATAAATTCACCTGCTTCTGTCTTCAAGGGACCAACATTTGCCTTAACTATTTTTTTTCCTCTTCACGTACCTAAAGAAGCTTTTGCTATCCTCCTTTATATTATTGGCTAGCTTACCTTCGTACCTCATCTTTTCTCCCCGTATTGCCTTTTTAGTTGTCTTCTGTTGCTCTTTAAAAGAGTTCCAATCCTCTGGCTTCCCGTTCGTCTTTGCTATGTTATACTACTTCTCTTTTATTTTTATGCTGTCCTTGACTTCCCTTGTCAGCCACGGGCGCCTCTTACTCTCCTTAGAATCTTTCCTCCTCTTTGGGATGAATTGATCCTGCAACTTCTGCATTATTCCCAGGAATACCTGCTGTTGCTGTTCCACCATCTTCCCTACTAGGGTCTCCTTCCAGTCAAATCTGGCCAGCGCCTCCCTCATGCCTCTATAATCCCCATTGCTATACTGTAATACTGTCACTTCCGATTTTCCCTTGTCCCTCTCAATTTGTAGATTAAAACTTATCATATTATGATCACTGCCTCCTAATGGCTCTTTTACCTTGAGTTCCCTTATCAAATCAAGTTCATTACACAACACTAAATCCAGAATTAGCCTTCTCCCTGGTAGGCTCCAGTACAAGCTGTTCTAGGAATCCATCTCGGAGGCACTCCACAAACTCCCTTTCCTGGGGTCCATTACCAACCTGATTTTCCCAGTCTACCTGCAAGTTGAAATCTCCCATAACCACCGTAGCATTACATTCCGCCACAACATTCTGCCTTCTGTGAATAAGCCAGTTCTGAATCCATACAATCAAGTCATCGCAAATTCCCTGCATCTTAATCTTTTAGATCATCTTCTTTTCATTGGTTCTGATATTTTTTTTCATACCTTTTGTCTAGTGCGTATTAGATAAAGAATTGAGGTACAAAGTACAAACATGACCAAAGGAAGTAGACGAGATAAAGGGTTGGTTCAAGCCGATATTAATTTGTCAGTGAACAAGAGATGAGTCCTCATCAATGTTCTGACTTGTAGAGTGTTCAGAACAATGTTCTGATTGTTGTAGAGGAAAGAATGGGGGGGCTAATAAGTAATGAATAGGAATGTGGATTGGGCTAAGGTGGTGACAGGGAACTGCAGACAAAGCCTAACAGCAGAGACATTGAATGCATCAGTGATGACACCCACCTTTCAGGAACTTCAAGAATCAGGTTGTAGCATGCACCCATTGTTGTAACAGAAAATTGGATCTACTGTCAACGAAGTTAGACTTGTGGATAATCATTTTATTCTGTTTGCTCCCAAATTAAATCTTTCTGTAAGCTCCATTCTGTGATCAAGACCTCGTTTTACAGTTAAGCAAGGTTCTGTGAAATCTCATCACTTGAGCTCCATTTTGTAATCAAGACCTAGTTTTACACTTAATCAAGTTTCTGCGTATCATATCATATCATATCATATATCTACAGCCGGAAACAGGCCTTTTCGGCCCTCCAAGTCCGTGCCGCCCAGTGATCCCCGTACATTAACACTATCCTACACCCACTAGGGACAATTTTTACATTTACCCAGCCAATTAACCTACATACCTGTACATCTTTGGAGTATCGTCATCTGTGAATATAAAAACCATATCAAAGTCGCACACAGGAGGTCAGCTTTGGTTGGCCTGGTGTGCACGAGTTTTAATAAATCTGTGTAGGAAGGAACATTTCGGATCGAGACCCTTCTTCAGACTGACCCAAAACATCACCTGTTCCTTTTCTCCAGAGATGCTGTCTGTCCCGCTGAGTTACTCCAACTTTTTATGTTTATCTTCAGTTTAAACCAGCATTTGCAGTTCCTTCCTACATATTTTCATCATCATCATCATATATATACAGCCGGAAACAGGCCTTTTCGGCCCTCCAAGTCCGTGCCGCCCAGTGATCCCCGCACATTAACATTATCCTACACCCACTA
This sequence comes from Rhinoraja longicauda, assembly GCF_053455715.1. Taxonomy (NCBI): domain Eukaryota; kingdom Metazoa; phylum Chordata; class Chondrichthyes; order Rajiformes; family Arhynchobatidae; genus Rhinoraja; species Rhinoraja longicauda. The sequence continues at coordinate 41,944,042 of NC_135960.1, forward strand.
GGGATAATTTACCCAGCCAATTAACCTACATAATTTTGTCTGCCCCACTACGAAATCTGTGGAATTCTCTGCCTCAGAGGGCAGTGGAGGCCAATTCTGTGAATACATTCAAGAGAGAGCTAGATAGAGCTCTTAAGGATAGCGGAGTCAGGGGGTATGGGGAAAAAGCAGGAACGGGGTACTGATTGAGAATGATCAGCCATGATCACATTGAATGGTGATGCTGGCTCGAAGGGCCGAATGGCCTACTCCTGCACCTATTGTCTATTGAAATCTCCTCAAGGTATGCCTACTTTGAAGATGTTCTCTCTTGACGAGAGATCGACAACATCCCCTCTCGCTGCACCCCTCTATGATTCCTCCTGCCCTCTGACACGTTTTATCCCGTTTAATAAATCTCCTGTTACTTCAGTGGCCTTTCCATTTTGCTCCAACATTGATAATTTTGTATTCTAAGGTTTTGGTGAAGACCAGCTGAACTTGATTAAAACTTAATTAAACAATAATAAGTCACATTTATGTGGTGCCTAATGTAGAGTTATATCTAAAGTGGTTTATTAGTTAGTCAGACAACAATTGACACTAAGCCTAAGAGACCTGATAGGTCGATTAGATTTTAGTGACTAGGTTAATGAAAAAGGGAAATGTAGAGATTTGTACAGCTATAAGAAGGGTATTCTAGAGCTGAGAATAGATAATGGACCGCAGTTTCTTTTTAGATCCCACTTCTGTTAATGTCCCTTCCAGACTGCTCATCAAATTTCTCTGCCGGTCCTAGTTTGGATGAGCATTGTGGATTTTATTTGGCAGCTGTGCTCTTGGGCTTCAATCTCTGTAGTCCCTACAAAACCTCTCTTCCTCCTCTTCTGCCTTTCCCCTTTTAAGGTAAACATTTTTGTATAAGAAAAAAGGAATCTCCTGTAAGAATTTAACATTTAACATATTTCATTTTCAGCTTAATGTCAAGTTCTATTTGAGAACATCCTTGAGCATATCTGGAAAAACTGGCGGTATAAATATATACAATGAAAAGCAATATCAGCATGTCCATAAAGTTAAGTTGCTGTATTCTAGTAATTTGCAATGATTTTTAAATCAATTGCTAAGGAAAAACTGGTGTCAGTTACTACGGAATTTAGGATGGACCATTTTAATAACCTCTGCAGCAGTAAAATATAAAATGGTCCATCAATCAATTGTATTTTGTAGCATACAAAATATAATGAGACTGTTTTTCAATATGGCCTTGCACAATGGTAAAGCCACTGACTCACGGTACCAGAGACCAGGTTCAAATTATGTGGTCTGTGTAGAGTTTCTAAATTCTCTGTGAGCACATGGATTTTGTGCGGGGATTCTTGTTTCATCCTGCATCTCAAAGGCATGCAGGTTGGTAGGTTAATTAGCCATTGTAAATTGACTTTACTGTGTGGTGATAGGATTGAGGAAGAGATGATGAGAAAAAATGGATTAATGTACGATGAGTGTAATTGGTTGATCGCCGGTGTTGACCGAAGGACCTGTTTCTTTTTCTGTAGAGATTCTGACTCTATACACAATCTCACGTCTTTGCAACCAACAAAATACTTTAAATGTGAAGTCACTGTTTTAAAATAGAGAAATGCCAGAGTCAATTGTCCATTGAGGTCCCACAAATAGATGATCGGATTATCTGTTTTAATGATAGTTGAGAAGTCCAGAGCTCCAGTCATTGTCAGATTTGTACCATGTGATTTTACAAGGCCGGGCAGAGCCTTGGTGCAACCATTTGAAGACCTCCCAACACTTCCGAATTTGGCGGAAAGTTTCCGCTTTCTTAATTAATTTCCGCCATTCCGATTTCGCCTCACATTTTCCCGCAAAACACACGCCTCACCGCTCGTCCTGCTCGCCGCTGGCCCCGCCTCGCCGCGTAGCGTAAGACCCGTTGATGTTGAGAGGGGAATGGGGGGGGGTTGGGGTGCGGCGGCAGGGGGAGGGGAGGAGGGAGTGAGGGTTGGGGGGGTAGAGGAGGTGGGGTGGGCAGGGAGTGGTGGTGGGGGAGGAAGGGTGGGGGTGGAATGGGAGTTGGGAGGGGGATGGGGAGGGGAGTTGAGGTGGGGGTGTGGGTAGTGGGGGGGAGGGAGGGGGGACATGGACCGTTGTGATTTACTGTTGAAGACCACTGGAGCAAATTTGTCTCCAATTAAATTAAGTCTGTGCAGTTTTAAATGAAACTCTTTCTTCATAATTTAGTCATACATTTTATGACCATTGTTCTTTTAGTCAATACCAAGAGAATTAGGATGTGTAAGGAAAAAGCAAAATAGAAAAAACAAAACAAAACAGTTTTTTCTTTGTGTTGTAAAAAATATTTCTGTTCAATAACCTTTCTATAAATAGCAGAATATACTCACGATAGGCCTGACATTGTACACGAAGGAATAGTGATATCTGAAGAAGGGTCTCGACCCGAAACATCACCCATTCCTTCTCTCCAGAGATGCTGCCTGTCCCACTGAGTTACTCCAGCATTTTGTGTGTACCTGCAAACACTGTTGACAGTTTGGTCAATTTTAGGAAGGACGTAAACAAAGACTCTTGAAAACTATAGGTTGGAAAAGTAGATGGATTGAGGGCAAAGTATGAGTAGGGATTATTACAGACATGGAAGTAAATTGTCTTGGTGACAGGAGCTGAGGATAGAAACTCATGCAACATGGCAAAGTTCGACCATCTAGTTTTGCCTGTAGCTGTTTAGGCCAAAGGTTGGGGTCATTGGCCAGAGGGTGAAATTTATAACAGGTCTTCCCATTTTTTTAGCTTGAGGGAATTCTGAGCCAATGCTGAGATAATATTGCTGATATACTGATACTAATTATTAGTATTTCAAGGTGCTAAAAATATTTGTTATTTCATCATAAGGATTGATAGGATGCTGTTTGATGTACAGATGAAATCCCAATGCTGTTCACTCTTCACACTTGTTCAAGAAACGTTGAATGGACTATAACCTTCTTGAAGTTGCATGTGATTCTGCATTTTAACTAAAGTCATCAACCTAAAAGGTTTTTTCCTCTCCACATATGCTGTCCAACTTGCTGGATATTTCTTTATTATGTTTCAACTTTTCAGAATTTGTCATTTCTATTTGGATGAAATTTAACACGTTGTCTTAACTACTGCTTGTGAATTACAATGTGCGAGCTCCATATTCTGACATCTTGTAAATTTCAGACATTTTCCATGCTACTTTTTAAAGTAGCTACATGTTAAAATCTTGAATTTTTGAGTGAATATCAGTGCTACTAGCGGGTGAAAGTCATGTGCCAATATATAAACAGATTTCCAGTTTTGAATGTATTTGTACTTGGCTGCTCTAGCCATAATCTTGTAACTTGGCCATATTTCAATATTGCATACAGAATTTGACATGCTGTTGTATTGCTTTGGACAAAGGTTGGAAGCAAGAGATGGTTCTCGCTTTAGAAAAGCAATCCTGCAATGGCTCCATAATACTGAATTTATAATATTTGAAAAGTAATGCCGTAATGCTCCAAAATACTGAATTCGTAATTAATATTTGAAAAGCTACAGCTAGGTGCTAAATTTTCACCTCTTGACTGAGAGGCAATAATATTGCACAAATAGTTATCAGATGAAAAGGTTGTCAAAGAACTAAAACTAAACTTAAAGGAATATTTTCAAATAAATGACAATGGCGAGGTCTCACCATCGACATTATGGGAGGGAGGAAAAGCAGTCATGAGAGGGAAAATAATAGAGATAACTTCCAGATTGAAAAAAACCCGAATGGAAAGGCAAGGAAAGCTAGAAAGTAAAATCAGAGAGTTGGAGTTAGAACATAAAAGAACAAGAAACAACTCTATTCTCGTCGAATTAAAAAAAATGAGACAAGAGTTAGACGAACTTTTAACATATAAAGCAGAAGGAGCTCTTCGTTTTATAAATCAAAGATATTATGAGATGGGTAACAGAGCAAGCCGGTTACTGGCATTCCAACTGCGAAAAGCTCAAACAAATAGAATAGTTACAAAAATAAGACATCCCACTTCCAATTTTATTATGGCTAAGCCAAAAGAGATAGCAAAGGCCTTTGCAGAATATTATAAAAACTTATACAGTGACTCAGAATCTAATCTCACTGAGACCAAAACACAAGAATTTTTCAAAAAACTACATTTACCAGCATTAAAGGTAGAAGAAGCATCTGAAATGATAAAACCAATTTCGTCACAAGAAATAGCCGATACTATAAAAACCCTTAAAAGTAACAAATCCCCAGGTACAGATGGCTTCTCAGGGGAGTATTATAAATGTTTTGCAGAAGACATAACACCAGAATTATGTAAAGTTTTTAATTATGCGCTATCAACAGGAAACCGCCCAGATACTTGGTCAGAAGCCATAATTTCCGTATTACATAAGGAGGGCAAAGATCCGACTTCATGTGAGGGATATAGACCGGTCAGCTTGCTCTGTAATGATTTAAAAATATTAACAAGCATACTAGCACAGAGAATGCAACAACATATAACTAAATTAATCAAGCCAGATCAAACGGGGTTTATCCCGGGGAGACAGGGGGCTAACAATATCAGGAGAACACTAAATCTTATATCATGTGCTAAAAATAATCCCAGACCTACCATGCTGCTTAGCCTAGATGCACAAAAAGCGTTTGACCGTGTGAAATGGAACTTTTTATATCAAACATTGAAGGTTTTTGGGTTTCACTCAACGTTTATAGACTGGGTAAGAATTGTTTATAAAAATCCCAAATCACGGATCAGAATTAATGGCTGCTGCTCAGACTTCTTCTACCTCAAAAGAGGAGTCAGGCAAGGAGATTGCCTGAGCCCGCTACTGTTTGCTGCAAGTATTGAACCGTTAGCAGAGTCAATAAGACAAAATAAAAACATTAAAGGAATAAAAGATGAAGGGGGCATAGAACACAAGACGTCATTATTTGCGGACGATTTATTAACATACATAGTGGAGCCCTCCACGTCTATACCAGCTCTACTAGATAACCTAAAAGAATATGGTGAAATATCAGGATATTTGACAAATGAAGCCAAATCAATAGCAATGATGCTCTCAGGAGATTGTCCAGTGGAACTTAAAGAAAAAGTCCATTTTAAATGGACCAAAAAAGGGTTTAGATACCTTGGTATAATTATCACTTCGAATACAGCACAGCTATTTGAAGCTAATTATGGGAAACTGATATCTGAGATAAAGGATGATTTGGCTGGATGGGAGATTTTACCGTTGACTCTGGTGGGAAGAGTAGAAACAGTCAGAATGAATATATTGCCAAGACTGTTGTTTTTGTTCCAATCGTTGCCTATTATGATCTCGGGAGCTTTTCTAAAAAAACTGGATAAAATTATATCGAAATTCTTATGGCAAAGTAAAAAAGCAAGAATTAAATACAAGACGCTTCTTAGCAAAAAAGAAAAGGGAGGGTTGAACTTGCCTAATTTAAGAAATTATTATTGGGCAACGCAACTCAGAGCCTTAATCATGTGGACCACTAAAGAGAAAGATTCAATGTGGGTGGAGATGGAGCAAAACGCTTGTAAAAATTTGCCTTTAGAATCACTCCCATTTTTAAACGAGAAGGCCCTGAAGAGGCTCAGGATGGGCAACGAGTGGATTAGGGTAACAATGAAAATCTGGTCAGCAGTAAGAAAGAAGCTGAAGCTGTCAAATTCTGTAAGCAGGGCTACTAGAATAGCAAAAAACCCAGACTTTGTACCATCTACCATGGACTCAGGATTTGACAGATGGGCTGACAAAGGGCTAATATACATAGATCAAATGTTTCAGGGACAAACAATGAAAATATTCACACAACTTCAAAAATAATTCAATTTACCTGCTCATGACTTTTACAAATTCTTACAGCTAAGAGATTACCTACAGAAACATCAGGAATGGGAGAACATCTGCAAGACTCCATCTAAATTAGAGGAAGTGTTGTGGGGGTTCTCGGAAGACAAGTCAAAAAAAGGGATTATATCAAAAATTTATGAAGCACTACAACATGAATCCAAAGAGAACAACTTACATATCAAAGAAAAATGGGAACTGGAAGCGAATATCATAATATCAGAAGAAGGGTGGGAGGAATCATTTAAAGAGGGACATAAACTAACTAAGAGCCCAACATGGAGGGAATTTGACTGGAAAGTTAAAATGCGTTACTTTTATACTCCATTCATTACATCGAAATATAGTAATACAACTGATTTATGTTGGAGGGAGTGTGGAGAAGTTGGGGACTCCACTCATATATTCTGGGATTGCCCAAAAATACAGGATTTCTGGAAGAATATTCAAAAGGAAATTAAACAGATTATGGGCATTAACTTCCCTCTGGAACCAGCACTTTACATTTTGGGTATAATTCCTGACAGTATGACAGATAAGAGTTCGAAACATTTACTGACAATCCTGCTGCTGATAGCAAAGAAGACGATAACAACTTCGTGGTTGAAACCACAGCCTCCAAGCATAATGCAATGGAGAGATAGGGTAAAAAATGTGTATATAATGGAAAAAATCACAGCAAGGTTACAGTTGACAACAGACATGTTTGATAAAAGATGGGCATTATTAATACAGGCAATGCCGGAACTCGAGTCTCTTCCGTTTTTGGGAACTTAAAGTAAGGGTATTTACATTCAATATGCATCTCCTATGTTTGTTTAGTTTGTGTTTGTATGTATGTAAAAAAAAAATAATAAAAATAAAGTAAAAAAAAAAGAAAAGCAATCCTGCAATGGCTCCATAATACTGAATTTATAATATTTGAAAAGTAATGCCGTAATGCTCCAAAATACTGAATTCGTAATTAATATTTGAAAAGCTACAGCTAGGTGCTAAATTTTCACCTCTTGACTGAGAGGCAATAATATTGCACAAATAGTTTGAAACATTTAAGCTCTTAATGGGTATAGTTTTATAATGGATATTTTTAGCTGTGTATTTGGATCTCATTGTGTTATTTTTGGGTCTTCAGTTGCTGTGTTCACCAGAGGGGAAACCAGAGCATGGATTTATTTTTCTATTTGAGAATGAGGATAAAGAAATGTTCATGTATTTTTCTAATTGAAATTCATTAACACTGCCATTGAGGTTGAATATCTTTGATATTTTGTGGATGTGAACCAACAGAGCTACTGGATTTAAAAATAAAAACATCCTTCGCTGTAGTCAAAGGGTTAAAGTAAAACTGACTGTTGTAAGAATTGTTTAGTGTGCTGCGATTGATTGAAGCCTTGATGGGGGAGGATGCTCATCAGCCTTCAACCAATAAAATATCTTCCTTAACATTCACTCTTCCCTCAATAGCCTTAATTCCCGCAGTGCGTGCGTGTTTTAGCTGTAGGTAAAAGGGTTTATAGCACCTCTGCTGTGACTGCTACTGATGGAGGGGGCTGGTTTGCTTGGTCAGAAGAGAAAGTTCATGCTGTCTGCAGTCTGGTAGGCTCCGTGAGGCACATGGCACTTTGTGCAGAACTGGTGAAGTAAAACAGCCAAGAATAAAAAGAGTCATTTGAAATGCAGGACACATTTTTTGTAAAAGCCACAAAAACTTGGATCGTCATTGATATGCAAATAGAGGTTTATTGATGAGAGGACTCCATGCTGCAGGAGAGAGGTGCGCCAGCCAGGCTATTTACATCCCTGGAATGTGTGGATGTTCACATTGTTAGAAGATTCTTCAGAAGGCTGTGAAATTGATCATTTACAATGGCTACAAGCAGGTTAATACAGGAGGTGAGGGGATTGCTTTAGAGGAAAAAATTGGAATATAAATTGTGCATAGTGAGTCATGGATCAAAGAGGAAGATGCTGCCACTGGAGATATTCTATGTAACTGATAGATATTTGCATGCTTCTGATAACATTGCCATTAAATGCATTTCATGTATTGAGCATGGTTATTAAAAAAACAAAATTAAGGGCATGCACTTTATATTCAAAAAATGTTTGTTCTACTGTAGAGGAAGGTGCATCGACTTTGCAGATTAGGAATAAAATTGTTTAATCTACATAACTGGTTCATATATTTGTCAACATATTAGTTTCTGACTTAAAAGAACTTCGATCTGAGAAATACAGTTTTTAGCTGTCAAGAGTTAAATTTTTTAGGAGGTACAGTAATGGAGGACGTATGAGCATTTCTATCACAATGCGATCTCTCTGATGTGGCAATGTTTTGAGCAGGTCGTTCTGCAAGGTCCTGATTCGTTGTTTGAGATGTAGTGTTTACATTCTCTGGGCTCCAGTTATAATCCATATGATGGGTTTTTTTCCCCACATCAATTATAAGAAAGGCATGCAAATCATTTTTTTTATTCCACGTGAACAAAAAGGTTATTTCAGTTAAATGCTTGGTTATCTGAGATTTCTATCAGATGTAAGTTGTATAGTGCAGTTAATATTTCACTTTTGCTGTTTATGAGCTTCCCATTCCATTCGAAGTGCCACAAAACCTTTCCTGGTCAAGAAAGCAATGAGACACACTTTTGCTGGAAGGTATTTTAACTGCTGTCAAATTGAATTGCTGATCTTGCTCAGAACTGTGCAACTATCAGTGCAAACTTATGCCCTGTTACTCTGTTCTACTGCTTTGAATGAACTGCTTGGGGATCTCATGCTTTAATTGAAATGTGCAGCAATAATAGATGCTGAAAATAAAATACCAGGAAAGAATAAATGTCGAAATATAAACTGATAGAAATACTTAGCCCATTGAACATCTATTCAAAGAGAAATTGAATTAATGTTTTAACCCCACTAATGTTGACTCAACTGCTGAGTATTTCAAGCATTGTTTTCCTGATATTTCTGTTTTCTAGCATCTGCATATTTTTTCGCTTAAAGAATAAAGACAGTTTGGCCGAGTGAACTCACTTTGCTGTAAATCAGAGAAATCCACTGTCGTCTGTAACCAATTGCATCCCCATGCAGCGAGGCTCCAACAATAAAAAAAAGTTTCCTCATGTATTCAATGGCATCCAACATTATCACATTGTCATCTCTTGATCTGTCCAGTTGTCAGTTTGTTGACCTGACACCAAGTGCTGGATGAGTAAATATTAACTCCAGCTAAATATTGGAAAGACCAAATTACATATTTTCTGTGAAAATCAAAAAAATGCAGATGCTGAAAATCTGAAACAAAGACAGGATGCAGGAAAGAGTCAGAAGGTATTCTGCACAAAAAGACCAATGTTTCAGGTCTGCAACTATGTCAGAACTGAGAAAGAGAGATATACAAGTTAGTTTCCATGGGAAAGATGCAGGAGGGCTGTGTTGAACAAAGGGAATGTCTGTGATAGAGTAGTTGAAATGGTTTAATGAGGGGAGTTATCAGCACATTAAGCAGCTTGGTCTATGTAATATGTTGTTTGGTAATGGTAACTGGAAAATAATCCATCATGGGTGCAGTTAGTATATTCAACAGGCCAGGAAGGATGGATAATATTTGTTATAATCACAAAAGATATGACTGACATTGATAGCCTCTTTTGTATTTGGATCCCAGTCCTCTATGTATTTTCCTGTAATCTATTCTCTTGCATGCCAGCCAATTCCCCCGATTTTCTTGTTACCCATATACACTTGGAGCAACAAATACATCTTTAGAATATGGGGGGAAATATAGAGCTCCTGGGAAAAACCAGTGTTTTCACTAAGAATGTGTAAACTCTTCACGGCGCTGAACTCCACACAACCCTGGAGATCAAGATTGAATATGGGTCACTGGTGCTATTAGACAAAGTAGACACAAAAGATTACCCATGAGGAAATAGATTTGGAATTGAGAGAAACCGCATCTTGAAATGTACCCTTCCACTTGTAGAGATGTATATTTCACAAATGCCTTGTTCCCTGCACTCATTTTTAGATTATTGAAGAATGAATAAATTAAAGTCCTGCAACTTCACTGGCGGAACAGATTACAATCGCCAGTGCAGAGTGAGGCTCAAAATTCTACATTTCAAAATTAAGTCTGACTGGAATAAATGTTGAACAACAAATCATACAAGAACTTAGGTTTAGGTTTATTATTGTCACGTACCAAGGTACAGTAAAAAGCTTTGTTTTGCTTGTTATCCGAACAGATCAGATATACAGTAAATCCTAACTTTAACAGAACTCTTTATAATGGATTTCTGTTACGGCGGACTGACCTATTGACAACTGCCCGTGCCTCCCCCGGCTTGCGCTTCATATTGTGCCGCTAGCAGCGCCAGAGCCTGTGCTGCCTGTCCTACCGCTTGCAGTGCCCTTGCCACTGCTGCCACCACCCCGGATGCTCGCAGGCCGTGCATGCAACCGTTGCCATCACCGCCACCCCAGCCAATCCCATGCTCCTGAAACCAACCTGGCGCTTCTGCCGTTGCTGCCTTCACCAACCCTTACCTGCCCTCCGGCCCACCCAGTGGGCTGTAACCAATAAGTCTGCCTATACTCACCTCTCCCTCCGCTGCCAGCAAGCTGATGGCATCAACTCATCTGGATTTCAGGCCCAGTTCCTGCCAAGAGTCCGAAGAAAGATCCCAATCCGAAATGTCCCCTATCCATGTTCTCTAGAGATGCTGCCTGACCTGCTGAATTCAACTCACACTATTTGTCTGTGTATTAACCAGCAACTGCAGTCATTTGTTTCTGTACTTATCGATGATAATATCATACTCGGTTATAGCGGAAAATCCGCAAAATCCACCTGCCTTACGGTGCCGGAGACCCAAGTTCGATTCTGACTATAGTTGCTGTCTGTGTGGAGTTTGTAGGTTCTCCCTGTGACTGTGTAGGTATTCTATGGTTGCTCCCACATTCCAAAAATGTGCAGATTTTGTAGGTTATTTGGCTTCTGTAAATTGTCTGTAAGATAGAATAGTGTATGGGTGATCGTTTGTCGGCGTGGACTCAGTGGGCTGAAGGACCTGTTTCCACGCTGTACCCGAAAAACAAAATACAATCAATTCATACTCGAGTACAATAGATATTGCAAAGGGGAAGATACAGAATGCAGAATATAGTTCTTAACAACGTACCATAGACAGAGTCCAATGTCCACAATGGGGTAGAGGTGAATTGGACACAGCCCTGTCTTATTGAAGGACCATTCAGAAATCTGATAACAGAGGAGAGGAAGCTGAAATAATTTGGTGATTGTCCAGGATATTTCAGGGGTCAGGGATTGTATCAACAGTGCCCAAGAGGTTTAATTGGGGTTTTTTAAAGCATAGCATGGTGGTGATAAAAATGTTGTATTGGTGGACTTAAGTACAGGATCAGCAACAGATGTCCAAACTCACCCACATACATTGGTGTTATAATTAATGATCCTTGGGGTACTTGTCAAGAGATTTTATACCGAATAGTTGAAAATATGGATGCGAGGCCAGTAGAGGCCATGTGAGGCCAGTTTATGGAACTGGAAAGAGAAGGATATGGTGAAATTAATATAAAAAGGTTTTGAAATATGAGATTTTGATTTCTTAGTATAAATAGTTTGGAAATGATTGACTAAGAATTCACAAGTGGGTCATTATAAACCAGACATTGCATTTTGTGATTTGTTTTTACTTTGTAGAATTTTCATTTGTAAAGTGCTGTTTCCTCAGTACTGATGTGCCATTTTCTTGTGTTATAGACACCTATTCCAAAGACTATTTTGATTCCCGTAACAATTCCAATTTCAAAGTCGAGCGTTCCCCGATTCCGCAACAGCGTTGAGGGTCTTAACCAGGAGATTGAGAGGATTATTATAAAGGAAAGTGGGGACAAAGAGGAGCAGATGATTGTAAGTATTTATTCGTTCAGAGCGCCCTCTGCTGTGCTGCTATAATGAGATTGCATTGATGTTTAAGTTGTTTAGTTTAGAAATAAGGCATGACAACAGACCCGTTTGTGTAGGAAAGAACTGCAGATGCTGGTTTAAATCGAAGGTAGACATGAAAGGATAGCGGAGTCAGGGGGTATGGGGAGAAGGCAGAACGGGGTACTGATTGAGAATGATCAGCCATGATCACATTGAATGGCGGTGCTGGCTCGAATGGCCGCCTCCTGCACCTATTGTCTATTGTCTAAATGCTGGAGTAACTTAGTGGGACAGGCAACATCAGTCTGAAGAAGGGTCTCAACCCGAAACGTCACCCATTCCTTCTCTCCAGAGATGCTGCCTGTCCCATTGAGTTACTCCAACATTTTGTGTCTACCTTCGATGAAAACAGACCGGTCAGCTGACTCCAGGCTTACCAACGATCACCCGCTCACCTTAGTTGTTTGCGATCCCACCTTCGCATCTACACCCTAAACAATTTTGAAGAGGCCATTTAACCAAAAAATCCTGCACGTCTCTGAGATGTGGGTGGAAGCCAGAGCACACGGAGAAAATCTCCGTGGTGACAGGGGGACTGCAAACGCTACAAACACAGCATTCGAGGTCAGAATTGATCCAGGTTCTCTGGCGCTGTGAGGCAGCAGTTCTACCAGATGCACCACAGTACTTCCCCTCTTACTTGTTTGCAAATAAAGGCGTATTGTGAGATGGTGTCCCTCCAATTTGCGTGTGACCTCACTCTGGCAACAGATGAGGCCCGGGACAGAATGTTCAGTGGGAAGGGGAATTAAAATGGGTAGCTACCAGGAGATCCTGTAGGCCTTGGCAGATCGAGCGCATGTGTTCAGCGAAACAGCCAGCAGGTCTATGCGGCTCTCGCGGATGTTCAGGAGGCCATATCAGTATTCCGGATGCAGTAAATGAGGTTAAAGGAGGCGAAGGTGAACCTCTGTATCACCTGCAAGGACTACTGGGGTCGCTGGATCGAAGTGAGAGATGGGTGTTACATCTCCTGCAGTTGCAGGGGTAAATACTTGCAGTGGTTTTAGTGGGAAAGGAGAGTGAACCAAGGAGTTGCAGAGGGAGTGGTCTCTGGAAAGCGGAAAGAGGAGAAAATGGGAAGATGTGACTGGTGGTGGGATGATGTGTTGGATGTAAAGTCCAGTGAGATGACAGTAAGGACCAGGGGAACTCTATCTATATTCAGTCTGGGGGAGGTGGAGCACGAGCAGAACTACAGGACATAGAGGAGACTCGGGTGAGGGATCCCAACCTCTGTACCTTGACGGATGATGTCCAATGTATCAAAAACCTTCCTTACCACACTCTACCCTACCTATTGTGCAAAAACAATGTCGAAGCCATTTTGGAAAGTGCAGGATTTTGTGAGTAAATTGGATCATGACAAAGGCATATTTTCTCTTTGGCTTGGGTTTCTTTAAATATATTAAATATCATAACAGTCATTGAAGTTCATTCCTCATTGCTTCAGAGTGAAAGAGCCATGTTGGGAAATTTCAGATTTGTTCAAGCGTCAGTCTTTTCCCAGGGTGAAATAAAATCGGTACTGAGTTCATTCTTCCCATTGTTATTCTGAGGTTTAACAAGATTCTACTCAAGTCATCATAAACAGCATTGAAGCTTTGACTTTGTTTTGTGTAATTATCATAGTTTTAAAATATTCGAAGCAGTCCCAAAATCAGGTTATAGAATTAAAAAATGACCTATCTTTCAGTTCATTGTATCTGTTCTTGTCGTATATATATGTGTATGTGCTCATTTTGAAAGACATATATCTAGATTAACGAGTTTAGAATTGATGCTAGTTAAACTCTTGATATTTAATTTAGTGTTTCCTCCCTATTTTCCAATGGTGAACTCAATCGCCATGGACAATACCTTTACATTTCAAAACTAACAACTTTCTACGACTTACTCCATCTCTATTTCCACATTAGCTAACATTAGAGTGGTAACCTGAAGCATTAGTTTAACTATATTAAATAGATGCACAAATATTAATATATATTGCTTATTATTTTGACCAAAACAGTACCCATCACAATTATCCATTTATTAATACTTGTGAAAACTTGATGTTTATGACGGAGAACTATTACACATCGCTTTAATATTAACTATATTTATTTTGTGTTTGGGAAATGTTTTTTATTACCAAGACAAAACATTACAGACACTCAGAATTTGACATAAAAGCACAAAATGTTTGAAATACTTGGGTTAGGCAGGAGAAATAAATTCCTTTCACTTTGATGGCTCTCTATCAACTCTTCTTGCAGTCTTCTGTTTTTATTTACCATTTTCTACTTCCTATGGCTGATATTTAGCCTTGTGAATAAATATTGGGGAGAGATTCAACTATGTAGACTGCTAAAGTTGAAACCATTTCTCCCTTCAAAATTATACATTGCAATAGTAATGGCTGAATTGCAATCTGGAGCTGGATTCCTATCTCATTGGCTCCATCCAAATTCATGCTGCCCATCTATTTGGTCAGGTTTGCATCACACCAGCTGTTGAACAAAAGTTGATCACATATTGGTAACTGAATCAGCTGTTTTACCTCAGAGCTACACCATTCATTGGGCAAGTTCAAACTTGTAAATGTTTGGTGCCATTAAAAAGCAGATTTTTTGATCCAAAGAAAATGTACAAAAATGATGTCCTTAAAAACATCTACAATTGGCAGTGTTAGATTGACATTCAGATTAATTTATTATCATTTACACCAGTATGCAATTGAAACTCCTTGTTTACAAAAGGCTCATGGGGTAAGCAGTACAGTAATTGTAACGTTAACTATAAATGCAACGTGCAAAATATCAATATGGTACCTGATTGTAGTTCAGTCCAAAGTAGTAAAATATAAAGTACAATAACAGAATAACCAATTCCAAGAGGTAGATAGAGTTCATCCCACATCTGCGTGCCATCTTTTAATATAGCAGTTCTTATTTTTAAGCATATATTTAATTTATTTGTAGTTATATCCATTATATGATGGCATGATTTATATATATCTAGATACATTTTTGAATAGAGAATACCATTTTGCAATACATTGCAACCCATTTTAATAATGCATAATGTAAAATTGTGTGGGGTGTTGCTTGACCGATGCTTTTTATGAAGATACAAAGTTCAGAAAAGTGTTTAACTTGTCAAAATGCAAGAATTCATATATTCATTGTAAGGGGCTGTTGCTTCTGCAGCTCAACTTCAAAAACAATTTTTTTAAAATCCTTCAATGGAATGTAGTGCCATACTGTATTTCAATTTATTTCTCATTGAAAGAGCATTTAGTTACACAAATGGAATAGCTTAATAAACTTTGTACCATGTTATCTCTAGAATTTAGCATGGTGTGTAAGAGGAGCTAAAAGATTTGGGGTACCATTGCAATATATTCTTATGATAACTTGAGTAATATGTAACGCTCAAAGTGACATTCTCTTTTTTAAACTCGAAATATACTCGTATACTCTTAAGAAGTATGGGTTACAGAAAACCCTTGTGCGTCTGTGCTGTGCTCAGAAACCTAATATTGAAATTTTTAATGTCTTCCACCAGCATCGCAGAGTTGGGAGATATTTGAAGTGGTAAACAAGAGCATTGCACACAAATGTTACTGATTAAACCTGATACATGGACTTAAGTAGAGGTTTTGCATTTGTATAAATACACTAAACTCATTTGATTGAAAGAATCAAAATGCAAACTTACCTTCAAATTGGATACAGGTCAAGATTGTTATATATATACAAGATCTGTTTTAGTAGAATATTATATAAACATAGCACAAAAAGTAAGGAAATTTGTGTTTGGTAGATTATTTCTTTGTTGTAACAATGCTTCTTGGCAATAAATCTTATACCGTTGGAAAGCCTGTTTATTTCCCTTTTAAATGGTGCCACATTTGTAAGGAACATGCATTTGTGGGATGAGCAGCAGAGCTGAGTATATGGGTTGCGCCCATGCAAAATTTGCCAAATCTTCTCTGCCAATGCCAAACAGCTTATTCTGCCATTGACTCTTGTTCGGTGTTGTTTGGTGGATTGGATGATTGAAGTCTGAAGAAACAAGACATATTGGCAATTTAACAATTTATTCATATAATAAACAGGAGCCACAGTAGCGTGTGGAAGAACCATACACAGCCATAACAGCCTGGCACCTCCTCCTCATGCTGGTCACCAGCCTGGTCACACACTGTTGTGGGATGGCATCCCATTCTTGTCAGCACCTGGGGATACCAGAAGCTCAAAACAAGAGTCAATAGCAACAGCAGAATAAGCTGTTTGGCATTGGCAGAGAAGATTTGGCAAATTTTTCATGGGTGCAACCCATATACTCAGCAATAATCTACCAAACACAAATTTCCTTACTTTTTGTGCTATGTTTATATATATATATATATTTTTTAAATATACATATATACATATATATGAAAAGGCTAGATGTAGTTGTCAACGAATTTCAGCAGACTAAAACTAATTTAGACTATTTGCTGCCTACGGGGTTTAATTTGTAAGGCAAAGTAGTTGCACGATTATTATGACGAGTATTTTGTTTGCTCCACTTAACTAAAGCGGAGTCATTGCTAAGAACAGCCAAATAACGATTAATTTATTTTGTCCTGCGCACCTGTTCTCTTTACTAGTACTCTTTACTAGTTTGAATAGCAGAACAGAGCCAAACAGCTGCTCAGCGAAGCAGCACTAAAACCAGCTTTACTGCTGGCACCCATTTCAGCAGATGGATTAGGGAGAATCTTTCAACCACAGTAAGGCGAGACTGTATTGTTTGAGTGAATAATTGCAGGGCATATACCTCCAATCTACTTCCTTTTCCTTCTTCCTTTCCACTTCTCATATAATCAAAAATTTGTAAATTCCAATGGAATGCATTTGATGTTAAAGATAAAAATGAGTTTGAATGCAGAATTGTACCATTCCGTGCCTTCAGCCCAATAACTCCAAATTATTTGTTTTCCTTCTTCGTTTCCATTCTATCCTTTATATGAAATGTTTTTAAAAAGAACTCTGCAGTTATTAGATTGCAGTACATTTAAGTTGGAGGCAGCAATCAGCTCAACACAATCACAAAATGTTTACAGCATGGAAGGAGGCTATTTGGCCTGTCGCATCTGTACAGACTCCATGTAAGAGTGGCCCAGCTAGACCCACTCTCAGTCATAGAGCATGTGCCTTTTGGTCCACCAAGTCCGCAGCAACCATCAATCACCCTTATATACAACCATCAATCACCCTTATATACCAAATCCCATTTTTATCCTCCTTACATTGCAGACCCTAACCACTTCTATGTATAACATTAAAATGGTTCCCTTTGATTATTGTACATGTCAGTTGGAATGGTTGCTTCTGTACATTCTGTTATTGTTGACCCAACACTGAACTGAATCAGATACAGGAGTTCTGACTCTGATCTAAAACTGGAGTGGGTGACCAACATTTTTGGCAATCATTTGGAATTCATATTCATTTTAAGTTGTCACCACATAACTAATGCTGAGAACACACAATTGAGTATAATGGAATGGTGTCCATTTAACAGAATGGGTGTAGCTATGCGAACATTGAAGGTTGTTGGAAAATCCAGGAGAAAATGGTCTGTTTGATTGCATTTATACAGTCAGACATGCATTGAAAGACATGCATTTATACAGTCAGAAGTGATAGGAGCAGAATTAGGCCATTCGGCCCATCTGGTCTACGCCATTCAATCATGGCTGACCTATCCCTCCTAACCCCATTCTCCTGCCTTCTCCCCATAACCCCTGACACCTGTACTAATCAAGAAAGCATTTTTGGTGCACCTTTCATGAGAGTTTCCCAAAGTACTACACAGCCGATGAAACATCAAACTGTAGTCGATGCCACTGCCAACTAATGCACGGAAAGCAAACATAAATAGTGCTGTTGAGGTAATCATTTTAATAATGTTTTAAATCAACATTAACAAAGTCTAAATATTGTGTAGGACACAAGAAAACACCCCAATAACATAGAACTGGAGCTCATTTTAACATTTTATTGAATATTGATTTAAAATATCTACTTATTCTCCGATTAGTACACATTTACAGAATTCTCTTCAAATTCCAAAGCTTTAGCACAATTTTCAACATGTTCAGTTGGGGTCATGTGAGGGAGAGTTTCTACAAGACACCAGTGTTCCTCCAAGTCAAAATATTTTAAAATCATTCCCATCCAGACCAAATGATTGTGGGAGTGAATATAATAGTGTAGGAAAATAACTGCAGATGCTGGTACAAATCGAAGGTATCACAAAATGCTGGAGTAACTCAGCAGGTCAGGCAGCATCTAGGCACAAAATCCTAAATGCTGCCTGACCTGCTGAGTTACTCCAGCATTTTGTGATACCTTCGTGGGAGTGAATAACATTGCTGCTTGATCTGCAACAATTCAAGAAAAAAGTAACAAATTCGAATTGTGCATAACAAATGTAAATTTCGGCCTTCATAAAATTTCACTGCTAGTTAAGGAGACATTACAAGTCTCTATTCCACAGAATGATGCAAACAGAATTATCCATGGTACACGAGGAACAATCATTGGATTAGATTGCATTTATCGGATTGGTGCCATTTGTGGTATTGAAGTATTATGCATTTAGTCAGTGTTGCATGCAATTGGCTTGAATTCTGACCTTATTCCTTGTTCATGTGTCTACTTTCTATTCCATCGGTTGGCAAAGATCAGAGACATGAATGTGGTTCAGGTGCTTGAACTATGCTGTATATGCAGGTGCTGCACTCAAATTGGTTTTTGTAACCAAGATTTCCTTTGAAGATGTCGGTGTATGTGAAAGCACCTGTGCCACTGTGGGTATGTATTCTTTGTTGAACTACTGGCACATGAACAGATATGTTGCATCAGATCAGGCTATGAACCATTTCAAATGATAAACAAGTAAAAGTCTAATGAAAATTTATATCAGCACACAGCTGTTACAAATAGGATCGGGCTTCCTTTCTGCCTTGTGGCAATGAAAATATACAGAAATGCATCTGAAGGTGTTAGGAACATTAGAAATACAGGGGCTTTTGATGCTGATCACCACACTGATTTTTAAAAAAAATCTCCACACCAGAGAATTGTTTGGGGAAGAATCATTGACATTTGAACCACTTGGATACCCCATTTTCAGCTTCCCAGTAGAGCTGTTCATTGTGCTCTTGGTCCTGCAGTCCAAATGCTCACAAGTACATAACCCCTCTGAAGAGAGGCGGTCACGGTGGCGCAGCGGTAGAGTTGCTGCCGAACAGCGAATGCAGAGCCAGAGACCCGGGTTCGATCCTGACTACGAGTGCTGTCTGTACGGAGTTTGTACGTTCTCCCCATGATCTGCATGGGTTTTCTCCGAGATCTTCGGTTTCCTCCCATACTCCAAAGACTTACCGGTTTGTAGGTTAATTGGCTTGGTAAATGTAAAAATTGTCCCTAGTGGGTGTAGGATAGTGTTAATGTGTGGGGATCGCTGGTCAGCGCGGGCCCAGTGGGCTGAAGGACCTGTTTCCGGGCTGTATTTCTAAACTAAAAGACATCCACTTGGACTGCCTTCCGCCATTGCAGGAATCTGCATGAAACTATGTCCTGGCCACTGCACATTAAAGTGAGGATCTAATGTTGAGTCTTTATAAGGTGCTGGTGAGGCCATATTTGGAATATTGTGAGCCGTTTTGGGTCCCATATCTGAGGAAAGATGTACTGGCTTTGGAGAGGGTCGGCCAGAGGAGGTTTACAAGAATGATCCTGGGGATTATGGGGTTAATGTACGAGGAGCATTTGAAGTCTCTAAATTCACTGGAGTTCAGAAAATAAATTCTTTATCTTCATTCTAAAGGTACTTCCTTTTATTCTGAGGCTGTGCCTTCTGGTTCGAGACTCTCCCATCACAGGAAACATCCTTTCTACATCCACTATATAGGCCTTTCATTATCCGGCAGGTTTCAATGAGACCCCCCTCATCCTTCTAAACTCACTGAAGTTTAGTGGAACGGAGGCCAAGGCAGTGAGTATTTTTAAAACAGATTAATAGGTTCTTGATTAGTAAAGGCGTAAAGGTTATGGGGAGAAGACAGGAGAATGGGGGTGAGAGGGAAAAATACATCAGCCATGATTGAATAGCTGAGCAGACTCAATGTGCCGAATGGCCTAATTCTGCTCCTATGTCATAAGGCCTTTCGTCTGTTCGCACCAAACCATAGGGCAACGACATTAGCATTTCATTGCTATGATAGTGACAGCAGAGGGTATGAATTTGTTCCATTTTCCAGTGAAGTATCAGCAATGCATCTCTGAGTATATCATGCAACAAAAGCCCCGTTTCGTGCTGATTCCATGCCATGCTTATTCCTAGGGACACATACTGTGTACTAAGTGAGATGCTGACAGTGTACAAGGGAGTTGAGGGGTGTTGAGAGAGACTGATGTTGAGACCAAAGTTGTATTAACCTTGATCTTATTGAATGGCAGAGCAGACTCAAGAAGCCATCAATGAATGGCCCTTCATGCAAAATTTCAAGTGAATGATTTCAGTTCATTTGGTAAACTTCTGACAATTGGTTCAACATAAATTTGTGGTTGTTGAGTTTTGTATAATTAATTTAGGTAAAGGTTCATTCATTCTTTGGAGTTGAAGAATTAAATCCACTGTTTTTGAAGGTTGGTCGTTTTTGCTGGAAGGTGCTTACAAAATGAACATTGAATCCTGTTACATGTTGGTGACCCTTTTGGTAATCATTTGGAATTTATATTCATTTTCAGCAATGGAGCATCGATCCTGTGCGTCTTAACCTTCTGGACCAGCCTATCATGGGGAACTTTATGAAATGCCTTACTAAAAAAAACTTGATCAAGTTTCAAAAAAACTTCAAAAAAACTTGATCAAGTTAATAAGACATGATCTATCACGTACAACGCCATGCTGACTGTGCCTAATTAACCAATTCACTTCCAAATGGGAGTAAATCCTATCCTCAAGAATTCTATCCATTAGCTTCTCCCAATTCCCTGGAATCTCTCTACTTCCCATTTTTAAACAAATGAATAACATTGGCTAGACTGCAGTCCTCTGAGAGCTCGCCTGTGGCTGGAGAAGACACAAAGACCTTCGCAAAAGTTCCCGCTATCTCCTCTCTTCCTCTTTCAGTAACCTGGGATGATCCTATCAGGTCCTTTCTCTAACTTTGTAACACTTGCATCCCCTATTTCCGTCCCTCAACCACCTTAGTCGTCATACCAATTTCAGTGACTTCTGAGTTTCATTGTTTGGATCACTCGTT
The DNA here is from genome assembly GCF_053455715.1 of Rhinoraja longicauda. Classification (NCBI taxonomy): domain Eukaryota; kingdom Metazoa; phylum Chordata; class Chondrichthyes; order Rajiformes; family Arhynchobatidae; genus Rhinoraja; species Rhinoraja longicauda. Next base: position 41,965,266 of record NC_135960.1, read on the forward strand.
ATTACCTTCTCCACAGCCAACAATGGACCACTGTAGGCTTCACCTTTCCATGATCATCGTTGCTTTTTGCGTATCATTCATTCATTTGTTCTATGTGCCTTTATTTATCTCTCCCCCTCGATGACTCTCAGTCTGAAGAAGGGTCAATAGACAATAGACAATAGGTGCAGTAGTAGGCCATTCGGCCCTTTGAGCCAGCACCGCCATTCAATGTGATCATGGCTGATCATTCTCAATCACTACCCCGTTCCTGCCTTCTCCCCATACCCCCTGACTCCGTCTGAGGCAGAGAATTCCACAGATTCACAACTCTCTGACTGAAAAAGTTTTTCCTCATCTCCGTTCTAAATGGCCTACCCCTTATTCTTAAACTGTGGCCCCTTGTTCTGGACTCCCCCAACATTGGGAACCTGTTTCCTGCCTCTAACGTGTCCAACCTCTTAATAATCTTATACGTTTCGATAAGATCCCCTCTCATCCTTCTAAATTCCAGTGTATACAAGCCTAGTCGCTCCAGTCTTTCAACATATGACAGTCCCGCCATTCCGGGAATTAACCTAGTAAACCTACGCTGCACGCCCTCAATAGCAAGAATATTTCTCAAATTTGGAGACCAAAACTGCACACAGTACTCCAGGTGCGGTCTCACTAGGGCCCTGTACAACTGCAGAAGGACTTCTTTGCTCCTATACTCAACTCCTCTTGTTATGAAGGCCAACATTCCATTGGCTTTCTTCACTGCCTGCTGTACCTGCATGCTTCCTTTCAGTGACTGATGCACTAGGACACCCAGATCGCATTGTACGTCCCCTTTTCCTAACTTGACACCATTCAGATTATACTCTGCCTTCCTATTCATACCACCAAAGTGGATAACCTCACACTTATCCACATTAAACTGCATCTGCCATGCATTCGCCCACTCACACAACCTGTCCAAGTCACCCTGCAACCTCATAGCATTTTCCTCACAGTTCACACTACCACCCAGCTTTGTATCATCTGCAAATTTGCTAATGTTACTTTTAATCCCTTCATCCAAGTCATTAATGTATATTGTAAATAGCTGCGGTCCCAGCACCGAGCCTTGCGGTACCCCACTAGTTACTGCCTGCCATTCTGAAAGGGACCCATTTATCCCCACTCTTTGCTTTCTGTCTGTCAACCAATTTTCTATCCATGTCAGTACCCTACCTCCAATACCATGTGCTCTAATTTTGCCCACTAATCTCCTGTGTGGAACCTTGTCGAAGTCTTCCTGAAAGTCGAGGTACACTACATCCACCGGCTCTCTCCTGTCAATTTTCCTAGTTACATCCTCAAAGAATTCCAGAAGATTAGTCAAGCATGATTTCCGCTTCGTAAATCCATGCTGACTCGGAACGATCCTGTTACTACTATCCAAATGCTCTGCAATTTCATATTTTATAATTTGACTCCAGCATCTTCCCCACCGCTGATGTAAGACTAACTGGTCTATAATTTCCAGTTTTCTCTCTCCCTCCTTTCTTAAAAAGTGGGACAACATTAGCTACCCTCCAATCCACAGGAACTGATCCTGAATCTATAGAACATTGGAAAATGATCACTAATGCGTCCACAATTTCTAGCGCCACCTCCTTAAGTACCCTGGGATGCAGACCATCAGGCCCTGGGGATTTATCAGCCTTCAGTCCCATCAGTCTTCCTAACACCATTTCCTGCCTAATGTGGATTTCCTTCAATTCCTCCATCACCCTAGGAACTCTACTAGGATTGCCACTAGAACATCTGGGAGATTGCTTGTATCTTCCTGAGTGAAGACAGATCCAAAGTACCGGTTCAACTCGTCTGCCATTTCCTTGTTCCCCATAATAAATTCCACTGCTTCTGTCTTCAAGGGACCCACATTTGCCTTGACTATTTATTTCCTCTTTACATACCTAAAAAAGCTTTTACTATCCTCCTTTATGTTATTGGCTTATTTACCCTCGTACCTCATCTTTTCCCCCCGTATTGCCTTCTTAGTCATCTTCTGTTGCTCTTTAAAAGAGTCCCAATCCTCTGGCTTCCCACTCTTCTTTGCTTTGTTGTACTTCTCTTTAATTTTTATGCTGTCCTTGACTTCCCTTGTCAGCCACGGGTGCCTCTTACTTCCCTTAGAACCTTTCCTCCTCTTTGGGATAAATTGATCCTGCAACTTCTGCATTATTCCCAGGAATACCTGCCATTGCTGTTCCACCATCTTCCCTGCTAGGGCCTCCTTCCAGTCAATTCTGGCCAGCTCCTGCCTCATGCCTCTGTAATCCCCTTTGCTATACTGTGATGTCTCGACCCAAAACATCACCGTCCTTTTCTCCAGAGATTTTGCCTGTCCCGCTCAGTTACTCCAATCTTTTATGTCTATCTTCCATGTAAACAAGCATCTGCAGTTCTTTCCTGCACATATTGTCTGCTCCCAATTTACTCTCCCTTGCTCCTGTGTAATAACTGTGATCTTCCTTGCACCTACTAGGTCGAGGTCCAAAGATTATCCTTATTCAAAACAATCTTAAAACTTATGATTACTATCTCCAAAATGCTCTTCCACTGAAACACCAGGCCAGGCTCGTTTGAGTTGGACTGTCCACGTACTGTTTTAGGAAGCCCTAATAAATTTTGCCCTGTCTAAGGTTATTGCACTATGCCCCAGTCAATATTTGGTAAGTTAAATTTACCCACTGCAATAGCTCTGTTGCTTTTAGACCTTTCTGTAAGCTGTCTTCAGACCTACCTCCCTTTGGCTATTGGGGGACGGCCTGCAGTACAATCCCAGTGGAGTGATTACACCTTTGTTATTTGGAATTTAATAACTGTTGATGCCTGTTTTTGTGTGCTAGCTTCAGGATACTCCAGATGGTCATCGTGCTCCATTTCCCATACAGCAGCGAAGCAGCAGTACTCGTAGTATTGATACTCAAACCCCATCAGGAATGGATCGGAGCAGTACCAGTAGCAGCAGATCCCAATCTGTCTCACCAACATTCCTCACAATAGCCAGCGAGGGTAATGGAGAAAGCCCATGCTACACCGATGACCTTCTTACAGACAGCAGAGAGAAAGGTATTGGGTTATTATTATCACTGAAAAACTTTGTGTGCTATCTAGTCACATCGTACTGTATATGAATATAATCAAGCCACATAAGTACAACAGGTAGTGCAAAGAAAAAATAGGGATAAGGGATGAGGGAAATGAGATATAGACGGTGATGTGGAGAAATAAAGAACAATGAATGAAAGATATGCAAAAAAGTAACTGATAAAGGAAACAGGCTGTCGAGTGAAAATGAGAAGCTTGTGCAACTTGGGTGAGGGAGGGTATAGATAGAGAGGGAATGCCGGGGCTACCAAGTGAGAGAAATTAATCTATCACTGGGTTGTAAGCTGCCCAAGCGAAATATGAGATGCTGTTCCTCCAATTTGCGTTTAGCCTCACTCTGACAATGGAGGAGACCGAGGACAGAAAGGTCTGTGTAGGAATGGGAAGGAGAATTAAAGCATCCAGCAACCGGGAGATCAGGTTGGTCCATTATATGGAACGAGCTGCCGGAGGAGGTGGTTAAGACAGGTGCCTTCTTGACCCGAAAAGTCACCCATTTCTTCTCTCCAGAAATACTGCCTACCCGCTGAGTTACTCCAGCATTTTTTGTCTATCTTCGGTTTAAATCAGCATCTGCAATTCCTTCCTACACAGGTGCTTTCATAATGTTTAAGAAACATTTGGACAGGTACATTGGAAGGATAGGTTTACAGGATTATGCGTTGACAGGTAGGACTAGTGCAGATGAGGCATATTGGTTGGCTTGGGCAAGTTGGACAGAATGGTCTATTTCTACACTGTTATTGTGGCGGCTCCCAAGGGTCGGGCCATACCACTACCGACCCCTCGGCACGGGAATGGACCAGTCCAGGGGGGCGGTCCAGTACTACGTATATAAGGACAAGGTTTGGGGCGCGAAGCTCTTCCAGCAGACTTGACCGGTCTGATAACTGAGGAATAATAAAACAGAACATCCCGAAATACCCGGCTTCTCGCCTTTATTTTGGGCCTCTTCCGACGCGCCACATTGGTGACCTCGACGGTCCATTCATACTAGGAAGGACAAACGATGGATAGCCGACCGTCCATCCGGCTCGCAGGCCGACCAGGCCGCAGCTGTCGACGCGGTAGCCATCAAGCTCCCGACTTTCTGGACCACCCGGGCTCGTGTTTGGTTTTACCAAGCGGAGGCCCAGTTCCAGCTGCGGGGGCATCACAACAGATGATACCTGTTTTTTCCACCTGGTGGGAGCCCTTGACCAGGACACGGCCGAAGAGGTCACGGAGTTCCTCCAGGACCCACCGGCCCACGATAAATATAAAACCCTTAAGGAGCTGCTGCTCCAAACCTACGGGCTAACCCGAATGGAGCGGGCCGAAAGGCTCCTCCACATGCCAGGCCTCGGTGACCGGCGCCCATCTAGCCTCCTGAAGGAGATGGTCGCGCTGCTCGACGGGCACAGACCATGCCTGATGTTTGAGTATACTTACCTAATGGACGGCGTGTGTCGCAGGTTGGATTTCCTGTTCGTCTCCCTCGACGGCATCCTGGTAGCCAGCCGCTCGCGGCAGGAGCACGGTGCCCACCTCCGGCAGCTCTTCCAGCGGCTCAGCGAGCACGGGTTGGCTATCAACCTTGCCAAGTGTCGCTTTGGCGTGGCCACAATTGACTTTCTCGGCCATCGTGTGTCTTCGCAAGGCGCGGTTCCCCTGCCGGACAAAGTCGACGCCATCCGCCGGTTTCCCCGTCCGTCCTCGGTGCGCGGTCTGCAGGAGTTCGTTGGCATGGTGGCGTTTTACCACCGGTTCCTGCCTTCCGCGGCCCACATCATGCGGCCGCTATACGAGCTGCTGGCGGGGAAGCGTACAAACGTCTTGTGGACCGACGAGGCAGTAACAGCCTTCGACGGCGCGAAGGAGGCCCTGGTTCGGGCTGTGCTGCTGGTTCACCCACAGGAGGATGCCCTGACAGCCCTTACGGTGGACGCCTCAGAGTCGGCGATTGGTGCCGTACTGGAGCAACTGACGGACGGGGGTTGGCGCCCCCTGGCCTTCTTCAGCCGGCACCTCAACAACGCCCAGAGGAAGTACAGCGCTTTTGACCGCGAGCTCCTAGCTCTGTACCTGGCCGTGCGCCACTTCCGCTATTTCCTGGAGGGCCGCCCGTTCACCGCATACACGGACCACAAGCCGCTCACGTTCGCCCTGGCAAAGGTCTCCGACCCGTGGTCCGCCCGACAGCAGCGCCATTTGGCGTACATCTCGGAGTTCACCACCTCCATCCGCTTCATCGAGGGGAAGGAAAACCGGTTGGCCGACGCGTTGTCTCGGCCCGCCATCAATGCTGTTTTAGAAGTGGCGCCCGGCATTGATTATTCTGCCCTGGCAGAGGCCCAGCTAACGGACGGGGAGATGCCCGCCTACCGGACTGCCATCTCTGGCCTCTGCCTTGAGGATGTCCCCCTCGGCGCCGGAGGAGCGACGATACTGTGCGATGTGTCGGCAGTTCAGCCGCGCCCCATCGTTCCGGCCAAGTGGCGCCGGAGGGTGTTCGACGTGGTCCACGGGCTGGCTCACCTATCCATTCGGGCGACGACCGCACTGGTAGCTGCGCGGTCATGTGGCATGGTCTGCGCAAGCAGGTTGGCCACTGGGCCCGCACCTGCATTCCGTGCCAGACGGCGAAGATCCAACGCCATGTCCGGGCGCCACTCCAGGAGATCGGGCTACCCTGCCGGCGTTTCGACCACCTGCACGTGGACATTGTGGGCCCTCTCCCGCCGTCCCGGGGCATCACACACCTCCTCACGGTGGTGGACCGCTTCACACGGTCGCCGGAGGCCATACCGCTGGCCGACACAGCCACAGCTACATGCGCTCGTGCATTGGCCGCGCACTGGTTCGCTCGCTTTGGGGTGCTGGTGGTCATCTCATCGGACCGGGGGCCACAGTTCACCTCTGAGCTGTGGTCGGCCATGGCCCACCTGTTGGGCGTGCGGCTGCACCACACCACGGCCTATCACCCGCAGGGAAACGGCCTGGTGGAGAGGTTCCACCGGCAGCTGAAGACAGCGCTGAAGGCGCGACTCTCCGGCCCCGACTGGATGGACGAGCTACCATGGGTCTTGCTGGGCATCCGGACTGCGCCCAAGGAGGACCTGGCTTCATCATCAGCGGAGCTCATATACGGGTCCCCGCTCACGGTGCCCGGGGAGTTCGTGCCGGGGTGAGAGGAACCGCCCTCATCCACCCTACAGCGCCTCCGAGAGCGAGTTGGCAAGCTCGCACCCGTGCCGACGTCCCGCCATGGGACATTCCGCCCTTACGTGCCATTGGCCCTCCAGGACTGCGCCTTTGTGTTCCTGTGCCGTGACGCCCACCGGACGCCACTCCAGAGGCCGTATGAGGGCCCGTACCGGGTGCTGGAGCACGGACAGGCAACCTTTGTTTTGGACATGGGGGGCCGGCCGGAGGCCGTGTCAATTGACCGCCTGAAGCCGGCCCACTTAGACATTGACCAACCGGTGCGGGTTGCCCAGCCTCGGCCACGAGGTCGCCCACCTTTGCGGGTCCCACCACCTGTCCCTCCAACTGTGCCTCCGCCGGCCCCTCTGTCGACCGATTACCGTACGCGGTCCGGTCGGGTTGTGCGACCACCAGTGCGCTTCGTGCCTCCGGTTCTTGGGGGGGGGGTCCTGTGGCGGCTCCCAAGGGTCGGGCCATACCACTACCGACCCCTCGGCACGGGAATGGACCAGTCCAGGGGGGCGGTCCGGTACTACGTATATAAGGACAAGGTTTTGGGCGCGAAGCTCTTCCAGCAGACTTGACCGGTCTGATAACTGAGGAATAATAAAACAGAACGTCCCGAAATACCCGGCTTCTCGCCTTTATTTCGGGCCTCTTCCGACGCGCCACATTATGCACTATTATTTTCCATCTTTCACGTGGGAAATTTCCACTAACAATGGTTGAAATTTGTGGTTTGAAGCCCAAAGAAGTGGTTTGAAGTGAACCATTCATTCTCTTTTATTTAGTTGAAAATTTGTCTGCTGCCTCTTTTGCCAGCCACACTGAAATGTAGTTCATGTAATTTCTGTCCCATGGCACTGAAAAAGACTGCCAAGTGATACTGCTTACTGGGAATATCTGGGAAGAAATGCATTAATATAAGGGTAGATTCCTTCACAATCTAAAGATGGTTCTCTATTTTTCAAAAATTACTCTTTTTGAAGCTTTTGAAGATAAAAATATTCACTGTTTCCATTTGGATCTGGGGCATGAGTTAGTTCACTTTTTTTCTCTTGTTATCCTCAAATGAGAACTACAGTTATAGCTATATTTTATCTTTTTTTACTCTGAAATATTATTGTGCAATGTCAGCCTATATCCTATCATGAACTTCAGATTTCTCCCTGTCCTGTTAACCTTGTGTTGTATCAAGTATTGTACTCATTTTTTAAAAGATATTTTCATGCGTTTGTTTACTAACCCATTTGTGAAGTAGTCAATAATTCTGTTAAAGTTGAAGCAATTACACATTATGATTTTTTTTGCCCCTTTTGCATATTGCAATAAATCTCCTTTAGTTTTATTTCAGGATTCCATCTTTTCTCTTTCACTTTTATCCTCCCTCACCCTCCCATGCCCCTCCCCCCACCCACAAGCTCTGGTTCCCTGGAATAAACTTTGGGATCATTAGGTTGAAGTGCTTTGCTTGGAAATGGCGAGTTTCCACAGGTTTAAAAAGAAAGGCAAGAAGTGCAGGCATCAATATAAATTAAGGCGAGACAAGCCCTTGAGTAGAGAGCTGTAAACCGTCAGTTCAAGCTGATACAAAGGGTACTTATTGTCTTTTCCCTTGTATATTGTTTGGAATAGCTAAGGTTGTTAAGCAGTTTGTAATTGCACCACAGATGGCCAAAATATATTGGCACCTATTATGGTGACAACAGGTTTATTCAAATGACTGTGGCTCTGAGGAGTCCTGAGAAAATAGCAGGCAGAAAGGCCTTCTTTTTAACAGGTCTGATAGCCAATTCTTATCAAGGAGCATCCCAAAGACACCCCTGCTCTCTTGGGTCACCACTAACTAGAATTTGCTTTGTCTGTTACTCTATACTTTTGGTTGTTGATGAAATGCAATGAGTTTATTGCACTGATATACCACCAGGTGGTGCCGCACGATGGATGCCTCGCCTTCAGTCTGTCCCTTTTGAACTCTTTTTTAAATTTTTGATAAGTTTTAAAAGTGTGTGTAAATATTCCCTGGTTTGTTTTATGTGGGGGGTGGGGGAGAGGGTCGGAGGAAACGTTTTTTCAATCACTTACCTTGCAGGAGATGTGATTGCTTTCTGGATCGTATCTCCAGTCGCTCTGCAGCCTAACATCACGGAGCTGGAGGTCTTGCCTGGGACTAACTTTGAGCCCCTGCAGCCTAACATCACGGAGCTGGAGGTCTTGCCTGGGACTTTGAGCCCCTGCGGGAGCGTGGACTCAACATCTGAGCGTGCGATTCCTTGCCTGGGATTGACACTCCAATGCGACCGGCAGACTTTAACATCAAGGAGCTCGCAGTCTCGGGTTGAGACCGGTCGGGAGCTCCAAGCTGCACAACGTTCGACTAGTCCCGACCCGGGATAGATCGCCGGCGCGGGGCTGAGATTCCCCTCCACCCCCCCCCCGATGCAGGAGCTGGATCGCCCAGAAGAGGAAGGCCCGCTACCGGAGTCAAGATCGTCCTGTCAACGGAAGGTTAGAGGCCCCCGACCGCTGGAGGACAAAGAAGGGAAAGATTGAACTTTTATTCGCCTTCCATCACAGTGAGGAATGTGGTGGATGTTCATGTTTAAATGTATTTTGTGTGTTCTGTTGCTTTTTATTGTTATGACTGTATGGCAAATGAAGTTCCTCGTATGTTGCAAAACAGACTTGGCTAATAAAGTATTATTGTGATTGTGATTGATTGTTTTATCAGCTTCCTTCACTCAGCCTGTTCTCAGGAAAAAATGGAGAAGCAGCTCTTCTGTAAACGATTATATATATATATATATATATATATGAGGATCCACTAATTGGGGTGCATTATTATTTTCAGAATATGGAATAGTGTGATAAGGTAGAAGATCAGCTGAATCTTACTGAAAGTCAGATTGGTATCATAAGCTGAAGGACCTATTCCTGTTTCTTTATTTCCTATCTTAGTTAAATATTGGGCCAGGTGCTCCTCTAAATGCACACCTGAAAAAAATGTCTACCACAGATGTAAAAGAACACTTGTACAGCATTTTGGGGATTAATGTAAAGTTATCCACATAGATAGGAAAACCAGAAAGGCAATCTATTATTTAAGTGATAAGAAATTGAGAAATGTTGATGTTAAAATGGATCTGGGTGTCCTTGTGCACTCATCATTGAAATCAAACATCTGTGTACAGTAAATAGTTAACACAAATAGAATGTCGGCCTTCATTAGAGACATAAAGTCATACAGCAAGGAAACAGGCCCTTTAGCCCAACTTGCCCATGTCAACCACCTGCCTGCGTTTAGCCCATATCCCTCTAAACCTTTCCTATTCATGTACCTGTCCACTGTTTTTTAAAGTTGTTATAGTACCTGCCTCAACTACCTCCTCTGGCAGTTCGTTCCATATACCCTCCACCCTCTGTGTGGAAAAAGTTGCCCCCCCGATTCCTATTAAATCTTTCCCCTCCCACCATAAACCTATGTCCTTTGGTTCTTGATTCCCCCGCTCTGAATAAAAGACATTGTTAGAAGTTATTAATCATTGTTGGAGCTTTTCAGTGCAAAAGTGAAGATTAATGCTTGGTGAGCCAACGCCTCGCGTATTGTGTGCAGTTTTGGTATCCTTACCTAAGAAAGCATATATTTTGCATTTAGGTATTGCAGCAAAACCTCACCAGACTGATTCTTGAGATCATGTATGAAGATGGGTTGGGTTGGTTAGGCCTTCATTGACCAGAGTTTAAAAATTGAGAGGGAATTCTATTGAAACAAACAAAATTCTGATTGGACTGGGCAAGTTCTGACAGGACTAGGCAAGACTAGGCCCTAGGATGTGAGAAGAATGCTTGTTTAGGAATGTGCAGTCAAATCTCAGGATACAGGATAAGAAATTTAGGATGGAGATGAGTATTTTCACGGGGAAGTGAACCTTGGAATTTGCTATCAGTGAAAGTGGTGGAGGCCAAGTTTCCGCAGGTAATTAAGAAGGTAATTAGCCTGCTGCAAGAGGTGTCAAGGGCTTTGGGGGAGAATGAGAGAATATTGTATTTGGATAGATTGTCAAGGATTGAATGGCCTGCTCGTGTTTCCTTTTGAATAAACTGTTTTTGGATTTTCTGTCAACAATAGCCTTGCATAAATGTTGAATGCTGTTTTTTGTCCTGTTACAGAAAGTGGTACTAATTCTCCATTACCCAAGTATGCCTCTTCTCCAAAACCAAACAACAGTTACAACTTCAAACGCGAGCCACCTGAAGGATGTGAGAGAGTGAAAGCTTTTGAAGAAACTTCGTAAGTATCTTTCTGTAAGGTACTGTCTAAACCAATTAGAACACATGTACAAAGAACAGAACACAGGACGGTCATGGTGACGCAGCAGTAGAGTTACTGCCTCACAGCGAATGCAGTGCCGGAGACCCGGGTTCCATCCTGACTACGGGTGATGTTTGTACCGAGTTTGTACGGAGTTTGTACGTTTTCCCCCTGACCTGTGTGGGTTTTCTCCGAGATCTTCGGTTTCCTCCCACACTCCAAAGACTTACAAGTTTGTAGGTTAATTGGCTTGGTAAATGTAAAAATTGTCCCTAGTGGGTATAGGTTAGTGTTAATGTTCGGGGATCGCTGGTCGGCGCAAACCAGACAGGATAGGCAGGAGTACGGCAGGGAGCAAGAAGGGACTGTTGGAATAAGTTGCATTTATTTTAATGCAAGAGGCATGACAGGACTGGTAGCTTAATGTTCCAGGATACAGAGGTTATAGGTGAGATATAGATGGGGGTAAAAGAGGAAGAGCAATTGCTTTACTGATTAAGGAGAATGTCACAGTTTTAATCCAAGATGACATTAGAGTGGTAGAGGCATTGAGTATAAGAGGGAAGCCATGAAACAGCTTCACGGGTCATTGGTCTGGCTGCATTTGAAGTATTGTGTGGAGTTCTGATCACCCCAGTACAGGAAGGATGTGGAGGCTTTGTAACTGGTGCAGAGGAGGTTTACCAGAATGATGCCTGCATTAGACGGTATCAGCTACAAGGAGCGGATGGACAGGCTTGGATTGGTTTCTCTGGAATGTCGGAGGTTGGAAGACCCGATAGAAGTATATAAAGTTATAAGAGCATAAGATAGGATAGAAAGTCAAAACCTTTTTCCCAAGATGGGAATATAATACAAGATGGGTGAAACATAGAAAACAGGTGCAGGAGTAGGCCCTTCAAGCCAGCACCACCTTTCAATATGATCATGGCTGATCATCCTAAATCAGTACCCCGTGCCTACTTTTTCCCATATCCCTTGATTCCGTTAGCCCTAAGAGCTAAATCTAACTCTCTTGAAAACATCCAGTGAATTGGTCCCCACTGCCTTCTGTGGCAGAGAATTCTACGGATTCACAACTCCGGGTGAAAATGTTTCTCCTCATCTCAGTCCTAAATGGCCCACCCCTTATTCTTAAACTGTGACCCTTGGTTCTGGACTCCCCCACCATCGGGAACATTTTTCCTGCATCTAGCCTGTCCAATCCCTTAAGCATTTTATATGTTTCTATGAGATCCTCTCTCATCCTTCTAAATTCCAGAGAATACAAGCCCAGTCGACCCATTCTTTCATCATATGTCAGTCCCGCCATCCCAGGAATTAACCTGGTAAACCTACACTGCACTCCCTCGATAGCAGGAATGTCCTTCCTCAAATTAGGAGACCAAAACTGCACACAATACTCTAGGTGTGGTCTCACCTGAGCCCTGTACAACTGAAGTAGGACCTCCTTGCTTCGAAACTCAATCCTCTTGCAATGAAGGACAACATGCCATTAGCTTTCTTCACTGCCTGCTGTGCATGCATGCTCACTTTCAGAGACTGATGTACAAGGATATCCAGGTCTCGTTGCACCTCCCCTTTTCCTTATCTGACACCATTCAGATAATAATCTGCCTTCCCGTTCTTGCCACCAAAGTAGATAACCTCACATTTATCCACATTATACTGCATCTGCCATGCCTCTGCCCACTCACCCAACCTATCCAAGTCACCCAGCAGCCTCATAGCATCCTCCTCGCAGCTCACATTGCCACCCAGCTTTGTGTCATCCGCACACTTTGAGATGTTACATTTAATTCCCTCGTCTAAATCGTGAATATATATTGTAAATAACTGGGGTCCCAGCACTGAGCCTTGCGGAACCCCACTAGTCACGGCCTGCCATTCTGAAAGGGACCCGTTAATTCTTACTTTTTGCTTCCTGTCTGCCAACCAGTTCTCTATCCATGTCAATACCCTACCCCCAATACCATATGCTCTAATTTTACACACTAATCTCTTGTGTGGGATTTTGTCAAAGGCTTTTTGAAAGTGCAGATACATCACATCCACTAGCTCTCCCTTATCCATTCTACTTGTTCATCCTCAAAAAATTCCAGAAGATTAGTCAAGCATGATTTCCCCTTCATAAATCCACGCTGACTTTGATCGATCCTGTCACTGCTTTCCAAATGCGCTGCTATTAAATGTTTCATCATCGACTCAAGCATCTTCCCCACTACCGATCTAAGGCTAACTGGTCTATAATTCCCCGTTTTCTCTCTCCCTTCTTTCTTAAAAAGTGGGGTTACTTTGGCTACCCTCCAGTTCACAGGAACTGATCCAGAGTCAAAAGAACATTGGAAAATGATCACCAATGCATCCACGATTTCCAGGGCCACCTCGTGGAGTACTCTGGGATGCAGACCATCAGGCGCTGGGGATTTATCTGCCTTCAGTCCCAATAGTTTACCTAACACCACATCTGCCTAATGTGGATTCCCTTCAGTTCCTCCCTCCCACTAGATCCTCGGTCACCTAGTATTTCTGGGAGATTGTTTGTGTCTTCCTTAATGAAGACAGAACCAAAGTACTTGTTTAATTGGTCTGCCATTTTCCTTGTTTCACCCCTCCCAACCCTTCCTAATTCGGCGGAAAGTTTCCGCTTTCTTATTTCATTTCCGCCATTCTGATTTTGCTTCACATTTTTCTGCAAAACTGTTGGTGGTGTTATGCAGTTACGCGAGTGGCATTTAAGAGTCTTTTGGATAGGGACATGGGTATGCAGGGAATGGAGGTATATGGATTATATGCAGGCAGATAAGAGTTGGCCTTGGCATCAAGTTCTGCACAGATATTGTGGGCCGAAGAACCTGTTCCTGCGTGATACTGTACTATGTTCTATGATGGTTCGTCCAGTGGGACTAAATGGGGGGAGCTGAGAAATAAAAGAGGAATGAACACCTTGTTGCGAAAGTACTAAAGGTTCCAAAATAGTGAATGGGAATTAGAAGAACAAATATGCTGGGAGATTGTAGCTAGGTGCAAGACTAATAGCGTTGTGCTAGTGGGTGAAAAGGCTTTCCCAATTTAGGCTGGGACTGTCATGGTGCAAACGCTTAGATGGGGTGAAATCTGTCAAATGTGATCAGGAATGTTTACTGAGCAAATATGTAAAAGGCCCTGTAAGGGAGAGGGCAAAGCTCGACCTACCCATGGGAAATTGGAAAGCGACTGAACTATTGGTGGGTGAACCTTTTGGGATATCCGAGGGCACCGTGGGAAGCTGGAGAAGAAATTGCAGGGGCCCTGGCTGAGATATATTAGTCATCATTAAATATGACAGTGAGGTGCCGGAAGATTGGAGGGTGGTAAATGTTGTGCCTCTAAATAAGAAGGGCTGCAAGGAAAAGCCTGGGAACTACAGGAAACACAAACCAGTGTCTGATATCTGTGGTCGGAAAATTACCAGATAGTATTTTGAGGGATGATTGCAGAGTTCAAAGGTGCAAAGGTCAGTTTTTTATATGTATTTAGATAGACAAATGTTGATTAGGGATAGTCAGCATGGTTTTGTACATGGGAGATCGTGCCTCGCGAATCTGATTGAGTTTTTTGAAGATGTGACCGAAAAGGTTGATGAGAGCGAAGCTGTAGACATTGTATATGTGGATTTCAACAAGGCATTTGGCAAGGTCATGCATGATAGGATGCTCTGGAAGGTTGGATCGCTTGGGATCTAAGGAGAGTTAGCCGATTGGATAGAAAATTGGCTTAATGGAAGGGAGCAAAAGATGATGGTGGAAGGTTGTTTATCGAACTGGAGGCCTATGGCTAATGATGTGCCTCAGAGTTCGGTGCTGGGCCCATTGCTGTTTGTAATCAATATCAATGATTTGAATGACAATGTACAAGCCAAGATAAATAAGTTTACAGATGACACTATAGTGGGTGGTATTGTAGATAGTGAAGATGTTTGTCAAAAATTGCAGAAGGGTCTTGATTGGTTGGGCTGAGGAATGGTTAATGGTGTTTAATACCGATAAGTGCGAGGTGTTGTATTTTGGGAAGTCTAACCAGGGCAGAACCTACACTGAATGGCAGGGCTCTGAGAAATGTTGTGGAGCAGAGGGATCTAGGAGTGCAGCTACATAGTGAAAGTGGCGTCACAGGGGGATGGGGTGGTCAAGATGGCTTTTGGCTCACTGGTCTTCATTAGTCACGGTATGAGGCACCCAGGATGAGATGTTCCATACCAGGACATCAAGATGTCCTCATTCTTTAGGGAACGGGGTTTCCCCTCTTCTATCCTCGTATTAGTCACATCAGTATCCCGCTACTCAAGCTCCCCCTCCCTCCAGTCGCCATTGCGTACAGCACATAATCCCCTCCGACATTTTCGCCACCTCCAACGGGATATCACCACTAGCCACATCTTCCCATCTCCACTCCTTTCTGCTTTCTGCAGAGACCATTCATCTGTAACTCCCTGGTTAACTCATCCCTGAACAATTTGCATGGTTCATTGAGATTGGGCCACATTTTCAGAAATTTATGATTTGTCTGGGTAGAGCCCAAGTGATTGGAGTATCTAGAACCAGTATTCACAGGTTGGGGTCACACAGTATGCAAGAAAATGGAGCAAGAGAAGGCTATCAGATCCTTCAGGCCTGCCCCACCATTTACTTCTGATTGTGACTGATCTCTACTGGCCTCATTTAGCCACTGGCAAAGACTGGAAAATAACCAATTTGATCCTTTGTTTAAGACGGACAATTTTGGATATTTGAGCAAATTATAGAATGGTGAGCCATTCATCAGTCTCAGGGAAATTGTTGGAGTAGATTCTTGGAGATAGGATTTACTTGCATTTGGAAAAGTACTGATTTAGTAGGAACAGTCAGAGTATGGCTTTGTGTTGGAGAGGTCATGTTTCACAAACTTGATTTTTGTTTTTTGAGGAGGTAACAAAAATAATTGAGTATAGGACAGTGGCTATTGTCTACATAGATCTCAGTTAAAAAAATTGACAAGGTCCGTCTCTGGAGAAATTGGACAAAATTAATTGTTTTTACTGGAGAGATGGAGGGAAGCTTTATATAAGTTTATACGGTTATGAGGCATAGATAGAGCTGAATGTCAGTGTTTTTCCCCAAGGTAGAATGTCTAGAGGACATCTTTTTAAAGTAAGAGGGGAAAAGTTAAAAGAAGATTTAGGAGACCATCATGTAATTACCCATTTTTAATATTTCTAATGATCCAACTTCCACTACCTGCCTGGGCTACGATTTTCAGAGGTTTACCACTGTCTGCATGAAGAAATTTCTATGTACCTCAGTTTTAAATGACCAGATATGGCTTGTAGTTATGACCTCATGATCATGACTCTCCCTCAAGTGAAAACATCCTAACATCTACCCTGTCAATAGACAAAATGTTGGAGTAACTCAGCGGAATAAACAGCATCTCTGGAAAGAAGGAAGTGGTGACGTTTAGGGTCAAGACCCTTCTTCAGAAAAGTTAACCATTCTTTCTCAACAGAGATGCTGCCTACCCTGCTGAGTTATTCCAACATTTTGTGTTTATTTTTGATGTAAACCAGCACCTGCAATTAATACACATTTCATCTATCCGGTCAAGTCTCTAGGATATTTTACATGTTTGAATAAGGTCATCTCTAATTCCTCTAAACTCCAAGGAATACAGAGCCTAACAAATTAGTCTCTCTTGGTCAACCTCTCATCCCAGGAATAAAAAGGACACAAAGTGCTGAAGTCAGGCAGCATCTCTGAAGAACATGAATAGGTGACATTCATGTTGGAACATATAAACATTAAATTATAAAAGCTAGATGCAGGAAAAATGTTCCCAATGTTGGGGGAGTCCAGAACCAGGGGCCACAGTCTAAGAATAAAGGAGAGGCCATTTAAAACTAAGATGAGAAAAAACTTTTTCACCCAGAGAGTTGTACATTTGTGGAATTCTCTGCCACAGAAGGCAGCAGAGGCCAATTCAATGGATGAATTTAAAGAAAGTTAGATAGAGCTCCAGGGGCTAGCGGAATCAAGGGATATGGGGAGAAGGCAGGCACGGGTTACTGGATGGTCAGCCATGATCACAATGAATGGCGGTGCTGGCTCGAAGGGGCCAAATGGCCTCCTCCTGCACCTATTTTCTATGTTTCTAACCCATCCTGAACTGAAACGTGATCTTGTGGCGCGTCGATAAAGGCCCGAAATAAAGGCAAGGAGCCACAATCTATCCATGTTCACCAGAGATGCTGTCTGACCCGCTGGGATACTCCAGCTCATTGTTTCTTTTTTTGTAAACCAGTATCTGCTCTTCCATGTTTCATATCCCAGGAATTAGCCCCATGAATCTTGTTTGTCCTGCCTTTTTTTTTACTATATATTTGCATTACTATATCATTTATAGGTAAGGGGATCAAAACTATATTCCTTATCCAGTTGAGGTTTCACCAACACCACATACGATTGCAGCAAAATCAAAATCTATTTTTCAACTCCAGCCCCGTTGCAAATGTGTTGAACAGCTACATCTCTTGATTCTAAAAGCCTGCATCCGAAGGCTGCACAGGAGGTGGCTGTGGAGATGACACTTCTTGACACTCAATTTGCCAGAGGAGGTAATTGAGGCAGGTTGTGTAACACCATTTAAGAGATACTTGGACAGGTACATGGATAGGAAAGTTTAGAGGGATATGAGCCAAATGCGGGCAAATGGGACTAGCTTAGATGGAACTTGGTCGGCAAGTACGAGTTGGGCCATGGGGCCTGTTTCCATGCTCTTTGGCTCTTTGATTCTATGATACATGGCAGTATCAATCAGGCTGGATGTTGCCCGGGTCTTACTGTACACTGTTTAATACTGTGGAAGTGAGAATGGAGCACATATTAACAATATTGACTTTATGAAGGGGAGTTTATAGACAGAGCATCAAGATGTTTGACCCTAGAATACTAGCTCAAGGAAGTCCTGCAACGTTGTCCTGGGATTGTGAAAGCCTCCCAACCACTCCTGTATGTTATGACTCCAGCTAGTGCCATTGATTCTCATTTCATTGCTTATGCAAGTATTTAGAAATCAAGAGTTGCACTGTTAACCCTGGAATTTAGATTATTTGTCCGTATTTAAATTAATAATAATGTAATGAGACCTGGAATAAAATGCCTCCTGCCCAATTTGAGTATTAATGAGCATCTTATTTGGGAATTGATACAATATCATTTTCATTCATATATCTTGCATTAGTTTACAGTAGTCTGCTTGGTTGCTCATTGGACAGATTGGATATATCCTTTTGTCAATGAGCCATAGCTGAACCACATTATTACAGCTTTGCTGTTGTTCTCTATTTACAGCTAACAAACTTATTTTGAAGTATTATGGTGCAATTTCGCAAATATATACAAAACACATCAGCATTATTGCTGGTTTGAGGAAAAGTAAATAATCAAGAACTTAACTTTCCTCTGAAATATCCTGTTGTGTGGGTAAATTTATTGTCCCTCTATCACACAGAAATCTCAACAATACACATTTGGTATACAGTCATTTGGTTGACACTCAACTTACTGAAATGAGACTGGCATATTGAAGCTTGTGAGCAAGACTGGAAGCAGGTTGCTTATTGATTAACCTTGAAGACAGACTGGGTTTTTTAAAAACCTTGTTTTTTGCCTAATGCTGCATTTTCTTGATTTCAGACCAAAGCAGCTTCATGAAATTCCTCAGTTCTTCTGTCCAGATAAAAACAAGGTGAACTTTATACCGAAAAGTGGCTCTGCTTTCTGTCTGGTCAGTATCCTGAAGCCACTACTACCTACGCAAGATCTAGCACTGAAGAACTCCAACCATGGCCTCATAGTCCCAGCAGCAATCTTACCTACAGTATCTCTGGCACAGCCTCTGCCAACGCACATGGAGCAAGATAGAATTTCAAGAGGCACCTGCATGGGCCTCCTGCAGTCTTCAGTACACCAGTATTCAGCACAGACAGAAGAGTTGGAGAAATAACCCAGTGAAGCAGGCCTTCATTGGAGAAACCTACCACAGCGTCACATATCTGCAACTTATCAATAAGATTTCTGGCCCCAGGGTACAGCAAAAGGCAGGTGGGAGGGTGTAGGGTGGTGGGAGGGTGGGTCACAGGGTCCAATCAAACCCAACAGCAACTTTTAAGGAAATGCCTTCCTCTAGACCTTTTCACAATGGGGGATGATTTTGGTAGGTGCATGATGTTTGGCGTTTTTTTAGTGTGGAGTATCCCCCCCCCCCCCCCATGGGCACAAGGACTAAAGACAAAATCTGCGGAAAGCCACAAACTTCAAGGTGATTGGGCAAAATGTTACTTGAAAGGACCATAGCTGTCACTATTTTCCCTTCCTCTGTGGAACCTTATCTTTTTATGGTTCCTGTTCTGTTTACATTTAAATAAAGATTATATATATTATATATAAAGTTAACATATCCAAGTTAATCAAAGGCAAATGGAAGCCAGCTTTACACTAGTGCAACACTTGAGTGCTACAGTAGTTCCGTTCTCAGGAAATTTTCCTTGTTTCATTTGTACTATTGTAATTTACTATATCACTGGTCACTTTCACATGAGAAGACATGACCAATACTAAAAATTTCCCAGATTATGGCAAGT
This sequence comes from Rhinoraja longicauda, assembly GCF_053455715.1. NCBI lineage: Eukaryota > Metazoa > Chordata > Chondrichthyes > Rajiformes > Arhynchobatidae > Rhinoraja > Rhinoraja longicauda. The sequence goes on from NC_135960.1 coordinate 41,984,540, forward strand.
TGCTGTTTTGCGCTTATTAGCATGGAAGTCATAGAGTGGGATAATGAGTGAAACAATGTGAAGGCATTTTGTTGTCTTGTTGTTATTGACGGACTATTATGATCACACCATTGCAAACTGTATTTTGAAACAGTATGACACCAGGTAGATATTTAAGGTAGACACAAAATGCTGGAATAACTCAACGGGACAGGCAGCATCTCTGGAGAGAAGGAATGGGTGACGTTTCGGATCGAGACCCTTCTTCAGGCTCAGTCTGAAGAAGGGTCTCGACCCGAAATGTCACCCATTCCTTCTCTCCAGAGATGCTGCCTGTCCTATTGAGTTACTCCAGCATTTTGTGTCTAACTTTGATTTAAACCAGCATCTGCAGCTTTCCAATACAGTTAGATATATAATCAGCTCTTTGATAGTGTTCTTGCTTTAGTTAGAAACGGTTGGATTTCATCTTTTCTGAAGATGCACTGGGAGCTTATATTTTGGATTTGGTGTCCAGAGTTTTAACTCCTCATGTTGGATATTTAAAGGGTGTTTTTATAAGAGCCTTTGACTTGGAACAAACACTCGTAGTATTTTAAAATGAATTGTTCATCTTTGGAATACCTGATGAGCCTTTACTGCTTTTCCATGTGGAAAATTTATTTCCTTGGAGAATAAAGAAGGTTATCTCCTTGTATTTTAAATATTCAAGATCCTTGAAACGGTGGTAATAGTGAACTTTGCATTATTCATTCAACAAATCATACACATTTTTGTACTGTTTGTGTTGAAATTGCCAGTAGTACTTAAAGATTAAAGAATGTAAAAACTTTGGCCACAAATGCTGCAAGTTCTTATCAATGATGATAAATAATCATTTGCTTTTTATAAGGATGATTTTAGCATTGTGACTCAGTAATGTAGATCATTTAGGTTGACACCTTTGCCAGTAAGAGCAAATATCATTGAGGTCAGACCAGCTAACATCTGAAATGTCAGGACAAACTCCAATTTTCAACTGTCTCATTTCATTTAACTGCAGTATTTATTAGGTTTGGAAATTTAGATGGAGTCTGACAAAATACATTTGCCTACTCATACTTAAGGGTGTAAATTAGCACTGTAGATCACTGTCAATCTTTTGTCAATGTATTAGAATTCTTGTGTGTAGAGTTGTAAAGTCCACAGCATAATTTTAGATGATGGAGATATAAAGAACTTGATGTTTCAAAGTGCTAGTATTAGTTAGTATAGGCTCTATAGTCACCCCGAAAGATTGATCTGGTTTTGGAGGATCGAGTTGTGTCGATGCATGACTTAGCAGGAAGCCTTGGACTGCCCCTTTCCAATCCCAAAGGCATTGTAAGCATCACTACTTATGGCAAACAAATAGTAACTTCTGTTATGGAAACAGGACAAGGACTGTGTTACAATCAATGGTTGGGTGCAGTTGTAAGATGCGTGCCATCTGAAGAGTGGCAAATGTTCACTCCATTGAAGCAACACTGGCTTCAAAGTGTCCATGTATTTGCATAAATATTGCAATCATAAAGCATTAAAATAATACTTTGTATGAGTAGCTCTTGCTCACATCAAACGTCCCTTAACAGTTGTTGCAAATATGGTAAATGATCAATCTCCATAATAATAGCAGTCCTGGGGTAAGAAGGCACACTGCTTTACCTTCCTCGTGTTCTCCAGTAACACTCATTCCCATAGATGAAATCCCTAAATAGAGACCTGCAATAAAAATATCGTGTTAACTAGTCTTCAGGCTGTGTGTAATTAAGCAAAAGCTTAGAAGTTATCACTTGGACATAACATTTGGTCTCTTGCAGATCTACAATTAAATGATCTTCATCCTCTGAAGACCTAATTCAAAATGGCTTCAACTGAGGAATCAAAAAGCAAAAAATAATGCTGGAATGCTGGGTAAAAACACAATACTTGAGACACTAGTACAGCATCGGTGGGGAGAAAAGCAGATCAATAAAATTTAATCATTTAATATTTTTTCAACATGATAATATTTTTTCTCTATTTATAGATACTGCCTGAATTGCTGAGTATATCCAACATTTTCTATTTTTATTTCACTGTGAGCTTACTGCTGCATAAATAGATGCTTGAAGATATGGGGCAGAACTGTTAATGGAGTTTTAACTAATTCCCTTTGAAGTATGGTTTCCATAGTAACTGAATCATGATGTCAATAATTAAAATCTACAAAATTGCTCACAACCAGGTTATGCATGATCACTATGTACTGTTATCAAAAGAATTAGAACGTTAGAAATATATACAAACTAAATGGACTCTGCCTCAGATATCTGGATCAGCTTTCACTGACAGTAGAGGCCATTTTATCTATTGTGGAGATGTCAGTTACCAGGGAAGTAATACCCATTAGTCTCATTCCCTCTCCTTACTTCCCTGTCGCCCTGCAACTTCTTCTCTCCAACATATCGAACAGTTCCCCTCTGATTCCTTTTGCAGTTAACAATGTACAATAGCTAATTAAATGGCGCAGTGGTAGAGTTGCTGCCTTACAGCGCCAGAGGCCCGGGTATGTTCCTGACTATGGGCACTGTCTGTACAGAGTTTACATTCTCCCTGTGACCATGTGGGTTTTCTCTGGGTGCTCCAGTTTCCTCTGCGCTCCCAAGATGTGTAGGTTTGTAGATTAACTAGCTTCAGTAAAATTGCAAATTGTCCCTAGTGCTAGTGATTGCTGGTTGGTGCCGATTAGGTGGGCCAAAGGGCCTGTTTCCGCACTGTATCTCAATTCTAAAGTCCAATTTACCAGCACATCTTTGGGATGGGTGGAAATTGGGACATATGAAGAAAACCACACAGTCGTGAAGAAAATATGATGAAATTCTGCAGAGCAGCAACTGAGGTCAGGATTGAACCAGGTCCCTGGAGTCCAGACAGCAACACTGCAGTATTTTGTTGACCAGGATTGAATCCATTATGCATGGTATAACCCATCATTGTCTTGTACAAAATGAGTTCAGTGCCCTAACCCTCATTAATCACCACCTTTTTTAAACTGGCATTTTTGACAACTACATTTCTTTGTGCCACTTTCCATTTCACATTCTCGTAATATAATGAAGAGGACCAGACCAATTTCATAGCATTTCTTGGTGTTCTTATAACTAGTCCAGAAGGTCCTAAACTTAAGAATACTTCCTGGTTCTCCTGTTGCTTGTAGATCCCAATAGCATGTATCCTAAACTCTGAATACCAACATCTCTCCTGATTACCCATGCGACCGTCTCCCTTGTTATCTCCAACCCAATCAGAAGAAGGGTTCTGTCTAACCAATTTCTAAAATTCACAGCTTTATCCATATCATGACCAATCCTATAATTCACTGAACTCATAACCTCATCATTATCTCTACTCTCTTCAGTCCTTTCCTTAATAAAGGCCTTACCATCAGTAAAGTGGTCTTGTACTTCTCATCACCAATGGACACAGTGGCCTCGTCACTTCACAAGATCTAAACTGCCCAAAATACCATCACAGTGACTGAATTCAATTGCCTGCCCTTCATCCACAATCTGTTTATAGATTTGGTACCCATCTTCTATGTAAACAACATGTTGATATTATTATGTCCTGTGTATTAACTCTTCCTTTGCAACTGCTTCAACTTGTACTATTTTTCCACAAGAAGGCACTATCCATCCTCATATTCTCACTGTAACACTGCTTTTTTCATTCCTACAATCATATGGATGGATATGCCTCTCAACTTTCATAACAGTCAAAACATCTAACATTCCATTTTCCATAACAAACGACGTGCGAAGCTTCCCACCTTTCCACACTTATCACAGCTTGCTTTGATCTGCTTGTCAGATGGGCACTGCTTATGCTTTTCAAAAGCACTATATTGCATGAAACCTTCATCTCACTGTTCATACATGGGATTTTGTTCAAAATATCACGATGATCCTAAGTCTCACTACAACATCCAACACATCTCTACCATTACCTGTACTCCAGTTATTATTCTTATTCCTATGACATCAGGCGCCAGCCCACCACAATATAATTATTAACTGTAACCACCTCATTGCTGAAATCTGCCATGAAAACCATTGCTGGCACCTTTTATTATCCATGTCATCAGATTTTAAAACATAGTTGAGATCAATTTGGAAAGTCATATTAAAGGCAGGATGGCAATCATGGGTGGTAGTTTTAAAAATGAAGAGCCAAGGCCATCTTTGCAAGAAGCTCAAATCTTTACTGACTTCCATTGCAGCACCAAAATCAAATGGAGATTACAATTTAGGCTTGTAGTGATTTAATTAATTAAAATTGCCATCCTCAGTATCTTGTGTGCATAAACGTTTACCTTAAATGATCAGGAAAACCTGCTCCATAGTGCATTTTTCTCACAATGTCCCAGTGATTAACCCATCAAGGATTAATTTTCTCTGGGCTGATTTCCCTTCCAGAACAAAAAGCAGCATAAGGGAGTCTTGACACCAACATTCATAACCTGTCCTATGGGTCCACTTCCCTGGCCGAAGATGTTTGGCCAGGAGGAACTACTCCAGTTTGCTGTAACAATCTGTAACTTTGAGGCACGAGTTGACAAGATTGTGGCTTGCTGGCATTTATTGATCACTTTATGAATCTGCATCACAAGAGTAGTAAATACCAACTGTCTTGCAAGGTTGCCATTTCATAATTTCTCTTACAAACTGTTTGATGTCTGGCATGTCACAGAAATACAATACCATGGTTTAGAAGCTTCTGGTCAGCCAGTTCAGCCATGCTGTGTGATCATGCTCTTCTGTTCACTTTCACTGCCTTTCAATTACAAAGTATTATTGTATTTTCTTCCTTTGCCAAAATATAACTACTTCTGAAGAAACTTCTCATTTATAAACACAGGAAACATTTTTATCTTGGTATATTTGAAAGCTAAAGTTTTAAGAACTGTTGTTTCAATAACTGAGTACCTATTCAATTACTTTGTGAATTGAGTACATGTGCACTCATCCCTACTGAGGAACTTGCCATCTAATACTGACCTTGCTTATTTGCTCTTTCATTATTCTTCCCCCATATTTTTAAATTTCCTCGATAATACACATCGCTCTGCTCAAAACAGATGGAAGCCCAATCTAAGAAAGGAATTGGTAACTGTAGTCATTGATTCTGTTCTGTTTAAGTAAATAAATGCTAAAACTTGTAGCAAAATATTCACACTATCCTCAACGATGACTGGACTGTTGTATGCAACCTAACAAAGCTCTGAAATATTGATTGGTCTCAAACAAAGTATATTAATATTTCACTGGCAAAGACTCTCATCAGATAATAATCACAGAAGTTCAATAAAACGAGTTTTGGAAACGAGCCATTGGTAATCAAAGCATTGGGAGGGGAGATTAAACCTTTCCAATTATTATTCATTTTCTCATGTGAAAGAGGCCTTTGTTTACCCAGGCTGGGCATTTATCAGTGTTTAACATGTCTTAAAATTGCTTAGGCTTTTCACAGAAATTTGGGTAAAGAAAAATGTTTAAATTGTTTGTATGGTTGGGAAAGTTATACAGTAAATGTAATGTCTATTTTCTAAAGCTCTAATGCTAAATTTTGTGTACTAAGTCTAGAAATAGTCTCATGGATTTCAAGATAAACTTGCAGCAATCTAATCCATACATTAAGCTAACATTTGAGAGACACTGGATCTGCTATTGTAACAATGGGTCTGCTTTAATAGATCAAAAACCCTTTACTGACTATTTTCTAAATTATAAGAAAAAGTAATTCGCATTAATGTAGCACATTTCACATCCTGAAGATATAGCATGGTTAGCCAATGAATTAAAATATTCTTGCATATGTGGTATGATCTGATGGATGCTCTGCCATTTTACTTTTCTGGCATATATCCTTGAAGCTAACTGAGGTGATCCTGATAAATCATTTGTTTGATAATTCCATCATTTCGGGAGAAAGAAATTGAACTGTTTTTGAAACATAATCTATCGGTTATAAATTCTAAACTGAAAGTTTGAAAAGGAATGCAGTGCTCACTAACAGAGAAACTGCTTTTCTTTGCTAAAAAGCCAGGTATTTGCAGAGAGTTCAGCCAGGAAGTATATTATTGAATTTAATTGTAAATCTTTTGAATTTTCTTCACTAATGACCAAATTACCTTGCAACAATTGCAGGTAAGAAGACTGGCTTACAATTGTTCTTTAGGACTGTGCAGTGTGCTTTTTTTTTTGCTCATTATTGATTTCTTCCCTTGTTACCTGGTCCCAGAGGTGGTCTCCATTTCTCCGTTTTTCCCCCTCTCACTTTCTTTCACACCCATTCGCAAGTTATGCCCTGCCTCTTCTAGGGAGGCTACAATTGAAATTGGAGATTAATGCATGCAAGGATACCGTCCAATAGGCTTTAGGCCATCAGTCAGAGATCAGATTTTATGGTTCATTCCTGCCTTTGTCGCTTTGCCTTCATTGGCAATGGCTGCTTGTAGAAAAGTGCACAACCCTTCCCTCAGTTTTGGTTGGTGCAGCTAGTTGGACCTAGCCAGCGAAGCTGATGGATGTCTTTGGGTAGGCATGGAAAACAGCAGCAGCTCTTCAATGCCATTTGTCAGCCTGTGCTGTAAACTGAGGTAGAAGTAGCGGCAGCTGAAATTGCTGCCAAAGGTGTTGTCCCAACTTGAGAGAATATCCTACGTAAAGGATATTTTGTTGCTTTACAGCAAAAAAGTATAGAACTGTACCACATGGTGACCGTGAGATATATTAAATCTTCACCATGGAGAGTCGGTTCTCTTCCCTTTATAATACAAGCCCTGATGATTATTCCTCGATGTCTGTTTGACTGAGCAGCATACCAAGTGCTTACTCTTGCATGAAAATGGACAATAACTATTGACATGCATTTACAAGGGGCATACGCCACTGACCCTGTCCTGGCATCACATGGACAGGTAGACAACTACCAGTGAAGATATCTAGAGTGGAAATCACACTTGATTATGTGCACACTCAGTGATGAGAAAAATGAATTGGTTTTCATATATTTTTAAAATCAGCTATTTATTATCTCTTGGCCCTCCCAGTATTAATTGCAAATATAAATCTGTAGATTCTTGCACAATGACATTTCACTGTGAAAATTAACTTCGCGATGTCTGAACCATACGGGCTCGGGTGTGTGAATCTACAGCTGCTGTAGAAAATAGGACATGTTACAATTGATCTGTTTATTTCCTGGAATTCCAACTGTGGCTGCTTCCCAATGACCTTTAGGTTTGACAGTAAGTGTGGGGTCTTTGGTTGGAGGTAGAATCAAGCTCATCTATGATACCCACATCCATTTAGGACTGAGATACTCATGACCTCTGCTCCCTCTGATTGCGTCTGTGTACTCAAGTATCCCCAACTTTCCCCTTTTATCCCACTTTTCACTGTATAAACTTAAATTCACAATATTAAAATTTGTCACTGTACATAAAAACCATAGAAATGCATTAGATTCCCCATATATATGTATCTAGGTTCTAATAACCTTTATGTCCAATATAATTGTGACACTTGAGAAACTTCATTTAAGCAAATTTAAAATATTGTATTCTGTTAAAGTTAATAGATTTTAGCAGGATTTTAGACGGTTAACCAATCCTGCTTTGACAAATGTTTTGTGCACATTGAATAGAACTTTTGGATTTGTCTGGTTTTGTCTCAACATATCTGGAATTGAATCTCATTCATCTCTGACAGTGGAAGTGGAGGTTTCAATTTCTCTTGACAGAATTGTGTCTTATTGTGGAAACTCACCCATTTGCCATATTGAACCTCTCATCCCTGCACCTTGATAAGAAGAACCAGCTCATCTTAAATTTACTTACTGGGTAGCTGTTTGGATGTCCTTTGTTCCTATTGCTGTAAAATTATCAATTTCAATGGTTTTTATTCCTTTACAATGTAATTGTGATTTTTTTTTGTTGGGGCATTTACAAGGACAAAGATTTGACTGTCTTTATGGATGAAAAGGATCAATGCTGTCCTCTAGATTTGATTTAGAAATGTAGAAACAAAGAACTGCAGATTCTGGTTTATACCAAAGATAGACAAAGTGTTGGAGTAACTCAGCTGATCAGGCAGGTCTTCAGAGAAAAACAATGAGTGATGTTTTGGGTCGGGACCCTTCTTCAGACTGAAAGTAGGGCGTGAGTGGTGCAGAGCTGGAGGCGAGAAAAGACTAGGATCGATCAGGGCTGGACACAAATCGGGGCTGGCTGACTTTGTAGGTCCAGTTGGCTAGGGAAAATGTGATCTCAAGAGGGAAACAATATGGAAAACTGGAACTGATAAAACAACTATGGTCGGGGGAGAAAAGTCGGGCCCCATCCTACCTGACTGACCTCCACAGACACACTCCCACCCGTACCCTCCGCTCTGCTGCTGCTAACCTCCTGTCCCCCCCCATCCGGACCAAACTCAGATCCTGGGGGGACAGGGCTTTCTCCATCGCTGCTCCCACCCTCTGGAACTCACTACCCCAAACCGTCAGAGACTCCTCCTCACTCACCACATTCAAAACATCACTGAAGTCTCATCTGTTCAGCACTGCCTTCAATCACTGACCGTTACCTCTCCTTTTTCCTTTTCTCTTCGTTAACTCATTTATCTACTTATTTTCTTTTATGTCTTAGTAAACCTTGTAAAGCGTCTTTGGGTGTTAGAAAAGCGCTATATAAATGTAATGTATTATTATTATTATTAAGAAGTTGTTTATTAGAAAATTCAATGTAATTTGAAGTAACTTCTACTTACACTCCCTGCCCTTACTCCGCCCTATTCGTTTTACCAGTTCCACAGTTTGCATTGCTTTCCTTGAGGTTATATCTGCCCTAGCCAACAATGGACCTACCAGTGACTGCATGCCTAAGGTAATTTGTGGCCAGTCCTTATTAGTCCTGGTCTTTTCTTAGCTGCAGCTTTTCACTACCCCCACCCCCTACTTTCAGACTGAAAGGTCCTGACCTGAAACATTACCCATCCTTTCCAGAGATGCTGCCTGACCAGCTGAGTTACTCCAGCACTTTGTGTTTATCTCTAAACTTGATTGTTCAAACTGCAAAATGTAGAGCTTCCCATTTTGTAGGATAAAAAGTTAGTTTCCCAGCATTTTATGATTGTTTTAGATTGATATTCCTGGAACTTCTGACATAGTAGATCTCTGCAAGTCATTTCCTACTGCTTGCCAAATCGCTGGGAAAACTTTGTATTGGGGAGTGACTGCATGTTGATGGAGTCATCAACCTTTTATTGATCCCAGACCACATTCAGCTAAAGCAGATCCAGTGACTCTGTTCAATCCTACTGACCAAATGTTCAGGAGTTGTTGAGATGCAAGAAGTGCAACAATTATATTCTTTGAACTGGAAACTCCATTTGTATGCATGAAACATACATAAAATAAGTAAAATGCAGGCAATTCTGTGTGTTCATTCATTGCCCTCTGTTTCTTGTAAGTGGGAGGAAGTGGTTTAAATCTCCATACAAGAAATATTATTTGCTGAATGGGCCTGGAACATAGGGACAGAAATATTATTTTCTACCTTAGTGCTATTTAGCAAGATTGTTAGCTGTGATTTAAATGGAATTACCTGAATTCCACCCCTCCCCCAATATCTCTTTTGATTAACAGAGATGTGCCCGGTTCTCCTATAATTGTAGACTTTCTATCAAGAACCACCACAGTAAGATGACTAGAAGATTTAACTTTAAGCTTTTACTTCATACTTTATCACTATGTCTCTAAATCATCAAAATGATCGTGCCAGAGTCTGCTCTTAGTAGTACCCTTTTCTGGTACTGTACCATGAAACTCTCGACAGCTACACTGAGGTGCTGATCTACTCATCTCCCTACTTTTAGGACTTGGCCAAATTGTATAGATGACAAAAGGGAAGTGCAAATATTGCTTCCCATTCTCATAGCAACCTTTCTGTCCTGGGCCTCTTCCATTGCCAGAGTGAGGCCACACACAAACTGGAGGAACAGCACCTCATATTATACTTGGGAAGCTTCCAATCTAACTGTATGAACATTTGATTCTCCAAATTTAAGTAATGCCCCCACCTCTATCACGGTGTCCACCCATTTCTCCAACTATCCCCGCCCTTGTCACCTTGCTCCTTTCCTCTCCATTCAATCTCCCATCACCAGGTCCCTCATTTCCCTTTTATCCATCCTCTTTCCCTTCCATCTACATCCTTCTTTCTGGCTTTACATTTTTTACATTTCACTCATCCTCTTCTCTCCTTATCTGACATTTATCTCCTTTTCATCTCTCGCCTTTGACACTTTACCCATTTTCAAACACGCCTGACTTATGGGGAATAATAGTGCAATATAATGGACCGCACTGCTCTTCACTTAGACACAAGTGACTTACAGTTGGACAGCAAATATTACAACACATGTTTGTATAAAATATTGATTTTTAACATGCTGTTGTTTCCTGGCAGTAGATGCTATGAAAAATTATTACATTTAATAATTTTAATAAAAAATTTGAATGGTTAAAAAAAATCATGACTGAAGGTTCACCATTTTTGGTAGTGGACAACTAAGATAAAATGCAATGTTGCCCCTCTGGGACTCAGAACCTCTGCTTTTTTTAGAGGTGCCAAAGGTACATCCAAACAGATAAATAATGTCATTAGACACATTTTGAGAAACCTTTTTAATAGAAGAGGCAGTATCCAGAGGTCCATTCAGTACAAAGTACAAACAATTATCCAGTGTAGAAGGTCAAATGCTACTTTTAAAAAATGTTAAGCACGTTTAGTGAGATTCCTTATATGAAATTACAACTGAGCGATAAGATCTCCCCTATTGAAACAGACTTAAATAGTCCATGCAAACAGTAGATTCATGTGTGTGATATAGATATGAATATATTTAAACAGCATCTGGGAGCAAGTATTGAGAATTTCTAACATTGGGGTTTTAATTGGCATTAAACTTGCAAACTTGATCCAATGTGCATGAAGAATGGAATAATGACAGATTATCTTTTTAATTCTGCACATCCATTAAATTGCTAACAATTTGAGCAAAGATTAAAAATAGCATGAATGTTTACTTGCCAATTCTAACCCCTTTCCATTAACTATAGGCACTAGTTCATTCAGATAGCTGCTATTTTCCAAGAATGGAGGCGAGGGCTAATGGGTGCTCTTGATACATGTGATGGATAGTAGGGAAACCTTGTAGCTGTAATGATGGCCACTTCCAATTCTATACCAAGGGTGGCATATTAGACAAAGTGGAGAATAACTAACAGTGAAAAATATTCCTGGATACTCGAGCAATACATCTCAGCATTACGTTCAAATTTTGCATCTGGACATGATGAAACACATTTGCAATGCAATATACAGGACTGTATAAGCCCTACTTACATTTATCCAGTGAACCATGTAGTGTTTATAGTGTAGTTGATTAAATGTACTCATTAGCTGGCCGAATCTTTGGAGTAATTTGGATGGTTGCAGAAAATTCTCCATTTCAACTACATGGCTAAGAATGGATATGCAAAGCCAAAATGCTTTGCCATTTAGAGTGCAAAATTTAACCACTCTACATCTGCTAAGGAGCTATTTGATATGTCCTCAAAAGAACAAATAACTAATGGACACTATATTGAAATCAGGGTTTCTTCGGTGTTTTTGGGTTATGGTGTGGAGGTCTATTCAAAAAAATCAGTCTTATTTCTTGAAACTAAACTACTAGTCCAGGTCTTGATGACTGAATTTCTCATACTACCTCAGAGCAGGTGTACCACACTATTTGATCATTGTACTGTGATTCACGTGCAAGTGCCACTTTGACTTTACCCAAGTGCATATGCAGTAAGGGTCCATTGTGTTTTATTGCCATGCAGTTCTGTGACTTGTAGATGAGAAATAGTTTGGTGGATGTGAACAAGATCATCGTACCAGGAATGTTTCAATCAAATATCCATCTTGATCCATTCCCATTGGCAAATTTCTGAGTTCCTCTCACTTACCCTAGCTTGAAACTTAACTTAACTCAGGACCTGCTTGTCTGCACAATCCAACAGCCATATTGTTGATAATTTCAGGTTTTAAGTGTTTTTCTGTTTTGTGCATAATTTACTTTCAAAGTTTGACAACCTAACGAGCAGTCTCTTTATATAAGCACATTCACTCTCCATGTGAGTACAGTTCAATCCATGAAACATAAATATTTGTCAGTGTAATAGTTGTAATTTAACAACCAACTCTTTTTCCGATCCAGTGCTGATTTTTTGTACAATAAAATAATTTTATTCCATTGAAAATCTTCCTGATTCCTTATTATTCCAGCAACAGATTTAAGGAGTGCAGGGCAAAGTTTAAAGGAGATTTGCCTGGAGCACGCGGCCAGAGATGGTGATGCCGGCAGTTATAATAATGGCATTTAAGAGATTTTTAAATAGTTACATGAATATGCAGAGAATGAAGCAATATGGATTATGTTCAGGCAGATATGAGTTGGCATCATAATAAGCACAGACATTGTGGGCCGAAGGGCCTGTTCCTGTGCTGTACTGTTCTATGTCCCATATGTTATTTTTAGTGTCCATTTGATACTGTTCCCAATATTCACCCCTGCTGATAATCCAAGGACTGCCAAGCAGCTTGGGCACACCTGCAGTTGTTCTTTATGTTAACTGTCTTGGTCCTTAAAAGTTCCAGTGAGTACCTGAAGGCCAGAGACAGTTCCCCTACTACAGGGCACATATTCCAAATGTTGGGATTGAAGTTTGGGCCCTGTTATCCAATGGCTTTTATTTTGTCTGGTGTTTAGCCTGCTGAATGTGTTGCATTGGAAGGGCCTGTACCTGCTCCTTGCATTGGATGTGGACTGGTACTTTCCCCACTACCTATTGGTTAAGGCTTATTTGTTCAAGTTGTTAAACATACTATTAACACCCAGAAAATAATGTTTCTCTTCCACCTCTCAAAGCAATATTCAATTGGAGTGCATCTTGCCCTCTCCATGGCTTTGGGCCAATTGTGGAGTCACACCTAATGAGGCAACGACAAAAATGTGGAGGTTGATGGGAGTTAAATCTACATAACGTAGATACAGGGAGAACAGGCAAAAGGCTGCTCCTGTCTGGTACTAAAAGGAATACTTTACTGATGAGAAACAAGCATTCAGGCAGAATAGAACATAAACTGCTCACTTCATATTTTTAAATCGGTCCACATGGCAAAGGCAAATAGACAAAACTCAAGAATAGACAGTGATTATACATTCAAACATTCCCTCATTCAATCTACAAAAAGACCATTGAGGTTTCCTTTGAGGATAGTGTTATAATTGATAAAATATTACTGTAAAATAATATACAGTATGATAGAATGCAGGCGATCTCCCTCATTATCTTCAGCAAGTGGTCCCTCAACCAACAGAAGGGCCTGAGCTGTTTGTGGTCATGATGCGCATGTGGTGTGCTTACACAGCCCAGGAGCTATCATGTACTCAGTGAACCCCTGGGAAATAGCTATACACCCAAGACCAATCTGGGAATGCAGCAGCACTAGCCAGATGTGAAACTGAACAGGATATTGGGATCACCAACATCATATCCCAGGAGTTCAGCAGATTTTAAAGTTTCAATGTATCCACCCCTGTCCCTCATTTTCTAATTCAATTTCTTTACAGTCTTAGTGTTTTGGTAAATATAAATTAAGTAACTGCAGCATGAGACAATTGAGTGCTGTATAATTTAGCTGCTTCCTTTATCCATCCTCAAGCATTAAGCAGCTCTTCATCTGTTCGACCAATGGCATCAGGGTTCGAGAGGGGATCCAGATCCGCAAACAGATTAAACCAGGCTGACTTGTCCGGTGTGTTCTTATCAGCTGCAATAAGAGGAAAATATTAGTTATTAATACCAATTCATTTGGTGGATCCCTAGGTTCCACTGGACAGCCCACGTGCTGCTCTACAAACCCAGACTACGCAGCAAACTCCACCCACTTGCTTCAAATCCTGGCTGCTTTGACCCTGAGTATGTGAAAGGCAAGACCTCGGCCTTGGAAAATGTACAGGTTCCCAGCTGGGTAAACCTGCATTGCAGTAAGCTGAGTCTACAACAGATCATTGCCTTCAGAACACAGCTTCTAATTTGCCAGAGCGATCCTGACCATGGGCTCAAAGGGCAGAATTAGTTGGTGCTTTTCACGAGTAGCCACATTCCAGCACTTCTGAGAACTTTTCTTACTTTCTTTCACTTCCAACTAAGGGTGCCTATTAATATGGTTATGCCTCCTGTTTTCTGAGTGTGCTGATATACACTAGGCATCTCTAGAATAAGGTCTCAACCTCCTCTCTCCTCCTTGCACTAAGTTCCACGTGATAACCTAAAGTAAGGAGTATTGCCAAGCAAGTTGATCATAACATAAACTCGTATCTGCCAATCTAGGACTTAGCAGCAGGGGATTTGGGGTCTGATTGTTATTCTTGTTCCATAATTTGCAGATAACACAAAGCTGGGTGGCAGTGTGAGTTGCGAGGAGGATGCTATGAGGCTGCAGGCTGACTTAGATAGGTTGGGTGAGTGGGCAGATGCAGAAAATGTGGATTAATGTGAGGTTATCCACTTTGGTGGCAAGAACGAAGCAGATTATTATCTGAATGGTGTCAGATTAGGAAAAGGGGAGGTGCAACGAGACCTGGGTGTCCTTGTATATCAGTCACTGAAAGTAAGCATGGAGGTACAGCAGGCAGTGAAGTGAAGCAAATGGCATGTTGGCCTTCATAGTGAGAGGATTTGAGTATAGGAGCAAGGAGGTCCTACTGCAGTTGTACAGGGCCCTGATGAGACCACACCTGGAGTATTGTGTGCAGTTTTGGTCTCCTAATTTGAGGAAGGACATTCTTGCTCGTGCAGCGTACGTTCACCAGGTTAATTCCTGGGATGGCGGGACTGACATATGAAGAAAGAATGGATCGACTGGGCTTATGTTCACTAGAATTTAGAAGGATGAGAGGGGATCTTATAGAAACGTATAAGGATTGGACAGGCAAGATGGATTGGACAGGCTAGATGCAGGAAAAATGTTCCCGATGTTGGGGGAGACCAGAACCAGGAGTCACAGTTTAAGAATAAGGGATAGGCCATTTAGGACATAGATGATGAAAAACTTTTTCACCCAGAGAGTTGTGAATCTGTGGAATTCTCTGCCACAGAAGGCAGTCGAGGCCAAATCACTGAATGTTTTCAAGAGAGAGTTCTTAGGGCTAACAGAATCAAGGGATATGGGGAGAAATCAGGAACAGGGTACTGATTTAGGATGATCAGCCATGATCATATTGAATGGCAGTGCTGACTTGAAGGGCCGAATGGCCTACTCCTGCACCTATTTTCTATGTTTCTGATTAAGTCTATACGCAGTTTCTAGATCACAACATGGAACCTTGTCTGCATGACTGAGCTATTCATTGGAGAAATTGGCTATCAATGTTCCCAATAACAATCATTCTATATATTTGTATGGCAGTTAGCTGCAATGTAAATATGACCATTTTTAGGCACAAGGAACTGCAGATGCTGGTTTACAAGAAACGACACAAAGTGCTGGAGGAACTCAGCAGATCAGGCAACATTTCTGGAGAACCTGGATGGGGTGACACAAGAAACTGTTCCAGAGATGCTGCCTAACCCACTGAGTTACCCCAGCATCTTTTTTGTAGAACTCTTTTGTTTGAAATCCTGTTCCTTTCTGCCATGCTAAGTGGAAGATTTTGTTAATCTTGCCCAGTGAAATGCTAGCAGTCAATAAAATAACTATCTGATCATTTAAATCCCAGCCCTGCCCTCACTCTCCCTGGGTCTCTGCTACTAACCTTTTGATGGGACCTTTGGTAGGTTCTGGAATGGATGTGCTGGTACTTTTGGCTCTGGCTCTTGTGGGAGTGGAAATGGTACTGGTTGTGGTTTGGGGGGATCAGTCCAACCTTGAAAAAATAAACATATAGTCAGTTCATTGCTTCTAAGTGTGTTGTATAGGACTGCAAAATAAGCTGTGAATAACGATTTTACAGAAATAGAACTGTTGCCCACATGATATTCCTGCCCATCTAAAAAAATAAGAGTTCTTTACTTGATTAAAATTGAACTTGAATAGCACCTCCTCTATTCTCTTGACAAAGATTATGATGTAGAGAGCACTTTGGAGATTGTCACAAAACGTTAAGTGAAAGTTAACCCATTGCAAAACACACTGTCTTTCACAACAAAATGAGGTCTCTTCCCAAGTTTGGATGCACTGGATTCCTGATTTGGGACACAAATTTGGTTTGTCTCAACCAAGGAATTGCAGGGATTCAGAAATTCATCCCAGTACCTCCAAGATGGCAGAGAATAAAATTAACCAAGATCCTTAGTTATGATTGTTATCAAACCCAACTGGAGATATCAGTAAAATGTATTAATTGTTGGGTAAAAACAGAATGAGGCTCAGATTGTGATGTGTTCCATAATCTGATATCTTGCCAACTTGGACTGAAAGGCCATTTTGGACTGAAAGGGCATTCCTGTTGGGTGCTCTTTCTCTTTCAGAAATATACCCGATGTAGGACCCGGGGAGAACACAAGAATTTAACTTTGAACAGTTTAGGAAGGCCTCGTCAACCACATGCACGGTATACACCCATGTGGACAAACACACGTTTGTGTAATGCGCTCAATGATTGTTGTGTGGGTGGGTGGGCAGGGGGGGGAAACAATCTGTTTGCTTCCCACAGCAACCACAAGTCAAGATCACATCAATGAACGGGCACAATGGGGCGAGTAACTAATCAAACAGCACTCAGTGTGCAGTGATCACAGTTGGAGATTGTGGATTTACTTCAGCTGCAATGACTGGTCATGTTTCTGGGCTAACAAACCAGTAGACACAAGTTAAAATAGTTTTGTGGGGAGTTGCTGATCTGACTAGTGTGTTGGAGCCAGAAATAAATAAGCATGACAAATAATAGTGTAGCAGCTCAACTGGTTCACTAATGTCGCAAAGGGAGCGGGACCTGCTACTCCCTGTATTCTGTCACCATACTACGGTCAACTTCTGACACCCTTGGGAAACAAGGATGCACAATGAGTGCTGACAGGCCAGTCTTGTTTATGAGACTTGCTCAACAGGGACCTAGGTGGAGGAAAAGGAATTGATGAGCCAATTAGGCACTTGTTGTTGCCAAAAGGTTGGGACAGGGTGTCAGTATAATCGCTGTAAGGCAAGTCGAGTCAGGTTTATTGTCATATGCAGAAGGATGATGAGGCACAATGAAACAATGATGAGTACAATGAAAATCTTGCTTGCAGTAGCACAGGCACATGGACAACATAAATTATACATAAACTATATTTATGTGGACCAAAGAAAAGTCAAAATCGATTATGCACTTTGCACACCCTCTCACAAAATTCACTGCAGCTACACAACACTCACTCAGTGAGATCTCTGCTGCCTGTGAGTTTGTGCTTCTAAAACTGCCTAATCTGCCATGGTCAGATAATACATTGACCCTTGCAGAGCAGTGCAATTGCTGAAAACTTGCATGTGTAGAAGTGACAGGAAAGCATACTGGAAAGCACATGAATAGGCCCTTCAGCTCAAAAATCCCATGCCGAACATGATTCTAACTTAATCTAATCTCCTCCTGCACGTGATTCATATCCCACCATTACCTGAAAATCCACACACCTATCTAAAAGCCTCTTATATTCTTCTATCATATCAGCCCTGGTAGCATGTTTTCCTTTAAACTTTGTTCTCCCTCACCTTAAACCCATGCCCTTAGTCTTTGAAATTTCCGCCCTGGAAAAGAGTGTCCGACTGTCCCCATTAGACTGAATAAGCTTCTGACTCACCAATGAAAGCTCCTGCTGTGTTGTGGCTGAGGTCAAAGAGCTGGGATGGCAGGAAACCCGCTGGAGCGCCAGCTGCTTTGACGTCAGCACCTTCCATCGTCCTGGGACTGAGCCCCGAGCTCTCAAACGTGCTCTGCCACTCGTGACTGAAGTCGCCGGTTGCACTGGGATTGGGGTTCAGCAAGTCATTCAGGAATGTCAGCTCCTGCCTCTCCAGATCATCGTTCTCCAGCATGTTTACCAGCAGGTCCTTTGGCACTGAAACACAAGGGCCAAAATCACACATGCCCCTCACACTGCCTCAGTGGCAAGTTTGCTACAAATGGTAAATTTCTACAAACACAGAGATTAATAGTGGTTCTGAAAGCAAGTAGTACAATTCAATGGAGTAAATCAAGAGCATGAAATGAGAAGAAAAAAAATTAACTACTGTCCAAATTTCTTTTAAATGGTCTTATAGTATTTGCCTCAACTACCTCCTCTGGCAGCTCACTCCACATACCCACCAACTCTGTGCGTGCGTCCGTGCGTCCGTCCATCCATCCCGCCCCCCCCCCCCCCCAGGAGTGGGGATGGGGCAGGGGAGGGACAAGTGGGGTTGGGGTAGGGCAGATGGAGTGGGTCAGTGGGGGGAGGAGGGGGGGATAAGGGGGATTGAGTGGGGGGGGGGGGGGTTGAGGGTGCTACACCAATACAGGAGAGGCTTTGAGTCCAGGGCTCACTCAGTGATGACACCCTCTCCCCTTCCCTGTTCCCCCACTACGAGGAATGGGCCCAACAGGTCCACTTGGTCTAGTGATTTTATATATTTCTCCCTTTGATCAGTCGTCATCCTCTAAACGCTCTAAGGAATAAAGTTCCAGCCTGCTCAACCACTCCCTGGAACTCAGGCCCTCAGGACAGGGCAACATACACGTAAATCTTCTGTGCACTCTTTCCAGCATTACAACATCTTTCCGACAGCAGGGTGACCAAAATTGAATAAAATACTCTAAATGCCCAACTGATTAAGATCCTGCTGCAATTTTTGATAGTTATCTCCGTTATCTACACCAAACTTACTAATCCTGCCTTGTACTCTCATCCAAATCGTTGATATAAACCACAAACAACAATGGGCCCGGTACCTGAGGCACACCAAGACAGGCCTCCAGTCCAAGAAACAAGCTTCCATCATCACTCTCTGCTTCCTTCCATGAAGCCAATTTCCTATGCAGTCGGCTAGCTCTCCCTGAATCCCTTGCGACCAGACAAATTCAGCAACATCCTGACAAAAATGGAATCCCAACACAAAGAGCTAATAATGGTCACGAAAACCTGAGAGAAAAATGTCAGAAGAACATTTGGTTCAAATAATTCTGACAAACTCCCTCAGCATGTTACATGTTAGTTATCAATTTTCTGATTGTGAATCATTAGTTTGGGTGAAAGGATTTTTTAATGTGGCAGACCTTTAAAGGGAGAGTATCCTAACTATCAGTAAATGATGGATGAGTTATTGTTCCTGTGGTAGTTCAGAGACATGGGTCATGCAACATCCAATGGCAACTAGAGAAGGCATTAAGTGAAGATGTCATCATCATCATCCACATCCTGGAAATAATGTGCTGATTTAAAAGGACAAAAACAAGTGGCGGAGCAAGGAGGTGCATAACTTAGATTCTATGACATTGCATCCAAAACTAGAGGTTGTTTCCATACTGAATGGCAGCTCTAAATTGGCCAGAGCATACTTACTGCAGTCTGAGTATGAATGACTGAAGACAAGAGAAAGAAATGAGAACCAGCTCCTGCCAGTCATTCCAGGCTATAGAGTCCCATTAGGCCACAATAATCAGTGCCTTCACATAGGAATAAACTCTCACTGCAACACACAAACTCTATTTACATTCCCGCTGTGGGAATACTAACACCACAATATTTATTCAGTGTTGATTTCTCTATCCAAGCTTAAATCTGATAAAGTTTTTAAAAGGATTTGAAACTGGTTACAAAATGTTCTTATTCATTCTTATGGCACTAGTTGCCTGATCTGAGCTGCTCAGTGAATGGGTTACAACCAGTTCCAGTAGTTCTGGGATTGCTCCAGCGTGGCTTCGGTTCCACAGTAACATTAGAATGTCAGCTTGGAGCCGCTGAAGGTTTTATTTAAAACAAGAAAAATTAAGGGTAATATTTGACTGAATCTAAAACACCTCCAACTGAAGAGCTACCAAGCCAGAAAGAATGAGAGGGCAGCCTGTACAAGTACAGAGGCTGTGGCACGTTGCACATTAGGAAAAGGCAGATACATTTTTAGATAGAGTAAAAGTGAGGCAAGAATGGACATTGGACTGCTGGAAAATGACACTGGGGTAGTAGTCATGGGGAACAAAGAAATAGCGTACGAACTGAATACGTTTTTTGTATCAGTCTTTACAGTGGAAGACACCAGCGACATGCTTGGTGTTGCAGTGGAAGTAGTATTTGGAGATGGTGATCACGGCTCCATTATTTTAAAGATTATTTTGAATAAGGACAGGTCTGGATGTTGGAGGGACGGAACGTAATTGGGCCAAGGCAAATTACAATGTCATTAGGCAGGAGGTAAGGATGTAGATTGGGAGTAGTTGGTATTGGACAAGTCCACAGATGACATGTGGAAGTATTTAAAGGCCAGCTGATCAAAGAGCAGAATTGGCATGTTCCAATGAGGAGGAGGGATATGGGTAGCAAGGTAAGGGATCGTGAATGACGATGAAGGTTGTAAACGTGGGTCACAAAGGAAAAGGAAGCATATGTCAGGTTTAAGAAGGTGGCATAAGACAAGGCTTATGAGGAATGTAAAGGGAGCAGGAAACAACCCAAGCAGTCGATAAGAAGGGGCCAAAGGGGTCATGAAATATCATTGGTTGCCAGGATTAAGAAAAATCCAAAGCTTCTTATATATTCGTTAAAAATAAGAGGGTGACCAGGGAGAAGGTAGAACCGCTCAGATACAGGAGGGAATCTATGCTTGGAGTTGGAGGAGGTAGTTGACGTACCAAACGAGTATTTTGCATATGTATTCACTCAGAAGAAGAACTTGGACGACAATGAAATCAGTGTGAAGAACACAAAAAGCAAAGAATACAGAAAGCAAAGAGTGGGGATAAATGGGTCCTTTTCAGAATAGCAGGCAGTGACTAGTGGGGTACCGCAAGGCTCGGTGCTGGGACCGCTGCTATTTACAATATACATTAATGACTTGATGAAGGGATTAAAAGTAACATTAGCAAAGTTGCAGATGACACAAAGCTGGGTGGCAGTATGAACTGTGAGGAAGATGCTATGAGGTTGCAGGGTGACTTGGACAGATTGTGTGAGTGGGCGGATGCAGTTTCATGTGGATAAGTGTATGGCAGATGCAGTTTAATGTGGATAAGTGTGAGGTTATCCACTTTGGTGGCAAGAATAGGAAGGCAGATTATTATCTAAATGGTGTCAAGTTAGGAAAAGGAGACGTACGAGGAGATCTGGGTGTCCTAGTGCATCAGTCACTGAAAGGAAGCATGCAAGTACAATAGGTAGTGAAGAAAGCCAATGGAATGTTGGCCTTCATAACAAGAGTTGAGTATAGGAGCAAAGCGGTCCTTCTGCAGATGTACAGGGCCCTGGTGAGACCGCACCTGGAGTACAGTGTACAATTTTGGTCTCCAAATTTGAGGAAGGATATTCTTGCTATTGAGGGCGTGCAGTGTAGGTTTACTAGGTTAATTCCTGGAATGGCGGGACTGTCGTATGTTGAAAGACTGGATCGACTAGGCTTGTATACACTGGAATTTAGAAGGATAAGATCTTATTGAAACATATAAGATTATTAAGGGGTTGGACACGTTAGAGGCAGGAAACATGTTCCCAATCTCCTCCTCAACGGAGATGCGACCTTTACCGTGTCGTATCTCCGTTCGCGCTACGGCCTAACATCGTGGAGTCGGCGGCCTCCAGCTGGGATCGACCTCAAAGACTCCGGTCGCAGGGCCTGGACTTACCATCTCGGAGGCTTCGGCCGTGGGCCCTGCAGACCGCAACATCGGGAGTTCGCAGGTCCCTGGCTGGCGACCGGCTTTTGGGAGCTCCAGCCGTAGCAGCTTCGACCGCCCCGAAGCGCGAGGTTTGATCAACCCGCCCGCAGGCCCTTCATCGCCCTGCGTGGCCCGGCCGCAGCACTTTCCATCGCCCGGTGGGGGCTCAGGACTTTCATCGCCCTGCGTGGCTAGGCCGCAGCACTTTCCATCGCCCAGTGGGGGCTCAGGACTTTCATCGGCCTGCTCGGCTCGGCCCTGGGACTTTCCATCGCCCGGTGGGGGCTCAGGACTTTCATCGGCCTGCTCGGCTCGGCTCGGCCCTGGGACTTTCCATCGCCCGGTGGGGGCTTCAAAAAGTTGGGAGCCTCGATCACCTCGTGGCACCACGGGAGAAGAATGAGGAGGAGATAAGACTTTGCCTTCCATCACAGTGAGGGTATGCCTAGAGCAATCACTGTGATGGCTGTTTTGTGTAAAAAATTATATCTGTGTGTCTTGTGCTTTTTAATGTCTACTGCCGGACCCTGATGTGAGAGGACGCTGGCGTTGAGTATTTGCCGCTTTTCCGTCAGGATAGTTTGTCTGTTTGTTTCTATGTTAATTATTTTTGTAAAGCGCTTTGAGCATGTGATAAGGCGCTATATAAAATAAATGGATTATTATTATTATTATTATTAATGTTGGGGGAGTCCAGAACCAGGGGCCACAGTTTAAGAATAAGGGATAAGCCATTTAGAATGGAGATGAAGAAAAACTTTTTCAGTCAGAGTTGTAAATCTGTGGAATTCTCTGCCTCAGAAGGCGGTGGAGGCCAATTCTCTGAGTGCTTTCAAGAGAGAGCAAGATAGAGCTCTTAAGGATAACGGATTCAGGGGTATGGGGAGAAGGCAGGAACAGGGTACTGATTGGGAATGATTAGCCATGATCGCATTGAATGGCGGTGCTGGCTCGAAGGGCCGAATGGCCTACTCCTGCACCTATTGTCTATTGTCTAATATATATTCAGAATCAGAATCAGAATAACCTTTATTGTCATCCAAAAACACGTCCAACAATAAGAGCAATAAAAATAAGCAATTACACACACAACACAAAACCAAAATCAACACAAAACAAACAAAAAAAAAGAGAAACATCCATCACAGTGAGTCTCCTCCAGTCACCTCCTCACCGTGATGGAAGGCCAGAATGTCTTTTTTCTGCCCCTGCCGTCTTCTCCCGCGGTCAGGCTGCTGAAGTTGCCACTTTCCAGGCCGCACCGGATGGTGAAAGGTCCGCAGCGGGCCGACCCAAGCCCCGCGATCCGGGACGGGCGAAGACGCTGCAGCTGCACGTCGGGGCGGTAGTGGCTCCCGACATTGAAGCCCCTGCCGGGCAGAGAAAATCCCGCGGCCTATTCCAGGCCGCGCCAGACGGCGAAAGGTCCCCAGTGGGCCGACCTAAGCCCCGCGATTCGGGGCGGGCGAAGACGCTGCCGCTGCCGGAGCTCCCGATGTCGGCCTCCACCTAGGGGCCTGCGAGCTTCCAATATCGAGGCGGCCCACGCCGAAGAAGCCTTCGGAGCCTCCGAAGGCGAGTCGCAGCCGCTACCGCGGCACCACCACAATCTCCGAAGGCAGCCAGCTTCGCAGATAGTAAGTCCGGTCCGCGGGCTCTGCAAACCAGAGTCCAGGTGGTCCCAGTTGGAGGCCGCCAGCTCCAGGTATTTGGCCGATGGTAAGCCGCAGTGGGAACGGAGACACCACCCAGAAAAAAGGTCGGGTCTCCGTTCAGAAGAGACAATTTTACAGTTTCCCCCCCCCCACCACACATAGAATACAACCACAAAAAACCACATCACATCTAAACACTACAATTAAGACAAAAAACAACAAAAAAACACAAAGACAAACGGACCGCAGGTAAGCCGCAGCTGCGAGGGCAGCGCCGCCATTTTGCGAAGTAGTTGAGGCCCCAGCACCGAGCCTTGCGGCACTCCACTCGCCACTGCCTGTCATTCTGAAAAGAACCCATTTATTTCTACTCTTTGCTTCCTGTCTGTCAAACAATTCTCTATCCATGTCAATAGCCTACTCCCAATACCATGTTCTTTAATTTTGCCCACTAATCTCCTGTGTTGGACCTTATCAAAGGCTTTCTGAAAGTCCAGATACACTACATCCACTGGCTCCCCTTCATCCATTTAAGTGTCACATCCTCAAAAAATTCCAGAAGATTAGTCAAGCAGGATTTCCCCTTCATAAATCCATGCTCCCGTTATTACTTCTTTAATAATTGATTCCAACATCTACCCCACTACAGATGTCAGGCTAACTGGTCTATAATTCCCCTTTTTCTCTCACGCTCCTTTTTTGAAAAGTGGGATAACATTAGCTACCCTCCATTAAAGTGGATATCCCCAAGGCGGCCTGATGAGATCTATACCAGGTTATTGGGGAGGGCAAGAAAGGAAATTGCAGGGGCCTTGACGAGCGAGGATCTTTGTTTCTTCTCGAACCACAGGCAAGGTCCCAGACGACTGGAGAGTGCCAAATGTAGTTTGTTTGTTTGAGAAAGGAAGTAGGGAGAATCCAGGGGACTATAGGCCAGTGAGGTTTCACGTCAATGATAGGAACACTATTGGAGAGAATTCTTCCAGATAGGATTTACTCCCATTTGGAAGAAAATGGGTTAATTATGCATAGCCAACATGGCAGGCTGTATCTCACTATCCTGATTTGAGTTCTTTGAGATGATAAGAGATTGATGAAGGAGATTGATGATTGGGTGGTGGATGTTGTATACAGGGATTTTAGTAAGGCTTTTGATAAGGTCCCTCATGATAGGCTGAACCAGAAGATTAAGATGTACAGGATTCACAATGGCTTGATGGTATGGATCCAGAACTGGCTTATTCATAGAAGATAGAGGGTTATGGTGGAAGATAGATATTTTGGCTAGAGGTCTGTGACCAGTGGAGTTCCGCAGGGATCTGTGAGCTGTTTGTGATGTATATAAATGACCTGGAGATAAATGTAGATGGTTTGGTGAGTTTGCTGAAACCACCAAAATTGGAGTTGTTGAGGACAGTTGGAGGACAGAAGATACAGTGGGATATAGATCAGCTGCAGAAATGGGCGGAGAAATGGCAGATGCATTATCCCTTCCCACTTTTAACCTGTGCCCTCTAGTTCTAGACTCCTCTGTCCTGGGAGAAAAGCTATAACCATCTCATCAATGCCCTCATAATTTTACAAACCTCGACAAGCTCACCCTCCAGTCTCCTGCAGCCCTCTATTACAGGCAATATCCTGGTGAATCTCTTCTACTCGATTTCTACCACATCCTTTCTGTACTGCACTGACCAGAACTGTACACAATATTCAAAGTGCAGTCAAATCTTTTGAGTGGCTGAATCATCCCAACTCATACTCAAAATACCTAGACCCTTGAAAGCAAGGATGCAAATACCTTCTGTAGTATCCTATCCACATGTGTCACAGCTTTCAGGGAGCACCAACACTCCTAGCATCCATGGCATATATTTTGTATGAACTATCATCATTTGACTTCCCAAAGTGCATTACTTCTCACTTGTCTACTTTACATTCAATCTGCCACCAATCCAACCCAACTCTCCAGCCGATCTAGGTCACCTTGTGTCCTTTCACAACCTTCTTTGTTATCTACAACATCAACAATTTTTATGCCACAGTGTGAGAGCTGGAAGTCCAGTTTCCTGGCTATGTTCCTCCCCCTACAGATGCCACCAGAGAAATAGACCGACATCCATATACATTTTGATACACTGCAGGGGAACCTAGACCACATTATGCTGGGTACATCCATCTCTGGACACCTTTGGAACAACAGTCTTCCCAGCTAAACACCAGGTCAGATCCGCAAATTACCTACTGTCATCCTTTAGACCATTAAACCTCTCCTGCTCTTCCCCATCTCCAGCCCACTCCACCATCATCTGAGTCGCAGGTCTGTCAACTCCTTCAACCCCAATCATGGATTCACCATCACCATCTCCCCCCAGCATTCATATAGGTAACTAGACCAAGTGGACCCATGAGGCTCAAACCTCTCCTGCATTGGTGCAGCACCCTCTCCTCCCCCACTCCCCTCTTCCCCTCCCCCCTCACTCCCTCCTCCCCCTCACTCCCTCCTTCCCTCTCCCCCTTCCCCATCCCCCCCCCCCTCCCTCATCCCCCCTTATCCTCCCTCCTCCCCCATCCCTCCCTCTCTAGGAGATAGATTTAAACTTTAAAATGTGAATAACTTTTAAAATATAACACCGATTTCAATGAAACATCTTCCATTAGCACCAAAGGGAAGATGGTGTGTACGGTGGGCCTAAAATTGTCGTGCTATTGTGTACCATTTTGGCTGTAGTTCAGGAACAAACAAACAAACAAACAAACGAGAGTTTTAGTATATAGATTTTCCTCCTCTCCATTCATTTTTCTGGTCCCAAAATCCATAGCTTAACCCCATCCTGGTCCAAATAAAACCCAGAATTTTGGTGCCAAACAGTCATTCCCTCCACAACCACACCATGAATGCCACCTAAACTTAAAGCCACAATCTCAATAAATTCTAGATACAGGCTTCATGAGCTGAAAGACCTTGTCCACATCTTTAAGCTGCTAATGTGCCTGCTATTACACTACTCAATATTATTTTCATTGCGCCGTCAATACTCAACAAAATACAACTGTCAGAGTCACACAACATGGAAAGGGGACTGTTGGCTGAACTCATCCGTGCCAACCAAGATCCCCCATCTAAGGTTGTTCCAGTTGCCCATATTTGACCCACATTCCTCTAAACTTTACATGGATTACCATGTACTTGTGAAAATGTCTTTCAATTGCCCACAATTGTTTTGCCAAAACTCTGGGTTATATATTGCACCAGCATCAAGTGGAGTGCGTGAGCAAGCATTTGTTCTTACCTGTCTCGTAGAAATCCTTTTTGTTGCTGGAAGGTCCCAATGCAGGTAGCTGTGTGGGATCCTGGTTTGCAGTGTTCACTGGTACTTCACTCTGCTTTCCTGTTAGAATGAGGCAACATAAAATAAGGTTACAGGGAATAAATTTCAGGACTGAAAAATCAATAAAAAATTGAAAACCATTATATTCTCCCTTGCACAGTACATGGGATAATTTGTATGGGAAGGGATGAGTGAACCGCAATGTTGCAGACGGGACATTGTCTGTGGAAGGCAGAATGAGTGGGGATGGGAAGTTGTGACTGGTGGTGGGATCACATTGAATCACAGAAATGTCGGAGAATGATGCAAAGACGAGTGGGGTGAAAGGCGAGGATTAGGGGAAATCTATCCTTGTTCCATCTGGGGGAAGGGGGAGCTAGAACAGAATTATGGGACAGAGGAGACATGGGTGAGGGATCCATCTATGACAGCAGTGGAGAAACCATATTTAATAAAGAAAGAGGTCATCTTGGAAGTTCCTGCTTTCTCTGAGGGAAGTGGATAGATATATATTAATTTTTTCTGAGTTGCTACACTGATTCTTTTGTTTGTGTTTGGTGTTCCTAGTCACGAACCAGCTGGAATTTTATTGCTGCATACAATCAACAGCTGACCTCAGAAAAAGCAATCCCTCCAAGACTGTCCACTCCTTTCTGACAGCAGCTCAAGTGAATTGCTGACATACAGAAGGAATGTCATCAGACAGGTTCAGTAGCCAATGACAATGCAGAATTCTCTTGGACAGTGTTTAGCCAGTATTCTAGTATACTTGAAATGAAGCATAACATTTATCATAATTTCAAAATCAGTTCAGAAATTACTTTTCTCCATGTGTCAGAAAGTTTGGTACTCCCACAAGTATGTTTTGTAAACAAAGAACTCACAAATATTCTGACAGGCTTTCCTGGGGCTTTGCCGTTTATGTTCTACTGCAGGAACTCCAGGAAAGGAGAGCTGGCTTCTTGCGTTTTGCCAGCACGATCGCTATGGATTCTATCCTCTGTACATGTTCAGCATCCCCATTCATTTTAATGAAGAGGAATGTAGGGAGCATAGTGTTGTGGATTATCCACAGCAGCAGGAATGTACACCTCCACAATCTGACGGTCCCGCATGCTTGTCACTCCACCTTTACAGTCACGCAAGAGGAATAACCCAGGTTCATTGTGGAGTGTGATTGGGCATGCTGGAAGCAGTACCACTAATATCTAACAACAAGGTGATGGAAGCTGTAACTCAGGATAACTTGCTCTATGGAATAACAGCAAATTATGGATGGTGTAAAGCCAACCCACAACCAACTGATCATATCAAAGCTCCGCTGTCCTACCGCAACGGGTTGTGAAAGTTGGTGGATCATTACACAGCTGATAAAATGAGTAGCCTCTAGAAATGTTCCATCCTCATGGGAGGATAGCAGGACCAGTGCAAGATAAGGCTGACACATTTGCAGTCATCTTCAGCAGAATGCCAGGAGAATGATCCATCTCAGCTCACTGCCGAGATCCTCATCATCACATTAAAAAAGTTATCAGCAAATTTTACATATATTTTACATCAAACCAATAAATGGCTGAAAGCACTGGAGACAGAAAGGCCACAAGACCCGACAACATCCCAGCTGTTGTTCTGAAGACTTGCGCCCCGGTACTGGTTTTACACGTTACAATAATGGCATCCACCTGACAATGTCACTGCCCCAAGTATGTCCTGCCCACATAGGCCAGGACAAACTTAATCTTATTACTGCCCAATTAGTGGTGGTGGATTTCCGCAGGCGCAGCCACGCCCCCTCGACACCGGTGAACATCCAGGGAATGGACATTGAGAGAGTGGACTCTGGAAAGTACCTGGGTGTTTACCTGAACAATAAACTGGACTGGACTGATAACATTAATGCACTTTATAAGAAAGCCCAGAGCTGACTGTACCTGCTGAGGAGACTCAGGTCCTTTGGCGTGCAGGAGGCACTCCTGAGAACCTTCTTCGACACTGTGGTGGCATCAGCATTTTCTATGGAGTGGTCTGCTGGAGCAGCAGCAGCTCAACTGCTGGCAGGAAGAGACTAGATAAACTGATAAACTGATCAAGAAGGCCAGCTCTGTCCTGGGATGCCCTCTTGACTCAGTGCAGGCGGTGGGAGAGAGGAGGATGATGGCAAAGCTATCATCACTGCTGGACAACGACTCCCACCCCATGCAGGACACTGTCACTGCACTGAGCAGCTCCTTCAGTGACAGACTTCTTCACCCCAAGTGTGTGAAGGAAAGATATCAAAGGTCCTTCCTGTCAGACTGCACAACCGGCACTGCTCCCAGTAGACCAGTAAATAAAGACAATTATCTTTATTTTATTTATAATAAAAGCTTTTTTTTTTTTGCTATCCACTTTGCTGCTGTAACCCTGCAAATTTCCCCGTTGTGGGACGAATAAAGGATTATTATTATTATTAGTCTGCCCTTAATCATCAGCAAAGTGATGAAGGAGCTGTGGATAGTGCTATCACACAGCACTTTCACCAGCACCAATTGGCTCCAGATCTCATCACAGGGACAACCCAGAAATGGATTCCAGGAACAAGATGAGACTGTCTTTGACATCAATTCAGCATTCATTATCTTTAGCATTGAGGTGACTTGGCAAAAGTGAAGTTAATGTGCATCAAAAGGGAAAACACTGCAGCAGCTGAAATGATTCCTCACACAAAGTAAGACCACTAAGATTGTTGTAGATCATTTATCCCAGCCCAGAGTTTCTCAGGGCAATATCCTGGATCCAGCCATCTTCATGGTTCAGCTGATGGTTGCACAGTGTTCAATTCCATTTAGTTTGGTTTATTGTATCACGTGTACTGAAGTAAAGTGAAAAGTTTTTGTTTGCATGTTATCCAGGCAGACAAGACTCTAAATGATTACAATTAGTTCGTCCAAGTTCACGTTATAGGAGCAGAATTAGGCCATTCGGCCCATCGAGTCCACTCCACCATTCAATCATGGTTGATCTCTGCCTCCGAATCCAATTTTCCTGCCTTCTCCCCATTACCCTTGACACCTGTTCTAATCAAGAATTTGTCTATCTCTGTTTTAAAATATCCACTGACCTGGTCTCCACAACCCTCTGTGGCAATGAGTTCCACAGATTAACCACCCCCTCTAGTCTGTGAAAGGATACAAATAGGTTAAGTGAGTGGGCAATAAGTTGACATATGGAGTATAATGTGGGAAAATGTGAGGTGATCCACTTCGGAAGGAAGAAGAAAAGAGCAAATGATTATTCAAACGTGATTTGGAGATCCTAGTATATGAAACACAAAGGGTTGGCATGTACTGCAAGTAATGTGGCAGGCCAACAAAGTGCTGGCCATTATTTCTGGCGATACAGAGTATTTGAGTAGAGAAGTTTAGGCTTAACTTTACAGGGCATAATGCGATTTCACCTGGAACAATGCATTCAGTCTTGTTTCCATATTTTAGGAAGGGTATGGTTGCAGTAGAGACAGTGGAGAAATAGTTCATGATTTCATATCCCTACAGTAGGTCACCCCTCAGCCTCAGGGAAAGAAGGCCCAGCCTATGCAGCCTCCCGTTACAACTCAAGCCTCCCAGTCCCAGCCACAAGTGTTATTCTCCTGTTCCTATTTTATCCAATTCTTGTGACTGAAACACCTATGGCAACTGTGGAACTTAGTTACAATATGCAAGCACAAAAATCCCAGTGTTGCTGTCATTTTCACTGTAAAGATGATAAATTCTCAAAAATATATTCATCACAATGAAATCCGAGCCTTTCATTGGAGGTTGGTGTGGATAAGGAGTAGTTTTCAATCAAAGATAGGATTAACCTTGCTTGAAGTAGAATTGGATTCATTGCACTCCTCACCTACTGCCTAGACTGGTTGTAAGACCCTTTGAGTCTCTCACCTTCAGAAGTTTCTGGTTCTTCATCTTCATCAAACAGCACTAATCTGAAAATAAATGAAACACGCAACAAAATATGATCAGTCCCATTTGCAATCTATGTGTCCTCCTAAGCATGTTCAGAGTTCAGAATTACTTAAGTCACGAAAATGTAATGAGCTTCACACAAAGAAAATAATCAGGAACACCAAAAGTGCAATGTAGTATTGAACTATTCCTTCTAGAACTCAAATTCTTTCCCTCACTGCACCTTTCAAATCCTCCTCTTTCTAACACTTAGAAATCATTGCCAACTTGATAATCACAAAGGGATACTTCCCGTCATACCATAATGCTAATTTCTAAACTCCAACAGCAGATCAGTCTCTCAGCCTCCAAGTTCCCGCAAAGTTTAATGTCTTTCCATACCCCTTCCATATCCTTGCACTTATTCCTGTGTATGTCCCTCCTTTCAATCCACCTCATTCACTTTGTGGCCGATATGCTCCCTATTTTCTAATCCCTTTACTTGCAAATCTTGTTTTCTCAAGTTGGCTTGTCTGCCAAAGACCCTAAAACAGTATTATGGCTCCCAATCTCAGATAATCCCAGAAATGATCTCACTCTCTCTCTCACTCTGGAAGTAGCAATGTAAGGGGACACAACAAAAGGATGCAAAAAGCCTCCAGTATTACAAGGTCCCTTTCAGTTGACCCAGTTCTCCCTCCATCACTTCTCCATTGTGGATTTGTTCTTCACTGATCTTTTACTTCAATGTTGCACGTCCATATTCCCAAACAACACTGAAGGTCATTGTTTGCTGGAAATCCCATTTCTCCACCTATTACCAAACTCCTGAACACCCCTAACTCCACTCCTTCATAATGCTTGTTGTTTCTCACTCATTTTCACTTTTTGCATTTGCTTCTTTCTCCTCCCACATTTCCCTTTCATCTTTGTAACCCGTTCCCTTTTTCTCTTCACATCTGTTTCGCAGCTCTCCTGCTTCTCAACTTTCTCCTATCCTTGCCCCTCATTGCTCCTTGCTACTGCTTACAATTTACCAGTTACAAATAAGCCCAAGTAATCACCTTTTATCCAATAATCAGAAGCTCCTGGGTACTGAGCAGTCCGTCTAAAAAGACTACACAGAATACGATGCTCTACGTATCAACAAAAAAAGTCTGAGTTGCACCATATGCTATAAACAAATGCCAATCAAAGCGACATTTCATTGGGGTTGCTTCATTCACTGATCTGTGACAATAACCTGTACTTTCATGCTTTCATGACTTTTCATACAACTTGCAGAAACAGTGGCTGTGTTTACCTTGCACAACCAACAAAATCATAAAGGCAAAGATGCTTCACTTTCACCACAGGAAGAACAGCACAGGACTTTTCTTTAATCTGGACTTCCTTTAATTACCTGAAAGTAGTATTCATAATTTAACCTGCATCCATTCCCTGCACTTTCATCTGTAGCAGAGGGTTCTCATTTTCTTTTCATACATTCTCACGAGGGAATGCCACACGAGGGTAATTATTGTAGCTCTCAGAGGATATATAGACATAGATCAATCTTTTTGTCTCTATTTTTGCAAATGTGCAAAATTGGTAAAATGACATTGGAACTCAGTGGGAAATTTTCCAAGCACGGGATACCATGAATTATGTCCTTTGAATAACACTCAGCAATGATTGAAGCCACCCTGAAACATCTTGTGAACTGCTCTTTTTGTTTTGAAAATTGTTCATCCTCTTATTGTGAAATAAATCAATAATCCCATGGTTCATTGGGCCCCTGATGTTCAGCAGCCACCTAGATCAGCTACTGTTCCACAGGATTTGACTATACCTTGCTGTTTGATCAGATGGTCTTTTCCATGAGAACAAGGGGTAATTTTAACTCCCAGAAAATAAATTACAACAGGCAAATGCACACAGCAAATGGACCTGCAGATTGCAGCAGAGAACATCTCACCTACACCAGCTAGAGAAATGCAATATCCATTCAGTCTCCACTTGAAATGAGTTTTATTAAAGCAGAATTGATGGAAGACTATCCACCACCGATAAGGGCAGCTTGAAGAACAGCATGAAACAATTCTATAGCAGCTTGAATAGGCAAAAAAAACCTCACTGTGTAGGTTAGCCCGGGTGCCTTGCACAGGATGCTGTAGAAAACCACCAGTTCATGCATTACCAAGTCTGTCTTTAAAGTGCCTTCAGGGAGTCTGAATAGTATTGAGTGCACACCAGCTCAACCAGAGGAAATCAACAAACCTCTGCTGTGGTCAACCAGACAGTATCTCTCAGACATGCACTCACATCATTCACTCATACACAACCACCCACACTAAAACACCCTCACACGAATACTCACAAACACCATCCCTCACCTACTTGCGCGCACTTATTCTCTATACACTTACTCACTAAAATTAGAAGCTTGAATCGAGATGAGATTTTATTCTTCTAGCATGGTCCAGGAGAGGAGAAGTACAAACTTTGCTAACACCAACGAATGAAGCACATATGGTGTATCTTGGAACCTCTGGGTCTATTTATCCAAGACTACATCATGTCAGGTCTTAACCAGGAATTTGAGAGATTGTGACCCTTAGACCTTTAATGACCTAAGGGCATCCCATCGTACCTCTGAACCAATTAAGTATTTCTAAATCAGTCACTTCAAACATTTTTTTGGATGTGCAATGTGGATTACAGATATAAATTGACTTTCTAATGTACAAATCATGGAAATGCTACCATACGTTGATTCATAGGCTTGTTCTCTGTTCTTGGGTCTCTGATGATCTTAGGGAGATACTCGAGGAAGGCAGGATGTAACAACATATTTTTTACAAGGATTTTGCAGGGCTTGAGGGCCTGAGCTATAGAGAGAGATTGGGCAGTTCAGGATTTTATTCCTTGCAGCAGAGGAGGCTGAGGGGTGATCTTATAGAGGTGTACAAAATCATGAAGGCAATAGATAGTGCGAATGCACAGTCTTTTACTGAGAGTAGGGGACTCAAGAATAGAGGACATAGGTTTAAGGTGAGAGAGGAAAGATTTAATAGGAACCTGAGGGGCAACGTTTTCACACAGATGGTGGTGGGTATATGGAGTGAGCTGCCAGAGGAGGTAGTTGAGGCATATACTATAACAAAATTTTAAAAACATTTGGACAAGTACATGGAAAGGAAAGGTTTAGAAAGATATGGGCCAAACGCGGGCAGGTGGGACTAGCGTAGATGGGGCGTCTGGTTGGCATGGCATGGTGAGCCGAAGGGCCTGTTTACAAGCTGGATGACTCTATGACTCTGTCTGAAAGGTGTTTTCTTCCAGCAAAGAATATTGAAACAGAACAATTAACAAGCTCAATCTAACATAGAACACAGAACAGTACAACATAAGAAACGGCCCTTCAGCATAAATGTCTGTGCCGAAGTTGATGCCAAGATCGTCACTTATCTACGTGCACATAACCCATATCACACCAGCCCCTACATATCCATATGAATATCCAAAGGTTTTTGAAATGCCACTAATGTATCTGCTTCAACCATCACGCCCAGCAGCAGATTTCAGACATTCACCAACCTCTGTAAAAAAACTTGCCTTTAAACGTTGCGACTCTCACCTCTCGTATTTGATTTTTCCATTCTGGGAGAAAGGTTCTGATTTTCTATGCCTCTCATAAATTTATATACTACTATCAGGCCTCCCCGCAACCTACGCTGCTTCAGAGGAAGCAATCCGTTCGTCCAAACTCTCCCTGTAACTAACACACCTTATCCAGGCATCATTCTGTTAAACCTCTGCACCCTTTCCAATGGCTCCACATCCTTCCTGTAATGGGGTGACCAGAACTGCAAACAATACTCCAATTGTGGCCCAACCAAAGTGTAACTAAATCTGCATCAAGATATCCTGACTTATATACTCAATGCACCGACCTATGAAAGCAAGCATACTGGTATGTCTTCTTTACTACTCTGTTTATTTGTGTTTCCACTTTCAGAGAGTTATGGACTTGGACCCCAATCCCTCTGTACACTGGATTTATTGATAAACATAGGCTTTGTAGCAACAGTGAGGTACGGATACTTTCAGCGAATTTCTCTGGTTTGCAATCACATGAATATTTACTTACTTGTCTACATTAGATATGCATTCCTTCTCTTTCTCCTTACTCTTGATAAGATCCTCTTTGGTCAGATGATCAAAAGGGTCCTGTAAACTCTGCATGTTTATAAGAAATAATCAACACAACATGTGTGAATCGGTTATTGGCTACAAACTACAAGTGGACCCAAAGCAAATTATTCCTAAACATGATACAGCACAAAGCAACAAGCACTGGTGAACACTACTATCTGCAGATTCCCCTCCAAGTCACACACCATCCTGCAATGGAAAAATATAATCATTGCTCATGTTATTGGGTGTCAACCTGGAACACCCTCTGCATCAGCGTTGTGGGAGTACTTTCACCAGAAGGATGATACCAGTTCAAGACTCACTTCAAGGGCAATTACAAATAGGCAATAAACACCAGCCATACCCTCAACCCCAAAAGGTTAAAAAAACATGAGCCAAGTTAGACCGGGTGCTTTCTCAGTTATCAGTTTATCAGGTGGCTCATGATTGAAGAATTTTGGAAACAACTACTTGTATATCTCTTTGTCACCTCTTCAAAGAGCCCAGGGTGCTTATCCATTCATTTAAGGTTTTTCCGCAAAATGGAGATCATGCTGATCAGGCATGAAGAACTGCCAGCCAAAAGCACACTGTAGGTCAGAGTGTTCTGGACCTTCATGTCTGATGCTGCAGGTCAGAAGGATGGCATGTTGTGGAGGACAGTTGGTATGGCATTTGTCCGTGCTCCCCACCACTGAACTCAACACAACAGTAGTTCTGTAGTGCACCGAACAGCCAGACGTATTTCACATCTGGCCCCGGCTTCATGCAAGATGTTGGCGCCAACCATCATTTGAATGAGATTGCTAATCTTCACTAAAATGATAAGGGAAATAAAGTATGTATTTTATTTTAATTAATATTATTGTGACTATATAATTCACATGTTGAATGTGATTTTAACTGATTTTTATTACGAACAAATTATTAAATATTTATAAATGCCTCCTTAATGTGAACTGTACATTCCTTTAAAAAGCATGGATGTAAGCCATCCAAGCCAGGGGTTTCTTTGTACTCGGGGTTGCATCTATTTATTTAGTATTTCTCCTCTTTTCATTTAAAATGGGTTTATTTAATTTATAATCTCTTCTTTGATGTTATATCCAGTTGATCCATTCTCAGCAAAGCAAAGTAATTATATACATCCTGTGATTTTATCCTAATCATCTTAGTTCCCATCCTGAGTTTTCCCTTTTATGTTTCTGCAGAATAATTCAATCATTTGTTTGATGCTCCTTGATAGCTTGAATTTCATAGTTACACTTCACTTTCCCAATTTATTTTATTTGTCTCCTGACCACTTTTAATTTTTACTTTAATTTCTTCCCATGTCATTATTTATCCACAGTATCTCATTTCTCATTCATGCTAAATTTGTTCTTAATTTTTAAGATATCCTTAAAAATCAAATTCTGAAATGACCACCGATGGGCTAGGTGGGATTCCAGTCATGAGTACACAAACGCTTCCAGCTATCAACCCTGTATGTAATAAGCCACAGTGAGAATGAGGCTATTATCTTGATGAAATATAACAAGTTTATTATTTTTGCTATTTTAATGGGTTGGAGAGAAGACTCAGGGGGCATTCTGTTAAGAAGTAAAATGGCTGGGGGTTTGGTGACGAATTAGCTTTGTTTGGCTGAGTCTTCTTTCCATCTTACCTTAAGTGCGGAAAATGTGTAAGGCTGATAGCCCTTGAAGGAATCATGAATCTGTGACATCATGCAGGCGGTTCTCTCCCAGAAGTGAAGTAGTGTACTCTAAATCAATAAAAACAAGAAACATTACTATTAGATGCATAGGAAAAGGGCCAAGGACACTGAAGAAAAATAAGGAGAAAAGCTGCATGTTGGCAGTGTGGGGAATGGCAGCGTCAAACTGGACAAATTACCATTCACTGCACAAAGATGATACGTTGCTGAACAGAAAATAATGGTGGCAGAGTGGGAGCAGCAGGGAGGAGAAATGAGAGTGAATTACCTCTGAGTAAGATGTATTAACAATGCCATTTACAAGAGTGAATGCTCGTCTACTAAAGTAATAGGTTATGCCAAGGCAGAGAAGAATATTTTTAAAGATTAGAACAGAAACAAATGCAATAGACAGCAAAAAATATTTTTTAATAACTAACAATTCTCAATAAGACTTCGAGGAGTACATGGCTCTACGTAAGACAAAAAGATAATGGGGATGTTGGTATTATGGCTGCATTCTGGATTACTGATCCAGTGGTCTGGACAAACGCACAGAAAACAAGTTCAAAGATTAGTCTGACAAGCTAATTTGAAAAAGGATATTCTTCAGTAAAACCTTCGGGACAGAATCTTGGCACTTACACTGTTTGGTGGAGGTGTGCAGTCACTCGAGGAGAGACCTTTTGGCCTGTCATTTCCGTGCTGGCTTTTTAAAAGATTATTTGTGCTAAGTCGCACATTCTGATATTTGTCTGAAGAAAGGCCCAATGCTGCCTGACCCACTGAGTTACCCCAGCACTTTGTGCCTTTTAGTCAACCAAAATCTGCAGTTCCCTGTGTCTCTATTCGTCTGCCTGGTCCAGCTGTTGTTGAAAAGGCCATCATTTGTTGTGCATCACTAATCACCCATTAAACACTGATGATGAAATATCCCTTTCAACCATACAGACTGCATGATTGAAGTATTCCTACAGCTATTAGAGAAACAATACCAAGATTTGGACCGAGTGATTAAGGATGGTAACATACTTCTCAACCAGTTTGCTGAGCAACTTGGAAAGGAATTTGGATGCAGTAACTTTCCTGCCTGCTGCTCGAGGTGGTTGAGGTCACAGGCTTAGAAGATGCTGCAAAGAGTTCTTGATAAGGTTGCAGCAAATTCCTGCTGATAGTCTGTTCTTGCAGCCATAGTATTTAATGACCTGATTCAATTAAATTTCATGTTGATGTAAGAAATATTCAATGGTGGTAATACTATTGGTCATCAATGAGAGGCAGTTGGAGTCATAGAGATGTACAGCGCAGAAATGGACCCTCCAGCACCCAATGTCTAAGGCAACCTTTTTGTCCTTTTATCA
The DNA here is from genome assembly GCF_053455715.1 of Rhinoraja longicauda. Classification (NCBI taxonomy): domain Eukaryota; kingdom Metazoa; phylum Chordata; class Chondrichthyes; order Rajiformes; family Arhynchobatidae; genus Rhinoraja; species Rhinoraja longicauda. The sequence goes on from NC_135960.1 coordinate 42,022,657, forward strand.
ATTTATTAATTGCCCGCATTAGGCCTGTTCATGTCCCTGTTCAAGTGTTTCTTATTAATAGTGATAGTGATTGTGTCTGATTCCATTACTTCCTCTGGCAGCAAGTTCTACATATTAGCCATTATTGTGTAAAAACATTCCCCTCAAATTTCATTTAAAGCTCTTTCCTCTCACCTTAAATCTACGCCCTTGTTTGTCATATCCTTAGTAGATTTAGGAGCTGTCGTAAAGCAATTGGCCAAGAGCCTGTTCCGCCACTCAATAAAATTACAGCTGATCTAATCATGGCCTCAAAAACAGATGCCAACTATCTCCACATTCTGTCGACTTCCTTGTGCTTAAAATGTGCGTTAATCTCCACCATGAATATAATCAATGACTCTCCCTCCATAGCTTTCTGGGGTAGAAACTGCAAAATAAAAAAATCCTCATCTCAATTTAAATGGGCAACCCCTTATTCTGAATCTATGCTTCCTAGTTCTAAATATCCTTATCAGGAGAAATATCCTCTTGGCTTGGACCAGTGAACAATCTGGTCCTGAACTCCTCCAAAACAAAGGAACTTATAATTGACTTTAGAAAAACCAGTGTAGAATACGACCCACTCTACATCAATGGGGTCTGTGTGGAAAGGGTACCCGCTTTCAGGTTCCTGGGTACGCACATCGCAGAGGATCTTACCTGGTCTACCAACACCATCACCACAGTAAAGAAGGCACAGCAGAGACTCCACTTCCTGAGGATCCTCAGGAAAACCAACCTGCAGGAGAAGCTCATGTTGTCCTTCTATCGCTGCTCCATTGAGAGTGTGCTGGCATACTGTATAACCACATGGTACGCCAGCTGCTCAGAAAAGGACAGGAAGGCCCTTCAGAGGGTCATCACGACGGCCCAGAAGATCATCGGCTGCTCACTGCCCTCCCTGGAGCACCTGTTCAGCCTACGCTGCCTCAGTAGAGCAGGCAAAATAATAAAAGATCCATCCCACCCCGGCCACCGTCTGTTTGTTCATCTGCCCTCTGGTCGACGTTTCAGGTCGATCAAATCCCGAACAAACAGACTTAAGAACAGTTTTTACCCCAGGGCCATACGAGAACTGAACACTACCTTTGCACTAGGCAACACCGTTAAAAAATCTTGTACTTAATATAATTGTATTTATGTATTTATTTGTTTTTGCATTTATTGCATATATGTTTGTACGCACCGTCAGGATTGGCTATTTTTTAATTTCGTTGTACTCGTTGCAATGACAATAAATGAATATTATTATTATTATTATTATTATTATTATTATTATCCTGTCAATTCCCCTCAGAAACTTGTTTCTATAAGATCATCTCTCCCAATGGCACACCAACACCTCTACTTCCTGAGGAAATTCGCCATGTCTCCAATGACTCTTACAAACTTCCACAGATGCACCATAGAAAGCATAGTCGGGTTGCACTACACTTCATACTGCCTCCTAAATGCAACCAACATAATCAAAGACTTGTCCCGCACTGATCATTCCTTCTTCACCCTTCTGCTGTCTGGTAGAAGTTTCAGAAGCTTGAAACGATACAGCACCAGACTCAGAAGTAGCTTTTTCCACACCATTATCAGGCTTCTGAACGGTGCGACCAAAAGCTAGGGCACTGTTTGGTGCACCTTTACCCCACTGAGAACTTTTGACCTTTTTTAAGGTACTGATGCGCTCCAATGCGTTACAATGATGAGAACTATATTCCGCACTCTATATATCCATCTTTGCTCTATTTATTGTACTTGAGTTTGAACTGATTGTATTTATGTATGGTATACCTGATTTGTTTGAGTAGCATGCAAAACAAAGCTTATTACTGTACCTTGGCACACGTGGCAATAAAAAACAAATCCTAAACCTTTCTCCTAAAAGTCAATGACTGTAGGCTCAACCTGTTCAACTGCTCTTCCTATCTCAACTCCCTCTTCCCAGGAATTAAATGAGTGAACGTTCTCTGTTTTTCGTCCATTGTATGTCCTTCCTTAAATATCGACTCTGAAATTTATGCAATACTCCAGATGCAGTCTCACCTGTGATCTGAAAAGTTGCTTTAAAAATTCCCTACTTTTATACCCCACACCCCAGGCCAACATTTCATTGGCCTTTCTAATTATCTGCTGCACTTGTATGTTTGTTTTCAGTGTTTCATTCACCGGGACTCCCAAATTCCTCCATATGGAACATTTGGTAATCTCACTCCAGTTAAATGATGCTTTTGTTTTTCATTCTTCCTTGTGATGTGGATGACCTCACACTCTCCTCCCACTATACCCCGTCTTCCCCCTCACGACTTATCTCGGGGTCCTTGTGTACTTCTCGAAATTAGTTAACCCATCTTTTTTGGTATCATTAGCAAATCTGGTACAGTACAATGGAGAAACAAGGAATTACCGATGCTAGTTTACAAAAAATGCTGGAGCAAGTCAGCTGGTTAGGCAGCATCTTCGAAGAACATGGATGGGTAATGTTTCAGATTGAAATACCTTCTTCAGACTGATTGTGGTAGCTGTAGCTTCTGTGTCTCATAGTTCTGCTCTTGTTCCCCCTCCCTCCAGACGGAACAAGGATAGAGTTCCCCTGGTCCATACTTTTACTCCACCAGCCTTTACATCCAACACATCATTCTCCAACATTTCAGCCACCTACAAATTGATCTCACGACCAGTCACATCTTCCCATCTCCACACCTTTTCACCTTCCACTGAGATAGCTCGCTCTGCAACTCCTTGGTTGACTCATCTCTTCCCACTCAAACCACCCCCTCCCCAAGTAGTTTCCCCTGCAGCCGCAGATGTAACACCTGTCCCTATACCTCCTTCCTCACATCCATCCAGGGACTCCAGAAGTCCTTCCAAGTGAGATAGAGGTACACGTACACCCCCTCTAATTGCATTGGAGCAGACTTGATGGGCAGACTTGATGGGCAGAATGGCCTACTTCTGCTCCTATGTCTTATGATCTTACGATCTACTGCATCGGTGTTCTCGATATGCCCCCCTTTATATCGGCGAGACCAAATGTAGACTCATCGACTGTTGCGCGAAACACTTGTGCTCGGCCCGTCAAGGCCTGCTGAATCTCCCAGTTACTAACCATTTTAACTCCCCTTCCCAATCCAAAACTGACCTATCTGTCCTGGGCCTCCTCCATTGCTAGAGTGAAGCCACACTCATATTAAGAGAGTGAGGAACACCACCTCATATTCCACTTGGGTAGCTTACAATCTAATGGAATGAACATTGAATTCTCCAATTTTAGATAACTAACCTAGATACCTCACCACCCCCACCCGCCCCAGCTGGAATCACATTCATTCTCTGTGCCCTCCCCTTCCACCAATGCTCCTTCCTCAGGCTCCACAATTCGTACATCTTCTATCCTTATCTCACACTTTTTGTCTTTTCATCTCTAGCCCTTGTCCAACCATTGCCTATCTAAAACCCCCTCACCTGCATTGACCTATCATTTGTCCTGCTCCTCTTCTCTTCCAGCTTTCTCCCCCCCACCACAAACAGACATAAATGCCATATATCCCTGTTCTCCAGAGATGCTGCCTGACCCGTTGAGTTATTCCAGCACCATGTGTTTATTTTTTCTGGTGACAGTACACTCAGTCCCTTCTTTAATGAAGAGTAAATATTATAAACAGTTGAGGTCCCATCACTGATCCTCTGGCACACATTAAATAGTTACTATCAACTGAAAATATCTCATTTATCCCAACTGTGTTTTATGTTAGCCCTTTTCCGATCCATGCTAATGTATTCCCAATCCATGCACTCTTAGCTTGTGTGGAAAACTTAATAAATGCCTTCTGGAAATCCAACTACACTACATCTACCAGCTCACCTTTATCTTTCATGTTTGTTCCAACCTCAAAAAACATTAGCAAATTTGTCAAACATGATTTCCATTTCATATAACCATGTTTCCTCTGTTTAACTTTCCTGAGGTCATAAATGTTCTTTTTAATACTGGATTCCAGCACACTCCCAATGGCAGCGAGCCAGATCCAGCTTTCCCAGTCCTCCTTAACCAGTATTGTTCTCATATCATTATAATTAGTTCTTTAAATTTTGGAGTACAGTGCTCTTTTCAGCAATATTATAATCACTCTTTCCTGGGGATTCATTACAATGAGATCATTATTTAATCCTGTTTCATTACACATTACCAGATCTAAAATAGCCGCCTTCCCAGTTGGTTTCCCAGTGTATTGCTTTGAAAAATCATCCACATATTCAATGTGAATTCATCCTCAGGGCTACCCTTGGTCATTTGAATTGCTCAAACTATTTGATAAACAAAATTGCCCATTATTATTGCAGTACTTTCTTACAAAGCCCCCATTATTTCTTAATGTATACTCTGTCCCACGGTATAGCTACTGGGACCGATGTACTATATTCCCACCAATCTTGAGGACTGTGGAAAGCTAGGGAGGAAATTTCAAGTGCCCTGGCTGGGATTTATGTGAGTCGTCCTTAAATGCGGATGAGGTGCCAGAAGACTGGAGGGTGGCAAATGTGCCTCTATTTAAGGCCTGCAAGGAAAAGCCTGGGAGCTACAGGCCAGTGAACCTAACATCTGTGGTCAAAAAGTTACTGGACAGTATTCTGAGGGATAAGATATATATGCATTTAGATGGCTAAGGGCTGATTAGGGAGCGTAAGCTCATGAGAGCGTAAGATCGTGTCTCATGAATCTCTGTTTTTTGAAGATGTGACCAAAAAGATTGATGAAGGCAGAGCAGTAGACTATATGGAATTCAGCATGGTAGACTACTCTTGAAGGTTAGATTGCATGAGATCCAAGGAGAGATAGCTGACTGGATAGAAAATTGGCTTCATGAAGAAAGCAGAGGATAATCGTGGAAGATTGTTTATCGGACTGAATCCTAATGAGGCTTGGATGCCGCTGCCAGGGGGAGGAACAAAGGAGGACCCGGCATGGTGGGTTCGCCGGGAGGGAGGGGGGAGAATAATGGAGGACCCGATGTGAGTGGACCATCGTGAGATAGGGGGAATAACAAAGGAGGACCTGGCGTGGGGGGATCACTGGGAGGGAGCGGGAAGAATACTGGAGGACCCGATGTTGGGGGGCCACTGGGAGGAGGGGGAGGTGTGAGGGGCGTGAACAATTGTGGACCTAGCACAGGATACTTTGTAATTTTGTGGGCGGCCTTTATGTGGCGACTGCTGCATACCTTGGGTATGCAAGCAAAGAACTTCACTGTGACTTGTCACATGACAATAAAGTATTCCTTCATTCATTCATTCAGGACATACACCATGAATGGTCAGATCCTTAGGAGTACTGAAGAACAAAGGGACCTTGGTATGCAAATGTAAAGAGCCATGAAAGTGGCAGTGTAACATGGTCAAGGAGGCATACGGAATGCTGACCTTCATTAGTCAGGCACTGAATACAAGAGCAAGGTTATGCTCCATCTTTATAAAACATTGGTCAGATCTCAAATGGAGTACTGCACACAGCTATGACAACCATTTTAAAACAAAAATGCGATAGCACTGGAGAAGGTGGTGCAAAGGGGCGGCACGGTGGCACAGCGGTAGCAATGCTGCCTTACAGCGCTTACAGCGCTGGAGACTCGGGTTCGATCCCGACTACGAGTGCTGCCTGTACAGAGTTTGTCCGTTCTCCCCGTGACCTCGTGGGTTTTCTCCGAGATCTTCGGTTTCCTCCCACACTCCAAAGACGTACAGGTATGTAGATTAATTGGATTGGCATAATTGTAAATTGTCCCTAGTGTGCGTAGGATAGTGTTATTGTGTGGGGATCGCTGGTCGGCCTGGGCTCGGTGGGCCGTAGGGCCTGTTTCCGCACTATATCTCTAAAACTAAAATCTAAAGATGTGGAAGGAGATTCTGCGATATTGCCTGCGATAAAAAGAGTTTTAGTTATGAAGAGAATCTGGAGACGCAAGGCCCTTTTCCCTTGTAGCAGTTAGGAGTTTAAGAGGGGACTTTATTAAGATATATAAACCTTTGAGGGGGTAAAGACAAAGTAGATTGCAGAATTCATTTCCTCTTTCAGAAATGAATAAAGCTAAAGGATATAGATTAGGGTAAGAGGTAAGAGATTTAGATGGGACCTAAGGAGGACCTGTTTCACCCAGAGAGTGGTGAGTACCTGGACCACAATGCCAGAGAGTGAGGTAAGCAGAGTCGCTGTCAGCATTCAGGAGATGTCTAGATGAGCATATGAATTGCCTAGGCATTGAAGGGTATTGACCAAGTGCTGGAAGATGGGACTGATATGGATGGGTGCCACTGACAGTGTGGACATGGGGGCCGTAGCCTGCTTCCATCTCTGAAACCTCCTTACCTGGTAAGCAGCAAGTGACTGGGAGAGCAGGTTGCAACGACTCGCTCCAAGCAAGTCCACTTTCTGACACACGTCATTCTTTAGTTTGTCAAACTGTATCTTTGTATTCCGCACTTGGGCCTGAACCTGGAGTTGAAACACATCAACAGGGCACTCTTAATCATTCACTTCAAAGGAATAATATGCAGACATTCATAAAAATCACAATTGTGAGGTGTATTTCATTTCCAGTAACATTCCCCTCTTCTCCTGAAATAGAGGCCTTTCATATTGTGTTGTGCCCTCACCAGAGCGGTCATAAGTAAGCCTGGTTAATGGCAACAGCGGGACATTTAACAGAAAGTGCATTACATATCATCTTGTCACCTGGCACCCACAATTACTAACAGGGGACATGTTGAGCTCTTGCAAGCAATCATTTACAAATACACTGAGGGTTAACCGCAGAGACCCAATTTCTGGCACAGCTATGGTCCACCATCAAAAGAGACGACTTTAATGCCTGTATCAGATTTAGATTTATTAATTCTCAAGCGGAATGCAAGATCTGGATAAAGAAATAAAATGACTTCAAAGGCCCAATAAATTATCTTTAAACCCAATGACATATAACTTCAAATAATTGTGTTGTATTCAAACACTAATTTAAACAAAGTACTCTCCTTATCTGAGCACAATCATCTTAGAGGCAGTAGCTGTGCAAATTTAAGACATGTGCTCAGCATATCAATAGTGCCTACAGATGATTTTGTTTCCTATCAGAAAATAAACATGAATTAAGAAAATAAATATGAAAGCTGAGAGCATGCTTCACAATCAGAGACATGTTTAGTATTCCAAAGGCATGATGCAAATTTCTGGAGTAAAAAACCAACAGGAATCTCATCGGTTGTAGGAGCAATAAGGAATAAGGAATGGGAGGAAGATAAGCAAGAAATGTTTCTTACCGGTACAGGCTTATAACCTCATCTTTTCTGTAACCTGTTAGCCAACAGGTTCATTTATAGTTCATCATGTTTAGAATCCCCCCACCCCACCAGCTGCTTGGTAAGACATATCTTTTTAACCATGCTTTCAGTGATATATCCTAACATCTGTGATTTGCAATCAATTTTGTGTGATAACATGACAATAACATCTCTCAGAGCATCTTAAGTCAAATGTACTATCTAAATGTGAGAAAGAAGGAATACCAATAGCCATTCATTTATGTGTGATCTTTCCAATCTCCCACTCGTTAGTCAATAGTTGTATGCTTTAAGTCTATGTAATTCATCTAGTCAATATAAAAAATCTCTCATAGCCCTACAAAGAATTGCAGTATTTCATAAATAGCTGTGAATCAAAACATTGGTCCTAGTATCTGTTTACTGCCCATTTGACTAATGGGACTGACTGTGGGACTGTGCAATACAAAGCTCCTGTGCCACTAGTTCTGGTTGACCATTTCTGCCATGGCTGAGTTCTCACCATTCCTTATTATTCAATTTATAAATAAACACATTTCAGACTGGCAGTAAAAAAGAGATAATTTAGTTTGCGGTTAAAGCTTTGATCACGTTTTACACCTCGCCCCAGACCTCGACTATCTCCCAGTGGCATGCTACCTACCTGCCCCACATCAAGCTCTCTGAAAGTGACTGATGGAACTCTATTTCTTGCTGCTCAACAGTGGCAATACTAAGGAGCAGTTGGATGGAAAGACCGCACATAAATGAATAACTATTGGTATTGCTTCTTTCATTACCTCAGCACTCACCTCAGCATTGTTCACACAGAAGCATACACTTAACTATAGCCGTTACTTCCTGAGGAAACTGTGGTGATTCAGAATGTTATCAGTGACTCTTATAAACTTCCACAGATGTACCATAGAAAACATACTGTCGGGTTGCAGCACAGCTTGGTTAGGGAACAACTCGACACAAGACCACAACAAATTGCAGAGAGTTGTTAATGTAGTCCAGTCCATCACACTGAACAGACTTCACACCATTGATTCCATCTACACTTCATGCTGTCTCCAAAAAGTAGTTAACATAATCAAAGACTTGTTCCACCCTGGTCATTCCTCCTTCTCTCTGCTCCCATCTGGCAGAAGGTGCAGAAGTTTGAAAGCACGCACAACCAGACTCACAAACAGCTTTTCCCCCTCTGTTACCAAGCTTCCGAATCGTCCTTCCATAAGCTAGGGTACTGTCCAATTCACCTCTACCACATTCTGGATAGTGGACTTTGGCTATGGAACTGATGCTATGGAACTGATGCACTCCAATACGCTACAGTGCTGAGAACTATATTTTGCACTCTGGATCTTCACCTTTGCTCTATCTATTGTACTTGAATTTGACTTGATTGTATTTATAAATGGTATATAAAATCTGTGGATTGCTTGCAAAACAAAGCTTTTCACTGTACCACATGACAATAATAAACCTAAACTGTCATCTAAACCTGATGCAGAAAAGGCAGAAGCCAATTTGCAAATGGCAAGCAAATCCACAGACAATCTGTTTTAGGAGAGGAAAGGGGTTAGACATTGACACCAGGGAAAATGTATTTGTTCTTTGAGAAAGTGCGAGGGGATCTTTTACATCCTCAAATGTAACCTTGTTTTAATATTGCATCCAAGAAACTTCCAAAGAGCTGCAGTGTAAGTGTTGGCCGGAATGGACTGATTCTGGGTCAATCAAGGTGGAGGCCTTTAAAATGTGAAAAAAGTTCAGCAGAGTACACTAAACAGGGTTCCACTTACTGCTACAATTGAAATTCTCATACTTTCACAATAAACTGCACACACACTTTAAGTGCAGTTTAAGCGCACACTTTAAGCACAGTTGAAGACAGAATATTTCACCAAGAAGGTGTATCTGGCCAAGACAGGTAAATTTAAGAGTCTCCAATGAAGCTTATGCAAGAAACATTCTCTATTCCAACTGGGACTCAATGACCTGAGCAGTGAGCATTGGGAGCTTTAACAATCTCAGTAGTAGGAGGAGCACACAAATCTGCAGCATCATTCAAAGAGTTAATTGGTATCATAATGGTCAATTTCTGCAGTAGTATCCAGAGGGCTGGAAAATGTAAATGTGTATTTTAATAAAAACTGTAATAAAAAGCTATCATCCGTGATGGTGACCATGAAGCTACTGGACTGTTGTAAAAAAAAAATCTACAAATAAGGTACTCAGCCATCCTTTACCTGCAGGCAATTTGAAATCCACCGACATGGTTAACTTTTAATGTTTTCTGAAACATCCTAAAGTGGAGTGGCGCAGTGGCAGAGCTGTTGCCCTGCAGCACCAGAGACCCGGATTCGATCCTGACTATGGGTATATCTGTACGGAGTTTGCACGTTCTCCCTGTCACCACGTAGGTTTCCTCCAGCTTCTCCGGTTTCCTTCCACACTCCAAAGACATACAGGTTTGTCGGTAAATTAACCCGTAAGATTGTAAATTGTCCCTAGTGTGTAGGATAGTGCTAGTGTAGGGTTAGATCGTTGGTCGGCATAAACTCAGTGGACTATAGGGGCCTGTTTCCACGCTGTATCTCTAAAAGTCTAAAAAAAAGTAAAAGCAAAACAAAAAGTTAATAAAATCTCACCTGAACCCTCAAATATTGATCGTAATACTACTCCTTCACACCCGGTCCTGGCAAGGCTGTGTCAGTTGTGGATTGGCATGAACTGTGGGCAATATTGCCACAGAAGGGTAGAGGTAATTTTCTTACAAAGCACCAAACAATTCAGACTGTTAAACCACCTAAACAATAGCCAAGCCATCTCTGTATTCAATTGCAGACAGGATATAGATTACTGGAGACAGCGCAAGAACGATTTATAGGTTGATACCTGACCTAGAAAAGTTAGGCAACCAAATGGAGGCCTCAAATGTGATGAAAAGAGTCCATAGAGTGTGCATAGATAAGGTTCCATTTGAACAGAAGTCAAAGGAATGGACAATTTATATGGAAAATGGACCATAACAAATCAAGTAGGAAGTTCAGGAAGAATTCATTTCCCCAGAAAGTGATAAGAAAGTGGAACATGCTATAACATAAGGCTGAGGCAAATAGAATAGCTGGATTTTGGGGAAATAGGAAAACATACAAGGATGAAGTGTGGAAGAGTATATAGATAGGATGTGCTGAAAAGTATTGAGGAACATTGCATGGGGATTAAACATCAGCATTGGATAGTCAGATCAAATGGCTGCACATTTTATGTAAATGTATGCAGATACATTTGAGGGTTTGAAAGATATGATGCAATGAAAATCCAGACATGATTGCCATGCATCTGAAATGTGAACTAATAATATAATACAATATTCAAATTAGAAAAGAAATAACATTGGAAAAGAAAGTCCCTCCTAGAGGTTCAGGAGAGAACAGGATGGGAAAGAGGGACAAGGCAGTTGATGCTGATGGCTAAGCCATGTTCCTATGGCCAAAAATGGAAATACCCGTACAGATTGTAACAGGGTCATTACAACCTCCAAGTTCCTGTATTCCTCTACTTTGAATTCTAATTTACTTTGGCTCTCCTTGGTGATCATGTCGTCGGCATTTGAAGTTCTCAGCTTGAATTTCCTCCCTAACCTCCCAACCCCCTCCCCCCCCCCCCCCCCCCCCCCCCCCCCATCACCTTCTTTCTCTCTCTTTCTTTCATTCTCGACATCCTCAAAGGCATTTCCTTGGCTGACCTTGAGGCCACTTATCCAAATAACTCCTTGCATGGCTTAGTCACATTCTGTCTAACTCTCTCAAGAAGACACTTTAATGCGTTAAAGTCTGAAGAAGGGTCCCGACCTGAAACGTCACCTATCCATGTTCTCCAGAGATGCTCCCTGGCCTGCTGAGTTATTCCAGCACTTTGTGTCTTTTTTTTACTGAGTTAATGGCTAATGGTTCTTCTTGTTAAATATTTTCTGCCATGGTCAAAAGCCTTTATGAAAGTACAAATAGGTATGCTCCGGTCACAAGACAAAATCCTCATTGCTTGCTCCTAAAAAGAACTCTTGGATAGACCCTATTTATCCAACTTTCACTTGATCCCCAAGCATGGGGTCTAATCTCCTGCAAAAGTCAACTGTCACCTGATGATGATCATATACACAGTTGTGATCACACTATAGCAATCTGGCAAGAATACAGTCCTCCAGATTTACGGAATCACTTAAACAAGATTGTTTTCTTTAACCCCAAGAATATATTAATACTTGTGAAATTTGTAAACAGAATGTGTGCTTGCAGAAACTATCAAAGTCAGCATGAATAAAATAAATAATCAACACCCCCATCTTTTTCCTAAGTAGAGTAGGTCTTCACTTTGATGCAAGTTGACAGGCAAATAGTGTGCCCAACTGTGCCGAGAAGCAGTAGAGCTATTCTTAGCAGGTAATGCTTGCTGCAGCAGAAGTCACTGGCGGAAGTCAAGGCACTGAGCACTGGGAGCTTGCACTGAGGAAGGATTCAGTTTTTTTTTCTGTCAGCATATTTACACATCCTACTGCAAACAAAATAGGTTATTCATGCCAAGATGGATGGCAAACCCCAGTGACAAACAGCATGGTATTAAGAGGCATTTTCTTTAAAAATACACTGCTGCCATATAAAACATTTAAATGACTTTTGCATATCACAGTAGCTTAATATAATTTAAAATATTTAAATAAATATAGTTGTAAATGAACAATTAAACTTACATTTTCATATTTGAATATTTACAAAGCCTTTATTTATACTGCCGAGGAACAGTGCTTCTAAACTTGATTACAAAATTAGTGCAAGGACGTGTCACGTAATTTGGAACTAAGGATTGCAATATTGTTGAAACACTACACTGGTATTTTCCAACAGCTGACAAGATGTAAAGGATGAACATTTATCAATGAGATTGAAGTGTGAAGTTATATTAAACTATTTTAATGTTACTGTGCATAATAAGTTTATTGCTACCAACACACTCTCTTGCACTTGCACCTTATTCAAGACACTTACATATTGTGCTAAAGCTATTAATTCATCATGTAATATGCTCCCTTCATCCTAAAATTTCAATTTACCGGAAAGGTAAACAGTGATAAACAGTACTTCATTCTTGTTTTAGAAAGCTCAAACAGCTCTCTCAATGCAAGCAGAAATTCCGAGGATGGTCAAGGCCATATTTTAAATTTCAAATATATCCTGTCTGGAAAAGTATTGCATTTTTCAGATATCCTACAAGCAGGGCCATGGAGTCGGAGTCGGAGCAATTTTGGTGCTGCTGGAGTCGGAGTCGGATACACAAGAAATCAAGAACTCGGAGTCGGAGTCGGAGTTGGGTGTTTTGGGTATCGAATCCACAGCCCTGCCTATAAGTATGAGTTATTACACTCTCTGAAGTAGTCTAGTGACAGCTTATATATGTTCGAGGTAACAAAACAAAACAAAAAGCTTCACTGAGTCAGGGAGGGGAGTGCAGCAGAAGGTGAGATCTAAAGACAGATTATAGGGTAGTAGTAGAGGGGGAAGAAGTTTAAGGAAAGGAGTCCAGAAAGCTACATTCCTGGGGATCAAAGAGGTACAACTGGATACGGTGCCAGGACCAGAGACCGGCGGTGAACAGAAGAGAAGAATGGGAGGAAAACTCAGATGGAGAAAGTGTGGATGATCCTGTAGCCTCCATCGGCATAGTCCTTCCATTGCAGACACTGTCAGCCACCTGCTGCCTTAGCCATCACCATCTTCCACCTAGAAATGCTGTCCACAGTTATTTATCCAAGGAACATGCAAGGATCTTTATATATCACAAATGTTTCATACAAATAGGAGTGAGTGGTCACCACACTCTTTCTTCGGCCCCACAGTTTGTTCCTCAGTTTATCTGAACAGATTTATAGGATACTAGACGGGCATGGACCTGTTGGGTCCAAACCTCTCCTGCGGGCCCGGCAACGCTCCCCCAACATGACCCATGGACCCGTTGCCAGCCAGGGAGTCTCCCCCGGGGCCGGGCGAGGGGGGAGAGGAAAGGGGAGAGGGAGCCATTCGCCCCGGCCCCGGGCAGCCATCGCGGCGTCCAGAGTGACCCGTGGACCTGTTGGGTGCAAACCTCTCCTGCAGCGGCAGCTCGACGGCGATAGCCGTTGCTTTGAGCGGGACGCCCCGGCAGACAACCAACACGCTTTGAGCGCACACGCAGATCCGGCGGTCATCTTACGTATTAAATCAACGGGCCCCATCTGTGCAGGTGCAGACACGTTGGGTTCCCATTGTGATGTCGAACATGGAGGTATTACTGCGCAGGCGCGGCTGATGGGCAGGGCAAGTGGAAAAGGGATTTATTAAAGTTTAAAAAGTGATTTTTAAAGTTTAAAAAGTGAATAACTTTTAAAATATAACAACCATTTGAACTGCAGGCCAATAGTGAGTAAGGTGGGCCTAAAATTGTTGCGCTATCGTGTACCGATTTGGCTGTATTTCGGGTACGCACAAACAAACAGACAAGATGAGAGTTTTAGTAATATATATATATATATATATAGATCCTTCAAACCTGTTCAGTAGCCTCTACAATATGGTCGTTTGTCATTTACTCATAAAGGCTCTTCCTTCGTATTCTTACAATCCTGCTCAACCTAAACCTGCACTCCTCTCACTTTTGGCCCCTTCAAACCTTCTCCCTCCACTGATGCCAGGAATAGACTCTTTCAACTGCTGCTGCAGCCCCTTGTCCCTATTCCCATCAACCACTACCCCCACCTCTGCTGCCACCATATTCAACTGCTCCACCTCCACGCAGCATGGGACTGGACAGGAGTTGTTGAAGGTCACAGATGTCTCAACCTCTGGGATGAATGCTCATCCTTGCATTTGACAAAATCGCTTCACTTGCTTTCCCTGTGCTGATGACATAGAGAGAATTTCCTCTGCTGTTTGACATCCTTATGAATGTCAAACTGAATATGCAGATACAGTCTGTTCTGAAAGACAGCACTTCTAACTTTACAGCAATATTTCAGCCTTGGTAACAGAGAGGGTTATATCAGTGGGCTCAAAACCAAAATTTCTAGCAGTGAACTATGCAGACACCTCAGTTTAATGGTACTGCAGAAGCAGGAGGTACAGAAAGATATTACAATTGGCCTAGATTCAGCAAAATTAAGAGACAAAATGAACTGCAGATGCAGGTATACAAAAAGAGACAAAAAGTGCTGGAGTAACTCACCAGTCGCATCAGCTTCTAGCTATTTCTAACTGCTAACATGTAGGTCAATTTACAGTAAACTCCAGACAGGCTCAAGAAAATATTGATGAGCATGTGAGACTACTATTCTTTAGTAATGCAAAACTTCCTGCATGTATAACATGCCCAGCTTTTGTTTTGTTGAACTTTCACTCCAATGCCATGCTTGCAAAGTTTTATTTTCTGTTTCTTTTCTTTTACGAATATCTTGAATATTTGGTCTAAAAACATTTTTGGAAATGTCATTAATTTCAAGAGACAAGGTCTGCTTGTGGAAGAGATGGCCAAATACAGTTTGCCATGTCTTCAATAAGTCGGGTCTAGCCTTAAAACCATTTACCATAATCACTGTAGACAATACAACATGTTATAGGGTCAACGCCAAATGTTATGCTGCATTGAACCAGTAATTCTCTACTGTGGACAATAGAGAATGCTTATGGCTGCAGGTGGCTGAACATTTTTGAGGAGGCGGATGTAATGGAAGAAATTGCATCGAGAATGATAACCTTTGATGGAAACTCAAGAAGCTGAAGGGTCTGAAGATGGATGAGTCACCTGGACCTGATGGACCAGGGTTCTGAAAGAGGTAGCTTTAAAGATTGTGGAGGCATTAGCAGTGATCTTGAATCATTAGTGTCAGGAATGGTCCCAGACGACTGGAAAATTGCAAATGTTGATCCATTGTTCAAGAAGGGCGTGCGGTAAAAGAGGGGAATCTATTTGGTAAGATTTTGGAGCCCATTATTGCGGAAGAGGTTTCCAAGTACTTAGAAGCACATGATGGTTGAAGTATGTCCCACATCAGAATATTTTTCTTTTGCTACCTCACTCAATTCTCCACTCAAATTATGAATAAACAAACACTTGGTTTCTTAACTGCGGCCATTTCCAACTCATCAGGTTTAAGCGTCAACGTTTCAACTACATGCTTCAGAAAATCATGAAATATTTTATTCCTAAGGGCCCGCACTCTCCTGAAGCCCCAACATGAAGATTATCCCAGATACTCTGAGACTAACACGCCATCCAAATGGTGTTATTTTAACCTATCACATCTCTCATTCTTTGGAAGGGCAATATCTATTTCATTACATAATCATTCAGCCAGATCGTCCAATTGAAAGTAGACCTCTGACTCGCCAATAGCTTGTGGCCACAATGTGTGTCCTTTGCTGTCCAACAATGCCACTATCAAACTATTGGCTGAGTTCTGTGCATTGACCTTCATGCTCCATTGCATTCAGAGTTCAATAACGTGGGGTTCATGTGGTCAACGCATGAATATGGAACAATATCATCTCAGACCACCCATCCCTAAAATAGGTCACAGCTGAGAAACATCAATGGGGTCATAAGGTAATCAGGAATAGTGGCATGAGGCCATTCGGCCCATCGTCTACTCCGCCATTCAATCATGGCTGATTTATCTCTCCCTCCTAACCCCATACTCCTGCCTCCCCATAACCTCTGACACCTGCACTAATTGAGAATCAATCTATCTCTGCCTTAAAAATATCCACTGATGGCCGCCAGCCTTCTGCGGCAAAGAATTCCACCGATTCACCACCTTCTGACTAAAGACATTTTTTCTCCTCCTTCCTAAAAGAACGTCCTTTGATTCTGAGGCTATGACCTCTAGTCCGAGATTCTCCCACTTGTGGAAACATCCTCTCCACATCCACTCTATGCAAGCCTTTCACTATTCCGTATGTTTCAATGAGGTCCCACTTCATTCTTCTAAACTACCAGTGCCGACAAAGACTCTTCATAGGTTAACCTACTCATGGGGTTTCCATGTCAATATTTTATAATGTTCCCTCATATTCTGTTCAAGATATTGTCATCAGATTCACAGTGAGCAGACTGTGAGAGACCACCAATAACGTTTCCGCCTCCTGCTTTACTAAGAGCAATGGAACAATGGGGTGACGGAAGCAAGAGTTGGAAAATGTTACAAATATTTGAAAATAACTTTTGGGCATATTTAATTGTTTTCACAAAATACGTTTGCCTTGTTGCCACGCTGCAATTCAGTAACCTTGAGACCACAGATTCAAAGCAAGTCCTGACATTTATTCCCATAATTCCACAACCACAATCCAGATAATTCAGTTTAAATTATTATTCCGTGGTAATAGACTATAGCATGTGTGGCGAGGGTTAATAATGCTTTTGGAAAAGGGAATCTTATCTTTAGAAATCCCACACCTTTGACCGACGTTTGAATCGACTCAAGCCTCAATTAAGAATGTGCTTGAAAAAATATATAGGTTAGAAATTAAGCATCAAGTCGTGGGTATTAATCAACTAACTGGGTATAAATCAGCAATGTTTCCTCATGATATTGCAGGTTGACAGATCTTACATTGAAAGTTCATTTTGGTTGTGGCAGCTGAACACAACCCACACAAAGCTGCACATCTCTGAATCAGATCAGCGGCATCAGCACCTAGTTTTAAAGTGAAATGACACAATGTAAAAATTGTCCCTAGTGGGTGTAGGATAGTGTTAATGTACGGGGATTGCTGGGCGGCACGGACTTGGTGGGCCGAAAAGGCCTGTTTCCGGCTGTATATATATGATATGATATGATGATATGAAAAGTGCTGGAGTAACAGCAGACTGAATCAGTCTGAAGAAGGGTCCCAACATAACCTATCCGTGTTCTCCAGCGATGTTGCCTGACCCGCCAAGTTACTCCAACATTTTGCGTCCTTTTGTGTATTAACCATCATCTGCAGTTCCTTGTTTCAACTACATATAATGATAATACCTTGCTCAGCTACAGTGGACAATAGTCCACTCACCCTCCTAAGGTCTGCTACAACAAGGGTTTGCTGTATACTAGTCAATAGTATAAATCAATAAAACTGGAGCCAGTTTCACTGTGGAGAGAATACCTATACAACACACATACCTTCCTGAATTTTTCCAGTTGTTTGTAGGTGTCAGGGTCTAATTCCTGAGAGACGTCCTTCATCCAGAGCAGTGCTCCCCTATACTCAGTTCGAGACTGTTCCATCCGATTTACAGTGAGCAGTGTGTCGGAGACCGCCTGGCGACGGAACGTTTCCACCTCCTGTTCCAGGCGTAGTAGTGGAACACGCAAAGCTAATCTAGAATGGAAAGAAGAAGGTAAGCTGTACAACTCTGGGTGTTAATCCCAGGATAGCTACAGAAAACAGGATGATTTAAAATGAAAACACAAAAAGCTGCAGATGCTGGAGTCTTGAACAAAATACAAAGTGCTGGAGGAACTCAGCAAATCAGGCAGCATCTGTGGAGCAAATGGACAGCCAATGTTTCAGGTCAAGAACAGATATGGAAGTCTAAAAATTCCTCTGATTGTAGAATTTAAAAATATTAGAGATTTAACTGCACTTTGTTCAATGTATCTTTATTTTATTGAAGTCCCTATCATCCAACTTGCAAACATTTGCAGCACCAATATTTGATTTAGTGCTTCCAGTGCTTAGGTTTCAGACTCCCGTTAGAAAAGCTATGATTTTCCCGAGTGACTTTGAAAACAAATGTTTACTCAAAACAAAAATCTCGAATTGTCTAGAGTCCCCAGCAATGTCTGTATGGTTCGGCATTGCTTCAGGTAGTCTTGAACCCATAGCAATTTCAAGCGAGGTAAGTGCTTCAACTGAATCACACATCGTACATCCAACCTGCTCACAAATACAGACTGGATGGTTCCATTGTCTGAAAACTAAGCAAGCTGAAGAAATGAACATTCAATTTTTATTTTTATTTTCAATACCTGACATATACAAGAAAAGGGTAGGCATCAAATGAAGCACAAAAGCAGAGCGGGTAGGGTGGCCAGCCTGGCCCCAGACTGAGAAAGTACCTTTGTTTTGCAGAACCACACAAGGCTTTGCTGGTAGCATTCATCATCTTCCCCGCTGGCGTTTTATCATGCTCGCTGTGTCCCTTCAAGAACATGCCCAATTCATTCTCTTCCTGGGATAGAGCTGCAATATTAAATGAGACAGCCACAAAATTGCCTTAATCAACTAACCGGGTATACATTAGCAGTGTTGCCCAATGTTATTGTGGGTCCACAAATCTTATATTTGGTTGCAGCACCTCAACTCAAGGGGGCAGTCCCAAACATAGATGCATATCTCTGAATCAGATCTCAGCACAGTTCAATTGCCTCAGAGACCAGCATCTCATGGTAAATCCTACATTGGAAAGTAGAATTGGAAGTAGATCATTCAAGCCCACATTAAGTCATAATCACAAAAGTTGAAGTGAAATACATTATCAGCTGAAGAAAATAATTAATTCTTACACTGTTAGCCACTTGCATTTGTATGACTTCTTAAACAAAGCAGAGATATAAAGGAACACCAAGCTAAATGAGAATATTGGCAGGTGGATGGAAGGGTATAGCAGGGCAATGTTGGTTACAAGTGGTTTTTCAAAGAGCTGAGTTCAAGAAGGGCAGATTACAGCATTGGGAGTAAATTTCAACTATTTCAGGCAACTATACTTCTGATTGTATCAGAACTGGCCATTTCTATTGTAAGATTATTCACCTTTACTAATCAAGAGCCTATCATTCTATGCTTTAAAAGTAACTAATGACTTGGCCTCCACCACCGTCTGTAGTAATGAAATCCACACATTCACTACAGTCTAGCTAAAGAAATGCCTCCTCATCTCCTTTCTAAAGGTATGTCCTTTCATTCTGAGGCTGTGGCCTCTAGTCCTAGATTCTCCTACTATTGGAAATATCCTCTCCACACCCTCTCTATCTAGACCTTTCATTGTTCGGAAGGTTTCAATGAGATCTCCCGCATCCTTCTAAATTCCAAAGCCACCATACGCTCATCATACATTAATCCAATCAACCTAGGATCATTCTCGTAAACCTCCTTTGAACCCTCTCCAACACCAGGACATACCTCCTCAGATATGAGGCCCAAAACTGCTCACAATATTCCAAATGTGGTCTGACCAGCACATTATAATGCCTCAGCATTACATCTTGCTTTTATATTCTAGTCTCTTGAAATTAATGCTAACAATGCGTTTCTCTTCCTTACTACTAACTCAACCTGCAAATTAACCTTTTGGGAAACCTATCTCAGCACGCACAAGTCCCTTTGCACTTCCGATTTCTGAATCCTTTCCCCATTTAGAAAATAGTCTGTGCCTTTATTCCTTCTATTAAAGTGTATTACCGTACACTTTGCTACGCTGTATTCCATTTGCCACTTCTTTGCCCACTCTCCCAACGTGTCCAAGTCCTTCTGCAGACTTCCTGCTTCCTCAACACTACCTGCTCCTCCACCTATCTTCGAATAACCTGTAAACCTGGCCACAAAGCCATGAATTGCATCATCTAGATCATTAACACATAACTAAAAAGTAACGGCCCAACATCGACCCCTGTGGAACACCACTAGTCACCGGCACCAACCAGAAAAGGCCCCGCTTATTCCCATTCTTTGCCTTCTGCCAGTCAGACAATCTTCTTTCCCTACTAATGCCTTGACTCTAATGTGACACCTTATCAAAGGCTCTTTGAATATCCAACTAAACAACATCCACTGATTCACTTTTGCCTATCTTGCTTGTTATTTCCTCAAAGGGTTCCAACAGATTTGTCAGGCAAGATCTCCCCTTACAAAACCACGCTGTCTTTACCAATGTTATCATGTACTTCCAAGTACCCCAAAACTTCACCCTTAATAATGGACTCTAAAGTCTTACCAACTACTGAAGTCAGGCTAACCAGCCTATAATTTCCTTTATTTTGCCTCGCTCTTAAACCGTAGAGTTACATTTGTGATTTTCCAAACCTTTGGAACCATTCCTGACTAGTGATTCTTGCGGGCGCTGTCGCATGCTGTAGTGATAGATGATAGCAGGGCTCAATAGTGCTTTACATGGTGTGATCAGTTCCAACTCAGTAGCCTAACCATTTGTCCACAATATTCATGTCAGCAACTTTAGAAAAAATGGAGACGAGAGGCACATCAGAGCTAACAATCAGAGCGAGGAAGACAAATGATTTTAAAGTGAATTTAGACACTGGTGAAGGGGACAATATGGGTGAGTAGAAATGTGAAAAATGCAGGATTAAAGCTGAACAGTTAAGTGGTGCAACATATTTTTAGATCTTTGAAACTTAAAGGATACAAGATGTTGCTGGAAACCTGGAGATTCTTGTGTCATTGCCTCAGTGTAATCTGCTATTTGTACACTTTTGTACTTCAGTATGATTGTGCTTATTGTACTGAACTATTAAAAAATATTTCACTATAGCTTGGAGCATGTGACGATAAACCACTGACCCATTGGGATGGGGAGGAGAAGATGTGGCTGGTGGTGGGATCACATTGCTAATGGAAATGACAAAGGATTATGTGTTGGATGGATAGGCTTGTGCGGTAAAAAGTGAAGACTAGGGAAACTCATCCATTTCAAGTATAGTCTATAGTAAACTGTCCTCTACCACTCATGGCGCAGTCAGGAGATTCAGTAACAGTTTCTATCTACTAGATGGCTCCACCAACAATTGAATCTCTGTTGAGATTGAGAATAAACAAACCAAACCAAAACCAATATCACGAGGGCAGTCCTACGCCTCTGAACTCAGTTTAGATATGGTTGTATTTCATTTAGATTTTTGTCATTAATCCATGCTGCCATACCTTTTGTTCTTACAGAGGAACAGACTCTCACAGACCAGCACAACATACATTGACATAAAACATGCAAACAGCATCACCTACAGGCATAAATCGTCTCAACACTTCAAAAGCAAAATCAAGCCCAGCGTTCTTTGTTTTAATTACCGTGCTAATAGAGTCATAGAGTAAGATAGTGTGAAAACAGGCCCTTCGGCCCAACTTGGCCACACCGGCCAACAATGTCCCAGTACACTAGTCCCACTTGCCTGCGCTTGGTCCATATCCCTCCAAACCTGTCCTATCCATGTACCAGTCTAACAGTTTCTTAAATGATGGGATAGTCCCAGCCTCAACTACCTCCTCTGGCAACTTGTTCCATACACCCACCACCCTTTGTGTGAAAAGGTGAACCCTCGGATTCCTATTCAATCTTTTCCCTTTCACCTTGAACCTGTCCTCTGATCCTCAATTCCTCTACTCTGAGCAAGAGACTCTGTGCATCTATCCTATCTATTCCCCTCATGATTTTGTACACCTCTATAAGATCCCCCCTCATCCTCCTGCGCTCCATGGAATAGAGACCCAGCTTACTCAACCTCACACCCTCTAGTCCTGGAAACATCCTCGTAAATCTTTTCTGAAGCCTTTGAAGCTTGACAATATCTTTCCTGTAACAGGGTGCCCAGAACTGAACACAATATTTTAAATGCAGTCTCACCAACGTCTTTTCACCTGCAACATGACCTCCCAACTTCTATACTCAATACTCTGACTGATGAAGGCCAAAGTGCCAAAAGCCTTTTTGACCACCTTATCTACCTGCAACTCAACCTTCAATGATACCAAGATAGGTGGAGGGGCAGGTAGTGTAGAGAAAGCAGGGACTCTGCAGAAGGACTTGGACAGGTTGGGAGAGCGGGCAAAGAAGTGGCGGATGGAATACAGCACAGCAAAGTGTGGAGTCAGGCATTTTGGCAGTAGGAATAGAGGCGCAGACTATTTTCTAAATGGGGAGAGAATTCAAAAATCAGAGGTGCAAAGGGACTTGAGAGTGCTGGTGCAGGATTCCCAAAAAGTTAAATTTCAAGTCAAATCGGTAGTGAGGAAGGCAAATGCAATGCGAGCATTTGTTTTTCCCCAAGAGGGTTAGAATACAAAAACAGGGATGTAACGCTGAGGCTTTATGAGGCATCGGACAGACCCCATTTGGGGTATTGTGAGCAGTTTTGGGCTCCATATCTGAGAAAGGATGTGCTGGCGTTGGAGAGGGTCCCGAGGAGGTTTATGAGAATTATCAGGTTAACATATGATGTGCGTTTGAAGGCACTGGGCCTGTACTCGCAGGCGTTTAGAAGGATGAGAGGTGACCTCATTGAAACTTACCGAATACCGAAAGGCCTAGATAGAGTGAATGTGAAGATGATGTTTCCACTAGTGGGAGTCTCGGACCTGAGGCCATAGCCTCAGAATAAAAGGACGGACCTTTAGAAATGGGATGAGGAGGAATTTTTTTTAGTCAGAAGGTGGTGAATCTGTGGAATTCATTGCCATAGGTTATGAAGGCCAAGTCAATGGATATTTTTAAGGTGGAGATTGACAGATTATTGATTGGTAAGGGTGTCAGGGGTTGAAACAAAGGCAGATGAATGGAGCTGAGAGGGAAAGATATATCAGCCATGATTGAATGGGGGATTAGACCTGATTGGCCGAATGACCTAATTCTGCTCCTCGATCATGAAATGCCATTGATTACACTCATTTAAGATAAAAATTAATGTAAAAAAACACATGCAATCCTATAGGATCTTAAACCATCCATGGTATTCTGTTTTCTGTCAATTTACTAGAAGTAGAGCATAATTGTTAATATGTAAAATATTTAATCTGCTCACAAATTTGCTTTCAGTTTTCAAACTTTGGCTCTGCAATATTTACCTTGAGTTTGAAATGGACTTGGACAAGGATCTGCGACTTACAGTGTGGTCACTGCTAGCAGCTGCAACTTAAGGTCAGATATGAAAAGCAACAAGGGGACCTCACAACACTGAAACCGGCTTCTCCTGACTAATTCGAAAGTTCGAATTTACCCAGTGCAAACTTGACTTTCATTCATCAATGTCCATGAACAGAGGAGATAGCTTAGCATAAAACTTATTGGTAGATTTGAGTCTTTGATTGCATAAGGTCAAATGTTTCGTTCCCAAGGGCATGTGCAACTGAGAGGGGTTTATGACAATCTGGTGGTTTTGTTGGTAGTTACTAACTCTAGAGATTTCTTTGTTTTATATGTGACGTGTGTGTGTGTGTGTGTGTGTGTGTGTGTGTGTGTGCGTGTGTTTTTGTGTGAGTGTGCGTGTGTTTGTGTGCGTGAGTGTTTTTGTGTGCGTGAGTGTTTTTGTGTGCGTGAGTGTTTTTGTGTGCGTGAGTGTTGGTGTGTGCGCGTGTGTTGGTGTGCGCGCATGTGTTGGTGTGCGCGCGTGCGTGTGTGTACAATAATCTGAAAAATCCATCAGTAAGATCACTTGCAATGAATCAAGGAACATAGGTGCAGGAGTATGCCATTCGGCCCTTCAAGCCAGCACGGCTGATCATCCTAACTCAGTATCCCGTTCCTGCTTTTTTCCCTCCAAATCCCTTGATTCCTTTAGCTTTAGGAGCTAAATCTAACTCTCTCTTGAAAACATCCAGTGAATTGGCCTCCACTGCCTTCTGTGGCAGCGAATTCCACAGATTCACAACTCTCTGGGTGAAAAAGATTTTCCTCATCTCAGTCCTAAATGGCCTACCACTTATTATTAAACTGTGACTCCTGGTTCTGGATTCCCCCAACATCGGGAACATTGTTTTTGTATCTAGCCTGTCCAATCCTTTAATTTTTTTATATCTTTCTAAGATCCCCTCTCATCCTTCTATATTCCATTGAATACAAGCCCTATCGACCCATTATTTCATCCTGCCAATGAATATATTCTTAAAGCCTTTTTGTCTAAGCTCTTTGATGGCAAGAAAATTAGGAGAATACAAGCTTGAAAATGTTCTCCTTAAGTCCATTATTTAAATCATAGTGTTAAAGTGAATTTCATACAGTTACACAAATAAAATATTGATAGAAAATTGCATTAGGACACTTGTTTATATTATGACTGACTTTCATTAGCATTGCTATTCACTTAATACAACATGGACAAACTGGTGCTTGTTTTCAGGGTGTTGCCAATTTCCTCTTGCAATCTGTCCTGCCTGCTCTTATTTATTCTATATAACTTTCTGCTGATTCTCTTTACTTCTCCTCCTGTCCCAAGTGTTCTGATCCCATAGCATTTCCCAAATAGCTATTCTTCAAATGGGTTTAAAGATAGTCTCAGGAATCTATTTGGCCACAAAAGATCCTAAATGATCTCCACTTTGCTCTCAACTGCTGTGGATAATTTTCCACGGGTGTCTTTGAATTGCAGTAGCGTCAAAATCCTGCACATTTACTTACTTTTTAAAAATAAAAGCTGTCATAATTACAATGTTTAACAGACATTTAGTCATGTATATAGATAGTGAAGTGTCGAGAGAAATAAGCCAAATGCAGGCATATGGGACTAGCTTGCGAAGACATCTTGTTTGGCATGGATGAGTTGCGCCACAGAGCCTTTTTCCATGCTGCATTACTCTACGACAATAACGACAACCGTGAGAAAGGATTTTCAACATATTTAATCATCATACAAACTGGGAAAGTTGAATTGGCAAAGGCAACCTTGATGACTTTGAGGGAATGAATTAAAATCAGTTTCTCAGACAAATCCATTGCAGGCCCAACCAGTGAAAAGCTATTTTGGATTTAGTAATGTGTAAAGACGCAGGATTAATTAAATTTCATGCTCAGTTTATGTGTAGCAATCTTATCTGTAATAAGATGAAAATAATAACAATAACATATGAAGAACTAGTTGACTAAATTAGATTTCGAAATTAGATTAAAACACTTTGATGAGAGATTAGCTGTGGCAAATAACTATTAAATATTCATGAACCAAATGAATATAATTTCATTGAGAAGTTAAGGTTCCTTGGGATATGTGATCCATTTGTGGCTAACTAAAGAAATTGAAATTAGATTGAAAAAGGCTCAAGTTAAGAAAAATCATAGACATGAAGATTGGGGGAATTTTAGAAACAAGCACAAGGAGCAATGAAAAATTGATAGCAAAAAAAACATAATATGAGAGAATTAGCAAGAAATATAAAACAGATTGCAAAAGATTTTACAAATAGGTGGCAAGAAAGAAAGTTGCAAAAATATCCTTCAAATGCTGAAAGAAGGAACTGCAGAACTGCAAAAAAAATACACTAGGTACTGGAATAACAGTGGTTCAGGCAGCATTCCTGGTGAGTTTTTGGATTGGGACCCTTCTTCACACTGATTGTGGAGGGGCTGGTGAAAGAAAGAAGAGAGGTGGAGTAGGTCAAATCATGGCAGGTAGTAGGTTAACCCAGGCAGTGGGGGGGGTTTTGATACGCAAATGGTTGTACAAAGGCCAGACATGAAAGAACAGGTGTGAGAAAAAACGATTGAAGAGTTGTGAATGGTGAAGCCAGAGGAAGGAATGTAGGTGGAGGGGGAGGGGGAAAGAGAAACAGGTGAAAGTTCAAGGGGAAGAAAGAGGGAGAAAGGGGTGGTTTGGAATAGGGTAACATAACATTGGATAATTCAATGTTCATACCATTGGGTTCATATCATATCATATATATACAGCCGGAAACAGGCCTTTTCGGCCCACCAAGTCCGTGCCGCCCAGCGATCCCCGTACATTAACACTATCGTACACCCACTAGGGACAATTTTTACATTTACCCAGCCAATTAACCTACATACCTGTACGTCTTTGGAGTGTGGGAGGAAACCGAAGATCTCGGAGAAAACCCACGCAGGTCACGGGGAGAACGTACAAACTCCTTACAGTGCAGCACCCGTAGTCAGGATCGAACCTGAGTCTCCGGCGCTGCATTCGCTGTAAAGCAGTAACTCTACCGCTGCGCTACTGTGCCGCCCTTGTGAGCTGAGAACATCCCATTGGGTTGGAGGTGCTGTTCCTCCAGTTCACGTGTGGCCCTACTTTGACAATGGAGGCCCAGGGCAGAAATGTCAGTATGGGAATGTAAAGGGAAGTTAAATGGTTAGCATCAGGAGATCTAGTAGGTCTTGGTGGACCTAGCGTAAGTGTTCAGTGAAATGGTGCCACAACAGGAACACTGAATGAAGCAGGTGAGGTTATAGGAGATGCACATGAACCTCTGTCTCACCTGGAAGGACTGCTGGGTCCCTAGATGAAGGTGAGGGAGGAGGTAGTAGCAAAGGCGTTACATCTCCCTTGACCATGACCCCACAGACAAACACCAGGCCAACATTTCCCAGACTGTTTCTGATTTCATCACCTCTAGCGATCTCCCCTCCACAGCCTCCAATCTCATAGTTCCTCAGCCCCGCAATGCCAACGTCTATCTGGTCCCCAAAATCCACAAGTATGGGTATGGTGTAGTACTTTACGTCACATGTCCCGCAGTGAAATTCATTTTTGTATACAGTTCAGTACAAGTATCACTATACACAAGCACTTAGATACATATTAGATAAAGCATCTCAGATACAGTACAAGTGTACAGCAGCACTGCGCCGAGACAATATACAGAGTTGCCAGTTTGGCACCATTTTGAAGTCCCAGTTGTTGGAAGTGCAGGGATCTTGACCTGACCATGAAGGCCCGTTGTGCTGGCGGCGTTGCAGGGTCGGTCTGGCCAAGCGTGGCCGTTGGTGTCCTCTTGGGACGGCGCCCACTACAGCCGAGCCCTCGGCTGTTGCAAGGCCTCCAGCGGCCCACTCCACTGTCTCCCGCAGCCGATCTGCTTACCGGCCTTCGGTCCGACTCCTTCCACTCTGGGTGGGCGAGCCGGCCTCCAGGTGGATTCCTGGTCTGCGGATCAAATCCTCATTCCGCGGCGGGGAAGCTGGGCCTTCCGTGCGGGTTCCCGTCCTCAAAGTGGGTCCATCGTCCACAGCGTACAAATCGGGCCTACCGGGTGGGTCCTCTGTCTGCCATTGGCGAGTCCCCGGTCTTCAAAGATGAGCTCGACCTTCCGGGTGGGTCCTCTGTCTTCAGTCCACGGCTCCCCGGGATACTAACACCGTGTGAGCAGCTCCCCAGGACTGTAGGATAGCCCTGGCAGACCCATTATCCTGCCCCACTAAACTCATCTTCACATACCTTGATTCCATCCAATCCCTCTGTGTACAGTCCCTTCCCATCTACCACGAAGACCTTCAAACATCCTTCACCACTTCCATAACTTTCAATTTCTAGGCCCCCATTGCCTCATCTTTACCATGGACATCCAATCCCTTTACACCTCTATCCCCAACTAGGAAGGTCTCAAGGCCCTCCAGTTCTTCCACAGAGACCCAATCAATTTCATTCAACAACACTCTCCTCTGTCAGGCGAAACTTGGCTTCACCCTAAGCAACTTCTCTTTTGACTCCTACCACTTTCTTCAAGGTAAAGGTGTAGCCATGGGCACTCGCATGGGCTCCAGTTATGTCAGAATTCTTTGTCAGTTGTATCAAACTGTCCTTTTTCCAGACATACACTAGCACCATCCCCCAACTCTTTTTCCACTATATTGATGACAGCATCAGGTTTGCCTCCTGAACCTTTGCAGAACTCGTTGATTTCATTAACTTCACCACTAACTTCCATCCTACATTCAAAATTTACCTGGACTATCTCTGACACCTCTCTCCCCTTTAATGATCTCTTTCCGTCACAGGGGACTACTATCGACTAACATCTACAAACCTACCGACTCCAGTTATCTAGGCTACACTTCCTCCCACCCTGTTTCTTACAGAGACACTATCCTCTACTCTCAATTCCACCAACTCTGCCACATCTGCTTCCAAGATGAGGTTTTCCATTCTAGAACATCCAAGATGTCTTCTTTCCCTAGTAAATATGGATTCTCTCCTGTCATTGATGGATTCCTCACCCGCATCTCTTCTGTGACCCGTGATTCTTCTCTCATTCCCCTGTCTGATGAATTGTCCTGTCCCCTGACTGATGGCGTTTTTAACACTCCCATCTACCTGTGACACCACTTTTAGAAAACTATTTAACTGCACTCTTAGTTCCCTCAGCTCTACAACACTCCCATAGGCCTGGCCGTTCACTGTGGTTCCTGCACCGGTTTGACTTCCCAAAATGCAACACCTCCCACTTAACCTGTCTAAAACTCCATAGGCCAATCCGCATCCCACTTGCCCAGCTGATCAAGAGCCTGCTGTGATTTTTGATAAACAACTTTATTTTCTAGGTTACAAACCGACTTTAGTATCCCCTGCTTCGGTGGTCCAAAATATTTAAAAATCACAACTTTATGAAATGAAAATCATATGTGTTAATTAATAAATTCATAGACTTCTCCATGGAAGTAATTAGCATGGTAAATAAAGAGAAGGTGCCAAATAAAATGATACTTTGCAATGATACTTGATATAGTGGTCATGAGGATGGCATACTAAGAAAATAGGATTGACTAACAGATATGAAAGGGAAATTTACATCATTTTTAGGTTGGCAAGTTCTAATTGGGTAAAAATGCCTTAGTGATTACTCTTGTGATCTCAGCTACTGAAATGACATAGGTGAAAGGATATAATGAATAATGAAATTATCTGATGATACATGGCCACATAGGAAGTGTTCTGAAGAGGATACATCATCAGAGTCATACAGCATGAAAACAAGCCATTTGGCCCACCGGTTTCACGCTGACCAATGAAAACCTATCCTTTGTAATCCCATCTTCCAGTACAAATCCTATCCTCCAGTACATGGTCCAGAGCCTTCTATGCCTGGCGATTCTGATACTCATCTAGACACTTCTTAAATAATGACAGTGACTTACTTCCACCACTCTTTCCAGCAGTGTATTCTAGGTATTCATAATGCCCCAAGTAAACTAGGTCTCCCTTGGCTCTCTTTAAAAACCTTACCCCTTATTACAAATCTGCGTCCTCTAGTTTCATCTACCACTGACATGGGGAAAAGCTTCCTATAGTCTACACTATCGAGAGCTCTCATAATTTTTTATACCTTTCAGTCCCCTTTTAACTTATTTTGCAGCAGGGAGAACAGACCTAGCCTCTCCACATAACTGAAATGTTTAATTTGCAGGCAATATCCTGGTGAATCTCCTCTACACCCTCTCCAGCACTATCGCACTTTTCCAATAGTGTGGTGACCAGAACTGCACACAGTACTCCAGATTAAATCTAACCAATGTTTTATGAAGTTGGAACATAACTTTCCTGCTGTTGTATTCAATGCCCTGACACATGAATAATAGTGATTTATTACAGGTATGGATAAGTGAGTGGCCAAAATAAAAGCAGCCAAAAATGGAACAGTTGGAACGTAACGAGGGGATTATCCTGAGAAAAAAGACTGAGCAAAATTAAGTCAAATTCCTTGGATTTTGGAAGATTGGCAATGATCTCATTGAAACACGATGCTCTAAATAGACTGGACAGGATGAATGCCCAGAACAAGGAGTCAGCGTAAGGATTGGCCAGGCTGAGATGAGGATAAATTTCTTCCCTCACGGGGTAATGAAACTTTGGAATTTTCATCCCCGATGGACTGTGAATGCTATACATTCAAAGCTGAATTGCATAGATCTGTGTTAAATAGTTGCAATAAGGGCTCTTCAATCTGAAACATTAAATCTGTTTCTCTTTCCAGAAGCTACCTGACTCGCTTAATGTTACCAGCATTTTTCTGCGAGTGTTTCTTTGAGTAGATACTTGGACTAAAGGTGATTCAAGGAGTCTAAACTTAAACAGGAAGTGGTGTTGAAACCAAAGGACAGATCACCCATGCTTTTATAGCTTGTTAAAGCAAGTTCCAGAGGTCATATGGCTTGTTTATGTTCTCAACAGTACTAGATGTACCTGTCCTAATTGAGACCAACCAATTCAATGGAACAAAAAATGAAACCCAACAAGTGGTCACCATGATTCTGGACTTCCCAACTCATTCGGCACAATGTAGTGCAAATTTGTCTTCTTTTTTGACTACTTTGCAATAAACTGTTTGCCAATAATTCTACATCTGACCAATTCTTGCAGCCAGTTGTGAACCCTATAGGAGGGCAATGCGCACATACTTACTGTTGATTCTCTGCTGATATTTCTCAATCACTTTCAGAAGTTCCATGCAGGACGTCTGTATTGTATGATAAATCTGAAATAATGACATTGGATTTGAGAAATCAATAAATCAGGGAAGCCAGGCCTGCAATAGCGGGCAACCTTTTTGAATCCAACCTTATCCACTAAAATTCTATGTTAACCAATTATAACTGACCTGTTAACCCAAACTGATGAAACACATTGACCAGTCAGTACAAGCCTGCAACACAGTTGATCATCAATTGGCAATCTCCCTCACAGACCACAAGGAGAGATTTTGCAGAAATTGTTTAGAATCTACTGCAGGATATGAGACTACCCTCTGATTGAACATTTAACTCTACACAAATAACAAAGTCATCTGGACCTTCCCTTTAAAATAATTCAGAAACATAACAATTGCACATTAACGTACAAATATGGCTCCATGCCACCAGAAAGACATGCTTCAGCTCCTTCAATAAATACTTCTAATGGTAAAACGTGGTTGTAAAGTCCCTGACATTCATAAATCTTCCAGTATGCGAATTAAATATTTACTTCAAATGGGAACTTAACAAGCTACAGAAGTCGTATAATTATTTGTTTGCTGCTAATTAGGGCAAGGGTTATTCTCTATGGGATAATGTAGGGTACCTCAATACTTCAACCCACAGAAGTTGGCTTCATACAGCAATCAATCTGTCATATTCCAGAACCGTGAAATCTTCAGCAGGATATCCTTGCAAATAGTCTAAAACAATTAATGAGTCCTGACAACATAGCAAGCCATCATTACATTAATAACTCCAAATGGGGCTCATACTTGAATGCGAAGAGAATGATTCTTCTTGTGGGAGAATGTAAATATGGGGTTACTGCTTAAAATGTTATTTTTAGAGCAGGAACAAGGGTTCACATTTTTTTCTGTTATCATGAGTCTTTGGAACTCTTTTCCTCAAAGGGCAGAAGAAGCAGAAGCCTTGAAATATTCTTAATGTAGAGGTGTATAAATGTCTGATGATCAAACGTAACAAAGGATTTGGGAATACGGAATAAAGTTACAATGAGATTGCCTGTGATCTCATGAAAATAGTAGTGCAAGCTTGAAAAGCTGAGTGACCTACTCTTTTGATGTTCAATCACCTTTTGAGGATTCTGAATGAGACCCAGGAAAACTCAGAGAAAAACAATAGCAATATGTACAATATAGGAATGTTAACACAAGGTTAATACAAAACAAACCAGAAACCCAAAAATACAAACTCTACTGTTCTTATTTCTGACAGCACAATCAAAGATTGGAATGATTTTAGCCCTGGAGCTTATTCTATAATTTGGAATAAATTTAAAACAAACATAGAAAGATGGAAGTGCTGAAGTTGAAAAATTTGGATAATAAATTTACATTAATCTGTAGTATTAATGAGATCCACTGCAGCAGAAATCTAGAGACAGGATTAGGCAAGTTATGCTGGGAAGTAGAAGTAACCTTGTAAAGATGGCCTTGACTCTCAATTTACAGTGCCCTCCATAATGTTTGGTACAAAGACCCATCATTTATTTATTTGCCTCTGTACTCCACAATTTGAGATTTGTAATAGAAGAAAAAATCACATGCGGTTAAAGTGCACATTGTCAGATTTTATTAAAGGGTATTTTTATACATTTTGGTTTCACCATGTAGAAATTACAGCTGTGTTTATACATAGTCCACCCCCATTTCAGGGCACCATAATGTTTGGGGTACATGACTTCACAGGTGTTTGCAATTGCTCAGGTGTGTTTAAATGCCTCCTTAATGCAGGCATAAGAGAGCTCTCAGCACCTAGTCTTTCTTCCAGTCTTTCCATCACCTTTGGAAACTTTTATTGCTGTTTATCAACACGAGGACCAAAGTTGTGCCAATGAAAGTCAAAGAAGCCATTATGAGACTGAGAAACAAGAATAAAACTGTTAGCGACATCAGCCAAACAGGCTTACCAAAATCAACTGTTTGGAACATCATTAAGAAGAAAGAGAGCACTGGTGAGCTTACTAATCGCAAAGGGACTGGCAGGCCAAGGAAGACCTCCACAGCTGATGACAGAAGAATTCTCTCCATAAATAAAGAAAAATCCCCAAACACCTGTCCGACAGATCAGAAACACTCTTTAGGAGTCAGGTGTGGATTTGTCAATGACCACTGTCCGCAAAAGACTTCATGAACAGAAATACAGAGGCTACACTGCAAGATGCAAACCACTGGTTAGCTGCAAAAATAGGATGGCCAGGTTACAGTTTGCCAAGAAGTACTTAAAAGAGCAACCACAGTTCTGGAAAAAGGTCTTGTGGGCAGATAAGACGAAGGTTAACTTATATCAGAGTGATGGCAACAGCAAAGTATGGAGGAGAGAAGGAACTGCCCAAGATCCAAAACATACCACCTCATCTGTGAAACACGGTGGTGGAGTTGTTATGGCCTGGGCATGTATGGCTGCTGAAGGTACTGGCTCACTTATCTTCATTGATGATACAACTGCTGATGGTAGTAGCATAATGAATTCTGAAGTATATTGACACATCCTATCTGCTCAAGTTCAAACAAATGCCTCAAAAGTCATTGGCCTGCGGTTCATTCTACAGCAAGACAATGATTCCAAGCATTCTGCTAAAGCAACAAAGGAGTTTTCAAAGTTAAAAGATGGTCAATTCTTGAGTGGCCAAGTCAATCACCCAATCTGAACCCAATTGAGCATGCCTTTTATATGCTGAAGAGAAACCTGAAGGGGACTAGCCCCCAAAACAAGCATAAGCTAAAGATGGCTGTAATACAAGCCTGGCAGAGCATCACCAGAGAAGACACCCAGCAACTGGTGATGTTCATGAATCACAGACTTCAAGCAGTCTTTGCATGCAAAGGATATGCAACAAAATACTAAACATGACTACTTTCATTGACATGATATTGCTGTGTCCCAAACATTATGGTGCCCTGAAATGGGGGGACTATGTATAAACCCTGCTGTAATTTCTACATGGTGAAACCAAAATCTATAAAAATACCCTTTATTCAAATCTGACAACGTGCACTTTAACCACATGTATTTTTTTCTATTACAAATCTCAAGTTGTGGAGTACAGAGGCAAATAAATAAATGATGGGTCTTTGTCCCAAACATTATGGAGGGCACTGTACATTGCGGATACTCAGCCCCATAACAGCAAACTCTTCGCAAGTTGGAAGTGCAGCCACAAACTGTTCCCACACTGTCGATGATTCCTACAGAGGTGAGTTATTCCACAGCAATAGATAGTCTGGAGAGCTTTTTTAAATTTAAAATTCTTAAATTCTTAATAATAAAGCTGGTATTAACGAATTTAGCCCGATTTAACTAATATGTTCTTTTAAAACATTTTTATTGCAGATGAGGTTTTAAATGTTATTGATGATTTAAAAAAGGACACTGCTACTGGCACAGATAGTGTCTCACAATAGGATTTGCAAAATAAACATCAACGTGTTAACTAGAATGGGTTTGTTGTACCAAAATTCTAGCTAGCGTCAAGAATGATTGCATGCAGCCTTTAGCAAATTCACTCTACTGGCTATTCAAACACATGGCCTGTCATAAGTCAAGCTATTGTAAACTGGTAGCAACCTGTTTAAGGCAAAGCCAGTTTGCACTAATATTGCACAAGTAGCTTTGCTTTAACACATACTGCTATAACGCTAATTGGCTAAAACAAGATCGATTAATTAAGGAATCCTAGTTGTATTACACTGGTCTAATTGGTTATAATGAGATTTCTATTGGGAATGAGAAAACAGCTTAAAAGTAATTTGGAAACTGACTAGCATGATAAAGGCTGCCTTGTAAAAAATATTTCTATGTAATCTTCCCAAAGTAATCAGACACCATTGTCACTTAAAAATAGTATGGCACATGGGCTTTTTCCTGCTTGTTAATTTCCAAATAACTTTCAAGCTGTTCTCTAATTCCCAATCAAAATCGTGTTACAACCAATTAGACCTGTGTATTACAAATGGTATGTCCTAATTCATCGATCATACTTTATCCAATTAGCGTTATGGAAACAAGGTGTTAGAGCAGAACTACAATATTGGTGCAAGATGGCTTTGCCCAACACAGATCGTCACCAGTTTACAAAGGCACAACTAATGACGTGAGAGACCAGCAGAATGGATTTGCTGGCTGCTGCAGGTGACTGCTTTTTTGACACATGTAGTATTAATCTATTAAACATTGTAACATACAGCTTTTAGTTTTGTCAGCTTGTAATAGACAATAAACAATAGGTGCAGGAGGAGGCTCTTGAGAGCTAAACATAGCACAAAAAGTAAGGAAATTTGTGTTTGGTAGATTCTTTCTTTGTTGTAACAATGCTTCTTGGCAATAAATCTTATACCGTTGGAAAGCCTGTTTATTTCCCTTTTAAATGGTGCCACATTTGTAAGGAACATGCATTTGTGGGATGAACAGCAGAGCTGAGTATGTGGGTTGCGCCCATGAAAAATCTGCCAAATCTTCTCTGCCAATGCCAAACAGCTTATTCTGCCATTGACTCTTGTTCGGTGTTGTTTGGTGGATTGGATGATTGAAGTCTGAAGAAACAAGATATATTGGCAATTTAACAATTTATTCATTTAATAAACAGGAGCCTCAGTAGCGTGTGGAAGAACCATACACAGCCACAACAGCCTGGCACCTCCTCCTCATGCTGGTCACCAGCCTGTTACTCTATCGGTGCAGCAATCAGCATAGCGTTCTCCGCGTCTTCTCCACACTTTGACCCTATGATCCAACTGCCGTAGGCAGAATCTGGACTCATCGCTGAACATAACGTTCCTCCACATGTTCAGGTTCCAGTGCACGTGTTGCCGACACCAGTGCAAACGGGCCTGACGGTGAAGGGCAGTCATGGCAGGCCTCCTGGCAGCCCTATGAGACCGGAGATCGGCTGCGTGCAGTCTGTTCCGAATTGTTTGGGCAGAGAGCCGTCGGCCATATCGTCCTGCAAACCTTGACTGCAAATCTGTAGAAGACAGCCTACGGTTCCTAAGTGCTGACAGGGTGAGGAAACGGTCTTCTTCGGGTGTCGTCTTCTTGGGACGCCCACTTCGCGGCCTGTCTCTGACATCCCCCGTTATATGGAACTTGGCCTTCACTTTGGAGATGGTACTAGGGCTCACTCCAAATAATGCCGCAACTTGGTTTTGCGGAACACCAGCTTGAAGTTGCCCTATCGCACGGGCCCTATCCAGATCAGTCAAACGTGGCATGCCGATTCTTGGAGCAGACACCTACTGACCACTGTAGCAGGGCCCATGCTCACAGATGCTGCCAATCAGGCACCTGATTGTCAGCACCTGGGGTACCAGAAGCTCAAAACAAGAGTCAATAGCAACAGCAGAATAAGCTGTTTGGCATTGGCAAAGAAGATTTGGCAAATTTTTCATGGGCGCAACCCATATACTCAGCTCTGCTGCTCATCCCACAAATGCATGTTCCTTACAAATGTGGCACCATTTAAAAGGGAAATAAACAGGCTTTCCAACGGTATAAGATTTATTGCCAAGAAGCATTGTTACAACAAAGAAATAATCTACCAAACACGAATTTCCTTACTTTTTGTGCTATGTTTAGATAGCTCTCTCTTAATAATTAAAAAAAACCTGTAGTTATTAAAAATACCTTTATACGTTTGAAAATCTTGCAGGGGAAAATAACCATTATTGCAAGTCTGAAACTCCCAGCCCCTAACCTTCACTCTCCTATTGATATTGTTTGTATAACTATTTTCTTTAACAGATAGTTTCTTCGGAATGCAACTACCCACATTGGGAAAAGAGTAAGGCTTTGGCTGCAAGTGACATGACAATTTAAATCCCAATCATGTTGCTTGAGAACTATTTAAGGGTTTCTGTAGCCAATGATGACAACATAGTTTTTTTGGTTTTCTCCAATCTTAGTTAACTGCAGGCTGATTGCCTAGAGGAAGGATGCATATCCTATTCTTAGTGCAGTGCATACTCACGACTAATTATAAGATTGGAGTATTAAATAAAAATTAAGAGCAGACGCAGCCATGCAATGAAAAAAATGAATAATTTTAGCTTGGTGATGCAACCAATATTCATGCTGTGGCATTTCAGGTATGATGTATTTAATTAGTAGAAGTGAAACAAGCTAAGTTAGAAAATTTCACCATAACTTGAAATAACTCTCATGCACTCATTTCCCACAAAACATTCTCCAAGGAAGGTACCGGAAGACTGAAGGGTGGATAATGTTAAACATTTATTTTAAAAGGATTGCAAGGATAAGCCAGGGAACCACAGACCTGCGAGCCTTAAATCAGTGGTGGGGAAGTTATTGACGGGGAGGGGATTCTGAGAGGCAGGATTTATCTGCATTTCGAAAGGCAGCAACTGTTTTGAGGTTAGGCACAAAACACAGCATCTCCGGAGAAAAGGAATAGGTGACGTTTCGGGTCGAGACCCTTCTTCAGACTGATTTGGGGTAGTCAGCATGGATCTGTTTGAGGGAAATATTGTCTCAAACCTGATTGAGGTTTTTTTTAAAGAGATGATCAAGAGGATTAATGAGGGCAGGGTAGCAGACGTTGCATGGGCTTTAGAACGAGTTAGTTTAAAATTGTTTAGAACGCATTATGGGCCCTTAGCTTTTTACAAAAATCTCTGCTAAAAACACAATTTTTCCCTCAGATGCTAATTGGACCCCCCCCCCCCCCCCCTCCTCCCTCACCTCCCCTCCCCACCCCAGCATTTTCTTTTCATTCAGTACAGGGCAGTATTTTTTTTCACCTCTTAATAAAATGTCTACAGTCATTCTCACACAACACAATCAGATCAGTGTTATGTCAAAGCTTTGTTGGCCTTGACCATTATGCTATCACATTTTAATCAATCCATGAATGTGGATGATCGGATTTGGACACCTACCGTTAGCTTTGCATCCAAATCTGCATCAGATGCCACCACATGCTCATCTTCTTTCTTTCCCGTTGCTTTGATGAGTGCCTGCTTTGTCTTCCAGTACTTCTTTTGCATCTGGCTCACCACCGACTTGTCATCCTCATGAACATACCGGTTAAACATCTCACCCGAATATCTGTTACAATAACAACCAGTCATTGTTGCTTCTGTAAATCCTAAGTTTTGTAAATCAAGAGAAGATACTATCATGTGGAGATTGGTGAATGTCCTGGTTAACAGAGTTTGTTTCTAAAGAACCCATCCTTATGTGAAAACTTATTTAGCAGAGGTGCAATAAATCCTTATCTTTCACAAAGGGATATCAGTTGTTGTGGATGGTAAGAGAAGTCAGAAGCTAATTAATCTCCTCCCAGTGACGATTCACTACGTCAAAACCACACAGCACTTGTTTTGACAGGCTGGTAAAAACAAAAGTGCGCAATTCATGCATCCAATTGCCATTGTTGCTGAATGGTTCATGTTCATAAGTGATATGAGCAAAATTAAGCCATTCAGCTCATCAAGTCTGCTCTGCCATTCATTCATGGTTAATCTATCTTTCCCTCCAACCGTATTCTCCTGCCTTCTCCCCATAACCCCTGACACCCGTACTCAAGAATCTGTCTCTGCCTTTAAAATATCCATTGACGGCCTCCACAGCCTTCTGTGGTAATGAATTCTACAGATTCACCACCCGCTGACTAAAGAAATCCCTCCTCATCTTCTTTCTAAAGGAACGCTCTTTTATTCTGAGGCTATGATCTCTGGTCCTAGACTCTCACACTAGTGGAAACATCCTCTCACATCCACTCTATCCAGGCCTTTCACTATTTGGTAAGTTTCAATGAGGTTGGTAAAGCACAGGTGTTAAAAAGAGAAGTTTTTTTTCCTCATTTTAATTAGCTTGATTATTTCCCAGAGCTCGAGAATGTGCAAACTCCACACAGACAGCACCCGAGGTCAGGAATGAACCCGGGTCTCTGGCGCTGCGAGGCAGCAGTTCTAACAGATGCGCCAATGCCATTGTTAACTTTCTCACTACTTGCCACAGTCTGGTAAATACGCCCTTTAGGATACAGCCAGCTCAGTCAGCCACTAAGCCAGTCTTGCTGATGGACAATAAAGTCCTGTGCAAATTCTTAACATCCTCCGTAAGATGTCTCACTACTACTGTACAAAACTAGATAGACTCAGAACAAATTCAACAGCAAGACCTGGACAGCGACAGGATGATAAATGCGCACAACATTTGCAATTCACAACTGCCAGAGGAATTCCATTCCCCTGCAACATTTAACAGCATTACCAATGGTGAATCACCATCCTGGAGATCACTGCCTATCAGAAACTTAAATGGGCCAGTCATATAAATATTGTGGGGGTCAAAGTTGGGAAAACACTGGGAATTCTGCAATGAGTGGGTCATCTTCTGACACATCAAAGCATTTGCACCATCTGCAAAAATGACGGAAAGTGATGGAATAATTCCCCGTGCGCAGCTCCAACAAACTCGAGAAGCTCAACACCATTCAGGACAGAGCAGGTCGCCTAACTGTTCCTCCCTTTTCCCAGCACAGCGTGGCAACCTCAAGGTGCACGGCAGAATTAATCTGACTTCTACGTCATCTTCCATTTCTGTAATCTCAGCAGACTCATGGATATACCACCAAGTCACAAACATTCCTGGCTTGGAAATGTCTTGCTATTTCTTCTTTGTCTCTGGATCAAAACTCTGGGCACACAGAGAATTGTACCGTGG
Source organism: Rhinoraja longicauda (assembly GCF_053455715.1). NCBI lineage: Eukaryota > Metazoa > Chordata > Chondrichthyes > Rajiformes > Arhynchobatidae > Rhinoraja > Rhinoraja longicauda. The sequence continues at coordinate 42,061,891 of NC_135960.1, forward strand.
AGGCAACAAATACATGCATTACAAAGTTTCAAGAAAGCAGCTCACATTTACTTTCTCCAAGTGGAGATTGGCAATAACTGCTGGCCTTGTTGGTGATCACCAAGGATGGGTTTGTTTTCACCACTTGAAATTAGCGTCAGTAACCATTTGTTCCCTCATCTTTGGAATGTCATGTGTTCAAGGTGGGGAAAATGCTTAGGAATGTTGGTACATTGTTCCTTGAAAGTGGCATTGCAGGTAGATAAGGTGATCAAGAAGGCTTTCAGTACATTGGCCATCATCAGTCAGGGTTTTGAGTATAGAAGTTGGAATATTATGTAACAGTTGTACAAGATGTTGGTGAGGCCACATTTGAGATATTGGGTTCAGTTTTGCTAACCTTGATATAAGAAAGATGTTAAGTGGGAAAGAGTGCAGAGAAGATTTATGTTGTTAAGGTTCACCTGATCTATAGGGAGAGGTTGAGCAGACCAGGACTTTATTCCTTGGAACACAGGAGGATAAGAGGTGATCTTAGAGGTGTATAAGATCATGAGAGGAATACATAGGGTATCTGCAGTTTTTTACCCAAACTAGGGGAATAGAAAACCCAGAGGACATAGGTTTAAGAGGGAAAAGATTTAATAGGAACCCGAGGGACAACTTTTTCCACACAGAGGGTGGTGGGTATATGGAATGAACTGCCAGAGGAGGCAATTGAGGCAGGTACTATAACAACATTTATGACATTGAACGGATACATGGATAGGAAAAGTTTAGAGGGATATAGACCAAATGCAGACAAGTAGGACTTGTGTAGATGGGGCATCTTGGTCAGCACGGACAAGTTGAGCTAAAGGGTCTGTTTCCATGCTGTATGACTCTACGAATGAACAAGTAATGGGGCAGTGACTACTGCGAGATTTATTAGAGAAACCAGGACACAAATACTATTGTGGCAGATTTCTCTGGATCAGCAAATGTGGTTTAGTTTAATCAACTTCTCCAAAGCCATTTTTCTACCGAATACTCCCTAGAACACCTGTAACAGAAACAACTATATGTACCATAATTATGGTTTGAGAATTTACTGTTTATGCTAGCTAAAAAAGGCAGATGAAAGTAACAAAGCACTAGTTTTTTGGAGTCTGTTCTGGGGTTATTTGGGTGTCCTTCAAGGCTTGGAATCAACTACAGACTTGCTGATAACCATTGCCACTGCAATGAATCCGAGGTGTGAATTACTAGGGGCCTAGATTAGAAATCAAGAACATCCTGTGCAGATTAGATTACAGAACATCCTGTGCAGATCTAAAATGTAAACGAGGAATTCTGCGATGGAGGGTAAAAGAACTGCAGAAATGAGAGAACAATGAACCACAGAACTAGAAACAGAGATGTTTTCAGATAAGCAGGATTCAGCGATGCAGCTAATGGAGTTGCTGCCTCAACTCCAGTTTCCTAGGGTAAATACTGTCCTCTGGTCAGGGTTAGTTGGTTAATTGGCCACTGCAAATTGCCACTAAAGTACAGGCGAATGGAAAAAAGGGGGGAGTTGATGGGGATATGGGAGAATAAAATAGGCTTAAAGGCCTGTCCACCTTAGACGATTTTATGGGCGACTGCTGGAGACTGTCATAATCGTAGCAGGTCGGCAAAAAAACAGCGACTGGACCCCCCCTACAACAATGTCTACGACAAGCTACAACAACCTACCACCTAGTCGACGTCAAGCTGCGGCAAGCTACCCTCAACCGGCGACCCAAACGTCGCGAGTAGAACGTCCACCTACGACCGCACCTACGACCACACAGGCGACAACCTACAACCACCAAAGTCAACCTGCGTCCACCCGCAACAAGCTACGACAAGCTACGACCCTGTCGGCGACAACTGAAGACAATTCACGTCATTTTCGCCTCCGGTTTTGACGCCGGTACCTGTCGCCGGTTGACGTAGGTAGTTGCCGAAGTCAGCACTGACGACAACCTACGTCACCTGGCAACAACCTAAGCCAGCAGGTCAAGCTACGCTCATTGGTGTCAAACCCACTGTCACCAAAATTTTTTCAACATTCTGAAAAATCCAGCGGCGACCAGAAAGACTCTTTGGAGACTACTCACGACCATACAGGCGACACCCCGGCGACCATGTGGCGACAGCCTAGTCGCCTGTAGTCACCTAAAAAATCGCATAGGTCGGACCAGCCCTTTAGTATAAACCAGACCAAGTGGATGCGTTGGGTCCATTCCTCGTAGAGGGGGGGGGGGGGGGCAGGGAAGGGGGGGGACTGAGGGTGAGCCCTGGACCCGAAGTCTCTCCTGTATTGTGTAGCACCCTCAATTCCCCCCCCCCCCCCGCACTCAATCACCCTTATGCCCCCTCCTCCCTTCACTGACCCACTCCATCCCCCCTAGCCCACCCCAACATGCCCCTCCCCTGCCCCCACCCCCAGTCCTGCCTCCACCCCATTCCCCCTCCTCACCCCTATTCCCCCCTCCCCCGACCTCCCTCCCCTCCCCCCACTCTCTCCACCCCCCACAGGCGGACAGACGGACGAAGTTTGATGATTGGCACATATTCAATGGGCTAAAGGGCCTGTTTCCATACTATACTGCTCTATGATTCAGAATGAGAATGCATTTGTCCATCAGCCTACTAGCTGAAATGCAAGGGAATTGAGGCATTAAGGTGAAATTATCACGATTGATATTTAAAAGTAAGAAAATAACTGCAGATGCTGGTACAAATCGAAGGTATTTATTCACAAAATGCTGGAGTACCTCAGCAGGTCAGGCAGCATCTCAGGAGAGAAGGAATGGGTGACGTTTCGGGTTGAGACCTTTCTTCAGACATTTAGATTATGGAGCTGACTCAAAGCTGTAAGCAAAGCTCTTAGATAGTACAATCATTTTATTCATGAATGAATATTGACAAGATTCAGGCCCCATTCAATTTTATGCAAGTCTCCCCTATCTCCACTGGGTAGTTGAGGGAGGCAATAAATGAAAGCCAATCCTATTCAATCATTTTCATGTACCTCTGTGTCAGTGAACTTTAGATGCAGATACTAATAAAAGACGGTAACTAAATCTGCCCTTGCAACCTAATCTCAAATTGGAATGCAGCACTGTGAAGGCCAGGTAACAAATTTGCATACATGTACCATACTGAAATGTCATGCAGTATTACCTCCTGTTGCAATAATGAAAACTTACCCTGGATGACGATCCATTGCGTGGTGTTTCTGTTGCGAGCAACCTAAACATAGAATCAATACCAGCTGTAAGTTTCAGGATTTTCAATTCCAGAACAGGTGTATTTATCTGGAATATCTAAGGTGTATTTATCCAGACCCTTTCATATATCATATTTTATCGAAAACAAGCTGAATGTACTTAAAGCCAGACTCACCTACCTTAGGGAGCCGAGAGACTGCTGTGGCATGGCTCACCCCTGCTTCACCTGCCTGTGCCATACAATGCGAGGGCTTCTCACCACCTGATAAACCGTGTAGCATCCAAAGGCAAAGTTCGGGGCAAAAGAATCTGATTCCTAATCAACTCCTCATGGTACTAAGAAGTGGCGGTCCTGCCAAGCCCCTACTCCCCAGACCTGGAATATCTAAAGGTGAGGTGACGCCCCAACGACCTGCTGCTGCAAGTCCATTTGGCTATCCTGAGATAATGCCATGCTGATCCACTTGCACGATGAAATGCACACTGCTACCAATACCCTAGAAATTATGTACCCAGAGGACTTGTTCATAATAGTCAAGGACTTTAATCAGGCCAACCTTAAGAATGTGAAACCAAAAGATTATCAGCACATCCCATGTCCCACCAGAGGCCCAAACATCCTCAGCCATTGCTACACAGCTATCAAAGACACCTACCCACTCCATCCCCTGACTGCACTTAGGACAATCTGATCAACTGCCTATGCTTCTACTCCCTAATGACAAGCAGAAACTGAAGTAGGAGGATCCAGTACAGAAAGTCATACAGTGCTGATCTGAGGAAACAGATGAGATACTTTGCAACTACCTCAAGCCAGGGCCTTTTCTGTGATGTTACACACCAGTACAATGTAACAGCATCTCTAAAAGATCATTAGTTTGTCTTCTGACTAAGTGACATATATGTTTATTAAAGACAGATTCCGGCATTTTTTGTCTAATTTGTGCTAAATGAGTTGCTCAACCAGAGTGGTGGGAAGGATGTTAACTTGGTTTCAATGTTCATTATTTGGGAAGGAGTCAAACAAATAGTCGACATGAAAAGGATCAGCTCCCGCATGTTGGTGAGGCACCAGAGAGCTACTGGAGCCTGTGGAAACATATTTAACACTAGTCAATGCTAAAGAAAAGGAGGGGAGATAACTGGAAAAAGACATGACAATGAAGCATTTATCTCTGATCATGGTTCTCACTCGCTGTTTATATCCATGAGATTCCATTTGCACACTGGTGACATATCATTGCACTATAGCAGTTACAGGATGCAAGTTTGTTTGTACAGATGCCAACAAATCCATGTGTCCTTGTCCTAGGTTATATTGTCATAGGTTTGGTACAGAGTCATGCTACCCACACCAAAGAGACTACATAGAGCTTAAGTTTAGCTTGGTTTAGTTTTCTAATAACTCATTGGATTAAAATATGAGCTTTTTATCTTCTTGAGAGAGCAAATGTAAGGTCTCATTTGGAAGATTGCATCTTCATCAGTGTGGCACATTCTCAGGACTGCACTAGGAGAGTCGTCTCAATTACATGCTCAAAATAAATGAATCCAAATGAACTCAGGGGCAAGAGTGCTATGAACTGACCCAAAGCTAACAGCTGAGTGAAGAGTGCCTTCCAAATAGAGAAATGCTACGGCAGCCTCAGTGCATTTTACATCTCAATTTCCGATTTCCAGCTTCCACATTATTTTGCTTTTGTGTTTAAGCAAAAAGTGATAGCTGCTCATATAATAAAAACAGAATCACACAGCAGATCAGTAGCATCTGTGGAAAGTGAACAAGGGGTAATATTTCAGACCGAAAACTCTTCAGCAGTACAGAAAAGCTATTTCTCAGTTCTGACGGAAAGTTTTGCATTTGAATGTTTCTCTCTCCAGATGCTGGCTGACCTCCTAAGTGTTTCCACCATTTTGTTTTAATTTTAAATTTCTAGCTTTTTTTTGGCTTATATTGCAAATACATTGCTTATATTTGTTCATATTCACTATTGATCTACCATAAGAGAATGTGCATACGGATTATCTCTACATAAAAATATCAGCGCTGCAGAAACATTTTCTTTCTCAACTCCATCTTCCCTACCACCCTCATTGTCCACATTACACTATCTCCTTTTCAGGTGGGGTTCCACAGGTGTTTATTGGTTTCTCAAAAGAAAATAATTTGAAAGCTCAAAGCACCGAATATTCCTCAAAACGCATCCAATGAAAACACAACCTCCAGAGTCCCACAAAAGTCAGCGGCCTGCCTCCAACACCATCAATTGTTTATTTATTTTTCCATATAAAAAAGATTATCTGCTGTCCACTAGGACCCTAAGAAAAGAAAAATTGTTTAAAAAAACATGTCAGTTTGGTGCTCACGTCAATTGCTATATAACACTGGGATACGTACAGTAGATGGGGACGGGTCTGTGATCATTTACTACTGGAGTACATACATTACTGGAGGGGGCAGGTATATCACTGTATTACAGGAGTACAGTACTTGTGGGGACAAGTATATGATTGTACTATTAAAGAGCAAGTCTTTAATAGTACAATCATCCTAATGTACGAGTGTCCTTCAAAGAGAAAAGGAAAGTCACTGTGTAGGAAGTAACTGCAGATGTTGGTTTAAACCGAAGATAGACACAAAAAGCTGGAGTAACTCAGCGGGACAGGCAGTATATCTGGAGGGAAGGAATGGGTGACGTTTCGGGTCGAGACCCTTCTTCAGACTGGTTAGGTATAATGGAAACAAGTAATACAGATGGTAATGTGGAGAGATAGAGAACAATGAATGAAAGATATGCAAAAAAGTGATCATGATAAAGGAAATAGGCCATTGTTAGCTGTTGTTGGGTGAAAATGAAAAGCTTGTGCGACTTGGGTGGGGGAGGGATAGAGAGGGAATGCTGGGGCTACGAAGTGAGAGAAATCAATATTCATACCACTGGGCTGTAAGCTGCCCAAGCAAAATATGAGATGCCGTTCCTCTAATTTGCTTTTAGCCTCACTCTGACAATGGAGGAGACCAAGGACAGAAAGGTCTGTGTAGGAATGGGAAGAAGAATTAAAGTGTCCACAAACCGGGAGATCAGGTTGGTTCACGTGGGCTGAGCGAAGGTGTTCCGCGAAACGATCACCCAGTCTGCGTTTGGACTCGCCAATGTATAAGAGTCCACATCTTGAGCAAAGGATACAGTAGATGAGGTTGGAGGAGGTGCAAATGAGCCTCTGCCTAACTTGAAAGAACTGTTGGGGTCCCTGAACAGTCGAGGAAGGAAGTATAGGGAAAGGTGTTGCATCTTCTGCGGTTGCAGGGGAAGGTACCTGGGGAGGGGGTGGTTTGGGTGGGAAGGAATGAGTTAAGCAGGGAGTTGCGGAGGGAACAGCCTCTGCGGAAGGCGGAAAGGGGTGGAGATGGGAAAATGTGGCTAGTGGTGGGATCCCGTTGGAGGTGGCGGAAACTTTTGTTCATTGTTCATTGTCTTCATTGTTCTTTATCTTCCCACGTCACTGTCTATATCTCTCCCTTATCCCTAACCAGTCTGAAGAAGGGTCTCGACTCGAAACAACTTCTCTCCAGAGATGTTGCCAGGAAAGTCACTGTGTCGGCTTAAATAGTCGAGGTCAGCGTCTAGTTGTTGAGATGTTGAGACTTGAACAAGATTTTAAAGATGCTGGCCACCTTCTGTGCATTTCCAGCATTGCAGTTTTAATTATATATTGTTACATTTCATGTAGTGCACTGAAGAAGAGGATTGTATCTTTCCAATCCAACTCTTTATGTTCCTCAAATCAATTGGGATGTGCTGTGGCATTAAAATTGGCTTGTCCAGAATACAGAACAGTAAACCAGCCAAGTAACATGAGCAATAGTGCATGACTTTTTTATGGGAATAAAGGACACACCTGAGAACGTCACTTATTTAACAAACTTGAAGTATACACAATAAAACTACAGGAATTTTCTAGGTGCAGAAAGAGACACCATCTAGTATAGCATTAGAGTAAATCATCAATGCTAATCTGGGGGTTGTTTCCAAAACAACTCGAAAGATCACTTCAGTTCAGTTCCAACAACAAGCTCCGTTACTACAAAATGTTTTGTAAAAACTGTCAGCTGAAGAAAGAACAAGATCCATCCCGTTAGTCTTCTGCCTTCCCAGCAACTATGTGATACAATGACAATGGGATTGCACGAATCGTAGTAATCAGTCTCTATCAATTACTCTACTACAGACCCCGATCAGAGCATTCTTTTAAATGAAAGGACAGATAAACATTTGAAGGTAAGGGATCCTGTCCAAAAGTAGAAGCGTAGGTCAAGTCACTAATATGTGTCTTTTATTGTTTTAAATAGTACCCTAAAATGTTATTTTTAAGATAGAGATCAACCTAATTTGCACCCGAATTAATCAGCTATCCAGTTTGCATAAATTTCCCTGGATACCTGGCTACCACTCACTGAAATAGCATTTCCTTGGCTACATTCAATAGTCAAGTTTATTCAATAGTCAATTCTGAATTCATCCCACTTCAAGCACGGCCTGTGATTTCATCATTCTGCAGCTTGTCAATCTACATTCCCAGTTTTAGATTCCTTCAAAATCAACGTTATTACTTCTTACCCTTCCTCTTTAAATGAAGATGATGCATGGTGGACATAATTGTTCCAATCAAATTGCTGTGCAGCACCATTGAGACTGCTAACTTCTGTATCCACATGAAGCTACAATTACACTTTAAAAGTATTCCACTGGCACGTTTGGACCTCGTGGTGTATTTAAAGGTGATTAAAAGTATCAGTGTTCTTTATTTGGAATTGTTGATTCCTTGTACATTGCCATAAACCACCAGAACCCTCTAATCATTTTTTATTAATTGGAGTAATATGCACAAGTCGGTGAGGTCCATTGCTGGAAGGAATCGGTTTAAGTGATTCAGGTCTACAAAATAAGATAAAGTGCTGGAGTAACTCAGCTGGTCAGGCAGCATCTCTGGAGAACATGGATAGCCGGAAGAAAAGGGGAGAAATGTTCCTTTTTATCTTCACCTTCCTATACGCTTTCTGGCCTGGGCCTCCTCCAGAGATAGTCAAAGTTTAAAATCAAGACCATGCATCAGTACTGAAAGTGTTGAGTATGACCAGTACAAAATGGTGAAAGGCAAGGTGGGGTGAAGCAGATTAGCGGGCATCAAGTGGAAACCAGATGAGGATGGAGATTTTCGGCAGATGGAGCCAAATGGGGAATAGAGAGGGCTTCATTTGGGAGACAGTGATTGATAGTGATAGGTTCAGACAAGGAGAGAAAAGGGAGAGGGGGCAGGTAGAGACAGAGGCTGGAAGCTGATGACTGGAAACACAAGAGGCTGCAGATGCTGGATAACGATATGTAAAGAAGACTTGCTAGCTAAATGGAACTAGTTTAAGGACGGATGATGAGCAGATGAAACTAGGTAGGGGAAGGGAGAATATGGGTCAGAGGAAAGAGAAAAGAGTACAGGGAGTGCAGGTTAACAGATTGGAAAATTCACTATTCATAACAGTGGGATCTAGATTACCTAGGCACAATAGAGGATGGCGGCGCTGCCATAGCAGCTGCGGCTTACCTGCGGTCCATTTGTCTTTGTGTTTTTGTTGTTTTTTTGTCTTAATTGTAGTTGTGATGTCGTGTTTTTGTGTTTGTGTACTATGTGTGTATGTGGGGGGAGGGGGGAACTGTAAAATTGTAAATAGGTGTCCCTTCCGAACGGAGCCCCGACCTTTGTTTTCTGGGTCGGGTCTCCGTTCCTGCTGCGGCCTACCATCGGCCCAACTCCTGGAGCTGGCGGCCTCCAGGGCTCCGGTTCGCAGAGTCCGCAGACCGGACTAACCATCAGCGGAGCCGGCCGTCCTCGGAGGCTGCGGGAGCGGCTGCGACTCGCCTTAGGCTCGGGCCGCGTGGATGCCGACATCGGGAGCTCCGGCAGCGGCAGCGTGTTTGCCCGCCCCGGATCGCAGGGCTTGGGTCGCGGACATTTCACCGTCCGGAGCGGCCTAAAATAGGCCGCGGGATTTTTCTCTGCTGGGCGGGGGCTTCAATGTCGGGAGCCATGTCCGCCCCGACGTGCAGCAACAGCGGCAGCATGTTCGCCCGCCCTGGATCGGACTTATCATCGGCGGAGCCGGCCGTCTTCGGAGGCTGCGGGAGCGGCTGCGACTCGCCTTAGGCTCGGGCCGCTTCGGACCATCCGGCGCGGCCTGCAACCACAACAGCCTGACTGCGGGAGAAGACGGCAGGAGAAGGGAAAGACATTGTGGCCTTCCATCACAGTGAGGAGAGGACTGGAGGAGACTCACTGTGATGGATGTTTCTTTGATGGATGTTTCTTTTTTTGTGTGTTTTTGGGGTTGTCTAATTTTAATGCCTATTTAATGCTTTTACTGTTGGACTGTGGGTGACTGAATTTCGTCCAGGTTGGATGACAAATAAAGCTATCTTGAATCTTGAATCTTGTTCTTCTAGTTAGCATTTGGCCTCACCTTGGCACTAAAGACGCCCTACCACAGTACAGGTCAGAGCTTGGAATGGGAAGAACTTGTGCCTATTTCTCCTCACCACCATCCAAGGGACTAAACAGTCTTCAGTCAGGCAAAGGATCACATGTATCTCCTAAACCTCATCTATAACGTTTATTTCTCTGAATGTGGCCTCCTATAATCAGCAAGACCAAAGGTAGACTAAGCGACTGTATTGGGGAATACCTGCACTCTCTGCAATTGCCATTCTGAGCTCCAGATTGCATACCATTTCAATCCCCCTTCCTGATCGCATACTACTGCATGCACCACATCACCTCCATCTTTACCATTTATCGAATAATTCAATTACACTTACTGAGTACAAACTTGCTTTAGCTCACATCTTAGTGTCTAAGTGAATGGATAAATAGTTTTCCTTTTGAACAAAGTGTTTTTGTTTAAGGATATGAGCCCCACCTAAACATTTTTTGAATGTTGACAGACCTGCTAGAAGACTGTTTTTCTCGACATACCAGATGATATTTAAATTCCTTGAAACAGCTGATAGTATTCATAAAAACTATTCAATAAGTTACTTAAATTCAAAGCGATTCACGTCATCATCCAATTCCAAAAGGACTGATCACAGAAAATCACTCAGATCTCAAAAGCAATAGAAACAAAGATGTTTGGTGAAGATGAAACCTTAAAGTGTACACCATACCAATGTGGGGACATACCTGCTCCTTGTCCTTATACCCCAGAGTTATACACCAACAGACCTGTCCCTACCAGTACGATAAAGACAGTATGAAATAAAAGACAAACCAGTCCCCACAATTACTGCACCTGTGATATTTCAATGACAGATCTCTCCCTGCCAGTTCTGCACCCCAAGGTGATATAAATAGCAGTGCTAAACCTACCACACTGTATCCAAGTGTTGTAAAAATGACAAACCTGTCCCCACCAGTACTGAACCCTAGTATTATACACTTAACAAACTCATCCCCACCAGTACTGTACCCTAGTATTATACACTTAACAAACTCATCCCCACCAGTACCAGAACACAATTACATAAATTGCAGGCATGTCCACACCACGACAATATCTGTCATATAAATGATAACCATGTTCCTACCAGTACTGCAATAGTGTTATATAAATGACAAACATGTCTTCACCAGTAATGTATCCTGGTGTTATATTACATACTGGTACATTAAGGGTGACGCAGAAGAGAGTAGGTCCCATTAAAGATCACCATGGCTATCTTTGTGTCGAGCCACAAGAGATGGGGGGAGATAATAAATTAATATATCTCATTGGTTTTAATTTGATCATGGCAGCTAAGGAATGAGGGCATTGGAGTTGTGACGTCATAGATCATATACTAATTATTTTGAGGAGGTATTGGCAGTTTTAAAGCACATTTACGTGAATAAATTCCCAGGGCCTGATCAAATTAATTCTGGAGATTTTTTTCTGATTGGAGGCCTGTGTCAAGTTGAGTGTCGTAGGGTTGGTGCTGGGTCCTTGGCTGTTTGTTATCTACATAAACAATTTGGATGTCAATGCAGTTAGTAAATTTGCAGGTGAACCAAAATTGATAGTATAGTTTATAGTGAGGAAGGATATCTAAGTTTACAACAAAATCTAGATCAATTAGGAGAGTGTTGGAAAGGGTGCAGAAGAGATTCTCCAGGATGATATCTCAGCTTGGGGCTTGAGTTACAGGGAGAGGTTGGATAGGTTGTGAATATTTTCTTTAGAGCACAGAATGCAGGGGGTGACCTTACTGAGAAGTACAATATCATGAGGAACATAGTTAAGGTGAATGCTCACAGTCTGTTTCCCAGGTTAGAGGATTCTAAAACTAAATGTCCTAGGCTTAAAGTGAGAGGGGAGAGATTTAAGAGGAAACTCCTGGGCACTTTTTCACTCCAATGTCGTTCAATTTTTAAAAGACATTTGGACAGATACCTGGATAGGAAGGTTTTAGAGGTTACAGGCCAAATGCAGGAAAATTGAACCATCCCAGTAAGTCAACTCGGTCGGCACGGATAAAGTGGGCCACAAAGCCTGATTCCGTGCTGTATAGCTCAATGACTCTAAAGGATACTTCCCCACCAGTACTATAACCCAGTGTTCTAGTCACAGATCTATCCCCCCCCACCTTACTGCACCCCAGAGTTATGTGATAACACGGTAACCGCATATTAGCATGTCTTACTTGTACCCACTATTGTTGTATTCCGATGTCATATAGTGTCAGACTCAACAGCAGAGTAACCCAATGCTATCAAGTACAGACATTTACCTATGGGCAGCTTATACTTTGTATAATGGGCAAATTATACTTTGCATGATGCTGTACAGACTCAGTACCTCAATGTTATGCAATGACACACTTAAACCCATTACAAGAAAATAGTTGGAGGAATAGGTCACCAAGACTCTAAAGGGCCTGCCCGCTTAGGCGATTTTTTAGGCGACTGCCGGCGACTGTCAAAGTCGTAGCAGACCGCCTAAATTTTCTTTTACCCGACAACAATGCCGAGTCAGGTCGAGATTACACCGTCTTCAGAAACATCGCAAAATTCCCACGCTGTCAATGCTTCTCTGGCATCCTAATTTTCGCTGAAATCACTGACAAGTCGGTAAGTACTTGAGAGTTTTGAACTATAACATCTTGTATGGGTTACTTAAAAACCAAGCTTCACTGTAACAAGGCATAAACTGGAATTACTTCCAGTTTACTAATAGCTGTATTAAAAAAGTGGTTAAGTGGATATTTGTGAAAAGTGTGTGGGCATTCTTTGAAAATGTACGGGAGATGCATATCCGGTTTCTGGGTTGCATATCTGGCTTGGGAGCACACTTTAAATGTAATGGCTGATGGCCATAAACATCATGAAAATTCCCACGTTTACCTGACTGTCAAACTGTCGCCTCCAATCTACCCGTCAAATGTCCTGAAGGTAAATAAATTGGTTAAACGCAAGCATTTTATGGTATTTTGAAATCAGTTTACTTATTTTAATATTATGTGCTTCTAAATGCAGCTAAGAGAACCTATCAAACCTGGGGACAGCATGCGACAGCGCCCGCAATAAGCAACGATACCTGGCGACAAGCCAGCTGTCGCCGAGAAATTTCACTCCGGATGATTTCTCAGTGACGCGCTGAGATCCACTATGATTTTTGGAAGACTCCTCATGATCATGCCCGCGACACCCCGGCGAACTGTCGGCGACAGCCTAGTCGCCGGCAGTCGCCTTAAATTCGCCTAAGTGGGACAGGCCCTTAAGCCTGTCCACCATTCAGTATGTCCATGGCTGATCTATGCTGGCTTCAACTCCTTCTAGGCCATTCCCCATAACCCTCAACATTACAAATATTTATCTACCACCTTCAATATATCTAATGATCTAACTTTCACCGTCCTTGGAAGCAGAGAATTTTAGAGGTTCACTACCATCATTTTTTTTAAGCATCATCCCCCTATTCTGCAGTTATGTCCTATTGTTCATGACGCTCCCAGTGAAAACATCCCAACATCCCAGTCAAACACTCTTGGGATTTTGTATATTTAACTAAGATCTTTCCTCATTTTGCAAAACTCGAGTAAACGCAGACCAAAGCTGTCTGGCCTCTCTTGATAGGACAACCCTCTCATCCCAGATATCAGTCTGGTGAATCTCCTTTGGACTGCCTCAAATGTTATTGTGTTCTCTTTTAGGTAAGGGGAATAAAACTGAGCACAGTATTCCAGGTATGGCACTGCCAACATCCTATACAACAGGAACAGAATTTCCCTAATCTTAAACTCTAATCCCTTCACCATAAAAGCCAACATGCCTGTTAGAAAACATTATAGCGTAGAAAATACAACAGCTGGTGCTTAAAAATTCAAACATTCTAGTTTCAGTTTGAACATCAATTTCTAAAAATTTACTTTTGAGAAAGATTAAAATAATCACCGCCTAATCTGCTTTCAGTGATGCTGCTTGAGATAAACTATAGTGGGGAGCTGAGAAGAGGTTCATTATACTTTTTCATAGAGCACACCCAATTCATGAAATAGACAAAAGCACCTTTTACAACACAACAATCCCTTTACTGTCTGAATTACATACTCATCTTTAGCCTGATAAACCAATCCACAACTTTCTGGCTCGTAGCTTAAAAAAAAGTAGATTTTGCATTCCCGATTAATTCTTGAGAAAAAATGCAGTCAGTCACAGAAAATGATTATCTCTTGGCTCACTTAAAGGGTGTAACAACAAGCTCTGGGATAAAAATAACTGGACTACTGGATAAAACCCTGAGGTTCACAAGACAGAAAAAAAACAAAAACTATATCACAAATTATTTTTAAATAAAAATTCCCATGTCAATATTAATGGATTCTGCAGATATGGGTTTTTTCTGCATTCATTTGAATGCTTTTAAAGTGGAAGATGTTATATTCAGATGTGGCATCTGGGTAAATTGAGTATGAGGAAATGAAGAATATCTTGATAGGGTAAAATTAAGATATGAGCAGGCTTAAAGTGACCAAAATGACTACTTCTGTGTTATAAAGTTCCATGCAATTGCTTCTTGCCAATGTGTAGACTACTTTTAATCTCGATGGGTCTGTCTTTATCACCTATAATTTATTGTTTTTAAAGGGCGTATCTGTTGGATAAATATAATCCATCCATTTAATATTGATATCATGTAGTTGAAGTTTTTTCTGCCAACATCTTTGAGAACTTCATCGCAAACTAAATTCACTTAGAATATTTGCAGTAGTAAGAGATGAGACTCTTGCTCTACTCATTAACTGTATTTAAAAATCGGTCCATAAGGTTAAAAATAAAGTGCTGGAGGAACTCAGTGGTTCAGGGAGCATCAGTGGAGGGAATAGGGCAGACAATGTTTCGAGTCAGGACCTTTCTTCAGACTGCAGAAACAAGGAACTGCAGATGCTAGTTTAGAAGAAAGGACACAAAGTGTTGAAGTGACTCAGCGAGCCAGGCGGCGTTTCTGGAGAACAGGGATCGTGACATTTCGGGTTGGAGCATGGATAGGTGACCAATCGGGTCTGAAGAAGGGTCCGGACCCGAAACACCACCTATCCATGTTCTCCGGAGGTGCTGCCTGTCCTGCTGAGTTGCTTCCGCACTTCGTGCCCCTTCTTCAGACTGATGATGTACAGGGGAGATAGCTGTAGAGAGAGGTGAAGGGAAGGAGTGAGACAAGTGCAAGCAAGTGCTAGGCAGATTCAGGTGAGGAGAGGTTGATTCAAAGATGAATGAGCTGAGGGCGACAGTAACCATGGCTGAAAACGTTTAGTGGAGACAAAAGGGTGGAGATGGTGGAATCTAAAAAGCAAAGGGTGGTGGGTGTATGGAACAAGCTGCCAGAGGAGGTAGTTGAGGCTGGGACTATCCAAACATTTAAGAAACAGTTAGACAGGTACATGGATAGGACAGGTTTGGCGGGATATGGACCAAGCACAGGCAGGTGGGACAAGTGTAGCTGAGACATGTTGGCCAGTGTGGGCAAGTTGGACCGAAGGGCCTGTTTCCACTGTATCATTCTATGACTCTATAACACAATCCAAGTAAGACTAATTTGCAAATGACGAACATGAGTCAAGAGTGCTTAATTGTCATATGTACCAACAGCAGAACAATGAAATTATTACTTGCTGCAGCTTAATAGGCCTGTAAACACAATAACATACAGATAATATATAATATAAAAATACAACAAATTAATATTATGGTAACCATAATAGTGCAATAACCAAAGTCCATGGTGCAACCAAACACAGTCCATACAAGATCCTAGTTGTTGAGATTATTGATATGTAGTGTCCAAGAACCTGATGGTTGCTGAAAAGAAGCTGTTCTTCAACAGGGTGATCAGTTTTCAGGCTCTTGTACCTTCTTCACTTCCGTAGTAGCAAAATGAGAACGTGGCAAAGGTGGTTTGATCTCTTTCATTCCTGGGCGTTTGAGTTGTCAAACCAGACTGTGATGCAACTAGTCAGTATGTTCCCTACTGTACAACTGGAGAAGTTTGATAGAGTATTTGTCGACATACCAAATCTCCTCAATCCGTCCAGGACAGATTGCTGGTGATATTTACTTAGTTTCGTTTTTAGTTTAGTTTAGAGATACAGCGCGGAAACAGGCCCTTTGGCCCAACGAGTCCGCACCGGCCAGTGATCCCCGCACTTTTTAACACTACCCTACACACACCAGGGACAATTTACACATACGCCAAGCCAATTAACCTACATACCTGTACGTCTTTGGAGTGTGGGAGGAAACCGAAGATCTCGGAGAAAATCCATGCAGGCACAGGGAGAACGTACAAAGTCTGTACAGACAGCACCCACAGTCGGGATCGAACCCGGGTCTCCAACGCTGCAAGCGTTGTAAGGCAGCAACTCTACCGCTGCGCCACCGTGGCCGCACTTCTAAAATCTTGAAGCTTTCAACCATCTCTACTTCGGCGCCAGCAATGTATACTGGGGTACGTGTACCGTTTTGCTTCCTGAAGTCGATCACAATCTCCTTCGTCTTGCTGACATTGACGGAAAGGTTATTGTCTTGGCACCAGGATACGAGGTTCCCAATCTCCTTCCTGTACACCGTCTTGTCATTGTTTGATATCCAGCCCACTACAGTGCTGTCATCTTTGAATTTGTAAATTGAGTTGGATTGGTATGTGGCTGCACAGTCACGGGTGTATAAGGAGTAAAGAAAGGGGCTGCGAATACATCCTGGCGGGGCATAATGAGGATTATCATAAAGGATGATTTGTCACCTATCCTAACTGATTGTGGTCTGTTGGTCAGGAAGTCGAGGATTCAGTTGCAGAGGTGATTGCTGACTTCAAGTTCCACTAGTTTGGGGAAAAACTTGGATGGGATAATGGTATTGAAAGCAGAGCTGTAGTCTATGAATAGAAGTCTAGAGTAGGTGTGTCTCTCATCCAGGTGTTCCAGGGACGAATGTAGGGCCAGGAAGATGGCATCAACCGTGGATCAGTTGTGGGTCAAAGTTGCTTAGTAGACTGGATTTAATGCGTTCCACCACCAGCCTCTCAAAGCACTTCATGATGGTGGACATCAAAGGTCACAGGCCGGTAATCATTAAGGCATGAGATCTTGATTTTCTTCGGCACCGGGATGATAGCGGTCTTCTTGAAGCAGGTGGCTACCTCAGAACGGAGTAGGGAGAGATTAAGTAGGAAGGGCTGAATGGCCTACTCCTTTGTCTATTGTCTAAAAATGGCAGTGAACATTTCCGCTAGTTGGTCGGCGCAGTTCCTAAGATTGCAGCCAGGAATTCCATCCGGGCCAGTTGCTTTCCATGGATGCACCCTCAGGAAGGCCGATCTAATTTGTACAACAGTGACAAGTATAAAGAGAGTAGAGGGCTGAGCACAAAGCCTTGAGGTGCTCCTGTGTTGTTGGTTGTCAAGTAGGAAGTGTTTTTGCCAATTCAGACTGATTGTGGTCTGCTGATGATGAGGTCAAGGATGCATTTACATATGATGAGCAGAGACCCAGTTCTCAGACAAAGGAATGATGGTATTGAACGCCGAATTCTAGTCACTGCACAACAGTCTGACATACAGGTTCTTAATGTCCAAGTGGTCCAGTGCAGAGTGAGTGCTAGCGAGATCGCATCTCTAATTGATCTAATGTGGCAGTAGTCAAATTCTAGTGGGGCAGGAGCAGTTTTTCTTATTCTTTATTTTTCTATTTGTTTTTCAGAATCTGGGACTTACAATACCAGTATTTATTGCCCATCCCTAATTCCTCCTGAAATCACTTCAAGGAGCATTCAGATCGCACTGATGGGTCTGGGAGTTTCAGGTAAGATAGCAAATTTCTTTCTCAGAGGTCCTTAGTGAACGATGGAATTTTACAGTAACCTGACAAAAGATGAGTTCATAATTTCTAATGACTGTTTAAGCAAATTTTAGATATTTAGTTCAATTTAAATTCCACAGCTACAATAGTGGGACGTGAACTTGGGTCTCTGGACTATGAATCGGGCAATTTTATCAGAAACAAAGAGATTCAAGATAGCTTTATTTGTCATCCAAAAAAGTTTTTTGGACGAAATTCAGTCACCCACAGTCCAACAATTAAAGCACTAAAATAGGCAGATTACACAATAAAGCATTAAAATAGGCAAATTACACAGCCCCAAAAACACACAAAAAAAGAAACATCCATCACAGTGAGTCTCCTCCAGTTCTCTCCTCACTGTGATGGAAGGCCACAATGTCTTTTCCCTTCCCCTGCCGTCTTCTCCCGTGGTCAGGCTGTTGTGGTTCCAGGCCGCGCCGGACGGTCCGCAGCGGGCCGACCCAAGCCCCACGATCCGGGGCGGGCGAACACGCTGCCGCTGTTGCTGCACGTCGGGGCGGTCGTGGCTCCCGACATTGAAGCCCCCACCCAGCAGAGAAAAATCCCGCGGCCTATTTTAGGCCACACCGGACGGTGAAATGTCCGCGACCCAAGCCCCGCAATCCGGGGAGGGCGAACACGCTGCCGCTGCCGGAGCTCCCGATGTCGGCATCCACGCGGCCCGAGCCTAAGGCGAGTCGCAGCCGTTCCCGCAGCCTCCGAAGACGGCCGGCTCCGCTGATGGTAAGTCCGATCCGCGGGCTCTGCGAACCAGAGCCCTGGAGGCCGCCAGCTCCAGGAGTTGGGCCGATGGTAGGCCGCAGCAGGAACGGAGACAACACCCAGAAAACAAAGGTCGGGTCTCCGTTCGGAAGGGACACATATTTACAATTTTACAGTCCCCCCCCCCCACACCCACACATAGTACACAAACACAACATCACATCGACAATTAAGACACAAAAAAACAACAAAACACAAAGACAAATGGACCGCAGGTAAGCCGCAGCTGCTATGGCAGCGCCGCCATTGGCAACTGAGCCAATAACACGGTAAGAAGGAAAATGGCAGCAGTTGGATTTACATCAACAGCATGCAGTTCCCCAATGGAACCAGTCTCCCAGATCCATTCTAATCTATCCCGTCAGACAGACAGACATCCTCCTACAATCTCAGCACTGTCAATATTTCTGTATCTGTCAAAAATCAATCTCTGTTCAGATTCGAGGCTTTCATCCGTCGTATTTTTTTTCTTTTCTGGCAATCTATCGGGATTGAAGACGACATACATCCACTCCAGTTCTGAGATGTCCTACAGATGAGGCAGGAGGTAGCTGATGGGACAGATGGGTAGATAGTTTATCAGGGTGTGCACTCTTTCCTCCATTTACACAGTTCACCCTGTGCTTCCAACTTGAGGATCTCCATGCCATCCCGGATGCTCCTTCTCAATTTTCGCCAGAGATTCCCTAGTCAGTGGGGTTGGTGGATATTTGAACACATGCCTAAATCTGTTCCTTTGCCCCCCTAATAAAGTCATCCCATCATAAAGCTCACAACAGAAAGTTTGTTTCAGGAGACTGGTGGCAGGCAAGTGAATGATGGGGCATGCCTAACAAAGCCAGCTCATGGTAACCAGGGCCTCAGTCGTGAAGCAGATGGCCTGAGAGAAGGCACTGATGTTGGTTCACTTATTCTTCCAGTGAATTTGGAGAATTTGCAGACAAGGCATTTGTGGTATTTTTCGAGTGCCTCATGATGCCTGCTACAAGTAGTCCAGATCACAGAGTGATTCTATGCAGAGCATCAACAACTTTCATGGAAAACATATCAGTTTCTCTATGTATGTGAAGACTCTCAGCCCAAACTCCTAAACCTGTTTCTAAATTCTCTAACTATTTTCCAACATCCGTAACTGGACGAGCAGACATTTGCTCCAACTAAAAGTTGGAAAACTGGATCCATTATATTCCACGCCCATCACTAACACCATTCTTTCCCCAACTCCATCCTCCTTCAGGAAGATTGAAACTAATCAAGAGAGAGTCAAGTGTTTTATTGTCAGATGCCCCACAACGGAACAATTAAATTCTTACTTGCAGCAGCAGCAGCATTACAGATTTATTATACTCAATAGATTATTTATTAAACTTTTTCATTTGTTTATTGTATAAAAACCCAATTATAGTGCAAAAAAACAAAACCCAAAGACCCTAGTGAAACCCATTCAGTTCGCCGTTCAGTATAGTTGAAGTTCATAGTGACCAACAGCCTGATGGTTGGTGGAAAGAAGCTGTTCCTGAACTTGAATGTTGCAGTTTACAGACTCCTATAACTTCTTCCCAATGGCAGGATTAAAATGAGAGTGTTGCCAAGGTGGTGTGGGTCGTTGATGCTGCTGGCTGCTTTTTTGAGACAGCACCTCTGATAGATCCCTTCAATGATGAAGTCAGTACCCATGATGGACCGTGTTCACCATTTTTTGTAATCTCCTTTGTTTGAGGGCATCGAATTGCTGAACCATACAATACTGCATATTGACATGGGGGTAGCAGAGTTTTAGGTAAGTTTAAGGTCATGGAGGCCAGGAGACTATTAAAATAGACAATACAATGTTCTAGATGTTATATTTATGAATATATTGATATATGCCAGTCAGGAATACTTAGGATTGGTCAAATCCGAACACATCGTGATATATTGGACCTGCAGTTGTTTCAGATACAGATTCACACGACACCTTTTTGTCCCAACCTTGGCTCACCAGCTCAACTTTAGCCTTAACCCTCCAACTATGCCATTGATATCTTCAAATTTGATCAATCCTAAGCATTCCTGGCTGGCACATCTTATTATATCATCCAAAAATAAAAGGTCACCAAGAACATTGATTTGTCTATTCCAATACTCTCCTCATTAATCTTCTCCCCTCCATGACCTAAAGCTTTTCTAAAACTGCTGCCCGCATATTAACGTGCACTAAGTTTCAATCATACATCACTCCCATGTTTCCTAATCTGTACCCGCTCTCAATTGAGGCGATACTTCAATTTCCATCTTTGTTTTTAAATGCTTCTGTGCCTTGAAAATACTCCATTCTTCCATTGGATCCTGTCTGACATGTACTGTGACTCCAGCAAAACAGAAAATGTTAAAGGAACTCAGAGAGGAAGAGAGCATTTGAGGAGGAAATGGACAGATGACATTTCAGGTCAGGACCCATATTCAGACTGATCGGAGAGAAAACTGAAAAAGATAGGTGGGGAGTTGTCTATCTGTTTCCTCCACATATGCTGCCTGACCCGCTGAGTTCCATCAGGATTTTCTGCTTTGCTCATGATTCCAGCATCTGCAGTTTCTTGTCTCTCCATGTACCATAGCTTCAGTAGCATGCATTGGTTTCAAATAACAAACTCTTAATTAACAAATATTTAATTCATGTCAGTTCCAAACATCAACAGCTTTTTGGGAAAAGCTAATTCAAAACTTTTAATAAACTTATCACAAAGTAGTAGATTTTCAGAAAAATCATTTCTGAAATTACAAGCACAGCTAATAGCAACAGTGTGGAGGTAAATTAATTAAATACATAATTGACAAGACATAAGGAATAGCCAGAGTCAGACATTTGGCCCTTCAAACCTATTCTGCTATTTACCAAAATTGTGACTACGTTCACAGGGAGTAATCTCAACTATCCCCACATCCCTTCATTTCCTTCATATTTCTGTTTTGAATGGCTCAGCCCTCTGGGTAGAGAATTCCAAAGATTCACCCCTCGACTACAGGCCATGCTGATCACCATCTCCATTAATGATTCGTATGAGGGGATCAGGTGTAATATATTTAAATGAGTCTGAAGAAGGGTCTCGACTCGAAACATCACCCATTCCTTCTCTCCAGAGATGCTACCTGTCCCGCTGAGTTACTCCAGCATTTTGTGTCTACCTTCGATTTAAACCAGCATCTGCAGTTCTTTTCTACACATAAAATATTCAAGTTTAGTTTCATAGAAAATAGGTGCAGGAGGTGGCCTTTCAGCCCTTCATAGCGGATCATCCACAATCAGTAACCTGTGCCCAACTTCTCCCCATATCACCTGATTCCACTAGCCCCCAGAGCTCTATCTAACTCTCTCTTAAATTCTTCCAGTAACTTGGCCTCCACTGCCCTCCGTGGCAGATAATTAGTTTGATACAGCGGGGAAACACGCCCTTTGGCCTACCAAGTCCGCACTGACCAATAATCACCCATACACAAGTTCTATCCTACACACTAGGGATAATTTACAGAAGCCAATTAACCTGAACACTTGCACATCTTTGGAATGTGAGAGGAAACCGGAGCGCCCTTGAAACCCCTTGTAGTCACAGGGAGAACGTACAAACTCTGCACAGACAGCACCCATGGTCAAGATTGAACCCAGTCCTCTTGCGCTGTGAGGCAGCAGCTCTATTGTTGTGCCACCCTTTTTACTGATAATATAAGTGGTAGTATGGGTATGAAAAAGATGCAGAGAGACTTCTGCAGACATAGACAGGTTAAATGAAAGTGTAAAGACAGCACAGATGGAATCTAACAAGGAAAAATGTGAGTCCGAGTCTCTTAAATGGTGAAAGCTTGAAAAGTGCTGGTGGTGTCCTTACATATTAACTGCAGGAGGCCAACAGGCAGGTACAGCAAGCAACAAGGAAGACTAACAGTAAGTACATTGCCTGTTATTATAAGTGGAGTTGAGTACAAGAGCAGAAATGTTTTGCTGGAATTACACAGGGCTCTGGTGAGACCACACCCGGAACATGATGTACAGGTCTACTCTCAGATATAATTTGCTCTGGAAAGTGGACGGCAAAGGTATTTGGACACCAAAACATATTGATTCAGAGTAGCAGGTTTGTGCTATGAGGAGTGATTAAATACATTGTACTTTCTAGAGATCCGAAGAATGAGAGACCCTATAGGGTAGATGCATAACATTTTTTTTCCCTATCAAGAAACGGGGATCAATACTTCAAAATGAAGGATCAGCCACTCAGGACAGAAATGAAAAGTTATTTATTTCCCCAGAGGATAGTGATTTTTAAAACATTTCTGTCCAAGAAGGCTGTGGAATCTTGGTCATTATAATGCATGAAGGTGATCGTCACTTGTTTAAATATTAAAGGGAAATTGAAGGGTTACTGGGCGACTGTAGGAAAGTGACGATGAGAAAAAAAGCTCAGCCAGGATCTTGCCGAACGATGGATCAAGGGCGAGGAATGGGAGTGGAATTGGGCCGGTGTAACAAACTGCCAACTCTTTCTATCGTTTAAAGGAATTGAAGGGAGTCACTCTTTAATCCCAAACCTGGTCTTTGTAACTTGCCACCGAAACGTAACACCTTCCACTCCTGAGACAAGTCACCGTGCCTCACTCCCGTAAGACCATCCCAACCCTCCCCGGGAGGAGCTCCCTCCCACCTGCCTGGCCAGACTGGTCTGAGCAGCGAGGGTGTTTGTGTTGCTCCGGCCTCGACGTGTCCGCCGGAGCAGGTGGAGGGAGGGAGGGAGGGAGGAGTGTGCCCAATTCACCTGCTCTCCGTTTGCAGCGTCACCTTCCGTTCACGGGCCCCGGCCGGCGGGTCGTTCCTCCTCCTCAAAGCCGGGCTCCCGCTCCTTCGCAGGGGCCGCGGCGACCAACGCAGCCCGGCTCTGTTAACACAGGCCTGGCAGCGAACGAAACGCTGCCTCACTCTCAGCGCTCACCCCACGGCACCGCACAGGGTCCGCTTCACAGCCGCCTGATCAGGATGTGGCCACGGATCCTCCAGCCGGCAGGCGGCGCTGCCCGAGGACGGTTCTCCGGTCTCAGGGGGAGGGGGCATTGCACGAGTAACAGTCCGTCGGCCGCGGGGCGGCGCTATGGGAAGGTTATTACTTAGCTGGCCGAAGGGTGGGGTGTAGAAAGGAACTGCAGATGCCGGATTAAACCGAAGATAGACACAAAAAACTGGAGTAACTCAGTGGGACAGGCAGCATCTCTGGCGGAAAGGAATAGGTAACATTTCGGGTCGGCCCTCTTCTTCAGGCAGAACAATAAACATGTGACAATAAAGAAGGGAGCGAACAAGATAGAGATTTGGGCAGCACAGTGACGCAGCATTAGAGTTGCTGCCAGGCAGCATTAGAGTTGCTGCCAGGCAGCAACGGAGACCCAGGTTGGATCCTATCTATGGATGCTGTCTGTAAGGAGTTTGTACGTTCTCCCTGTGACCGCATCGGTTTTCTCTGGGTGCTCTAGTTTCCTCCCATACTCCAAGGACAATAGACAATAGGTGCAGGAGTAGGCCATTCAGCCCTTCGAGCCAGCACCGCCATTCAATGCGATCATGGCTGATCACTCTCAATCAGTACCCCGTTCCTGCCTTCTCCCCATACCCCCTCACTCCGCTATCCTTAAGAGCTCTATCCAGCTCTCTCTTGAAAGCATCCAACGAACTGGCCTCCACTGCCTTCTGAGGCAGAGAATTCCACACCTTCACCACTCTCTGACTGAAAAAGTTCTTCCTCATCTCCGTTCTAAATGGCCTACCCCTTATTCTTAAACTGTGGCCCCTTGTTCTGGACTCCCCCAACATTGGGAACATGCAGGTTTTTCGACCCTTCTTCAGACACTGACTTGACCCGAATCATCACCTATTCATGTGTAGGAAGGAACTGTAGATGCTGGTTTAAACCGAAGATAGACACAAAAAGGTGGAGTAACTCAGCGGGTCAGACAGCATCTCCAGAGAAAGGGAATAGGTGACCTTTCAGGTCAACACCCTTCTAGGGTACCCTGTCTTCTTCAATCAGTCTGATCAGTGGGGTTCTACAGGTATCTGTGCTGGGACCTCTGCTGATTGAGCGATAAATTGACTTGGACCTAAATGTTGGTTTGTAAGTTTGCAGATGACACGATGATTGCTGTGTTAGCGTACTGAGGGAGGCTTTCAAATTATACTGTGTGATAGACAATAGGTGTAGGAGTAGGCTATTCGGCCCTTTGAGCCAGCACTGCTATTCAATGTGATCGTGGCGGATCATGATGATGTGGAGATCAGCCCCAGAAATGGGCAGAGAAATGGCAGATGGAGATTAATCTGAGCAAGTGCGGGGTATTGCATTTGGGGAGATCAAATGTATGGGGAAAATGTACAATTAATGGCATGACCATCAACAGCATTGTTGTACAGAGGGATCTTGGGGTCCAGGTCCATTGCTCCCTGAAGGTGGCAACTCAAGTAGTTAGAGTGGTAAAGAAATCATATGGTATGCTTGCCTTCATAGGTAGGGGCATTGAGTACAAAAGTCAGGATGTCATGATACAGCTTTATAGGACTTTGGTTAGGCCATATTTGGAATAATGAGTGCAGTTCTGGTCGCCCTATTACAGGGAAGATGTGGAGGCTTTGGAAAGGGTGTAGAGGAGGTTTACCACAATGTTGCCTGGATTAGGGGGTATTAGCAACAGGGACAAGTTGGACAGACTTGGATTGTTTTCTCTGAAATGCCTGAGATTGCAGGAGATGAGATAGGTATATAACATTATGAGAGGCATAGATAGGGTAGGCAGTCAGAACCTTTTTCGCCAGGATGGAAAAATCAAAAACTAAAAGGCATAGCCTTAAGATAAGAGACGCAAAGTTTAAAGGAGATGTGCGGAAGGAGATGAACAGATATGATAGTGGCATGTAAGAGGCTTTTAGATAGGTATATGGATATGCAGGGAATGGAGGGATAGGGATTATGTGCAGGTAGATGAGAGATAGTCTTGGTATCATGTTCGGCATGGACATTGTAGGCTGAAGGACCTGTTCTTGTCCTGAAATATCACCTATTCATGTTTGCCAGAGATGTTGCCTGACCCTTTGAGTTACTCTAGCACTTTGTGTCTTTTTTTGTAAACCAGCATCTGCAGTTCTGTATTTCTATGTCGTTTCGGAATAACACATCTCAGAAATCTTTGCAATTTGAAACTAGAGATTGGAGAAATGTATGGATAATATGCAGGAAAGAAGACAAAAGAGACAGCAGATGATGAAATCCCAAACAAAAAACAAATCTGGCGGTACCTAGCGGGTCAATCAGCAACTGTGAAGGCAAAAGATGTTGGTTGATTTTCTAGGTTGTAGACTGCCCAGTTTGTTTGGCAAAATGCATAATTGCCAGAACTCGCCAACAAGCAGCGAGACATTGCTTGGCTGATGATGAGAGGGACCCTCCCAGTCAGATCCTTCCTGTACCAACGCAGTCTTACTACCCTCAGGACGGCTGCTAAGGAGAAGAGACAGTTCCCCACTTCTTTGCAGAGTGGATTTGTGAAGAGGGTCTGCAGAAGGATGGAGAGATCCTTGTTATTGGTTTATCTCAAACAGCTTCATAAGACAGAACTCTCTGATTTACAGGCTAATCCCAGGGACACATTTGGAGATGGACATCAAGTCCTGCTAGAAGACCATCAACTCAGTGAAAGACGCTCTTTGGTCTGCCTGAAACATATTGGTCTTCCAGCGAAGTGAGATGTCCCTAAGGGAATGTTGCCGACTGGCTCATTCCAGATTGCAGCTATACGTGCTGAGGGACACGTTGAAGCTCAGTGCAGCCAACACCAAGGCTTTATGGAAAGGACCACAATCTATGGTCCTTCCACTGCTGGACATTGTGGGGCTGAGTCCAGTGTGGACACTCCTCAAACAAGGGAAGGGATATCAACCTAGTGTGGCCACATGAGTCGCAAAGGTGTTTTTTGTAAGGTCAGTTGCGAACACTACTGAGTATGATACTATTGAAGGTTTAATCACTGAGATGTATGGAATTTTTGCAGTTTTTATTCTGTATATTTATTATTTTATTCTGAATACAGTTTATGAAATACAAAAGCTGATTGGCCTGTTGAGTTCCTCCAGCATTCTGTTTTTTGTTCCAGATGCCAACATCTGCATTGACCTTTGTCTTTAGGATCCAGGACACTTGGTTACTCCATCCAAGGGCCATGAATTGGAGGCCATTGTGGGACCTGCAGACTCTACTACAGATGGGGGCAAGTGGGTGTGTAGGTTGTGTGTAGGCACTCCACCACTGTTTACTATGGCTTTGTGTACATAGACAGGGCTCACATGCAACAAATAGGTGAGGTGAACAAAGTAGAGGGGAAATTAGAGAATCATTCACTGGTTATGTATTCAAATAGTAATAGATTAGTGGGGAAGTTGGAAATAACATCTGGTTGTGCAAGGGTGAATTCTGGAAACTGTGACACCATAGAAACAGTTTCTAATTTCACTGTGAACTGTAATATAATAGCTAGCTGACTTTGCTTGAGGCTGTGACTAGCTGAGCCTGAACTGCATGAAAATATATCAAATTAAACTACAGAGGGCTGCTAACTGTGTTGACCTGAGGGAAAGGCATCATGATCTTCCTTGAGGGCCTTGAGTTGAAATTGGAGAGGTGGCCAGTATTCCCACTCAGAATTGCAACCAACATCAAGTACCTATGTAAATGTTGATGAGGACAAGCTGCAGTATTACTTACGATCATTTAGTTTCCTCAATTGGCAGGCCAGCACTCATTGCCAAGTTTACTGACCTGGAGTAGCCTACGGACTGAGACGCTGAAGATCTGAGGAATGATATCCGATGAGAATCTAAATATTTCTGTGGGGAGAAATACTGATATCAAAGGGGTAAATGAATTACATCATAAAACAGCACAGAAACAAGATCTATCAGTCCCAAATGTCTCTGGCGAACATGATGCAAAGCCAAACTAATCTTGTCTGCTTGCACATGATCTGTATCCCTCCATTTCCTGCATATCCAAGCGCCTTTCTAAAAGCTTCTTAAAATCCCCTATTATATCTATCACCCCTGGCAGCACATTCCAGGCACCCACCCTTCTCTGTGTACAACTTAGCTTAAAATAATGCTTTCTAGTCTTTGATATTTTCACCCTGGGAAAAGGTCTTCCCTATCTAAGCCTCTCATAATTTTATATACTTGAGGTCTCCCCTCAACCTCCAATGCTCCAGAGAAAACAATCCAGGTTTGTCCAACCTCTCCTTATATCTAAGCAGCATTCTGTTAACACAGGAACTGAAGGTGCTGGAATTATGTGTAAAACAAAGTGCTGGAGGAACTCAGCAGGTCAGGCAACATCTGCGAGAGGAAATCAAGAGGCGATGTTTCGGGTCGGGACTCTTTTTCAAACTGGAGGAGGGACCAACCCAAACATTGCCTGTCCATTTCCCTCCACAGATATTGAGTTCCTCAGAACTTTATGTTTTGCTCAGCATTCTAGTAAACCTGTAGGCTCTCCAAATCCTCCACATCTTTCCTGTAATGGGGCAACTAGAACTGCACACAATACTCCAAATGCAGCCTAACCACTGTTTTATAAACCTGCCACATGACTATTATACTCATTGCCTCAACAGATCAAGGCTAGCATCACTTATGCCTTGTTTTCACCATTCTATCTAGTGTGTTGCCACTTTAAGTCCATAGCTCCCTTAAAGATGCCAAGATCCCTCTGTACATCAATAGTATTAATAGACTTGCCCTTAACTGTATATTCTCTCCTTACATTCGACCTCCCAAACCGCAACACCACACACTTGTTCAGATTTAACTCCATCGGCCATTTCTCCACCTATATTTATAACTGATCTGCATTGCACTGTTTTCTTAACAACCTTCCTTACTGTCCACAAATCCAGCAGTCGATGTCATCCGCAAATTTACTATCCAAGCCATAGATGATTATTTGCATTTATTTCTCTATATGTATCACAAACAACAGTAATCCCAATCCCAGACAAATGGATTGGAATGGAATACTTTATTGTCACATGTGACATGGCACAGTGAAGTTATTTGCTTGCATACCCAAGGTATGCAAATAATCGCCACATACGGCGCTGACAAAGTTACAAAGAACTCCCGCTGGCTCCTCCTTTGTTCTCCCTCCTGGAGGTCCCAGCACAGATGAATTGATCACAGTCCTCCAGCCAGAATAACACCCTCCACCACAACCCTCTGGCTTCTATGAGTAAGCCGGATCTGACTCAAACTACCAAGTCACCATGGATCCCATGTATCTTAATTTTCCTGTCTGCCAACTAGTTCTCTATCCATGTCAACACCCTACCCCCAATACCATGTGCTCTAATTTTAGTCACCAACCTCCCGTGCGGGACCTTATCAAAGGCTTTCTGAAAGTCTAGATACACTACATCCACTGACTCCCCTTCATCCATTTTACTTGTCACATCCTCAAAAAATTCCAGAAGATTAATCAAGCATGATTTCCCTTTCATAAATCCATGTTGACTTGGACTTATCCTTTTACTGCTATCAAAATGCACCATTATTACCTCTTTAATAATTGACTCCAGTATCTTTCCCACTACCGAAGTCAGGCTAACTGGTCTGTAATTGCCCGTTTTCTCTCTCTCGTTCTTTTCTTGAAAAATGGGATAACATTAGCTATCCTCCAATCCACAGGAACCCCTTTTTAAACCTTTTAATATCTAACTGCTGGCATGACATCAATCATCGTAACTTCCCTTACCTACCCTAACCTCACCTCCTCCGAATGTACAACCCTCCATTCACTCTGCAAGGACCCCAACATTATCATCAAACCCGCCGACAAGGGAGGTGCCATGGTGGTCTGGCGAGAGATCTCAACCAGACTGAGGCCAGGCACCAACTCTCGGACACCTCCTCCTCCTTACCCCTGGACTATAACCCCATTTTTGAGCATCAAGCCATAAATCATCTCTGATTTTATCACTTCCGACTGTCTGCCGTCCACAGCCTCCATCCTTATTGTTCCCCAGCCCCCTACCGCTTGTACACAAGCTACGTTGTACTCAGAGACGGGTGGGTGCCTGGAACGTGCTGCCAGGGATGGTAGATATAATAGGGGATTTTTAGAAGCTTTTAGAAAGGCACTTGGATATGCGGGAAATGGAGGGAGACTGATCATGTGCAACCAGCCCGGTTGTGCCATCTCTCGGAAATCCAGAAACAGAACTGCCCTGGCAGACCCATTGTTTCTGCCTGTTTCTGCCCCGCTAAAATAATTTCCACATAACTCGACTCCATCCTATCTCCCCAGGTCCAATCCATCCCGACCTGTGTCCAAGATACCTCACACGCCCTTCGTCTCTTTAATGACTTCCGTTTTCCAGGCCCCCGTTCCCTCATCTTTACTGCAGACATTAGGTCATGCTAATCCATCCCCCACCAGGAAGGCCTTAGAGTCCTCCGTATCCTCCTCAACCACAGAACCAGCCTATTTCCATCTACAAACACTCTCCTCTGCCTAACGGAGCTGGTCCTCACTCTCAACAACTTCTCTTTCAACTCCTCCCACTTCCTCCAAATCAAAGGCATTGCTATAGGCACTCGCATGATCCCTAGCTATGCATGCTACTTTCTAGAGTACGTCGAACAATCCCTGTTGCAGGTATACAATGACCCTATCACCGAACTCCATCTCTGCTACATTGACGATTGCATTGGGGCTACCTCCTGCACCCATGCAGAGCTCATGGACTTCATTAACTTCACTACCAATTTCCATCCTGCACTCAAATTCACTTGGACCATCTCCGACAGCTCCCTCCCTTTTTTGATCTCACCCTCTCCATCATAGGAGATAGACTATTGACTGACGTCTATTACAAACCACTGCTATCTAGACTGCATGTCTTCCCACCCTGCCCTTGCAAAGACTCAATCCCCTATTCCCGATTCCTCTGTCTCCACCGGATCTGTGCCCAAGATAAGATGTTCCATACCAGGATATCCAAGATGTCCATCTTCTTTAGGGAATGGGGGTTCCTCTCTTCTATCATAGATGAGGCCTTCACATGGGTCTCCTCGGTATCCCATAGCTTCGCTCTTGCTCCCCCTCCCCCAGTCGCAACAGGGACAGAGACCCCCAAGTCATCACCCTTCACCCCATCAGCCATCACATACAGGAGATATTCTCCAACATTTTTGCCACCTAAAACGAGATCCCTCCACTAGTCACATGTTCCCATCTCCATCCCTTTCCGCTTTCCGCAGAGACCATTCCCTCCACAACTCCCTGGTTCACTCTTCCCCTCCCACCCAAACCACCCCCTCCCCAGGTACTTTCCACTGCAACCACAGGAGATGCAATACCTGTCCATCGACTCCATCCAGGGACCCCGACAGTCCTTTCAGGTGAGGCAGAGATTCACTTGCACTTCCTCCAACCTCATCTACTGTATCCTTTGTTCTCGGTGTGGACTCCAATATATCGGCGTGACTAGGCACTGACTGGGTGATTGTTTCACTGAATACCTACACTCAGTCCACTTTGGCCGATGCAAACTCCTGGTTGCCAAACATTTTAACTCCCCTTCTGACCTTCCCATACTGGCCTTTTTGTCCTGGGCTTCATCCACTGCCATAATGAGGCCACGTGCAATGTAGGCTGCTCTGGAAGGTTGTTAGATCGCATGGGGTCCAAGGAGAGATAGCTGAATGGAAAGCAAATTGGCTCCATGAAGGAAGCAGAGGGTAGTGGTGGAAGGTTGCTTCTCAGACTGGATGCCTGTGACTAGGTGTGTCTCAGAGTTTGGTGCTGGGCCCATTACTGTTTGTCATCTACATCAATGATTTGGATGAAACATACAAGGCAAGATTAGCAAGTTTGCTGATGATACAAAAGTTAGTGGTTTTGCAGATAGTGAAGATGGTTGTGAATGATTGCAGCAGGATCTGGATCGAATGGCCAGGTGGACGGAGGAATGGTTGATGGAATTTAATACAGAGAAGTGTGAGGTGTGGCATTTTTGGACGTCGAACAAGGGCAGGACCTACACAGTAAATGGTAGGCCTCTGAGTAGTGTTGTAGAGCAGAGGGATCTAGGAGTACAAGTGCATGGTTCCTTGAAGGTTGAGTCGCAGGTAGATAAGGTGGTCAAAAAGGCTTTTGGCACTTTGGCCTTCATCAGTCAGAGTATTGAGTATAGAAGTTGGGAGGACATGTTGCAGTTGTATAAGACGTTGGTGAGACCGCATTTAGAATATTGTGTTCAGTTCTGAGCACCATGTTATAGGAAATATATTGTCAAGCTTGAAAGGGTTCGGAAAAGATTTACGAGGATGTTGCCAGGAAGAGAGGGTGTGAGGTGCCAGAGGAGATAGTTGAGGCTGGGTCTGTCCCATCGTTAAAGAAACAGTTAGACAGGTACATGGATAGGACAGGTTTGGAGGGATATGGACCAAGCGTAGGCAAGTGGGACTAGTGTAGCTGGGACATTGTTGGCCGGTGTAGGCGAGTTGGGCCGAAGGGCCTGTTTCCACACTGTATCACTCTATCACTCTATGACCTCATATTTCGAGTGGGCAGCTTACAACCCAGCAATATGAATATTTCTCTAAATTTGAGTCACCCCGGTCGTTCTGCTAGTTTCACTGTTCGTATCTTTTCGTTATCACCTCCTCCACAGCCAACAATGGAGCATTGTGGGCTCCTTGGCCATCAGTGTGGCCTCTGATCTGTACATTTTCATACCTCTAGTTTCCCTCTCCCCTGACTCTCAGTCTCAAGAAGGGTCTCGACCCGAACCGTCACCTATTTCTTTTGATCAGAAATGATATGGGTTTCGTGCAGGAAAATTGTGCTGAGATAGGAGATCGGTCATAAACCTGATGAGTGTTGGAGAAGTTTTGAAGGACCAGATGGGCATCTTTTTCTTCTCGTAATTCTTATGTTCTGTAAACATGCTGCTGAAATGAGCAGATAGGTCGGCAAATGAAATGTAATGCTGAGAAATGTTATTACTTTTTAGTTTAGTTTAGGTAGGAAAGATATGAGGTAATGCCAGTCAAAGGACACAATTTTTAAAAGGGAATGGAAATAGAGAAAGCTGGGTGGTATTTATGTAGTTTGTTGAAAGTGGCAGGTTTGTCAAAATATTTCAAAAAGCACACAGACCCTGGGCTTTTCAATAGAAATGCATAATATAATGGAAGGTCATAATGAACCTTTATAAAACAATGTTTTGCTACCGCTGCAGTGCAGTATAACTTCAATATTCCACAATCCAATTAATGGAAATTCTGACGGTTCGCCAGTTGGCTTTCCCGGTTTTGAGGGACCGTTTCCAGTGTTCCGATAAACTCACCTCGTTCTGTTTCTCACGCTCATTAAAATTTCACCGGGACTTTGCTTTTAAACGCATTGGGGCATCGTTTTCCGTCTTCCCTATAAACTCACCAGTTAAATTAATTTCCAAAGATGAGGGACATTAATAACATGGATTGACACTGAGGAATCTAAAGTTGTTCAGGTTAGAATAGAGGGGGTCGTGAGAGGATCCGAGAAAAACAAATAAAATAATGAAGGGTACAGCCAGTTTACGGCGAGATATATACAGGGCTGTTTTTACAGATTTATGGGCCCCCGGGCAAAGCAGTGTACTGGGGCCCCTACCGTTACTCTCCCCCACCCCCCTTTCCCTACCAGCCCCCCCCTGTCGTGCCGACGAAAAGCACTTAGCGATGGACTTAGGGTGCTACATTGTTGCGAAAAGCACTTACAGATCGCTGTGAGAAACACTGGGACCGAAAATGTTGCGAAAAAAGCACTTATTGAACCTACATTTTTAAAGTAGTATTTATTTATTGCAAGTCACTTAACATACACAGATCAGCATGGGGCCCCTATGCTCGTGGGGCCCCGGGCAATTGCCCATCAGGCCCATGCGTTAAGACGGCCCTGGATATATACCCACAGGCACAAGAACCAGGGAACATTGGAGGAAGGTGATTGGGAAAAGGACCGCGAGTGAATGAATGGGTTTTGGGATGGTAGAGTTCAAAGAGGAGCTGCACTAGTGGAGATCGGGTGGGTGAATGGGACCAGCAGGATTGCTCTTCCATATGGTCGATGGGCGGAACGGCCTCCGTGCCCGCAATCACCGCCTCTCGCGGGCGAGCCCAGGCTGACCGCGTGGCTCCTGGTCAACACCGGAGACGGGGCCCACGTGACGTTCCATCGCAGCGCTCTCTCTCCAGATGACGACTGTGAGTGACCGATGACAACATCGCAAACGCGTGTTGGGCGCGCGCGCCTGGCTGTGGTGACGCGCCGGTCACGGGGACGCGCCCGGTGGTGATGACGCGCCAGTCACAGGCGCGCACGCCTGGAGTGATGACACGGCGGTCACGGGCACGCGTCCGCGCCCTGGTAGAGTGATGACGTGCCGGTCGCGCGCGCGCACGGCTGGAGTGATGAAGAGCCGGTCACGGTTTGGTCACGGGCACGCGCCCTGCTGGAGTGATGAGGCGAAGGTCGCGCGCGGTCAGATCGCTGCTCTCTCTGTGGCGGCGCGGTGCTTGGTGTCGAGCGGTCGTCCATCCTCACCGAGCCAGGGTTCATGTCGGCCAAATCTCCTGTTAGCCTGTTGCTAATATTCGGCTCCGCCACCTTCTACCTGTACTTGCTGTCCAGGAACCTGCCTCATGCGACGTATAAGCGGGAGCCGCTGAGCGAGGAAGAGAGCCAGGAACAGAGGTAGGCCCCGGGGTCCAGGTCCACGGCCGCACCCCCTCCCTCATATCTGACAGCAGATGCTCTGCAGCCCCGAGTTAAATCCGATTGCCGGTGTAGAACTCTGGGCAGTGTCTGTGGGTGAAGAAGCCCGGTAAAAAAGCACAAGGCAAATTCCTTGTATGTATACATATTTGGCTAATAACATGTATTCAATTCAATTACCTCTTCCGATCGATGATCCTTCATCGGAACCTCATTGAATTGTAGGAAACCCGCAGCCGAGTTTCGTTCGGCGAGCGCCCGAAGCCAACAATTCAATAAATGGTAACCTGAGCTCCACAAACTTAAATCTGGGGAGTAATTCGTGTCGCCTTAAATATATCAGAAACGTGAGACTGGTTGTGTATCGCCACCCATCGCATTTTAAAACGTCCCGGCAATAGGAATTATGTTGGCCCGACGTCAGGACAGTGGTGTTCCTCATCTTGGAGTAACAATCTAATTTTGTTTTTAAATTGTTAATGGAACCAGTTTCCGCTAACTTTTCGGATGCAAGCCGGAATATTAGCAAAAAGTATCCTCTCTTCCATGTTGTTTAATTATTATTTATAATCTGAGGCTTCTGTTTGCAAAATACTTTTTTCAACTATATCAAAACTTCATGAAACTTAAATGAAAATCTCAAAGGCCATTTCTGTTCTGAAAACTTCTAAAGTTTTGTCGATGTGATGCAACTAATTTAAAATTTTAGTATTAAGTAAATACTGTTCTTGCAGTTCCAATTGCCTGTACTTTTGTTGGATTATATATTTGCTTTTCAAAAGAATGATTATTGTGAGCCAAAACTGCAAACTTGTGTTCATTGATGAAATGGTTGTAGCAGGAGTTATCCAGGAGAGTATGTCTTGGGGAATCGAATCAAATCACCTTAAAACCTGGAAAGTCATGTGGTTACAAATGTGTGAATTATTATTTTTACTTTTAGCTAAGTAGTCGTTCTTGGGACAAAAATCAAAATGTTAGAGGAACTCATCAGGCCAGGTAGCATCTGTGATTGGACATTGACATACAATGTTTCCATTTTTTATCCTAAACATTGCCCATTTCACTCATAGATGCTGCCTGACCTGCTGAGCTCCTCCAGTGCACCATCTACAATCTCTTATGTCTCCATGGTCTTTATTTGAACAGCTCATTGATATATATTTCAGCATTCGCTATTTTTATGTGAACTTTAACTGAGGGGAATTAAGGACGTTATCTTCTTGCAAAAATAAATCCTTTTCACCATAAACAATGTCATTTACAGTTTCAGCAGAAAGTAATCATAGTTAAGGGAATGCTTTTGTACTGTGCCCCTGTGAATTGAAAAGTGCCAGCAAGACAATTAGACTTTGCCCTACCAGATGTAAGTTATGGCTATAGAGAACTAAACAGTAGAATGCAATATTATACGATCTGTTAATTTGACTCTAGATCATATCACTGATGGACTTGTTCTTTGATATTTTGGCATCACTAAGTGTGTTGCTTCCTTGGGCTCTTGCAGCCTTTCTGGTAAAGGTACTCGCACAGTACCGTTGGACAGTGATTCATCGATTTAGCCCTGATCAACAGAGAGGGATTTTCAAATCAGTGTGGTGTGCATCCTGGAGTGGGGGACTTGCAGATGATAATGTTTATGTGCATCTAAAAAAAGACATACTGTGCTGGAGTAACCCAGCGGATCAGGCACCATCTCTGGATAATGTGGATGGTGATGTTTTGAGTTGGGACCCCTCTTACACTGCACCTCCTGCCCATGCCTTCTTTGGTGGTAGAAGTTATGGGTTTGGAAGGTGCTGTCAGAGTACTCTAGGTGAGTAATTGTAGTGGCTTTTATAGATGACATACACTGTGGCCACAACATGGCGAAGAAGGGAATGAATCATTTGGGCACCTGATGAGCAATCAATTGGATACCTTACTGCTAGTTATAGTTCAGTTACTGTATAGGACTCGGATGCAGTGTCACACTCTTCCCCAGGGGAGGGGGAATGAGAGTAGAACTGCGGTTTAGTACAAGTTTAGAAGGATGAGGGGAGACCTCATTGAAACTTACCTAATAGTGAAAGGCCTGGATAGAGTGGATGTGAAGAGGATGTTTCCACTGGTGCGAGAGTCGAGGACCAGAGGCTGTAGCCTCAAGATAAAAGGACATACCTTTAGAAAGGAGATGAGGAACTGCTTTAGTCAGTGGGTGGTAGATCTATGGAATTCATCTGTGGAGGCTGTTAATACCTATTTGTACGGTGGAGAGTGATCAATTCTTGATTTGAATGGCTGTTGGGGGTTATGGGGAGTAGGCAGGAGAATGGATTGAGAGAGATTGATAGATCAGCCATGATTAAATGGCTGAGTAGACTTGATGGGCCGAATGGGCTAATTCTGCTCCTGGAGCGTATGAAGTTACGGGACACTGAAGAGGGATGGGTGAGGGATCCCTCTATGCCAGCAGGGGGGGGCAATGTGGGGGATGCTGCCTTTGCAAGAGCTAGGGTGGGAGGTGTAGTCCAGAAAACTATGGGAGTCAGTGAGTTTATAGTAAATGTCCCCTGTGATGGATACAGAGAGATCGAGAGAGGTGTCAGAGATGGTCTGAGTGACTTGGAGGGTAGGGTGGAAGTTAATGGTCAGGCCAATGAAAGTAACGGGTTCTGCATGGGTGCAGGGGGCAGTCATGATGCTGTTGCCAATGTTGCGGAGAAAGAGTGGGGGGGGGGGGGGGGGTGTCAATGTACAATTGGAAAATGGAAGTGCCCATGGCTGCACTTTGAACTTGAGGAAAGTGAATAGTGGAGAGTAGAGTGTTAGTGGAGAGAAACCTTTTTTTTGGGTCTCTGGGAACTGGAGGGCCCCGACATCGTGATGGGGAATGAAGGTGGAAAGGGACTGGATATCTCTGGTGAAAATGAGGCATGGCATTGAAAGTTATTGAAAGGTGGAAGAGCACATGAAATGTCTTGGATGTAGGTCTCAAAGGAGTGGGGGTACATCCCTCTCTCCTGCTGCTGTTTCTTGCTATTGGTGGTGGCTTCGTCTGCTCTCCACTCGACCTCCTCCATCTAGTCTAGTTAGCCTCTTCCCAGGCCCCACCTCCTCCTCTACTTTTAGTGTCTCACACTAGATAAGCTAAACTTGTACAAAATTCTGCTTGGGAATCTTCCTTCATTGTCTTGTATGCCTTGTGCTCTCCTGCTTACTGAACTACAGTGCCCTCCATAATGTTTGGGACAAAGACCCATCATTTATTTATTTGCCTCTGTACTCCATAATTTGAGATTTGCAATAGAAAAAATCACATTTGGTTAAAGTGCACATTGTTAGATTTTAATAAAGGGTATTTTTACACATTTTGGTTTCACCATGTAGAAATTACAGCTGTGTTTATACATAGTCCCCCCATTTCAGGGCACCATAATGTTTGGGACACAATGTCATGTAAATGAAAGTAGTTATGTTTAGTATTTTGTTGCATATCCTTTGCATGCAATGACTGCTTGAAGTCTGCAATTCATAGACATCACCAGTTGCTGGGTGTCTTCTCTGGTGATGCTCTGCGAGGCCAGTATTGCAGCCATCTTTAGCTTATGCTTGTTTTGGGGGCTAGGCCCCTTTCAGTTTTCTCTTTGGCACATAAAAGGCATGCTCAATTGGGTTCAGATCGGGTGATTGACTTGGCCACTCAAGAATTGACCATTTTTTAGCTTTGAAAAATTCCTTTGTTGCTTTAGCGGTGTGTTTGGGATTATTGATTGGCTGTAGAGTGAACCACCAGCCAATGAGTTTTGAGGCGTTTGTTTGAACTTGAGCAGATAGGATGTGTCTATATACTTCAGAATTCATTATTCTACTACCATCAGCAGTTGTGTCATCAATGAAGATAAGTGAGCCAGTACCTTCAGCAGCCAGACATGCCCAGGCCATAACAACCCCACCACCGTGTGTTCGCAGATGAGCTGGTATGCTTTGGATCTTGAGCAGTTCCTTCTCTCCTCCATGCTTTGCTCTTGCCATCACTCTGATATGTTAATCTTTGTCTCATCTGTCCACAAGACCTTTTTCCAGAACTGTGGTTGCTCTTTTAAGTACTTGGCAAACTGTAACCTGGCCATTGTTGTGACTAACCAAGTCAAGTCAAGTTTATTTGTCACATACACATATACGATATGCAGTGAAATGAAAGCGGCAATGCCTGCGGATTGTGCACAAAGAATTACAGTTACAGCATATAAATAAAGTTAATAAGTTACTATAGTGTAGACAAAAATTTAGTCTCTGGAGTTATAAAAGTTGACAGTCCTGATGGCCTGTGGGAAGAAACTCCGTCTCATCCTCTTCGTTTTCACAGCGTGACAGCTGAGGCGTTTGCCTGATCGTAGCATCTGGAACAGTCCGTTACTGGGGTGGCAGGGGTCCCTCATGATCTTGCTTGCTCTGGATCTGCACCTCCTGATGTATAGGTCCTGCAGGGGGACGAGTGTAGTTCCCATGGTGCGTTCTGCCGAACGGACTACTCTCTGCAGGGCCATCCTGTCCTGGGCAGAGCTGTTCCCAAACCAGATTGTAATGTTGCCGGACAGGATGCTCTCTACAGCCCCAGAGTAGAAGCAATGAAGGATCCTCAGAGACACTCTGAATTTCCTCAGTTGTCTAAGGTGGTAAAGGTGCTGCTTTGCCTTACCCACCAGTGCGGCAATGTGCGTTGCCCATGTCAGATCCTCTGTGATGCGGACTCCCAAGTATTTAAAACTGCTCACCCTATCCACAGTAGACCCATTTATCTCCAGTGGCGTGTACGTCCTTGGATGTTTAGCCCTTCTAAAGTCCACAATCAGCTCCTTCGTTTTAGTGACATTCAAGAGGAGGCTATTGTCCTGACACCAGAGTGCCAGATCATCCACCTCCTCCCGGTAGGGCTTTTCATCGTTGTTGGAGATCCGGCCCTCCACCACAGTGTCATCAGCAAAGTTGATGATGGAGTTTGAGCTGAACCTGGCCCCACAGTCATGTGTGTACAGGGAGTACAGTAGGGGGCTAAGGACGCAACCCTGGGGGGATCCTATGTTCAGGGTGAGGGAGCTAGATGTGTGTTCCCCCATCCTGACCACTTGGGGCCTGGTGGTGAGAAAGTCCAGGACCCAG
This sequence comes from Rhinoraja longicauda, assembly GCF_053455715.1. Lineage (NCBI taxonomy): Eukaryota > Metazoa > Chordata > Chondrichthyes > Rajiformes > Arhynchobatidae > Rhinoraja > Rhinoraja longicauda. The sequence goes on from NC_135960.1 coordinate 42,101,275, forward strand.
GCACACAGAGGGGTGCTAAGCCCCAGTTCCAGCAGCTTCTCAACCAGTCTGCTGGGGACTATTGTGTTGAATGCTGAACTAAAGTCAATGAACAGCATCCTCACATAGCCCCCCTGGCTGTCCAGATGAGAGAGAGCGGTGTGCAGAACCTGGGAGACCGATTCATCCGTGGACCTGTTCGGACGGTATGCGAACTGCAGTGGGTCCATATTGCGAGGAAGGAGGGCGCAGATGTGCTTCTTGACTAGCCTCTCAAAGCATTTCATGACAACCGAGGTGAGGGCCACCGGTCGGTAGTCATTTAAACACGCTGGAGAGGAATTCTTTGGCACCGATACAATGATGGATCTTTTGAAGCATGCAGGGACCACGGACTTGGCCAAGGAGAGGTTGAATATTGTGGTGAGCACTGGAGCAAGCTGAGTAGCACAAGACGTTAGCACTCGCCCAGATATACCATCTGGGCCTCCAGCTTTCCTCGTGCTCGCACGCGTCAGAGCCCACCTCACCTCATGCTCGGACACCGAGAATGTGTGCACATCCCCGGCGGTGGATCCCCCTCCAGCCTCGCTAGCCAGCGCCCCCTCGGTGCTGTTTTTAGACGGCGAGCTAGGGGTGATGTTACCCGTCTCAAACCGTGCATAAAAAGAGTTCAGGTCATCAGCTAAGGAGGAGCCGGCACTTCCGGTTGAGGGGGTGCTGGACCGGTAGCTATTATAGTCCGTAGCCCCCGCCTAAGGCATCTGGTGTCCTGCTGCTCCATCTGTGACTCCATCTTGTCCCGGTATCTCCTTTTTGCATCCTTCACTGCCCTTCGCAGTCGGTAGGACTCTCCCTTGTAGTCGTCCATGTTGCCGGATGCCAGGCCAGAGTTGTAAGCAGCGGTGCGAGCATTCAAGGCCACGCGAATAGACCTGTCCACCCAGGGTTTTTGGTTAGGGAAGATACCGACCCTTACCGTGGGGACGATGGTATCGGCTATTGTGGCAATGAAGTCCGTAACCGCTTCTGCAAACTCATTGACGTCTCTGGAACTTGCTTGGAACATATTCCAGTCGACATCGCCCAGTGTATCTTGCAGCATGGCCTCTGAATGATCAGCCCACCGCTTTACATCCCTTGTCACTGTCGTTTCCCATACTATCCGTTGTTTATACTCCGGCAGCAGGAAAATGGCAGCATGGTCAGATTTTCCAAAAGGAGGGAGAGAAACGGCCTTGTAGCCTTTCCTGAACGGCGTGTAGCAGTGGTCCAAAGTTCTTTCCCCCCTGGTGACACACGTGATGTGTTGGTAGAAGTTGGGCATGACCTTTTTGAGATTTCCCCTATTACCAGTGGTTTGCATCTTGCAGTGTAGCCTCTGTATTTCTGTTCATGAAGTCTTCTGTGGACAGTGGTTATTGACAAATCCACTCCTGACTCCTAAAGAGTGTTTCTGATCTGTCGGACAGGGGTTTGGGGATTTTTCTCTATTATAGAGAATTCTTCTGTCATCAGCTGTGGAGGTCTTCCTTGGCCTTTGCGATTAGTAAGCTCACCAGCTCTCTTTCTTCTTAATGATGTTCCAAACAGTTGATTTTAGTAAGCCACAGGTTTGGCTGATGTCTCTAACAATTTTATTTTTGTTCTCAGTCTCATAATGGCTACTTTGTGTCGAACGGAGGAGGCGTATTCCGACACATAAGCCAATTGTCTCTGTTGCCGCGCAGACCACGGATCCGAAACCTTGGCGAACGCAAAGGTGAGTGGCTTGTGGTCTGTGAATGCGGTGAAGGGTCTCCCCTCTAGGAAGTACCGAAAGTGGCGTACCGTGAGGTAGAGGGCGAGGAGCTCCCGGTCGAACGCGCTGTAATGCCGTTGGGCCCCGCTGAGGTGCCTGCTAAAGAAGGCGAGTGGCCGCCAACACCCGTCGATGTGCTGCTCTAGCACCGCACCGACCGCCACCTCAGAAGCGTCCACGGTCAGGGCGGTTGGGGCATCCTCCTTAGGATGGACGAGCATCGTGGCCCTGGCCAGGGCCTCCTTAGCCTGCTCAAAGGCCGCTCCTGCTTCGTCGTCCCACTCGACCTCCTTGCGGCGACCAGCCATGAGGTGGAAGAGTGGGCGCATAGTTCCTGCGCAGGGACGCACACCGATCACTTCTCCAGCGGCCGTACGAGGGCCCCTTCCGGGTCCTGCAACACGGCTCGGCCACATTCGTTCTGGACATGGGGGGTCGCAGAGAGACTGTTTCGGTCGCACGGCTGAAGCCGGCACACGTGGACATTGATCGGCCGGTGCCGGTTGCGCAGCCCCGCCCGCGCGGTCGCCCCCCGTCCAAGCTACCCCCTCCAGTGTCTGCTACGACCCCTCCACCTGTCGGTCAGTCGCCGGTCCCTGCGCCGGTCATGGTGCGCACCCGGGCTGGTCGCCTCGTGCGCCCTCCTGTCCGTTTTGTACCTCCGTTTCTTGGGGGGGGTCCTGTGGCGGATCAGGCCACTCCTTGGGTCAGCCCCCTCGTTACGTGACGGACAGGCGTAAGGGGTTAAAAGCGTGACCAGGGGGAGGCGTGGCGCTTCCCGAGGGGAACTACGCTGTGGGCTGGAGCTCGCAGCCTAATAAAAGAATCTTACTAAAAACTGCCTGGCGTCTTGCCTTTTCTCTGGCCTCCGCCAGGCCACTACAACTTTGACTTTCATTGACACCACTTTGGTCCTCATGTTGATAAACAGCAATAAAAGTTTCCAAACGTGATGGAAAGACTGGAGGAAAGACTAGGTACTGAGAGCTCTCTTATACCTGCATTAAGGGGGGGGGAGGGCTATGTATAAACACAGCTGTAATTTCTACATGGTGAAACCAAAATGTACAAAAATACCCTTTAATAAAATCTGACAATGTGCACTTTAACCACATGTGATTTTTTTTCTCCATTACAAATTTCAAATTGTGGAGTACAGAGGCAAATAAATAAATGATGGGATTTTGTCCCAAACATTATGGAGGACACTGTATACTGGTACCTTTTTTGAGAATGCCTAATTTTTAATGACCACGTTATTTCAGACCTCTCAATGATCTTATCTATCTTCTATCTATAACATCAGGGATCTAATGTTGAGGCTTGAAAAGGTGCTGATAAGGCTGCATTTGGAATATTGTAGTTGGCATGGTTATAAAGTTTGTGGGTGACCCCCAACGTTAGTAGTATAGTGGACAATGAAGAAGGATGTACAAGATTTGGATCAACCAGGAATGTTAGCCAAGGAACGGCACATGGAATCTATCTGATAGGTTTGAAGAGTTGCACATAGAAACATAGAAAACAGGTGCAGGAGGAGGCCATTTGGCCCTTAGAGTCAGGACTGCCATTCATTGTGATCATGGCTGATCATCCACAATCCGTAACCTATGACTGCCTTGTCCCCATATCGCCTGATTCCACTAGCCCCTAGAGCTCCATCTAACTCTTTTAAATTCATCCAGTTGGCCTTCACTGTCTTCTGTGGCAGAGAATTCCACAAATTTACAACTCTGTATGAAAAAGTTTTTTCTCACCTCAGTTTTAAATGGCCTCCCCTTTATTCTTAGACTGTAGCCCCTGGTTCTGGACTCACCCAACATTGGGAACATTTTTCCTGCGTCTAGCTTGTCCAGTCCTTTCATAATTTTATACGTCTCTATAAGATCCCCTCTCATCCTAAACTCCAGCGAATACAAGCCCATTCTTTCCAATCTTTCCACATATGACAGTCCCTCCATCCCAGGGATTAACCTCGTGAACCTACGTTGCACTGCCTCAATAGCAAGGATGCCCTTCCTCAAATTAGGAGCCCAAAACTGCATGCAATACTCCAGATGTGGTCTCACCAGGGCCCTATACAACTGCAGAAGGACCTCTTTACTCCTATACTCAAATCGTCTCGTCATGAAGGCCAACATGCCATTAGCTTTCTTCACTGCCTGCTGTACCTGCACGCTTACTTTCAGTGACTAGTGTACAAGGACACCCAGGTCTCGTTGCGCTTCCCCTTTACCTAATCTGACACCATTGATTGAGATAATAATCTGCCTCCTTGTTTTTGCCGCCAAAGTGGGCAACCTCAAGTGGATAATCTACATTACACTTCATCTGCCCACTCACACAACCTGTTCAAGTCACCCTGCAACTTAACATCCTCTTCGCAGTTCACACTGCCACCCAGCTTTGTGTCATCTGCAAACTTGCTAATGTTACTTCTAATTCCATCATCCAAATCATTAATTTACAATTGTAAATAGTTGTGTCCCCAGCACCGACCTTGCGGCACTCCACTCGCCACTGCCTGCCATTCTGATAAGGACCCATTTATTCCTACTCTTTGCTTCCTGTCCGCGAACCAATTCTCTATCCATGGCAATACCGTACCCATAATACCATGTGCTCTAATTTTGCCCACCGATCTCCTGTGTGGGACCTTATCAAAGGCTTTCTGAAAGTCCAGATACACTACATCCACTGGCTCTCCCTCCCATTTTACTTGTCACATCCTCAAAAAATTCCAGAAGATTAGTCAAGCAGGATTTCCCCTTCATAAATCCATGCTGACTTGGACCAATCCTTTTATGGCTGTCCAAATGTGCCTTGATTACCTCTTTAATGATTGACTCCAACATCTTCCCCACCACCGATGGCTAACTGGTCTGTAATTCCCTGTTTTTGCTCTCGCTCCTTTCTTGATAAGTGGGATAACATTAGCCAGCCTCCAATCCACAGGAACTGATCCTGAATCTATAGAACATTGAAAATTGATCAGCAATGCGTCCACTATTTCTAGAGCCACCTCTTTGAGTACCCTTGGATGCAGACCATCAGGCCCTGGGGATTTATCAGCCTTCAGTCCCTTCAGTCTATTACTATTTCTCGCCTAATACAAATTTATTTCAGTTCCTCTGTCTTCCTAGATCCTCCGTCCTCTAGTACATCTGGGAGATTGTGTCTTCCTTAGTGAAGACAGAACCGAAGTACCTGTTCATTTCTTTTGCCATTTCCTTGTTACCCATAATAATTTCACCTGTTTTTGCCTCCAAGGGTCCCACATTTGTCTTTACTAATCTTTTTCTCTTAACATACCTAAAGAAGCTTTTACTATCCTTCTTTATGTTGATGGCCAGCTTCACCCTTGTACTTCGTATTTTCACCCTGTATTGCCCTTTTTGTTACCTTCTGTTGTCCTTTGAAAGTTCCTCAATCCTCTGGCTTCCCGCTACTCTTTGCTATGTTATACATCTTTTCTTTTAGTTTTATTCCATCTCTAACTTCCCTTGTCAGCCACGGTTGCCTCTTGCTCCCCTTAGAATCTTTCTTCCTCTTTGGAATGAAATGATCCTGCATCTTCTGGATTATGCCCAGAAATTCCTGCCATTCCTGTTCAACTGTCATTCCAGCTAGGATCTTTTTCCAGTCGACCTTGGCCAGCTCCTCTCTCATGCCTTCATAGTCCCCTTTGCTCAACTGCAACAACTTCTGATTTAAACTTCGCCCTCTCAAATTGCAGATTAAAACTAATCTTATTATGGTCACTACCTCCTAGTGGTTCCTTTACCTTGAGTTCCCTTATTAAATCTGGTTCATTGAATCATTAAATCCAGAATTGCCTTCTCTATGGTAGGCTACAGTACAAGTTACTCTAAGAATCCATCTCGGAGGCACTCAACAAACCCCCTTTCTTGGGGTCCAGAACCAACCTGATTTTCCCAGTCTACCTGCATATTTAAATCTCCCATAACCACAGTGGCATTACCTTTGTTACATGCCAGTTTTAACTCCTGCTGCAACTTATACCCTATATCCAGGCTACTGTTTGGGGGACTGTAGATAACTCCCATTAGTGTCTTCTTACCTTTATGGTCTTCTTACCTCTTACCTATATTGGACAGGAAAGGACTTGCACAATAAATGGCAGGGCCCTGGAAACGGTTGTATAACAGAGAACTCGGGTACAAGTACATAGTTTCCTGAAAGTGGCAACATGGGTGGACAGGGTTCTGAAGAAAGCATTTCACACCACCAGGATGAGAAACAGCTACTTTCCTACAACTATCAGATTCTTGAAGCCATCTGCACAATCCTAATTCTACAATGACAACGGAACACTGTGGACTACCTCTTGCATTACCATAGATTTGTTTTGATTATGTTTTACACCAATATGATGCTTTTTTGTACACTTTTTAAATGTCTTGTATAATTGTTATGGGGACGTGTTATTAGGATAAGTTGGGACTTTTTTCCCTGGAGCGTAGGAGGCTGTAGTGTGACCTTGTAGAGACCTCGAGAGGCGTAGATGGGTGAATGGTCAGTCTTTCTCCAGACTAGAGGAGTCTAAAACGAGAGAGCAAGGATTTAAGGTGAGAGGGGAAAGATTTATCCTGTGATTTAATGTTAACAATTTATTTTTCTTGAATGCTGTTCTTTATAATCTCGGAATGGTAATAAAGAATATGTAATTGAAAGATTCTATACACATACAAGTTAATATTTTGTAAGCAAGATATGGTTAAGCATGTTCTAAAATTTCACTTGCTTTCCACAAATCAAATTTGTGAGTATACAGAAGAAGCAGGTGTCGCAAACTTTAAGGAAGAATGTGGTAGATTGTTGGTGCAGGTATGAGGCAATTGATCAGGTGTGTGGCAAATACAGTTTGATACGATAGAACTTTATTTATCCCAGGAGGGAAATTGATCTGCCAACAGTCATAAAACTCAAGATATATGAAATTAAAGTGAGGAGTGTAAAGGATTGGGGATGTGTAAAGATTTATATGGGGGGGAGGGGAGTCAGTCTACCCCTCGACAGAAGTGGGAGGTGTTGTACAGTTTCATAGCCACAGGGAAGAAGGATATCCTGTGGTGTTCTGTACTGCATCTTGGTGGAACCAGTATGTTGCTGAAGGTACTCCTCAGGTTGATTAGTGTGTCATGGAGGGGGTGAGCTGTATTGTCCAAGATGCTCTGCAGTTTGAAGAACATCCTCCCCTCCAAGACCATCTCTCATGAATCCAACTCCACCCCCAGGACGGAGCCAGCCTTCCTGATGAGTTTGTTAATCATGTTGGTGTCCGCGTACTTCGCCCTGCTGCCCCAGCACACATCGAAGAAGATGGTACTGGCTACCACTGATTGGGAGAACATCTGCAACACCATACTGCAGACGTTGAAGGTGCGACACCTTCTCAAAAAGTACAGCCGGCTCTGTCCCTTGTACAGGGCCTCAGCGTTCCTGGACCAGTCCAGTTTACGTCCAGGTACGCTCCAAGGTATTTGTACTAAACTGTGCATCCACACCATTGAAGGAGACTGGGGACAGGGGTGTTCCTCTCCTCCTAAAGTCCACCACTAACTCCTTAGTCTTGGCAATGTTGAGCTGCAGGTGATTCAGCCCACACCACTCAACAAAGTCGTTGACTACACCTCTGTATTTGGCTTTCCTTCCCTCACTGATGCAGCCTACAATTGTAGAATCATCTGAAAACTTCCGCAGGTCCGTGTTATATCTGAAGTCCGAGGTGTAGATGGTGAACAGGAAGGGAGAGAGAACCGTCCCCTGTGGGGCCCATGTGTCGCTCACTACCATGTCCAAGACACAGTTCTATAACCTGACGTATTGTGGTCGTCCAGTCAGGTAGTTGGTGATCCAGGACACCAATGGAGCATCCACCTGCATTTCCGTCAGTTTGCTCCCCAGCAGTTCAGGCCGGATGGTGTTAAAAGCACTGGAGAAGTAAAAAACATAGTGCTTCCCGGCTTATCCAGGTGAGCATAGGAACGATGAAGCAGATGGATGATGGCGTCTTCAACCCCCATCTTTGTTTGGTAAGCGAACTGCAGGGGGTCCAGGTAGGGTTTAACCAGGGGTCGCAGGTGAGTGAGCACCAGCCTCTCCAGGGACTTCATGATGTGTGAAGTCAGTGCCATCGGTCTGTAGTCATTGGAGGAGCTGGGACGCATCCTAATGTTCCTTTGGTACAGGAACCAGGCAGGATGTCTTCCACATCAGAGGAACCCTCTTCATACTCAGGTTGAAGATATGCTGGATGACTCCGCACATGCCACACTGGCTGGCACATGCCTTGAGTACCCTAGGGCTGACACCATCGGGACCCGTGGCTTTACTTGGGCAGAGTCTGCTCAGCTCTTTCTTCACCTGCTCAGCTTTGATGGTCTGGTGTGACAAAGAAAGGGCAGAAGAAGTGGACCAGGGGTGTGGAGAGTCTGTCATGGAGCAGGGGGGAAGGTGGGCAAAGGCCCCTCCATCAAATCTGTTAAAAAGAACAGGTTTAGCTCGTTGGTCTATTCCTGATTGCTTTCCCTCCCCAGGCCACTAGTCTTCTTGTAGCCTGTAATGCTCTTCATACCGCTCCACACATCCCTCGTGTTGTTCTGCTGAAGTTTCAGCTCCAGCTTCTTCCTGTAGTCGTCCTTGCCCTGTCTTAGTCTCGCCTTCAGGTCTTTCTGCACTCGTTTCACCTCTTCCCTGTCACCATTCCTGAAGGCCCTCTCCTTCTGGTTGAGGAGGGCCTTTATGTCACTGGTGACCCAGAGCTTTTTGCTGGAGAAACCGTGTACAGTCTCCTCATGGACAACGTTATCCACTCAGAACAATATGTAGCTGGTAACATAATGTCCAACAGTCCATCAATGTCCTCCATGGGGACTACAGAGTGCATACCAGTCGGTGACCTCAAAACAGCCCTGTAAAACAATGTAGTTCATAGATCAATGTGGTTGTTTGTTTTGAACGCAAAGGTCCAGCAATAACATACAGATTTCCCCTCAATTAGTGAATTTTCACCTGAATTGTTGCGTTAAAGAAGAGTTTTATTTAATTTGTCTTGTAATGGTTTCTTTCAAACACGGGCCATTTAAAAAAAATAGTGAACATTTAAGTCATAGTGAGGAATCTATGTTGTATTTAAAATTTGATAAAACTCGTAGTTTGCCATCTGGCAATAATGGTTGTTGGATCAATGTTGTGTAGGATAAACCTTGTCAAAACAACTGCAATTTGCTTTTAAAATACTAGTCTTGCAGGGAAATGATGACCTATTTTCTGATGTATTTTTCTTGCATCTATAAAAATTATGCCTTTCATTTGACAAATTTTCAATAATGAAGGATTCTTGAGGAACCTAACTCCTTTGTTAATGATGAGTGACCCATAACATTTTGAGAGATGGGATGCAGAGACTAGACGCATGTATCTTTGAAAACCGCAGGACAAATTGGAATTATAGGTTTCCTACTTGAGCGGAAAAGCATTAAAGATATGAATTTTCAAGATTACATTTTGAATGAATGAATGCCTTTATTTGTCATTGAAAGCACTGCCTACAACAAAATTATTATTACCATTCCATTGGTGCATAATATACTAACATAAAAGCACAGGACACAATTTAAAAACAATGTTATTTAACTAGGACTTAAGATAAATAAATAATCAATATTGCAATATATCAATAAACAATGGTGATAGTAAGGTAAAATGCGAAATAAGTAGCAGCATGGAAGAGTGCAGCATGAGTAATACTCAGTAGCTTTTCATATTGAGTGTGCAGATTGCTTTGGGGAAGAAACTGTCTCTTAGTCTGGAGGTGCGTGTTTTGGCTGACCTATAACGCCTGCCAGAGGGCAACAGTTCAAACAGGTGGTGACCGGGGTGTGTGGAGTCTTTAATGATAATGGCTCTGCTGAGGTGGCGTGAGATGGCAATATCCTCCATCGAGGGCAGTGGCCAGCCGGTGATTCTCTCTGCTGTTTTTACCACTCTTTGGAGCGTTTTCTTATTTGCAGCAGAGCAGCTGGCATACCACACTGACATGCAATATGTCAGTAGACTCTCAATAGTCGCCCGATAGAAGGCCACCAGCAGCTCCTTCCTGGTGTTGTGCCTCCTGAGTACTCTCAGGAAATGGAGTCTCTGTTGTGCTCTCTTGACAGTTGCAGTGGTGTTGGCCGACCAGGAGAGGTCCTCAGATATGAGGACTCCTAGGAATTTAAAGGTCTGCGCCCTTTCCACCCACGCCCCATTTATGCAGAGCGGGGCAGGATCTGCGTCCCGTTTCCTCCTGAAATCAAGTATTAGCTCCTTTGTCTTGGTTGTGTTCAGTGTCAGGTTATTTACCGAGCACTACTTTGTCAGTCGCTGTATCTCATCCCTGTATGCTGACTCGTCCCCCCTAAGATAAGCCCGACGACAGTTGGGTCGTCAGCAAACTTAATAATCGTGTTGGATGCGTGGGCGGGTGTACAGTCATGGGTGTATAAGGAGCAAAGGAGTGGACTCGGCACACAGCCTTGAGTTGCGCCAGTGCTTAGTGTGATGGAGGGGGAGATGTACGGGGCGGTTTTAACTCTCTGTGGGCGGTTTGTGAGAAAGTCTTTGATCCATGTACAGATGGAGGGTGAGAGGCCTAGGCCAATCAGTTTGTTGATTAAAATGTCCGGAATGACTATTGAATGCTGAGCGATAATCAATGAATGACATCTTCACATAGCTTTCCCGATGTTCCAAGTGGGTCAGTGCGGTGTGAGTTGCTATGGCTACGGCGTCCTCAGTCGATCTGTTATCTCTGTAGGCAAACTGATATGGGTCGAAGGAGGAAGGTAGACTGGTTCTAATGTGATGCAAGACTAGTTTCTCGAAGCACTTTATAATCACTGGTGTAAGTGCAATCGGTCTATAATCATTCAGGTCCTCAGGGACTGTTTATTTGGGAATAGGAATGATAGTGGCTGACTTTAAGCAGGGTGGTATAATAGCTTGTGACGGAGAGATGTTAAAAATCTTTGAAGACCCCAGCGAGTTGGTCAGCACATGCCTGGAGTACTTTACTCGGTACTCCATCAGGTTCAGCAGCCGTACTTGGATTTACCGACCTCAGCACACGCCTCACATTCTGCTCCTGTAGTGTGGGTGTTAGAGGCGGGTGGTGGCAGCGAGTCAGTAGTAGGCCTATTAGCCTCAAACCGGGCGAAGAAATGGTTAAGCTCCTCCGCGTCGGCATTTACAATGCTGTTGGTACTGCCTTTATAGTTGGTTATGTGCTGTAACCCTTGCCACACTCTTCGTGGGTCGTTGTGTGACAGGTGGTCCTCGATCCTCCTCTTGTAGGTCACCTTGGCCTCCTTTATGCCTCTCTTCAGGTCAGCTCTTGCGGTGCTGTACTGGGCTCGGTCACTTGACCTGAAAGCGATGTTGCGGTTTTTAAGAAGTGTTTGGATGTCCCTCGTCATCCAGGGTTTCTGATTGGGAAACACCTGGATGCGTTTATTGACTGTAACGTTGTCAATGCAGCTTTTAATGTAAAAAAGCACAGTTTCTGTGTATTCCTCCAAGTCTCCTTGACCGAATAAATCCCATTCTGTGTGATCAAAGCAATCCTGTAGCTGGGATAAGGCCCCCTCGGGCCAAGTTGTGATGGTTTTGGTACTTGGTTTTGTTGTTCTTCCGAGGGGGGTGTATGCAGGAAACAAGAGCAGTGAAAGGTGGTCTGACTGGCCAAGGTGAGGGAGAGTTACAGTTCTGTAAGCATGTTTAACATTTGAGTAAACATGGTCTAAAGTGCTTTTCCCCCTTGTTGCACATTTCACAAATGCTGGTAAAAGTTGGGGAGTACTGTTCTAAAACATGCTTGATTAAAATCCCCTGCTATGATATGTGCACCGTCAGGGTGGGCTCGCTGCTGTTTGCTTACAATGGCTAGTAAGTGGCCGAGAGCAATGCTAATATTAGCTTTGGGAGGAATGTAGATAGCCATGACTTTCACTACACTCGCCTCTCGGGGTAAATAGAAAGGTCTACATAAAACTGAGAGCTTCAAGATCAGGACAACAATGTCGGGCAACAATCCTGCTGTTGGCACACCAGTCATTGTGTAGATAGACACAGAGCGCCCCCCCCCCCCCCCCCTCCTCTGCTCTTACCCGACTCCTTGCTTCTGTCCTTCCTGTGGCTATTGCGGCCTGCTAGTTGCACTGCGGCATCAGGGATTGACGGGTGTAACCAGCTTTCGGTTATAATCATCACACAGCGGGTCCGAACAACGGAGTTAGAAGCGATCAACAGCTCCAATTCATCCATTTTATGCGTGACAGATTGGGCGTTTGTAAGGAAAATACTCGGAAGCGGAGGTTTGTGTGGTTGCTTCCTTGGCCTAGCTAGTAATCCTGCCCAGCATCCTCGCTTCTGCATTTCTGAAAGACGTTGATTATGCTGCATGTGCTGGGCTCAGTGGTGATTAGTGATGATATCAAAAAATAGGGAGATTCACAAGTTGAAGCCACAGAATTTTTGGACGTAGGCCTACTTCCCTGACACATTTTGTGTGGCTATGTTTTAAACATTTCATCCAAGTGAAGTTGTATTGTGCTTTGATTTTTCCCCATGTGATTTTTCATGCAGCAAATTAAGTCATTAGCTCTTGTTCTGTCACATTGCCCATTGATTGATTCACCTCTGTCAACTCAATTAACTTGTCAATATTAATTCTTTCAGCTACATCTGTTTTACCTACATCACTGTCGCCTTCATCACTGTTTTTATCAGGATTCAGAACAATATCCATAATTTCAGAGTTAGTAAAGTGATGAACAAAGGGTGTATCTTTGTTGACATTCATCCACTCGGCCAGACTCTTCATTAAGCTGACTTGGCTGAAGGTCCCATAAAACCCTTTGCATACTAAAGCAACTCATGGACAACTTCCTTTCCTTTGAGACATTAAATCCTGTAAAGTCATTGTCAACATCTGCATCAGCTGAATTATTGAACATCAAAGCATACTATAAATTATGGCAGCATGTCTTTCACGTTAAACTCTTTAATAAATGTCTCTACAGGCTTATCAGCATTTACCAAATCTAACATGCATTTCATGTTGGGTAGACTCATGGGACTGAAGGCTGATAAATCCCCAGGACCTGATGGTCTGCATCCCAGGGTACTTAAGGAAGTGGCTCTAGAAATCGTGGACGCATTGGCGATCATTTTCCAATGCTCTATAGATTCAGGATCAGTTCCCGTGGATTGGAAAGTAGCTAATGTTATCCGACTTTTTAAGAAAGGAGGGAGAGAGAAATCGGGAAATTATAGATCAGTTAGCCTGACATCAGTGATGGGGAAGATGCTGGAGTCAATTATAAAAGAAGAAATTGTGTAACATTTGGATAGCAGTAACAGGATCGTTCCGAGTCAGCATGGATGTACGAAAGGGAAATCATGCTTGACTAATCTTCTGGAATTTTTTGAGGATATAACTAGGAAAATGGACAAGGGAGAGCCAGTGGATGTAGTGTACCTGGACTTTCAGAAAGCCTTTAAGGTTCCACATAGGAGATTAGTGGGCAAAATTAGAACACATGGTATTGGGGGTAAGGTACTGACATGGGTAGAAATTTGGTTGGCAGACAGGAAACAAAGAGTCTGGATTAACGGGTCCCTTTCAGAATGGCAGGCTGTGACTAGTGGGGTACCCAAGGCTCGGTGCTGGGACCGCAGCTATTTACAATATAACTATGGCTTGGATGAAGGGATTAAAAGTAACATTAGCAAATGTGCAGATGACACAAAGCTGGGTGGCAGTGTGAACTGTGAGGAGGATGCAGGGTGACTTGGACAGGTTGTGTGAGTGGGCAGATGCATGGCAGATGCAGTTTAATGTGGATAAATGTGAGGTTATCCACTTTGGTGGTAAGAACAGGAAGGCAGATTATTATCTGAATGGTGTCAAGTTAGGAAATGGGGAAGTACAATAGTCCTGGTTCATCAGTCACTTAAAGTAAGCATGCAGGTACAGCAGGCAGTGAAGAAAGCTAATGGCATGTTGGCCTTTATTACAAGAGGAGTAGAATATAGGAGCAAAGAGGTCTTTCTGCAGTTGTACAGGGCCCTAGTAAGACCGCACCTGGAGGACTGTGTGCAGTTTTGGTCTCAAGTTGAGGAAGGACATTCTTGCTATTGCGGGAGTGCAGCGTAGGTTCACTAGGTTAATTCCCGGAATGGGGGACTGTCATATGCTGAAAGACTGGAGCGACTAGGCTTGTATACACTGGAATTTAGAAGGATTAGAGGGGATCTTATTGAAACATATAAGATTATTAAGGGATTGGACACGCTAGAGGCAGGAAACATGTTCCCAATGTTGGGGGAGTCCAGTTTAAAGATAATGGTAGGCCATTTAGAATGGAGATGAGGAAAAACGTTTTCACTCATTGAGTTGTAAATCTGTGGAATTCTCTGCCTCAGAAGGCAGTGGAGGCCAATTCTCTGGATGCTTTCAAGAGAGAGTTAGATAGAGCTCAATGATAGTGGAGTCAGGGGGTATGGTGAGAGGGCAGGAACCGGGTACTGATTGTGAATGATCAGCCATGATCACATTGAATGGTGGTGCTGGCTCGAATGGCCTACTCCTGCACCTATTGTCTATTGTCTAAAAGTGAGCGACACCTAGCCTTCATAGACCATAGTATTCCTTGGTCTTGGGGTTGGATAAGGGATATACACTTTTGCAATAAATGCACTGTATGAACATTTTTCTTGCACAGGAGTTCAGCTCTGGAGTGAATTGTCAACTTCTGGACAACTGTGCAATTGTCCAGAAGAAGAATAATTTTACAATCTTCCAGTAGGCCTGCAGAATTGTAGTGTGCTCGAGCTTCAGGCACAAAATTCTTTTCAAACCATTCTAAGGTAATCTTGGTAATCCAACCATTTTTATTTGCATGGTATATTATGGAGTAAAATTTAATGCCTTTCAAAGCCTATGGGCATTTACTTTTTCTGATCACCAGTGGCTTACATTTGTGTGTGTCTGCAGCATTTGAGCAGCCTAAAATCGTAACTCCATCCTTGGATGATTTGAATCTTATGAGCCCTTCTTTGTTCTCTGCTGTTAATGTCCTTCGCAGTGTGCACTGCCAATGTAATGCAGTTTCATTTGTGTTATTCACTTGCTCAGGATTAAGCTATAAGCTTAGCGTATTCGTCCACATACATTGGTGGTTTGCAGACAGTTTTTCACCACACACTTTGCTCATGACAAGTACATTTGTGTTCCATTGCAGGTCTGGGTGAGTGAGGCCTGGAGCTGTAGGAGAGTCAGGGCCTGCTGGTGCCGGCACATCACAGCCAATTTAGAACGTAGGGCATGAAAGGAGAACTGTTGTGAAAAATGGCAGAACGACTGTCGAAACCTGTAATCCAGGTTGGGTCCGAACTGGGAGGTTGGGAACTGGAGCTGGAATCCCGGAGGTAGAAGATGGAGGCGTAGGCAAGCACTGAGAAAACATGTGGCTGTGGTAGCGGGTCTGGGTTAAAATGTGGTCGTAGAGTTGGAGAGCAGGAATCGCAGAGGGGGAGCAGTGAGAAAGGATGTTGCTGAACTCTCGTCGGAGAGAGGAGAACCTCTTCAAAGTAGATTTTGCAGTGGAGCAAACAAAATGTGTAGGAAGGAACTGCAGATGTTGGTTTAAATCGAAGATAGACACAAAATGCTGGAGTAACTCAGCGGGACAGGCAGCATCTCTGGAGAGAAGGAATGGGTGGGTGATGGTTTCCTATATTGCAGCACTTTATATGTTATATATATTCCTAAGTTAAGAAATTTGTAGAATATTTTCCTTGGTGAATTGAGTGAATTATTTGTCTGTTTACCCTATTTGGAGACGGTCATTAAAGTGTTTTTTCCATTTTTTCCATAGATCGTTGACGTTTCCATCTGATCTTGAAGAGTTGCGAGCAATTGCTGGATTGCTGGATTCATACAAAGCAGAGCACGCTGGTTATGTGTTATTACTCTTCTGCAGTGCGTACCTCTACAAACAGACATTTGCAATCCCTGGCTCCTCCTTCTTGGCAAGTATTAAGCGCTAATGACATTGGTAACAGGTATTTTTTTTAAATGTATACTGGTTAGAGAGGAGATTAAAGCAGTGGAAAGGAAGGACATTAGGTTGGAGGAAGTGGAATCGATATGGGTAGAGCTACGAAACACTAAGGGCAGAAAACGCTAGTGGGAGTTGTGTACAGGCCACCTAACAGCAGTAGTGAGGTTGGGGATGGCATCAAGCAGGAAATTAGAAATGCGTGCACTAAAGGTGCAGCAGTTATAATGGGTGACTTCAATCTACATACAGATTGGGTGAACCAAACTGGCAGGGGTGCTGAGGAAGAGGATTTCTTGGAATGTTTGAGAGATGGTTTTCTAAACCAACATGTCGAGGAACCAACGAGAGAACAGGCCATTCTAGACTGGGTAATGAGGAAGGGTTAGTTAGCAGTCTTGTTGTGCGAGGCCCCTTGGGCAAGAGTGATCATAATATGGTAGAGTTCTTCATTAGGATGGAGAGTGACAAAGTCGATACAGAAACAAGTGTTCTGAACTTAAAGAAAGGTAACTTTGAGGGTATGAGGCGTGAATTGTCCAAGATAGACTGGCGATTGATGCTGAAAGGGTTGACGGTGGACATGCAATGGAAGGCATTTAAAGGTCGCATGGATGAACTACAACAAGTGTTCATCCCAGTTTGGCAAAAGAACAAACCAGGAAAGGTAGTGCATCCGTGGCTAACAAGGGAAATCAAGGATAGTATTAAAACAAAAGATGAAGCATACAGATTAGCCAGAAAAAGTAGCATACCAGAGGACTGGGAGAAATTCAGAGTCCAGCAGAGGAGGACAAAGGGCTTAATTAGGAAAGGGAAAATAGCTTATGAGGGAAAACTGGCAAGGAACATTAAAAACTGACTGCAAAAGCTTTTATGGATATGTCAAGAGAAAAAGATTAGTTAAGACAAATGTAGGTCCCTTGCAGTCGGAAACAGGTGAATTGATCATAGGGAACAAGGAGATGGCAGACCAATTGAACAAATACTTTGGTTCTGTCTTCACTAAGGAAGACATAAACCGTCTGCCGGAAATAGCGGGGGACCGAGGGTCTAATGAGATGGAGGAACTGAGGGAAATCCAGGTTAGTCGGGAAGTGGTGTTAGGTAAATTAAATGGATTAAAGGCAGATAAATCCCCAGGGCCAGATAGGCTACAACCCAGAGTGCTTAAGGAAGTAGCCTCAGAAATAGTGGATGCATTAGTGATAATTTTTCAAAACTCCTTAGATTCTGGAGTAGTTCCTGAGGACTGGAGGGTAGCTAATGTAACCCCACTTTTTAAAAAGGGAGGGAGAGAGAAAACGGGGAATTATAGACCAGTTAGCCTAACATCAGTAGTGGGGAAAATGCCAGAGTCAGTTATTAAAGATGTGATAGCATCACATTTGGAAAGTGGTGAAATCATCGGACAAAGTCAGCATGGATTTACCAAAGGCAAATCATGTCTGACGAATCTTATAGAATTTTTCGAGGATGTAACTAGTAGAGTGGATAAGGGAGAACCAGTCGATGTGTTATATCTGGACTTTCAGAAGGCCTTTGACAAGGTCCCACATAGGAGATTGGTGTACAAACTTAAAGCACACGGTATTGAGGGTTCAGTGTTGAGGTGGATAGAAAATTGGTTGGTGGACAGGAAGCAAAGAGTAGGAATAAACGGGTCCTTTTCGGAATGGCAGGCAGTGACTAGTGGGGTACCGCAAGGCTCAGTGCTGGGACCCCAGTTATTTACAGTGTATATTAATGATTTGGACGAGGGAATTGAATGCAACATCTCTAAGTTTGCGGATGACACGAAGCTGGGTGGCAGTGTTAGCTGCGAGGATATGCTAGGAGGCTGCGGAGTGACTTGGATAGATTAGGCGAGTGGGCAAATGCATGGCAGATGCAATATAATGTGGATAAATGTGAGGTTATCCACTTTGGCGGCAAGAACAGGAAAGCAGAGTATTACCTGAATGGTGACCGATTGGGAGAAGGGAAGATGCAACGTGACCTGGGTGTCATGGTGCACCAGTCATTGAAAGCAAGCATGCAGGTGCAGCAGGCAGTGAAGAAAGCAAATGGTATGTTGGCATTCATAGCAAGAGGATTTGAGTTTAGGAGCAGGGAGGTTCTGCTGCAGTTGTACAGGGCCTTGGTGAGACCGCACCTGGAGTATTGTGTGCAGTTTTGGTCTCCTAACCTGAGGAAAGACGTTCTTGCCTTAGAGGGAGTACAGAGAAGGTTCACCAGATTGATCCCTGGGATGGCGGGACTTGCATATGAGGAAAGGCTGGATAGACTGGGCTTGTACTCGCCGGAATTTAGAAGACTGAGGGGGGATCTTATAGAAACATATAAAATTCTTAAGGGGTTGGAGAGGCTAGATGCGGGAAGATTGTTCCCGATGTTGGGGGAGTCCAGAACCAGGGGTCACAGCTTAAGGATAAGGGGGAAGTCTTTTAGGACTGAGATGAGAAAACATTTCTTCACACAGAGAGTGGTGAGTCTGTGGAATTCTCTGCCACAGAAGGTAGTTGAGGCCAGTTCATTGGCTATATTTAAGAGGGAGTTAGATGTGGCCCTTTTTGCTAAAGGGATCAGGGGGTATGGAGAGAAGGCAGGTACAGGCTACTGAGCAGGATGATCAGACTCAGGTTCGATCCTGACTACGGGTGCTGCACTGTAAGGAGTTTGTACGTTCTCCCCGTGACCTGCGTGGGTTTTCTCCGAGATCTTCGGTTTCCTTCCACACTCCAAAGACAATAGACAATAGACAATAGGTGCAGGAGTAGGCCATCCAGCCCTTCGAGCCAGCACCGCCATTCAATGCGATCATGGCTGATCACTCTCAATCAGTACCCCGTTCCTGCCTTCTCCCCATACCCCCTCACTCCGCTATCCTTAAGCGCTCTATCTAGCGCTCTATCTAGCTCTCTCTTGAAAGCATCCAACGAACTGGCCTCCACTGCCTTCTGAGGCAGAGAATTCCACACCTTCACCACTCTCTGACTGAAAAAGTTCTTCCTCATCTCCGTTCTAAATGGCCTACCCCTTATTCTTAAACTGTGGCCCCTTGTTCTGGACTCCCCCAACATTGGGAACATGTTTCCTGCCTCTAATGTGTCCAATCCCCTAATTATCTTATATGTTTCAATAAGATCCCCCCTCATCCTTCTAAATTCCAGTGTATACAAGCCCAATCGCTCCAGCCTTTCAACATACGACAGTCCCGCCATTCCGGGAATTAACCTAGTGAACTTACGCTGCACGCCCTCCATAGCAAGAATATCTTTCCTCAAATTTGGAGACCAAAACTGCACACAGTACTCCAGGTGCGGTCTCACCAGGGCCCGGTACAACTGTAGAAGGACCTCTTTGCTCCTATACTCAACTCCTCTTGTTACGAAGGCCAACATTCCATTGGCTTTCTTCACTGCCTGCTGTACCTGCATGCTTCCTTTCATTGACTGATGCAGTAGGACACCCAGATCTCGTTGAACTCCCCCTCCTCCTAACTTGACACCATTCAGATAATAATCTGCCTTTCTATTCTTACTTCCAAAGTGAATAACCTCACACTTATCTACATTAAACTGCATCTGCCATGTATCCGCCCACTCACACAACCTGTCCAAGTCACCCTGCAGCCTTATTGCATCTTCCTCACAATTCACACTACCCCCCAGCTTAGTATCATCTGCAAATTTGCTAATGGTACTTTTAATCCCTTCGTCTAAGTCATTAATGTATATCGTAAATAGCTGGGGTCCCAGCACCGAACCTTGCGGTACCCCACTGGTCACTGCCTCCCATTCCGAAAGGGACCCATTTATCCCCACTCTTTGCTTTCTGTCTGTCAACCAATTTTCTATCCATGTCAGTACCCTACCCCCAATACCATGTGCCCTAATTTTGCCCACTAATCTCCTGTGTGGGACCTTGTCGAAGGCTTTCTGAAAGTCGAGGTACACCACATCCACTGACTCTCCCTTGTCAATTTTCCTAGTTACATCCTCAAAAAATTCCAGTAGATTTGTCAAGCATGATTTCCCCTTCGTAAATCCATGCTGACTCGGAATGATCCCGTTACTGCTATCCAAATACTCAGCAATTTCGTCTTTTATAATTGACTCCAGCATCTTCCCCACCACTGATGTCAGACTAACTGGTCTATAATTACCCGTTTTCTCTCTCCCTCCTTTCTTAAAAAGTGGGGTAACATTTGCTATCCTCCAATCCACCGGAACTGATCCTGAATCTATAGAACATTGAAAAATGATCTCCAATGCTTCCACTATTTCTAGAGCCACCTCCTTACGTACCCTGGGATGCAGACCATCAGGCCCTGGGGATTTATCAGCCTTCAGTCCCATCAGTCTACCCAAAACCATTTCCTGCCTAATGTGGATTTCCTTCAGTTCCTCCATCACCCTAGGTTCTCCGACCCCTAGAACATTTGGGAGATTGTGTGTATCTTCCTCAGTGAAGACAGATCCAAAGTAATGGTTTAACTCGTCTGCCATTTCTTTGTTCCCCATAATAAATTCCCCTGCTTCTGTCTTCAAGGGACCCACATTTGCCTTGACTATTTTTTTCCTCTTCACGTACCTAAAAAATCTTTTGCTATCCTCCTTTATATTATTGGCTAGTTTACCCTCGTACCTCATCTTTTCTCCCCGTATTGCCTTTTTAGTTAACTTTTGTTGCTCTTTAAAAGAGTCCCAATCCTCTGTCTTCCCACTCTTCTTTGCCATGTTATACTTCCTCTCCTTAATTTTTATGCTGTCCCTGACTTCCCTTGTCAGCCACAGGTGTCTCTTACTCCCCTTAGAGTCTTTCCGCCTCTTTGGAATAAATTGATCCTGCAACCTCTGCATTATTCCCAGGAATACCTGCCATTGCTGTTCTACCGTCTTCCCTGCTAGGGCCTCCTTCCAGTCAATTTTGGCCAGCTCCTGCCTCATGCCTCAGTAATCCCCTTTGCTATACTGTAATACCGACACTTCCGATTTTCCCTTCTGCCTTTCCATTTGCAGAGTAAAACTTATCATGTTGTGATCACTGCCTCCTAATGGCTCTTTTACCTCTAGTCCCCTTATCAGATCAGGATCATTACACAACATTAAATCCAGAATTGCCTTCTCCCTGGTAGGCTCCAGTACAAGCTGTTCTAAGAATCCATCTCGAAGGCCCTCCTTTTTGGCTGGGTAAATGTAAAAAAAAAATTGTTTTTAATTGTCCCTAGTGGGTGTAGGATAGTGTTAATGTACGGGGATCGCTGGGCGGCACGGACTTGGAGGGCCGAAAAGGCCTGTTTCCGGCTGTATGTATATGATATGATATGATCATATTGAATGGCGGTGCAGGCTCGAAGGGCGGAATGACCTACTCCTGCACCTATTTTCTATGTTTCTATGTTTCTATATGAATGACATGAATCAATAAATGATTTTAGAAATGCAAATAAAAAAAGAGCATACAAATAAGCATTTTTTCTCCTATTTCTTGTCTTAAATTATGCTAATTATTTATTGCTGAGAAAGCTTTTCCATTCACCCTAATTATTCAGCACGATTAAATCTAAGATATACAGCCTGGAGAGCATAAAATTGCTATAGAATCTATTGAGATTCCACTACAAGGAGACTTCTAGTCACCTTCCTTTTGGAGGCAATTTTAGCTTCAAGTTGCGACTTTGCTTTGCATTATCTGACATCCTTGTGTTTTTTTTCCTCTTGTTCCTATCTAGTTTCCCTTTAAATGTTTCTCCTATAGCTGTTCCTATAGTAGAAAGTTCTGCTCTTAAAGTAATAAATGTTCTTTTGTCGTATTTATTAGTACTTGGATAAAGTAGGGACTAGGTTTTAACTGACACCAAGGTTAGCCTTGCATTGACTAAAAAATGAAGAATACCATAGTTCTTTCCTGGGACTTGAACAAATTTTCCATTTCGAACTCTTGAAGATTTTCATGCATTGCTACAATGGGTTAATTACCTTACTCATCTATCTTCCTCATGAACCAATATCTTTATCTTGTGCAGAATATATTGGCAGGTGCATTATTTGGACCATGGCTCGGCCTTGCCTTGTGCTGTGTTTTAACTGCCATCGGAGCAACTTTCTGCTTCCTGCTCTCCAGGACATACGGTAAACAGATTGTTGTACGTCGATTTCCTGAGAGACTTGCAATACTGCAAGAAAAGGTAAATAATCTTATTCCATTACTTTCACACTAGAGTATATTCATGTGGTTTGAGGTAACTCGAGGTGCAAAAAAATCAGACTTTGTGCTGAGAAAAAATGAGTGTGCACTTCTACAAATGTGTTACTATAGAAAAAATGTGACTGTTTAATCCTAATTGTTGATTGCCTTAAGCCAAATTCAAGTTTTGCTGCTACTGCTGACCCAACAGTGCTGTTCTATTTCAGCATTAAAATGGCGTGAACTAGTAATCTAATTACCTCAAATGTTATTACATGCTAATACATAAAGCAATGCATTTCGATCTATAATAAGTAGTGGTTTATTCAAATGGTAATGACTATAACCTGCTTCGGGGGAAAAGGATTTCAACTATCCAGTCTTTGCTT
Organism: Rhinoraja longicauda; assembly: GCF_053455715.1. NCBI lineage: Eukaryota > Metazoa > Chordata > Chondrichthyes > Rajiformes > Arhynchobatidae > Rhinoraja > Rhinoraja longicauda. The sequence goes on from NC_135960.1 coordinate 42,123,762, forward strand.
AAGCCTTGCTAATTTCACTTATTTTTCTTAAATTTTTATGTGCAAACTGCATTCTATCTGAAATCACTGAATGTCCTTCCTTGGTCTATGGTGCCACACAGGGAGTGCCTGATTGTAATTATGCCATTATGGTTGCTTTTTATCCAAATCTCAGATATTCATGGTAGTACTAGAAGCATCTGTTATTGTTCATACCAGCTTAATCATATCTTTGTAGATTACTATGTTGTTGTTGTTGTTGTTCGTCCTTCGGGTTTGAAGATGACCATGACTTCACTGTTGAAGTCATGACTTGCGCTTGACTTGGATTTAAGTGAGGGGGAGTTGCGCAGATCGTCGGCCTCACTCTCTCATCCTGGCCGATCCGGTTCCAGCAGCAAGACAGTCGGGACGGCTGGGGACAGGTCAGGATGCAGTGGATGGTCAGAAGTGTCCTACGTATCTCACTCTGCCCTGTTTGCGCTCCACGACGCTTTGCTGGGATCGTCTTTCGGCCCGTTGAACCTTCTGGTGGTTTCCTCCGTGCAATCCGCCGAACCCAGGCTTCACATGCTAGGTAGACAAGCCCCAAAGCCGCTGGAACCAACGACTTGTCGACTGTACATGTGGCATGCACACAAGACAGTGGAGACACCGTCGGGCGGGATCGTCCAACTCCCGTACAAGTCCCATTTAGGACTTGTTCACTGCACATACATTATGTGCTAATCCAAGTTTCTCTTTAAATGCGGTGAGCAGTTTTCCTTCTCCACAGTTTCAGGAACAGAGTTCCTGTCCGTCCGGCCAATTATCTCCAAATTTTTGGCCTTTAAGTTAGGAGAACTAGCTCATGCAATGATACTATTATAATGTTTGCCTGTTTGAAAATTTCATTTTACTTGTTAAAGCTGTATTTGTCTGATTTATTTATGTTTTTTTGTTGACAGGTACAAGAGAAAAGGAACAGCCTGTTTTTCTTCCTCTTGTTTCTCAGGTTTTTCCCTATGACTCCAAACTGGTTCCTCAACATCACATCTCCTATCCTGAATGTCCCTCTTATGCATTTCTTCTTCTCCATTGTTATTGGTAAGATATATTCATAACTCAACTATTTTTTGTCATTATGTTGAGAAAGGACAAGAATATAAAGTCCATTCAGACTGTGGAAACTTGTGCATTTCTCGTAAATTAAAATATCCTTGTGTTCTTTGCCATTCTAACCATACTGATAACTTCTGTAAATTGACCCCAGTGTGTAGGATAGAACTAGTATATGGGTGATTGTTGGTCGGCACGGACTCAGTGGGCAGAAGGGCCTGTTTTCACACTTTATCTCTAAACTAAACTAACCTAAATACTGTGTTGTCTAATTGGGGGGCTAGATTTCTTCTATACAAGATTCTTCTGTAGCTGAGAATTGGAATGCTGAGCAAGCATGGTGGGGAGCTTCACACATACTTTCTCAATTATGCGTAATCAAAAGAATTTAACTGCTTTTAATGCAGAGGATTTTCAGTGTAACCATGGTATATACTTGGCTCAACAAAGTTGCCTTCAAAAATTAAGTGTTTATGTATATTTGCTTTTGGGAATATATCACATTGATCATCTGTGATAGTAAAGGGCCTGTCCCACTTAGGCGATTTTAAGGCGACTGCCGGCGACTAGGCTGTCGCTGACAGTTCGCCGGGGTGTCACGGGCATGATCGTGAGGAGTCTTCCAAAGATCGTAGTGGATCTCAGCGCGTCGCTGAGAAATCAAACGGTTTGAAATCTCTCAGCGACAGCTGGCTTGTCGCCAGGTATCGTAGCTTATTGCGGTCGCTGTCGCATGCTGTCCCCAGGTTTGCTAGGTTCTCTTAAGATGCATTTAGAAGCACATAATATTAAAATAAGTAAAGTCATTTCAAAATACCATAAAATGCTTGTGTTTAACCAATTTATTTACCGTCAGGACATTTGACAGGTAGATTGGAGGCGACAGTTTGACAGTCAGGAATTTCACGATGTTTATGGCCATCAGCCATTACATTTAAAGTGGGCTCCCAACCCAGATATTCAACCCAGAAACTAGATATGCATCTCCCTTACATTTTCAAAGAATGCCCACACACCTTTCACAAAAATCCACTGAACCACTTAAAATTTTTTTTTTTTAAATACAGCTATTAGTAAACTGGAAGTAAATCCGGTTTATTCCTTGTTACAGTGAAGATTGGTTTTTAAGTAACCCATACAAGGTGTTATAGTTCAAAACTGTCAAGTACTTACTGACTTGTCAGTGATTTCAGCGAAAATCAGGACGCCGGAGAAGCATTGACAGCATGGGAATTTTCGCAATGTTTCAGAAGACGGTGTAATCTCGACCTGACTCGGCATTGTTGTCGGGTAAAAGAAAAGTTTGGCGATCTGCTACGACTTTGACAGTCGCCGGCAGTAGCCAAAAAAATTGCCTAAGTGGGACAGGCCCTTAAGAAATGTTCTATTTGTAAGAGTTTTATTATGGTTAAATTGCTGCTTTCCTCTTTTAAGGTCTTCTTCCTTATAATTTCATCTGTGTGCAAACCGGCTGCATCCTATCGGAGATCTCCTCACTGGATAACCTGTTCTCATGGTCCATTCTCGTGAAACTGCTAGCCATTGCCATGGTGGCACTTGTGCCAGGTGCTGTAATCAAACACTGCAGCCACCACCAGCTGGGTGAAAAGGTCAAAAATGGTCATGTAGATAACGGTCGAAAAACTCGATGACAGATGCAGATCTTCCACGATTTATAATTTTACATAGTATGAGTCTTAATATGAAAATCTCACTGAATATAGTTATATTTGTACTGTAGATGCCTGTTCAGTAGAATCTGAACCATACTATTTGAATAGTGTTCAAAGCACTAAATGTGCATTTTTCTACAAGCTGCCTGTTCGGGTTAAATCCTTCCAACTTACTGTCACTGGTACATGCCCACCAGTTAATTCTTCACTCACAAGTGAAGTCGGATAGTTCATTTCTAAAACTCAGAACACTGCACTAATGAGTAGGTTGCTGTCTTGCATTACGGGTAATTAAAATAAGCTGTCAATAAGTACAGAAATAAGATGGTTGTTTTTATTTTAAACCTCTTAAATTCTCAGCTAGTCAGAATCATGACAATTATTTTCCTTAAAAGTGTGACTTTAAGTCTATTTGTTTTTGATAATTATCAATTGATACGAATGAGCCTTTGAATAAAATAACAGGAGAAGCAACACTTGCACCGTTTCGCTTCAGTCCATGTGGATGAGTCAAGATATAGCTTGCTAATGTCACTAGTCTTTCCAGATTAGGGAGCAGAGCATTAGGGCCATAGGTCTCTTAGTCTTTTTGTTTGTACGGTCTTGCTGATGATCTAGGTATCCTTGGGCCTCCATTTATTTGGACTCTTCCTTGGGCCTCCATTTATTTCAATACCTTAACTAAATTTATTTGTCATCATGATTCCATGTTTCCCCAGATCTCCCCAGATGAGGTCATTCTGCCTATCAAGTCAATTAAGTTTTCCTGTACTCTACTTCTCCCACATTCCCATTAATTCTATCACCCTCCTACACCAGGGCAATTTACAATGGCCCATTAATATGCCAACCTGCACATCTTTGTATGGGGGCATGTTGGGGGAACCCCTTGCAGTCACAGGGAGAACGTGCTAATACCATTAGAAGTCAGGATCGCACCCAGTCACTGAAGTTGTGAAACTGCTGCCGAGTAATCAGCATTTTTGAAGCACTTATCATTTACTCTGATTTCTTAAAATTAAAGATTTCTATGCATAGAATTATGGGAATGGTGATAACAGTTGATGGAAATTTTAACCTTAACAGTGAATAGAAGCTTGACAGGATTAGAATGGTGACATAATTTTACCTTCCTGCTCAATCTACTTCACTGTTAAATTAATGAAAAGTAAAACCAGGCTAGCTTTGTAGGATAACTCTTTCAAAGAACAATAGTGACAAATGACCTTCTGTTCCATGGGATCATATGATTATATTGCCCTGGAGAGTCACATTTTCTTCAATGGATGTTATCCTACAGTCATCTGAAACAATGGCAAAAGACTACCAGAGCTGAGCTGTAAGGTCTAGTTTCAAGGGCATGTTACTTGCCTTGCAGTCAACTGCATTCTTTATTAAATTAAAAATAGAATTACCTGTTCATTGTGGCGGTGCAGTGACATCTTTGTCCTGTATTCAGTGGCAGTGAATTGGAGCTTAATTTCAGCTGTATGCAGAATATTTCACCTCAGTGCTGCAAAACTAGCCTCAGAGAACTGTAGCTAGAATTTGTTGTGCCCATGTTCACCTTTGCATTCAAATATAAAAAATCTTCAGAAAAATGAAGCTTTAAAGATATACTTAATTTTATAGTGCCTTTCACTCTTAATGTTTTGTCTGCAAACCCAGTGACCTCTTCAAAATCTTAGTGAGATTGGTTCGGCACAAATATTGTCTAGAGTGCCCTGTGAATTTAATGAATGTCCCAGATTTCATCTGAAGTATGGTATTTGCAGTGCTCTCAGTGCTACATTGGAATCGGAGGAACGATCCCTGCTTGACACTCCCTAAATTGTTTGTTGGTTTTCATAGGTCATTGCATAATGTATGATGCTAAGGGAATGAATTGCTTTGTTCAAAGAATATTTATGAGGATGTTGCCAGGACTCAAGGGTCTGAGCTATAGGGAGAGGTTGAGCAGGTTAGGACTTCATTCCTTAGAGCACAGAAAGATGAGGGGTGACCTTGGAGGTGCACAAAATCATGAGAGGAATAGATCGGGGAAATGCGCAGTCTTTTGCCCAGAGTGAGGGAACGGAGAACCAGAGGACATAGGTAATGGCAGAAAGAATTAACAGGAACCTAAGGAATAACCTTTTTTACACAAAGGTTGGTGGGTGTATGGAACAAGCTGTCGGAGGAGGTAGTTGAGGCAGGTACTATCTCAAAGTTTAAGAAGCATTTAGACAGGTACAAGGATAGGATAAGCTTAGAGGAATATGGGTCAACCGCAGGCAGGTGGGATTAGTGTTGATGGGACATGTTGGTCGGTGTGGGTAAGATGGGCCAAAGGGCTTGATTCCTTGCTGTGTGACTCTGCTCAGTGGCTGGGTCTGAGGCAAGACAATTTATCTGTATTGGAAATATTCTTTGCCCCTAGTTTTTCCTTGGTAGGTCAGTGAAATAAAGTGATTGGATCATTCTTCAATATTTGAAATTAATTTTGAAATGTGTGTATACCATTGGGATTGGTTCTCAGCTGAGAGTAAACTGCAGTACTCCCAAGTATGTTTACAAAAGGATTGATAAATCTTGAATTTTAATAGTGTTTTAAAATGAAGAAAGTAAAAGTTGTCTGAAGATTGATAATTTGCATATGACGTTTCCTGTAATTTCCAATGGAAGACAATGCATATTCTTTTGCATAGAGTAGATTTCAGCACAGACATAGCCACATAACTGAATGTCTTTGACACGGCTCTCTTTGCCTGCAGTCTCACTATCTTCACTTCAGCTTGGCACCCATGTCCTATATAAACCTGCAGATACAAGGTTATACAGAAACTTCATTAAATGATTGAATGTGTAAACACCCTGACAATTGGCTTGTTTGATCCAACATTGAAGGTTTAAGAGCAGAGCTATGTGTTAATGCACATGGCTGCACAGCTCCTGGCATTGAACATTGAAAATGCAACCAGGCAAAGTTAACAAGATGTTGCCAACAACAAAATCAAGTATGGCTACTAATTTCAGTTTGGTAGCTGCAGTATAATTTGTACCCAAGGGGAGGATTTGTGGTTAATGCACCATATTGAGGTGTAAATGGATTTTAATGTACTTTGTAAATTGATTTCTTGGATTTGTAATCATTGAGCTCTTGTCAAGTTTTTATAAACTCAAAAAAGTCAGTATTGCTTTATATATTGTGAATGATATTTTCTACAAAGATTGTAGATACTTCCCAGTATCTCCATAAAACTTTGACTTTACCAAAGGAGTGTTTACATTGCATGTTTTTTTTAGTGATTGCACTTCATTTTCTCTGCTGTAAGTGGAATGGATCTGTGATTTTAAATTTCATGTGTGATTTGTTTAAATGTGCAGCACACTTTGAAATAATAAAATATTTAAAAATCAATCTTGTGTTCCTTGTTTTTCACGTGCAAATTAGTGACATAGTTAATGTATGGCTAGAGTCGCATGGTGAACCAGCTTTGTACAATATTGCAATATCGTGACAATGAGGCATACAGTCAGTAAAATTTAATCAGGACAATGAAATTAGTTGGTGAACTAGGACGGGGGACAGACTGAAAGGGGGAAAACAAGGGTTACCCAAAGTTAGGGAAGTCAAGATTCATACCGGTGGGTTGTAAGCTGCCCGAGCGAAATATGAGGTGCTGTTCCTCCAATTTGTGTTGGGCCTCACGTTGACCAGTGGTGGAGGCCATGACAGAAAGGTCACTATGGGTAAAGGGGGAGTTAAAGTTTTTAGCAGCCGGGAGATCACGTAGGTCTAGGCGGACTGAGCGGAGGAGTTCAGCGAAACAATCGCTGAGCCTCTGCTTGGTCTCGCCGATATATAAGAATCCACCCCTGGACAGTAGATACAGTAGATGAGGTTGGAGGAGGTGCAAGTCAACCTCTGTCTCACCTGAAAGGACTGTCTGGGTTCATGGACGGAATTGAGGGAGGAGGTATAAGGACAGGTTGCATCTCCTGCGGTTGCTGGGGAAAGTACCAGGGAGGGGGAGGTTTGCGTGGGAAGGGATGAGTTAACCAGGTGGAGGGAATGATCTCTGTGGAAAGTATAAAGGGGTGGAGATGGGAAGATGTGGCTAGTGGTGGGATCTCATTGGAGGTGGTGAAAATGGCAGAGGATTAGGTGCAGTATGCGCCAGCTGATGGGGGTGAACGGTGAGGACTAGGAGGACTCTCGGTGTTGCGACGGGGGGAGGGGAGCAAGAGAAGACTTGTGGGATACAGAGGAGACCCGTGAGGGCCTCGTGTATGATGGAAGAGGGGAACTTCTGTTCCCTAAAGAATGAGGACATCTCAGAAACCCTTGCTTTCCCTCTTCCCCATCCTAGTTCTCGGACTAATTTCATTTTCCTCCTGATTAAACTTTACTGATTGTATGCCTTGTCACCTTCCCCTCAGCTAACAATGAACTATTCTACATTTTCCTTGACCATCGCCCTCTTTGATTTGTTATTTTCGCACCTCACCTCAATATCTGACTCCCGACTCTCAGTCTGAAGAAGGGTCTCGACCTGAAACACCACCCATTTCCTCCAGCGATGCTGCCTGTCACACTGAGTTACTCCAGTATGGATAATCTACTGTTGGATTTGGAAATAATGTCATTGTGCTATTGTTGCTTTTTGTAACCAGCTCAACCAGAACAGATGCAGTCTAATTGCTGTACATTGATGGCCCTCTATCAGTTGAGGGCCACACAATATGCTAATTGATTGCGCTTCATTTCAATGTACCAAAATGTGCCACATTTGTTTAATGAGTTGTGCACCTTTTCCCATCCCCCATAACAATGCAATTGGGTTTGGTCTAGTATTTAGGTTGCAGGCAGAAATGGATAAATTGTGTATTTTGGCGCAAGAACTAGTTTACAGCATCAATGTGCATGTTGTATGAGTGCATGTGATCTCAGTGACTGGCTAATGTCATCTTACAGCATGGCAAAGTTCATGAGATACTGTGCACATTGCCACCCATCTCAGTGGAGGGAGTGATTTCTGAATGAGGCCAGTGGTGTGAATGTTTAAGTAGCACTTGTTGGGGCCATTCATTTGTGCAGTTTGGGATTGTTAACTGTTTCTATTTTAGTGTTTACCATGCTGTCCTTTTGCATTGCTCTTCAGGTGCTGTAGGTGACTGATTTTGATTTAGAATGGCTCCTGTGCTTTGTGGAATTTAATTTCAGCCAGGAGTTTTATTTTTCTCAGAACTGTAGGGTGAGTGTTCAGGGCTGAGAAATGTGTATGGACCTACTGTGCCAGCACCTTGCTGTGTGGGATGCACTGCTTGACTAAAATCATGGGTACAAACATGGGTCAAGAAGTGTGAAATTTTAATACCACTCAGTGGGCCCTGGAAGTCAAATAAATTAGTACTGCTGGGGTAGAACACTGCTTCAGAGAAGGTGGCGGTCGTAAGGCACAGTGTAGGATAAGGAGTGCAGTATTAGATTTCCCCGAGTGCCTCACAGCACCATTAGCCCCTTAAATGCAGGTTTACCATTGATAAGATGCGGAGTGAAACTCTTTGTAGCTCCACTCATAGCGAAGTATTGGAGCCCTGGATTCTGCATTAATGGTCCTGGCTGAACCACAGTCCAGACTTGAGAGTTCAATTACCACCAGGACAGCTCGGGGAAACCATGCAAGGAAAATCCACAAAATGGCTGTTAGGGGTAGCCATGTGGCTCTTGGATTGTTGTAAAATCCCATCTGGCCCACTGCCACCTTACAGGGAAAGTAGTCTGCCATTTTTTCTTGCTCTGGCCTATTGATCCCAGGCCCACCAATGTCGTTGACTCCTAATTGCCTCCTCAATGGAGGGGCAATCGCCCAATGCAAGAAGAACAGAGACCAACACAATCTCATGCAGTACACTGGCTTTTTATTCCATGCATTTTTTTTGCTGGTCATTTCCCCTCTGACCCCCATCACTTAACACCAGTTATTACATCAGTTAATCAGTTCCGTTATTGTCAGAAAGCCTCCGAGGTGAAAGTGTATCGAGCCAAGCCAACTCGCCCCGGTGGACGGAGGGGAACAGATTAAAATGTCCGGAGTCCATGGTGCCAGGTGGATCTTGAAATTTAATACAAAAGGAATCTACAATACTGTCTCCTAAGTGCAAGGACAATCAATAACTTGTGGTCCCCCAACAGGGGAAGGTGGTGGCTTTACCAAAGATGGTAAAATAAAGTTAGACATGGGACTTTGGTGGGATACATTTCAACTGAAAATAAATTCCTATCAACATTTTTACGTTTGGAAGAATGCCTAAATTGGGCCTTGGTTCACACACATCATTAGCCAGGTGCCCATTTAATGTTTCTAATTGCTTGCTTTTGCCAGTTTGAATTGTATGTGATGGTATGCTTGGAAAAGCCTGGTCTCCCCCCAAGAAGAGCTGTGAAATGAACACTACATGTCAAGGCAGCCATACTTTGGTTCATTGAGGGGAACAAATGATAGGGAACAAAGACGTTGTCTTAAGGATTTAGTGAGGTTGCGTGGGGTAGCAGTAAGGATCAGATACTGTAGCTGAATAGTGGAATAGGCTCAAGGGGGGGGGGGGCTCAGTGTTCTAATCATGTTCCTATATTCAGAGCTTTGTTGGCCAACTGGTTGATAAATCCAAATTGAATCATCAAAGTGAAATATAAGGAGATGTGGATTTAATTTTTAGGTGGGACACTGTTGGCCAGAGGGCTCATATGGGATTACTAAATATTTGACCCACTGGTTTCCATGACTGGTGGTCACAATGATTACAGGAGAACAGGAAGAACCAAATACCACACCCACAACCTTCAGTGCTCTGTGGGTTAAGCTGTGGCAAGGCTTAGGCAAGTTTTGACATAGCTGTTAGGGGTCCTATTCCATGTTACATTATCCCAAACAGTGACCCCTGTGGGAAGTGACACTGTTAACAACTTATCTGGCACCAGGCATTCTGGCTGCCAGTTTAGCAAAACAGTGGATCCCACTTTCACAACATCAACCAGGTATTTTAAAGCACACAGGCTTTACTACAACAAATTGTGTTTATTATTTCATTAACTGACTGGTTGTCCTATTTCAGTAGTTAGGGTGAGGTAACTCTATGAAGCTGCAAATGTACAGACTAGCTGAAGAATTTAGTGGAAATCTTATTAATTCTTTACACTTGGAAATTATTTAGAAAATTAATCTTTTAGCCTTTGGCAAAAAGAGGTCAGGTGAAGCAGAGATCAAGAGAAAGGCAGCGTTAGGGTGTAGTGGAGAAAATGAATTGGGCAGAGAGGGAGAGTGGGGAGGAGAGGGATCAAGGGAGAGAGTTGAAGGAAACCGAATAAGAGATGGAACTGAGGGAGAGAGCAGAGGGAGAGAGGGAGATGAGAGCAAGGGGAGAGGGAGAGAAAACAGGAATAAAGAGAAAGGGAGTTGGTCAGGAAACTGATCCCAACAATCTGGTGTGTAGAAAATGAGATCGGACTTTGTGAGGGTGAAGATGGTGAAAAATACTGCTGCCGGGCAATGAAGTCAGTGTTTAAGGGGGTGTGGTTGACTGATGCTTCAAGCTGGAACTGTAGAGCAAGTTGTGTTCTGGCAAGATGTGAATAAGTGGTGCTTTGTAAGTCACGTGTTTCTAATTGTTCGGTTGAAGAACCACCCCAGGACCACAGAACGATTGAAGATCAGAGGAACAGGGTCCATAGGCAAGTCTAAATGCAGGAAGCCTGATGATTTGGTCAATGCAAGGATTAATGTGAACAGGGCAAAGGATCATAGAGAGGGGCATTAGAAAAACAATCTTGTTTTGTACATCTTATTGGAACACTTTGAGAGTAGGTTTTAAAATACTGGGATTTTTTGTGTGTATTGGATGTGGTGAAGAGTGTGTTTGCTATTGAGTGGCCCCAGGAAGGCAGGGTGACCTGAGGATGGGCACCTTGGTCAGCTGACAATGGGAGCCTGAATGTGATGGATGTTGGTTGTCCTGTGACAGGATCACGAGGGCTGCATAAGCTGCAGTTGGGATTCCTTCATCCTCACAACCAACAAGTTAAGCAGTTTCATTCTTCAAATTTTCCTGTAAGAGAGGCAGACCAGTTGAAAATGAGGTATGTGCTGGAACGCAAGTGCAGCACAACACTGCAGTAAACCTCAGGGCTCCAGAGCTTACGCTGCAAGCTTGCAACTCGGAGATTGGGGCAACATTCACCTTTAAATCCGGTGTGCCCAGGAAAAGGTATCCTACCTGTGCAATGCTCACTGATTGAGAGAAAGCACTCAACATCTTTCTAACTCCTAGCTTTGCCTCTCGTTCTGAGCCTCAGCCACCCTCCATCACTTCAGTCCCTACCACAGTTTGATGCCATCCACTCCAGAGGATGCTCGATTACAATGGCAGCCAAAAACAGAGAAACACAATTAAAATCCTGCTGGGAGGAAACAAAATTCTGATCTACAGAAAAAAACACAATTAAAACCGCTGCGACAAGTTAAGAAATCTGATGTAGTCCAGCTACAGAACCAAAAGGAATAATTTAAAATGATCTGATACTGATTTTGCATTAGTGACCCATTGTATAACTACACTGGTGCTAAAATTTGTGAGAGAATGATTAGTCTACACTTCCACAGACTTATAAACAAATATGAAAGGAGCAATTATATATTATATTTGGAAAGAGCAAAACCATCCAGAATATCCGATTCAGGCTTTTCTAACACTGCCAGTTTGGGTAGTTCACCAACATGTATCTCATCTTTTAGAAGTGTACTGACTAAATATTTGAGGGAAAAAGAAACTTGCACGGCTATGAGGGAAGAAACAGGTGCAGGGAACCAATTGGTGAGGCACGTAGAGCCAAATGGCTTCTTCATGTGCAGCCTGACCGCATGTGCTGGTATCGAACGAGTTGCCATGTGCTTTGCTGTGTACAGTGCATGGCCTTCTGTTGTCCTTCACTCACAGCGACCAGTCGTTCGCACAGCGTGCGTTAACAAGTCCCAGTAGTGGTTTGTTGAATCAATGGGCTTTCCTAGAATTGGTGGTTTGAATTGTTTGTCAAACCCAACAGTCCAGCAGCTATCAGTAAATATGGAGCCAAGCACCTTAGAGGTATTAATGAGAAACATGTTCCACGCAATCAACACTGACATGAAGAGGAAAGTTCTTGGACACCGGTTTCACGTACTTTAGATACAGAATAATAAATACACATGGCTGAGTAACATTTGAATATAGTCAGGATGAGTGGTGAGGAAATGTAAGATGTTCAGCAGGGTGCAAGCTGACCGATATGTTCATATATATGTGATATACAGTGCTGGCTGGATCTGACTTCAGCACTCAGTTTCTGGTGGAACCCAGTTTGGGTTTTACCGTGAATCTGCTGTGGTCCTGCATCCCATGTGCGAGGATAACAGATCTTTAAACTCATGACGTCAGGGGAATAACTGTCTGAAGGTCTCGACCCGAAACGTCACCCATTCCTTCTCTCCAGAGTTGCTGCCTGACCCGCTGAGTTAATCCAGCATTTTGTGTCATGGGGAATAACCCTGGCAGACTCGGGAGAGTCTGGCACCCTCTGGATTAGGTGTGCGACTGAGTCAGCAGGGACCCACAGGGTGAGCAAGTGTGGAAACTCGGGTTGTGGATATTCAAGGGCTGTGGACCGCCTGTTGTAGAATTACAAGGGACATCACTCCACGTCAGCAACCTCCTCCTGCTTGCTTATCTTCCAGGATAATTATTTCAAAGGAAGGTATCCCTGGGAAACACGTCCAAGTGGTCTTTCTCCAGTTATTGGTTGACACAGACAGAATATTCTCCCACTGGAGCATTCCAGAGAAGCTCCACCTGGGAATTCTCTCGGTCTTATCCAAGGGCTCACAGGTTATCCACACAGCATGCCGGACAACATCGCTTGGTACACCAGGCAGAACTGTTCCTGCAACCTGTTGGCCTGTGCTCATTGGTGGGCCTCTCAGAATTACCCACTGCTTTAGTCAGCCAAATGTCAGGGATCTAAATAAAATACGTGATCAAAACAGGTAGATGATTAGCAGTGTTAAAGCCTGAAAGGGACTCTGCATCTCCGGAGGTTTCAACATTTACACATCATAACATGGTATCCCGCACTGATACAGCCAAATATCCCGCACTGATACAGCAAGGTGGCTCAGAATGAGGCCTGTGCTGATACTGTGACGTATCTCACACTCAACATTGCACCTTCAGTTTATAACAGTTCATTTCATCTGGTGGAAAGGTCAGGTTTACGTCTTGCATTTCTCCCACCTGTAACAGAAACATAATGTTGTCGTCTCCAGTCACTGGCAAGCTGCAGCTGGAAATCTCGGCTGCAATCGTCCGGGTTCAGCTTCCCGGTGGAATGATTGACGTTCGGTCCGATACTGCAAAGCCTGGCATTCCCACACTGAACAAAAGGATGAAGGGAAAGTCCTTGTGCCGTGGGCCTGATGGCGGTAACATCAGTCAATGACAGATGGACACCAAGGTTGGAGAGGATCTTGCAGGACTGCAGCCCTGTGCGACACAGCAGCTGATATTGCAGCCACCAGCGCAACAATGGTATATGCATGTATATGCATGAATGAAGGCATTCGATGCAGGAGCCTGTTCGATGGCCACTTTAGTTAGGAGTCTCACCCTTAATCCCAGCCTGACCTGCCTTGTCTAGGTGTAAGAAGGGAAACTGTGATGCTGACCATGTCTCTGGTGCTTGGCATACCTTCAGGACATGTTCTTAGGAAGGGGGAGAGAGAGAGAAAGAGAGAGAGAGAGAGAGAAAGAGAAAGAGAAAGAGACAGAGAGAGAAAGAGAAAGAGAGAGAAAAAGAGAGAGAGGGGAGAAATAACAGTCCTCACCTAGAACATCAATTGTTACAGTTTGAGGAGGACTAGATGAGGGAGAGGACGGCATCTGGGGAAATATTTCTCAGCACAGAAACAGCAAGGTCTGGACATGGAATAAGACTCCCGCAGCAATGTCCCAGCAGACACTCCCAGGGCAAGGGTTAGACAAAGAGTGAAGCTCCTGCATTTTCCAGGTATCCCAAGGATAGCGTCAACACGGGTTTGACACATAGTAAAGCTCCCTCTACAACCAACCCACCACCCGATCCAGGCCCACCACAGATTCGGTACTTTCCTCCAATGGGTGTGACATTGCACTATTTTCGCATGCCGACCACCCTCTATTCTGTCAGAGGACACTGCTGGTCTTCTGAGGAAAACTACATGCCCTGTAAGAAAGAGGCCAAGATCTGACAAACATTCATGCTCCTGCAGCAGACTTTGCCCCATTGTTGTGGGCTGAATTTGAATGCAGGTCACAGAGATATGGGGAGAGCCTAATGGTTGGAATGTCCTGTCCCAATTCTGGTTGGCCACAAAAATTTGCTGTCATTCAAGCAAAAATATTCAGATGGATTAAGTCCAGGTTTTAGTGGGGCAACATCTCAGTGTCAGGCTTCTCCTCAGTCCTGTTGAAGAAAAAGCAACCAAATGACTTTGTTTCCCCATGGACCCTGCATGGAATGCAGAGCATTTCCAGCTTTTGATGTTTTTCTTTTAAGATTTCCAAAAAGTAGGAATGCTTTTCCCCACTAAAAGCATGATGTGAATCAGGAACTCACACCCCAGAATCACAGGACGATGAAACATTTGGAACTTTTTCTTGGGGGAGAGAGATGAGGTGCAGCTCTGGTTAAAGGAGGGAATAGTCTCCTATTTTCAAATCTTCCTGTCTTGCTTTTGTTGTGGATGTCAATTAAAATCCTCCTGTGTGGAGCTATCAGCAGTTTGGAGATGCCATGCCTCGCAGTGAGAACCCACGGTCAGATCAATAGTCTGTCTACCGGCCTACACAGTTGCTGGATAGTCATGCAGTCCCCCATGAACACTGTTTGCTCATTAACACTCTACTAATAACAATAACCTCTACTAATAACAATATCCAGGAATGCTGCTGTTAGGATTGTGTCCCTTAGAACCCACAGTGCACTTTGGTGTTCTACTCCATCCAATCCCAGTGTACATCTGCCATTGGTTTGAGCTGCCTGGTTTTCATTGAGCTGAAGCGTGAAACTTCAATGTTCTGTCTGCGTCCATGAGCACCAGGACCACAGGATCCTCCTGTGAGCCATGACCCAGTTTGGTCTGTCTTTACCCTGTTACATCAGTTAGTCTCCAGCTGAAGCAGTAGTGCAGGTTAATGTTGGTCCGTAATCTTTGCCCTGAGCCTTCGGCTCCATGCAATAAAACGATTAAGACTAGCGATGCCTTGTCCATCTTCTTTGCACCCCCATGTTTCTTAAGTACTTGATATTTATACAATATGAAGTGTCAAACAAAAATAAATTGTTAATGTTACACTAGCTACATTATTCAACAAAGTGAATCCCTGCCATACTTGATTGAAATGGTGGTGAACTCTACAATTACTTCATCACAACTTGCTGCAGAACATCGAAGAGTCTCCGAGTCTTTGAGTTATTGCAGTTTGTTCCCACGGGAAGTTTTGCTAGACTTTGTGTTTTCTTTTGCCTTTCCGCACTCCCCAGGCAGCAGGCTCTGCCTGTGGTGGTCCTCACCAGGTGGATGAGTTGCAAGCTTTCCCTCGGCGCACGGTGGAGTCCGAGCACTCGGCCTCCGAAGAGTCACAGTCCGATTCTCCAAAGTGCACGGGGTTCTAAGGTGGACACAAACATCAAACGTCAGCACCGCAAAAGTGCAACGAGTTCCACCTCCGCATCCCCTCTTCACAGAGTCCTTAGTCCCTTATAAACACTATTTGCTCATTACCACTCCCCACCTCTCCGACTAACAATATCCAAGTATGTAGCTGATCGGAACCTTCACGGAGAACAGTACAGCACAACCACAGGCCCTTCAGCCCCCAATGTTGTGTTCCCAACATGATGCCAAAACCAACTCTTATCTGCCTGCACATAATCCAAGCCCTCCAATCCCTACATATCTATATGCTGATCCAAAAGTCTCTCCAATGCTATAAACATATCTGGCTCCACTACTATCCCTGGCAGCACGTTCCAGGCATCCACTACCAATGTGTCGCACCCATTTCCTTTAAAGTTTGCCACTCTCACCTTAAAGCTATGCACTCTAGCATTTGATTTTTCCATATTGAGATAAAGTTCTGACTGTCTAGCCTATCTATGCTGCTCATAATCTCCCCATTGATCCAGAGAAAACAATCCAAGTCTGCCCAACCTCTCCTTACAGCTAATACCCTCTAATCAAGGCTTCATTCCGGTAAACCTCCTCTGCACCTTACTAAAACCTCCACATCCTTTTCGTAATGGGGCGACAGGAACTGAATGTGATACTCCAAATGCAGCTTAACCAAAGTCCTTTGAAGCTGCATCATGACTTCCTGACTCTTATACTCAATACCTTAACCAATGAAAGCAAGCACACCAAATGCCTTCTTTACCATTCTATCTATTTGTCATTCTATCTATTTGTCATCTATTTGCCACTTGCCATTTCCAGGGACTTATGGAACTGGACTACAAGATTCCTCTGTACATAAATGTCACATTTAATAGGTCCCTCTGGACAGATTTGATATTGTTTTGTAGTTCTGGCAAATTCCATGTAGACATCATGCTCTGTGTACAACCTATGCCTGAAACACGGTGGCAGCTACAGTCCTAATGCCCTGCCCATAAGAGTTCCCGGACCATCCACCACCATTGCTGAAGCACCACATTGCCAACTCTGTCTAAATGCTCCATTAGGAACTGGGGAGATGCCCTGGGGTTCAGCACCCATGAACGTGAAACCCTTGCTGATGCCAACCTTCGTATTCATTGCACTGTCTAGAGATTCATCCACTGCCCAGCAAACCCATCAGAGTGGGTTCACTGTCAGCCGGGAATGGCACAAGTGACAGCATTAGCATACTTTCCAGAGGTTGACAATATGGTCTTTTACCAATTAGTTCCAGCTACCTCCTCCTCTGGAGACTGACATCTGGCCTTTTGTAAGATCTCCCCTTAACCTCCTGAACTGTCAGGAAATAATCCCATTTTCTCCAACTTTTCCAGATAGTTGACATCCCTTATTTCTAGAAGCGTTCAAATGAATCACCTCCAAAATGAATCCAACCTCCAAAATAAACCTATCACACAGACCAGACACCCATCAATGACTCCATCTACCCTTCATGCTACTTCAGAAAAGCAGCCCAACATAATCAAAGATTTGCCCCACCCCAATTAATTCTTCTTCACCCTGCTCCAGTCAGGCAGAAGGTACAGAAGATTGAAAGTGCATAGTCAGGAACAACTTCTTCCCTTCTGTTATCAGGCTTCTCAACGGTCCTTCCATAAGCTGGGGAAAAGTCTGATTCAGCTCGTCCCCATTGCGGACATTGGATTTTGTATATAGAATTGATGCGCTACGATGTCGAGTACTATATTCTGCACTCTATATTCTCTCTCTGTACTTCCCCTTTGCTCTTCCTATTGTACTTGAGTTTTACGATTGCATTTAGGTATAATATCTGATCTCACTGGATAGCATACAAAACAAAAGCTTTTCACTGTACCTCAGTGCACATGATAATGATAAACCTAAGCCTGAACCTAAACGGTGATTGTAACCTTCTGTGCTGTGTACTCATACTCTGTAAGAGAAACATAAAAACATAGAAAATAGGTGCAGGAGGAGGCCATTTGGCCCTTTGAGCCAGCGCCGCCATTCATTGTGATCATGGCTGATCATCCACAATCAGTAACCTGTGCCTACCTTCTCCCCATATCTCTTGTTTCCGCTAGCCACTAGAATTCTATCTAACTATTTTAAATTCATCCAGTGAATTGGCCTCTACTGCCTTCTGTGGCAGAGAATGCCACAAATTCACAACTTTCTGCATTAAAAAGTTTTTTCTCATCTCAGTTTTAAATGGCCTCCCCTTTATTCTTAGACTGTGGCCTCTGGTTCTGGACTCCCCCAACATTGGGAACATTTTTCCTGCATCTAGCTTGTCCAGTCCTTTTATAATTTTGTATGTTTCTATAAGATCCCCTCTAAATTCCAGTGAATACAAGCCCAGTCTTTCCAATCTTTCCTCATATGACAGTCCCGCCATCCCTGTGAACCTACACTGCACTGCCTCTATAGCAATGATGTCCTTCCTCAAATTAGGAGACCAAAACTGCACATAATATTCCAGATGTGGTCTCAACATGGTCCTGTACAACTGCAGAAGGACCTCTTTACTCCTATACTCAAATCCTCTCATTATGAAGACCAATATGCCATTAGCTTTCTTCACTGCCTGCTGTACCTGCATGTTTACTTTCAGTGACTGGTGTACAAGGACACCCAGGTCTCGTTGCACTTCCCTTTTTCCTAATGTGACACCATTGAGATAATAATCTGCCACCTTGTTCTTGCCGCCAAAGTTGATAACCTCATATTTATCCACAATATACTGCATCTGCCATGCATCTGCCCACTCACTCAACCTGTCCAAGTCACCCTGCAACCTCCTAGCATCCTCTTCGCAGATCACACTGCCACCCAGCTTTGTGTCGTCTGCAAATTTGCTAGTATTACTTTTAATTCCATCATCTAAATCATTAATACATAAAGTAAATGGTTACGGCCCCAGCACCGAGTCTTGCAGCACTCCGCTCGCCACTGTCTGCCAATCTGACAGGGACCCGTTTATTCCTAATCCTTGTTTCCTATCTGCCAACCAATTCTCTATCCATGTCAATACACTGCCCCCAATACTATGTGCTCTAATTTTGCCCACTAATCTCCTGTGTGGGGCCTTATCAAAGGCTTTCTGAAAGTCCAGATACACTACAGATACACTCCAGAAGAATAGTCAAGCAGGATTTCCCCTTCTTGAATCCGTGCTGACTTGGACCAATTATTTTACTGTTATCCAAATGCACCATTATTACTTCTTTAATAATTGACTCCAGCATCTTCCCCACCACCGATGTCAGGCTAACTGGTCTATAATTCCCTGTTTTCTCTCTCGCTCCTTTCTTGAAAAGTGGGATAACATTAGCTACCCTCCAATCCACAGGAACTGATCCTGAATCTATAGAACATTGGAAAATAATCACCAATGCGTCCACGATTTCTAGAGCCACCTCCTTGCGTACCCTGGGATGCAGAACATCAGGCCCTGGGATTTATCAGCCGTCAGTCCCATCAGTCTACCCAATACTATTTCTTGCCTAATGCAAATTTCTTTCATTTCCTCTATCTCCCTAGATCCTCTGTTCTCTAGTATGTCTAATAATAAAGACAAGGTTTGAGCCTTGTCATGCTATCAGGTCACCGAGGTGGATTTGTTATGTAGGTGCCAGTGAAGCCCCCTGGAGATGTGTTGCAACAATGAGCCTGGTGGGTCGCTGTGGGAAACTCACCTCATGGCAATGCTCTTCTGCACACAATTTCCCCAGTGATATCCGAGTCTTCACCCTGCGCACTGCTGACTCCTTGTCAGACAGTCCGTCGGACTGCGTGGATATCTCGATAGGGATTTCTGGAGTGTGCGACAGCATGTCCTCCAGCTTGTCCTCCATGTGCTCCTCGTTGTTATTGCTGAGCCCGTCTGGGGTGCCGCTGTGTGAGTGGTCACTGGTGTTGCCCTCCTCTCCATCCGATACCGAAAAGTTCTCCGAGCTGAAGGTGGAATACGACTGGCAGCTGCTCATACAACGGTGAGGCCTACACAAAACACAGAGCACACCTCAGAAACCAAGCACGGCATGAAGTCAGACCATCAGTGATCCTGCACACTGTGGCAACACCAGCCTTCCAACCCTGGCTAATGGCTTTTATTCAGACTGCAGGCCAAGTCTTGGGCTACAGTGAAATCACACAGACAATCTGTTATCAACTCATTCCAGTTTCTTCTTGCGGATCCTGCAAGACCGCAGGTGAGTGAGCAGGTCAGTTTCACCAGCTGTCCAATTACACAGGCCACACAGTACCAGATAGGCACTGACACTGGGATATGTACACAGACGTGGCACAGCACTCAATGGTTCCCTATTACCTGTTGTATATTTACACTGAGAGCCAATATTTGGTATCAGGATCCCTTGTATCACATTGTGTCAATGTTTAGCAGTGGGCAAACGGTCCTAGACCTTGCCTTTTCCTGTATATCATTATCTGGACAGATGCCTAAAATTCCTTTGTTTTGTATCCCAGCCTCTTGAGATAACGTCTATTTCGTTCTCCTTTCAATTTTGTAACCACCCACCAGGTTTCAGTCCATTATGTGCTTGTTGCCTCAATATTAGTACATGTATCAGAGGTTATGGGGAGAAGGCAGGAGAATGGGGTTAGGAGGGAGAGATAGTGATAGCTGAGATCCAATGCAGATCAACAGTGAACACTCCCGCCAACGTGTACTCTATGTCCCATGTCCCAATCAATCGTCGCAAGGTTACCTCGGTTTCTATGCAATTTCTACAGGATCTTATCAAATGCCTACTGCAAGTTCATAGTGAGCTTTTCCTGGCCACCATTTTAGGGACTAGAGAGACCACTTCACAATATTTAATGATCCTTATATGACCTAGCCTACAAACATCATCATGATCCTGTAATCAATTCATTTTCATTGTCCCTGATGTCAGCTCCAATAAATGCCCTGATGTTGCTCATAAACTGCCAGGTCAGTATTTCCTGGGCATCTTCTTTGCTCTTTTCTTAAATAAAGAGGTTACTTTTACCTCATTGGAAAAGTTGCAGGAGAAAATTAAGGTGCTTAAGCAGACAAACCGCTAGGACTTTATAGCTTCACGCTGTTTGCAATTTACTTTCCACCTCAATTGCTAAATGAAGAAATTATGATTTATAACATCTACATCTTCAGTACTAATTCTTTTTAATGTCCTGAGATGATTATCAGGACATGTGAGTTCCTGACCAAGGTTGTTTTGTATATTTGGAATAAATGAAATCTATCAATTCCTTTCATTATTTTGGGTTCCTACCAATGGTATTTTATCTTCTACAATGAAAATAGATGCAAAGCGACCATTTAACAAAGGTGTGATTTCCTTATTATCCAATACAGTCTCACCTACATCAATTTTAATCAGTTAACATTACCCTAGTGTAGTAGTCAGTGTATTTTTATATATGTATAAAACATTTTAACTGTTCATTTTGATATGCCAGTGGAAGACTTTTCATAAGCCTTTTGTTGCATTCCCTTGTTTCTCTGCTCAGCTCTGGATTTTGTTTCTAGAGTTCATAGTCATACAGCACAAGAACAGGTCCTTTGCCCACCAAATCCATATCAATCAGTTCATCTCAGCTTCAGCCACACCTCATATACGAGGGGTAATTTACAGTTCCAATTAACCTACTGACCTGCACGTTTTTGAGATGTGGGAAGAAACCGGAACACTCGGAGACATCCACTTAGCTACAGGGAGAATATACAAACAGGGAGAATGTGTAAACAGACCTCACTCGAGGTTAGAATTGAACCAGGTGGCTGGAGCTATTCAGGGATCATATTCAGGGATCAAATTTCACCTTATTGTGGTGCGTCTGAAACTGGGGGGATCATGGTGCCAAAATAAAGAATCTACCATTCAGACAGATGAAAAAAAAATCTTCATTCAGAAGATGGTGAATCTTTCAAATTCTCTACTCAATTCGGCTGCAACTGAGAATATTAAGATGGAGATAAACACATTTCTACATAATAAAGGTCTCAGGGGATATGGGGTTAATGCAGAGATGTGGTGCTGAGGTAAAGTAACTGTCCTGTTGCTGTTGAACAGCAGAGCACCCACAAGGAGCTGAATGGCCTATTCCTGCTTATGTTCCTTATGTTTGCATGTTTAGAGGATAAAGATTACTTCAATGTTCTTTTGCAATCGCAAGATACTGAGTCATTCTTTCTCTCTTTCCTGTGCCCTGATATTAACATCATATTTGAGCCAATTGGGTGGCAAAATTGGCTGTGAGATTCTGAGATGTGAAGAACAAAAAAAGTATTTGTGAAACTTTTCCTGACATTTTTTAGCCTGAATACTGTCTTCTCTCCTTTCTGTCTGCATAAAGTCTCAGAGGCACAAGTAGCCACCAGTTACCTCACTGAGTGGGCGTGATCGGATCTTCCAATCTGGAGGCAACATAGACTGATCTCCACAGACCTCCTTCAGGAGTCACCAGAGGAATATCAGGTGTAACATCTCAATTAGCCCAGAAGTCAAGGCCCATTGCACGATCATGATAACGCATCCTCACCACTTCACACCCGTGCCATTCTAAATGCATTATTTCCATTAATGGTGCATCCTGAGCCATCAACAGCTCTCCACAACATCTTCACCAAAGCCCTCCCAAACCCTGGTGTCTGCATCTGGAAGTGCAAGGGCAGCAGGCGCAGGGGCTCAGCATTAGCTCCAAGCTTCTCTCCAAAGCATTCACCATCCTAATTTGGAAATGTATCCCTGTTTCTTCTTCATTGATGGGTCTGGAACTCCCTCTCCGGCAGTGCAACGGGAGACTCCACCAGAAACACAGCAGTGATTCAAGGAGGATGTTCACCATCACCATCTGTGGGTTGTGTAATGGATCACGTGTGATCACGATAATTGTGCAATGGTCATGTCCATGAAAAGAAAAGTAATTGTTCGCGGTCAAACACATGCCTGACTCCCAGTGTGAATACCAGGAAAGTAGGACGCTCTGACCGTGCAGGATGGCTGTGGATTTCACGTCTTACCTTTGTCTGCGGGGAAACTCCACCTCACTGTCCACTTCTCCCTCCTCTTCCTCCGAGGAGTCGTCTCCGTTCTGTGACCAACAGAAAACAATGCCACACTGTGTCCCATACACCACATACACTAAAGCCGCAAGATTTGTATTCAGAGATTTTCATCATCCTAACTAGGCTTGGTTTGTTGTTCAAGTCAATGGCTGCTCAGTTACTCAGTTGCCAGCATTTCGATCCAGTACCGTGTTAACATTGGTCCAGAGATGAAAATTAAACCTCATTCAGCACCAGTCACATTTAATAGGTCCCTTTGGACAGAATTGATATTGTTCTGAAGTTCTGGCAAATTCAAAGCAGACATCAGGCATGACCTATACTATCCTTGTTCTTTACTGTGTGATGGATAGTATAAAGGGAGCTTCACTCTGTGACTAATCTGCGGTCTCCCTGCCGTGGGAATGTTTGATCCGACGCTATCGCCATAAAACCCATCAAATCCAGTGTTGGGATGATAACCACCAAGAGTGGGCCAATATCCCCAATCCCAAGGCTTATTCACAATAAATCAGCATACGAATGATGGACAGACTCCATCATTCATACGCTCAACATCAGACTCCTGAAATGGTCACTCTACTCTGAACTCTGTCACGACAAAAGAATACAAGGAAGACAAGGAGAGATACATGGATGGACTCAAACCTCCATGGAAATTTGGACTTACCAACTCAATGAAATTTCTTGGCCATAAATGCTCAAAAATTGTAAATATCCTTCTACGGCTATTTCCGAAGCAAGAGGGTAATCAGGGAAAATGCGATTCCCATTAGAGACCAAAGGGAATATCTATGTGTGGAACCAGGGAATATGGGCATGGTTCAAAATTAACACTTTATTCACCAAGTTGAAGGGCATGGAAGATGGTGAGTTAAAGGAAGGGTCTGTCTGGAGCAAGGTCGTTTTAAGAAGCAGGAGATGTTAGATGTCACGGGATGCATATGCATGGGACTGGATGAGATCTAGGTTGCCATGGGAAGCAAGGGAGGAGATTACTGGGGCCCTGATAATATGTTTGTAACTTTGTTAACCACAGGTGAGATGCCAGAAGGCTGGAGGCTTATTAAGAGATAAGCCAGATAACTACAGGCCAGTCAGTCTTTTGTCAGTGGGAGGGAAATTATTGGAGCAAATCCTATGGAAAGTCAGGCATGATCAAGGATAGTCAGCAAGGCTTTCTTTGGGAAAAATCGCCTCAAATTTGAATTCTTTGAGGAGGTATCTAATAAGATTGAAGAAGGCAGGACAGTAGACATTGCCATATTGATCTTAAAATGCAACCCTCCTTGTCTGAGAGGACTCCAGGCCCCACTGCACCGACCCATCCTGAAAAGCTGTCTGGAGCCCGTGGGCACACCATGCACTCTCTCTACGGACACCCAGGAAAAGATAGGCAGATGTCTCGGTCAAGAGTCCCCCGATGGCCTGATGCCAATAACATTCCATTCCATCTCTGTACACCTCATCATTTATTTACCACATATCTTGTCACAGGTTTCTGAAAAGATGGTCAAATATTTCCTTGAGGAATTACTTTTACAATTCCCTTTCATTGGCATCAATGGAAAGTAAAATGGATGAGCTTGAGGCTCAGTTAGAGATTGATAGGTATGACATTGTGGGGATTACAGAGACGTGGCTGGAGAAGGATCAGGACTGGGAACTGAATATTCAGAGTTAAACGTCCTAAAGAAATGACAGGCAGGTGGGCAGAGGAGGTGGGGTAGCTCTGTTGGTGAGGGATGGAATTCAGTCCCTTGCAAGGGCTGACATTGGGATTGACGATGTAGAGTCACTGTGGATAGAGTTGAGGAATTGTAAAGGTAAGAAGACACTAATGGGAGTTATGCTGCATCTATCCGTCTACCTACCATCCTATCTCCTCCATTTCCTCACTGAACTTCTGCCTCTGCTTTGCTCTCATAAGATACTCCTTAAAACCTACCAGTTTTATTTAGTGTTTAATCCTGTCAAGGTAGCTCACTCGGTGGCTTTATAATCAGAAGTTGTTTGATATATTTGGAGAGGATCCTGCTTTGGTGTTTTTGTGTACACTAAGATGAAGGTGTGAGGTTAATGGAAGTTGCTACTGGTGTTTCGGATTTGTGGTCTGAGTGTATGAACTCCATGGCTCCTCTTGCGAGATGGCTGGGGCTCTGCTCTGGTTTGGGGCCACACTGGTGTTGATGCTGTCCTGTTATGGCAGTGAGCCCGTCACCAGGGATAGTGCTGTGCAGCTCTGGGCCTCTGCCTGGGTCAGGTTGTTACATGTTGTTCACTTTGAGAGACGCGGTTAACGGACGTGTCCCTCTCACAATTAGCCGGTGATGTTGAGTCAACAGCTGGAAGTGTGTATGCTCTGCGGCCTTCCACAAGTGACCTCGTCAGCAGTCAGTGAGATGAGCACAGTGTAACATTTCATCAAATTATGCACATGACAGAATCGTAAGCCAATCCCAACTTGACACGCATTTGGAGACTGACAGTCTATCTGAGTCTGTATTGGTGAATGATTCATGGAAAATGCAAGGAATCTGTCACATGATAACATTTCATGAGGCACTGCCATAAGATCCTTTTCAAACTTCACAGCTCCAATTCCTCACGTTTATAACTCTCTTCTCCCTGCCTAGGTTCTCACTATTACACTTTGCTGTGCTTTCATCACTTGTTCCGATATACTGGACGTACAAGATGGTCCTCCATAGCCATGATGTTTGCAATGTGCATGTGTGCAGGGCCGAGAACTCTCAGCAGGATCTCAATATCTTTGATTTTTCTATTTCCCATCTGGGAACTAAACAACTTTACAGGCTCCATTTTCAAATTTAGACCCTCCCTCTGCTGTTCACTTAAGATTGCAGAGAATAAGGTTAATTTCCTACCCCGATAACCCTCTTCCAGGACTGCCAAACTACCTAGAACATCCTTCCCTCCCTCAAACCTCACCACCCTCAACCTATCTTCTTCCCACCTCCCATGAGCCCTCTTCCTCTCAGAACTTCACAGTCAGTCTGAACTGTGGGTCTCTCTATCTGTATCAAAAACACCTGCTGCACAATGTCCAGTCTCACAACTGTGCCTTCTCACCAGAGCTGGTTTCTAAATCAAAATCGCACATCTGACTAATCCAGGGACCAATGGTCAGTTAACATGGGGCTTGGCTGAGAAAACCATATCATGAATTTGAAAATATCCTAATCAACTCCACTGTCAAGTGTGTAGCTGGATGCACCACCTGATGAAGACTGGAAGAATTTCTTCTATGCTCAATTAACAAACACTGCCTGTTGGTCTACCCAAGCCCATTTCCCTGCCGTCCCTCCCTTCCCCTAAACTCTCTTCCCCTTTACTCTGCACTTTCTTCCCCCTTTTCTCTGCACTCTGCCCCCTTTTTCTCTGCACTTTCTCTACCTCTGACAGTCTCTTATCTCTCTTCTCTGTCACTTTCTCGCTCTCTCTCTGCCTGATTCTGTGTCTGCCTGTCTTTCTCTGTCTGTCTGTCGCTTTCTCTGGTTTGCCTGCCTCAATCTCCTTTCATCTTTCTCTTTGTCTCTCTCTCTCTCTGTCTGTCTCTCTTTCTTTCCATCTGTTTCTCTCTATTTCCATCTGTCTTCTCTATCTCTCCATCTCGCTCACCCTCCGTTTCTGTCTGTATCTCTCTTTTCATCTCTCCCTCTCTTTCTGTCTGTCTCTCTTTCCATCTCTCTCTGTCTGTCTGTCTCTCTCTCTCTCTCCCTCTCCCTTTCTGTCTGTCTCTTTCTACCAGTTTTTTTGTTGCATTTTCCTAGCACTCACTTTCTCCCTATTTTTTCTCTTTTTAAAGCCCCAATTAAATACATTGCTACAGCTTCCCCCTTTCCCCATGGGATGTATTTCCTGCTGTCTTTACTCTAGTAGTCAAGAAATCACTAATTTATCTTCCAATTTGTCGCCAGTCCAAGCTTCTCCTGTCTTTGCCTTGAGCAAGTGCAGATTTGATGAATGAAACTGATGACTTTGCTAACTAACATCAAAAAGCTGAAGTAAAATGGGATTATTGTAAATGGGTGCTTGATGGTCAACATGGGTTTAGTGAGCCAAAGGGCCTCTTCCCATGCTGTAGGTCTCTGTCAGTGCCACCCGCTTTGTCTACATGTATGTAGGATTTCAGCCTACATTTGATCAGCTAATTTCATCCAGAGCTGCAGTAACTGAAACACTCTACCCTGGTGGTGGGTTGGGTTCAGTTGGAACATTATATGCCATGACTGATAGATGTTGTTGGTAAAAGTGTGAAGGAACAGGAAATGTGATGGGGTTAGCAGAACAGATCAGCCACCTTCTCACTAAACAGTGGAGCAGAGTGAAGAGGTTACATGGACTCCTCCTGGTCCTTTGTTCTAAATTAGTAACCAACAGCAGAACAGTGATCAGATGATGATCAGATGCCCTCAAGTTTAGGGAGCTGGAGAAACTACACAGCTGCTATTGTAGAATTGTACCAGCTTTAGCTCAGCAGCAACACCCACTGGTCACTTCGTCGAGTGGTCTTGGTGCAAATCCCAGACATCACAGAGTACCGGTTAGAACAACAGTACATTACTGAGGATCGCCAGCCGCTCTGCCAGAATGGCCATCTCATTAGCGAAAATGTTATCAAACTTATTCTGTCCTCCTATTTGGGCATCGCATATCTTCGGTCTTCATTTCAAAATGGGGCTGTGTAATTATCTCCCATGCCCAAGGTGATAATTCTCCCTAAACTACCTGCACATTACATAACCATCGTCACATTTGCTGTGTGCATGGCTCTGCTGGGTGTTCACTGACAGACATCCCCCACTTTCCAGCAATGATGACACTTTGACAACACGTGGCGGCAAAGTGCTTGGAAAGATTCCAAAACTGATTCCAAAACCCATAAGGGAGAGATTGAACTTTTTTTTTCGCCTTCCATCACAGTGAGGGATGTGGAGGAGGCATTGTGGTGGATGTTCATGTTTAAATGTATTTTGTGTGTCCTGTTGCTTTTTATTGTTATGACTGTATGACAAATGATGTTCCTCGTATGTTGCAAAACAGACTTGGCTAATAAAGTATTATTGCGATTGTGAATACTCCAAATATGACCTCACCAACGTTTTGTACAACTGTGACATAACTTTGCAACTTCGATACCAATAACCCTGACCGATGAAGGCCAATGTAATCTTTTCCACCCCACCTACCTGTGACACCACCTTCAGAGAACCGTGCACATGTACTCCTAGATCCCTCTACTCTGCAATGTTCCCCAGAGTCCTGCAATTCATTTTGAAGGCCCTGTCCTGGTTTGACTTTCCAAATGCAACACCTCTCACTTATCTGCATTAAACTCCATTTACCAGTCCTCAGTCCACTTGCCCAACAGATAAAGATTGTGCTGAAATTTCTGATAACCATCCTCGCTATCTACTATACCACCCACCTTGGGGTCATCTGTAAGCTTACTAATCATTCCTTGGACATTCTCATCCAAATCATTGAAGTAAACCACAACCAGCAATGGGCCCTGTTCTGATGTCTGAGACACACCACTAGTCACAGACGTTCAGTCCGAAAAACAATCATCCACCATCACCCTTCCAATTCTCTATCCAGTCGGCTAGCTCTTCCTGATCCCATGCAATCTAACCTTCAGAGCAGCCTACCATGTGCAACCTTATCAAATGCCTTGCAGACGTCCATATCGACAACGATTTGAGCCTTTCCCCTCATCAACCGTTTTGGTGATGATTCCCAAGTCATGGGCCCGCCCTGTCTTTGTCCATAACTGTTTTAAGGCTAATAGAACAGCGGTCGCTGGTTTCAAACGACTCACCCACGGACACTTCAGTCACTTGCACCCCCCACCCCCCCCCCCACCCCCAAATTTCCTAAATCAAGCTTTGCCCTCTCCCTTGTAGGCCCTCTATATATTATCGAAGGAAACTTTCCTGAACACATTTGACAAATTCCACTTTGTTTAAGCCTTTGGCACTATGACTGTCCTGGTCTATATTGGGAAAATTAAAACCCCCTACTTTGACAACGCTATTAGTCTTTCAGCTGTCTACAACCTCCTGACATATTTGTTGTTCTAATTCCTATTGATTATTTGGGAGACACAGTACACTCCAACAAGGTGCCTAATACCCTTTTTATTTCTCAGCCCAACCCATTTGACAAACTATTATAAATGCAATTTCAACAGTCCTTTCTCACTCCCTCCCTCCCGAGCTCCTGCTATCCTGTCCACTAAACGTTATTTCTTCCTCTTCCGTACCAATTTCCAAGCTCTCACCTGAGTCAGTCCTGCATTGGACCCCGTTCACCTGCCAATCTAATTTAAACCCACCTTTTTAGCACCAGCAAACCTGCCTACCAGGATATTTATTCCTCTCCAGTTCAGGTGGAAAACGTCCCTCTTGACTAGCTCTGCACCAGAAGAGATCCCAATGGTCCAAAAATCTGAATCCCTGTTCCCTGCACCAACTCCTCAGACACGCATTTACCTGTCCTATCTTCCTGTTCCTACCCCACTAGCATGTGGAACTGGGAGTAATCTGGAGATCACTACTGTGGAGGTCCTGCTTTTTAAACTTTTGCCTAACTCCCAACATTCATTTTGCAGAACCTCATCCCTTTGCCGACCCATGTCATTTGTGCCAACATGCATTATGACTTCTGCCTGCTCTCCTTCCCCTTGAGAATGTTATGCAGCTGCTCTGAGACATCCTGGACCCTGGCACCAGGGAAGCAAGGCACCGTCCAGGAGTCTCGTTTGTTGCCATAGAATCTTCTGTCAATCCCCTAACTAATGAGTCTCTAACAATGTGTGCAAGAAGGAACTGCAGATGTCGGTTTAAATCGAAGGTAGACACAAAATGCTGGAGTAACTCAGCGGGACAGGCAGCATCTCTGGAGAGAAGGAATGGGTGACGTTTCGGGCTGAGACCCTTCTTCAGACCATTTGAGTCTGAAGAAGGGTCTCGACCCGAAACATCACCCATTCCTTCTCTCCAGAGATGCTGCCTGTCCCGTTCAGTTCATATCATATCATATATATACAGCCGGAAACAGGCCTTTTCGGCCCTCCAAGTCCGTGCCGCCCAGTGATCCCCGTACATTAACACTATCCTACACCCACTAGGGACAATTTTTACAGTTACCCAGCCAATTAACCTACATACCTGTACGTCTTTGGAGTGTGGGAGGAAACCGAAGATCTCGGAGAAAACCCACGCAGGTCACGGGGAGAACGTACAAACTCCTTACAGTGCAGCACCCGTAGTCAGGATCGAACCTGAGTCTCCGGCGCTGCATTCGCTGTAAAGCAGCAACTCTACCGCTGCGCTACCGTGCCGCCCAGCATTTTGTGTCTCCAACAGCTATGGCTCTGCCTGACAATAGAAGCAAACACTTGTAATTTCAATGGTCACCTGCAGTGAGACTAGCAGCTAGATTTTCCAAATGATGATTACTGTGCGGAGGATTCAAGGAAACAGTTTTAATTCCCTGAGACATTTTTTTTCCAGGACAGCTTTTTTTTGCTTGTCAATTTCCAAAGTAACTCTTATGTGGCTCTCCAGCTCCCAATCGAAATCATGTTGTAACTAATTCAACCTTCATAATACAAACAGTGCTTGCTAATTCATCAATCATGTTATATCCAATTAGCATTACAGACATGTGCACTGTAGCAGAACTACCTGACTACCTGTGTTAAAAAAAAACACTAATACCAGTCCTGGAGAACAGCTTGCAATACTTCCCTCCATTTGATTTTCCAACATACACACTGCTGACCTTGTTTTAATATTGGGTCCTGCACACTACCTCTTTAATCCAACAGGGACTCATTTTGCTGATATTTTGATGCTGGTACTGTGCCAAATAGTTTTCTAAGATCCACTAATGTTACATTGGTACTGCCCCGGGGGACTGAAAGATCTGCCATGAGCTGTGCTGAGGAACCATCTGCTCTCTTACCTCCTTCCTGAGGACTCTCAGCTTGCGAGGTAGTGTGGGTGTGGTGAGGTGCAGAGGGGTGCTCAGGGAAGACCCTGCCTTGGACATTTCCGGCTGCTTCTCTTCCGTAGGCCTGTTGTTCTCCTGAAACCGGGGGTTCTCGTAATGAGCCATGGGATTGTGCGCTGGAGATAGGGAGAAGCCTGGTGCGGCTGGTCCCACCTTGTATACGTTGGACAGTCTTTCATCTCTGGCGCTGCCCTTCCGCTCCCGACAGTCCTGACAGGAGGCTCCGTGCCCACAGTCCAGCAGCTTGCCGTTCTCCGAGCTCCTGCGGTGGCTCACAGCCAGCGTGGTGGAGATGAGGTCTGGGCTGGAGCCGGATATCTTGAGCTGCAGGCGGTCGGTGTGGGGGCTCCTGAGGGCCGCCGCCGGCCCAAAGTACTTCAGGCTGTGCACGCAGTTGGCGGGGTCACCCAGGCGGTGCTGGTGGTGGAGGGAGCACTGCTTCGGGCTCGCGATGGCCCGCAGGAAGCCCGCAAACTCCTGGTGGCTCCCCTTGCTGTTGCCACGACGGTGCCGCTGCTTGCTGCGGTATCTCGCCTTCCCCGGTGGCGTGGACATCTTGGGGCTGCCGGGAACAGGCGAGTGCGATTGGCCCACCTCCACACTCGGCACAATGCCATCTGACCTCAGGAGGTCGGGTCTGCGGGAGCCAGAGGAAGAGGAGGTTAGTATTATAGGGCCCGTCACGACACATTGGCCCAGGTCAGCAAATCATCAGTGAATACAAGGAGCCTGGAGATAAATAATGTCAGGCAACCCTGGTGAAACGTCACCTCTGGATTTTACCCAGGCGGTTACAACCTGGTGTTCGTTCCAGATTCCAGCCGCCGGCCAGATGAAAAGGTTCTTTCTCAGGTCCCCTCTAAAACTCTTACCCCTTCCCTCAAATTATACTTTCAAATGATAGAACCTCTGCTTTGGGACAATGCCTCTGACTACACACTCTAGCCATAATCCTCATGATTTGTGTAGCTCTTCTAGGTTACCTCTCCTCTCCAAGGTAAAGCATCTCAGCCTTTACACTCTCTGCCTTCCCCTACCCGCCAGGCCCTCCTGTGTTGTCACTCATTGCGTGCTGTTGCTTCGGCTATGTTTGCCCAGGATGCGAGAAGCAACCTGGAATTTCCGCATGGCATATTAGTGAAGCTCCAATGTTCAGTCTCTGTCTATAGCAAATCTGTAGGGCGCAGAAATGTCTGCCTTGTAGGACAGGATAAAGTTATACATCCTAATTCAAAGACATAATTATTTCCCAGGACGATGCCCAAGATCTGCAGGAAGCAACAGGCTGATTGGTTGGTGTTGCAACCGTTTGCCATCACTAAAAGGTGGATGTAGATAAGGTTGCAGTGCCCAGATAGTTTGACTCCATAGAGAACTCCACAGTTGTGAGAATCGGTGTAGACTTTGAGTACACCATCAGGTGTGCTGCCATTGCATACAGGCTACCAGGTTAGAGAAACCAACTGAGCTTTAACCCATGCGTAACCCTATCCATGTTATGCAAAACCCTGAGGTTATGTGGCATTTAATAGCAACCCTTAGGGATGGGAGGCGGAGTCCATGGGAGTAATGAAGCCAAATCAAATGTCAGGGCATGAAATTCCAAAGTATGTCAGCACTTATTGCAAAGAATTGTGGATGTGGCCCAGACCATCACACAAACCAACCTCCCTTCCATTGACTCTAATTACACCTCACGCAGCCTTGGCAAGGCCACCAGCATAATCAAGGACGAATCGCACCCCGGCCACTCCATCTTCTCCCCTCTCCCATCAGATAAGAGGTATAGAAGTGTAAAAATGCACACGCCCAGATTCAGGGACACTTCCCAGCTGTTATCAGGCAACTGAACCATTGTACCAGCAACTAGTGAGCAGCCCTGAGCTACTGCCTACCTCATTGGAGGCCCATGGACTAACTTTGTTTGGACTTTATCTTGCACTAAATGTTATTCACGCTGTGGAAGGCTCGATTGTAATCACGTATTGTCTTTCCGCCGACTGGTTAGTACGCAACAAAAGCTTTTCACTGTACCTTGGTACCTGTGACAATAAACAAAACTTAATCTTAAAGCTGCACAGGAAAAAAGCGTCAATTTCCATATTTTACATCTGGCCTCAATTACGGAACATTTCATAAACATGGGGCTAATTTTGGTCCGGCCCATTGCCAGGCAGTCAAGAAGAGACTGGTGGACACTGACCAGTCAAACTGATACAAAGGGCAGTGGCAATGTACCGTGGCTACACACAAACCCTCCGTTATGGCCATTCGAGATTCATAAATCACAACCCAAGAAAGTGGGACGTGGAATAAAATTCACTCTCGGAATTTATGTGAAAAAAACCCATTATGAAACGGCCATTATATATATTTTTTAAATCAACATGGGCTTCATGACGCACACAGAGATGACGTGGCTTCACGTTATGCAAAATTGCAATGTGGATGGTTTTCTAGGAATACAAACCCCAATTTTGGAATGCAGGAGTCACCTCTATCGCAAAGATCTTGGCATCCGGCGTGTGTAAATCTACAACAGATCAATTGAGTTACTCTAACATTATATCGTCGGTATAAGTCAGCATCTGGAGTTCCTTCCTACACAGATCAAATAGAAAACTGACCTGGTGGCAATCCAAATCAATTTGAAGGTAATGGGGTTTCTATTGTTTCAACAATGTGCCCCCCATTGTATTGAAGAACAAGACCAATGATGTATTCTTAGGAAGCAGAGTCTCAGCCCTGTAGATGGTGTGCAATGAACAGGTTCATTTAACCATTCACTTACCGCTTCCCCTGGGCTCCAGGCTTGTGGTTTGATGCCTTCTTCTTGATCAATTTCTCTACGGCATTAGTGCGGATTATTGGCCTGACCAGGTGACGCTTGTACATTCCTGGGTACCTCTTTTCCACAGCTTGTTCACGTCTGCAGTGCAACAAAAGACTTTCAGGGTTCTCTGAAAGAAAGGGTCTTCTCTACAGGGAGAAGGTTATGCTGATATTGCCTACCTGGTGCCAGGATGGGCAAAGGATAGAGGAGGGTGAAAATCCATGTGTTGGGATCAATGGCATAGAAAATAGTTAAGATGTCCTGTCTTCTGATAGCATTTATAATGTGAAAAGCAAAGAACATGAAGTAATTAAATCTGGAAAGAAAAAGATGAATCTACCGCAACACCATGCAGAAGGTGAGATTAGGGTGCATAGGCTGAAAGAGTCTGAAGAAGGGTCTGAAGAAGGGTCTGAAGAAGGGTCTCGACCCAAAACGTCACCCATTCCTTCTCTCCCGAGATGCTGCGCGACCTGCTGAGTTACTCCAGCACTTTGTGAATAAATACCTTCGATTTGTACCAGCATCTGCAGTTATTTTCTTATACTTCTTAGGCTGAAAGAGTGTTCTATACGCAAAAACATGGAATGTTAGGGTTTCTAGGACTGGGGAACGGAGAGACCATAGTACAAATTTCAAGCTCGGCCTTTCAGCAGTGGTCAGGACATCCTCCTACACAGGCCAGTGCAAAGGAATGACCCGCTGAGATTACTCCAGCTTTTTGTGTCTATCTTCAGTGCAATGGACACGGGATCAATTGTTCATTTATATCTGGGATCAATAGATTTTTGTTAGACAAAGATATTCAGGGATCTGGTGAAAGGCAGGTTTGTTGAGTTATGTTACAAATCAGCCACGTTTTGTTGAATAAGAGACTGAGCCTTAACAGCCTGTTGCTGCTCCGACGTTCTTACAGGTCTGGCTTAGAATGGGTAGATCTCACAGGTCTCACAGGTGATAGGTAGCTCCCAGGGATCTTCCAGTGACTCCCAAACCAGGACACGGAACAAGTCAGGGATCTTGGATTATCACTGTTCTACTTGGAACAGGATCAGAGGTGACTTGTGCTTTGATGTTCACTGCCAGGGTAACTCTGGGTGAGAGGCGCGGGAAAGGCACCAGACCCTGTGGAACTGTCCCAACAACCAGACTTGTACCTCTCCGTACTTGTGCATATGACAATAAACTCGCCTTGCCTTGACCAGACACTGCCATCTAGTGAGCTGCTTCAGTATAAAACTAATCCACCTGACCAGACAATCCAAACTCAACTTCACTGACACAAAAATCCAGAGTAACTCAGCGGGTCACACAGCATCTCTGGAGAAAAAGAATAGGCTACATTTTGGGTTGAGACCCTTCATCAGATTGAGAGTCAGGAGAAAGGGAAATGAGAGATATATAGGGCGATATAGAGAGATATAGAAAATCACAGAGGGTCTCGACCCAAAACGTCACCTATTCCTTCTCTCCAGAGATGCTACCTGACCTGCTGAGTTAATCCAGCTTTTAAACCAGCATCTGCAGTTCCTTCCTCCACATTTTATCTGCTGCTCTGCAAAATCTCCTCAAGGAATGCCTACTTTGAAAATCTCTAACATTTCTGCGACATCCTCTCTCGCCACTCCCCTCTGTGATTTCCTCTATCTCTCTAGATCTAGATCTCTTGATTTTCAATCAAGGATATATCGTTTCCTCATTCCCAACCCGACCACAGCTCTAAAGGTAATAACCGTATACATGCTACTACTCAGAAACCCATCCCAGTACATCCAGACAGCCCGAATCAACCCAGCCCCCAAAAACCACAGGCTTTTGCAGATGTCCAAACTTTAAAGCTTTGCTCTCTCTCCTTCCAGCCAAATACACTACTCCAAGAGGCATCCTGCACCCAAGTTGAAACTTCTCTTTGCCCTTTTGGCAGGGTTTGCTCTCGCACTCTGAGAGTGGAGCACAGCTTCGAGAGTGTGGCTCTGCTCCAGAGAGTGGTCCACCAGAGGCACGACACCATTCCAAGAGTGGGATGTATCACCACTCCAAGAGTGGGTGACAGAGTACTGAGCCAGGCCAACCCAGTCACAAATTGGAGATGGATAATTAGTCCCCTCAGACTCAAATTGCAAATTTCCAATTTCATTCTTAAAATGATCCTCTTTAAGGGAATACTTCAGACTGTGTGTGCAGCCTCATGTAACTTAATTGGATGAGCTGGTATTTCTGTGACCTCCTCTCTCATGTAGATTCGCAGTTGATTTGTGGCCAACTCATTAACACTTCTCCCTCTCCTTCAGTCAATTCAGTTTCACAAATCCTATCGGTTCCATGCACCACAAACAATAACCTTTCACGCTGACCCTCAGCGAAGCTTCGTCAGCACGTCCTATTGTCAGGGAATGTCAATCCAGTTATGTGTTATTATTGGAACCTCAAGGGAAGCAAACCACTTCACTGCACAGTTAGGGAACTGAGAAATGGGGGACCTCTCTCTTCATCCTGAATTTACAGAGGCCAATTAGCCTACATGTCTGCCCATCTTTGGGATGTGGGAGGAAACCGGAGCACCTGGAGGAAACCCACGTGGTCACAAGGAGAATGTGCAAACTCGAAACAGACAGCACCCAAGGTCAGGATCGAACCCGGATCCCTGGGGCTGAGCTAGTAGCTCTACTATCTGTGCCACATGTAGAGGATGATTTAAAACATACAAATGAGTTTACCACTTTAAATGCTGCATTTAGTGGCAAGGTTAAAGCCAGACAGAGAGGAGATGATTGAACAATGATGGTGGTAAGATAGTGACAGCAGTGAGAAGGAATGCCATTGTATGAGAGCCTGGGTTTGAACAGGGGGATGTTAAATCAAACCCTTAGACTGAGCATGGACTGAGCTGAGATGTAGTTGACTGGATCATATTGCTGGCCATTGCAGAAAGGTGCAAAGTTGCTGCAGGTTACAGTGGTAAATTGAGTCAAAACCAGGAGAGAGTTAAACACAAGAATAAAGGGATTAATTTTGAGGCACTGGGACCATGAGCCAATCTCAGTCATTGCAACAAGAATGTGATCCACCACAGCAAGATCATTCTCAGCTGTGTCCACTCTTACTTGTCGGATCCCCATCAATGGCTTCTCTTCCTAACCCCACTCTGCAAACTCTGTCCCCTCTCAAAGCTCCATTTTTGGTCTCCTCCATCGTTGCTGTCTCTTGATAACCGTCCATATGTACGCAAATAATGTCCACATCACCCTTCACCACCGGCCCAGCACATCTCCAGATGCCTCGATCCCTTCACTGCCTCTGCACTCTCAGACTGAGCTTCCAATGTCTAGATAGGACAGGGATTAGGTCAGTGGGATCCAATGGAGGTATCAGACAGCTGCGTGGCCTGGATGCACTCAGATTTATGGACGTAATCCAAAAGAGCGACCACTAATCTGTCGACCGCTAATCTGTCTGAAAACACACACTGCAGCTGGTTCTCTAATGCCCTGCAAGGAAGAAAGGATGCTTTCCTTACCTAGTTTGTCCAAGTGCAGGTGGAGGGTAACATGTACGGACCCAGTCCACAGGCCCATCCTGTGCCTCTGAAGTAGTTTAATACACCAGGCACTGGGGACTGAGCACAGCCGCTACACTGCTCACCTTGATGCCCACACCCTGAACACAATTAAATGACCAGAGAATCCCAGCCCCGACAATCCAGACTCTGAATGCCCTGCCGTACGTATCTCACTGTACATCAGTTACTTTTGTACCTACTTTATGAGTTCTTTCTCCCTGATCTCCAGCTGCAGCATGATGGCACTGAGTTCCATGTAGAGATTGTTGGCTCGTTCTAGTTTCCGTTCATAATGCTCTCTGATGTCCAGTGCGTGCCTGCAACAAGAACAGTGGTATTTTCATGGAGGAGCTCACCCTATCATTCCAGAAAGCATTTCTCACAGGATCTCACACCTTACAGACCGCCCCTGGGTAACAAATAGGCCCTGTACACCTCTTTATAGGTTGATTTTGTCCGACAGTCAGAATATACGCAACAATCACTCGCTATGAAAACACTACCCCCCCCACGGTACTGTAATGAATGGCATCAAAGCCACAATAATATGGATGAAAAAGAGCAATTACTAAAAGTGGAGAGAGAGAGAACCAGTTCAGTTACTCATAGGAATGAACATATGTACGTACGTATGTGACTCTTGAATCGAGCTTGCTCATATGCAAGAGTGACCATAAGTTGTATGTTTGCAACCAAGATCGCTTTGTTTCTCAATACCCCCGAGGGTCTATACCTTCGGTGGTACCTGGCCTATCCTTATTTGAACTCCCCAAAAAGCAAAGCTTCACACTAAGCAGGATTAAATTCCACCTACGATTGCTCTGCCCCATTTACCAACCGATCAATATCTTTCTGCAGAACATTCAACAACATCACCGGTTTTCACGTAATCTGCAAACTTACTAATTATACCTAACTCCCCACCCCAGGACGATATGAAAGGTTAAAGCTACAATAATGCTCCTCTTTCGGGAGATGATGGCAGCTCCGAGCATACCTCAGTTCCTCCCTCCTCATACCTCAGCTCCTCCCTCCTCATACCTCAGCTCCTCCCTCCTCATACCTCAGCTCCTCCCTCCTCATAGCTCCTCCCTCCTCATACCTCAGCTCCTCCCTCCTCATACCTCAGCTCCTCCCTCCTCATACCTCAGCTCCTCCCTCCTCATACCTCAGCTCCTCCCTCCTCCGTTTGATTAATTCTTCATCTAGCCGATGGATG
Source organism: Rhinoraja longicauda (assembly GCF_053455715.1). NCBI lineage: Eukaryota > Metazoa > Chordata > Chondrichthyes > Rajiformes > Arhynchobatidae > Rhinoraja > Rhinoraja longicauda. The sequence continues at coordinate 42,161,993 of NC_135960.1, forward strand.
CATGTTCCTTCACTCTTTATCTTTTCAAAATGTTTTTTCACTTCTTCTCTCCATTCAGCCTGTAAGCAAAGATAATTCATTTTACTGGAGAAACAAGAAACTGCAGATGTTTGTTTACAAAAACAAAAAAAACAAAGTGCTGTAGTAACTCAGCGGGTTCTCTGGAGAATATAGATAGGTGACGTTTCAGCTTGGGACCCTTCTTCAGACTGATTACCATAAGGGGGAGAGAGCCATCCTGCCAGAGTGAGGCTACATGCAAATTGGAGAAGCAGCACCTCATATTATAACCATATAACCATATAACAACTACAGCACGGAAACAGGCCCGTTCGACCCTACCAGTCCACGCCGACCACTCTCCCTGACCTACCTGCACTCAGACCATAACCCTCTAATCCCCTCTTATCCATATACCTATCCAATTTACTCTTAACTAATAAAATCGAGCCTGCCTCCACCACTTCCACCGGAAGCCCATTCCATACAGCCACCACCCTCTGAGTAAAGAAGTTACCCCTCATGTTACCCCTAAACTTTTGTCCCTCAATTCTGAAGCTATGTCCCCTTGTTGGAATCTTCCCCACTCTCAAAGGGAAAAGCCTACCCACGTCAACTCTGTCCGTCCCTCCCAAAATTTTAAAAACCTCTATCAAGTCCCCCCTCAACCTTCTACGCTCCAAAGAATAAAGACCCAACCTGTTCAACCTCTCTCTGTAGCTTAAGTGCTGAAACCCAGGCAACATTCTAGTAAATCTCCTCTGTACCCTCTCCATTTTGTCGACATCCTCCCTATAATTTGGCGACCAGAACATAGAAACATAGAAAATAGGTGCAGGAGTAGGCCATTCGGCCCTTCGAGCCTGCACCGCCATTCAATATGATCATGGCTGATCATTCAGCTCAGTAGCCTGTACCTGCCTTCTCTCCATACCCCCTGATCCCTTTAGCAAAAAGGGCCACATCTAACTCCCTCTTAAATATAGCCAATGAACTGGCCTCAACTACCTTCTGTGGCAGAGAATTCCACAGACTCACCACTCTCTGTGTGAAGAAATGTTTTCTCATCTCGGTCCTAAAAGACTTCCCCCTTATCCTTAAGCTGTGACCCCTGGTTCTGGACTCCCCCAACATCGGGAACAATCTTCCCGCATCTAGCCTCTCCAACCCCTTAAGAATTTTATATGTTTCTATAAGATCCCCCCTCAGTCTTCTAAATTCCAGCGAGTACAAACCCAGTCCTAGTCTTTCCTCATATGTAAGTCCCGCCATCCCAGGGATCAATCTGGTGAACCTTCTCTGTAAGGCAAGAAGGTCTTCCCTCTAAGGCAAGAACGTCTTTCCTCAGGTTATGAGACCAAAACTGCACACAATACTCCAGGTGCGGTCTCACCAAGGCCCTGTACAACTGCAGCAGAACCTCCCTGCTCCTAAACTCAAATCCTCTTGCTATGAATGCCAACATACCATTCGCTTTCTTCACTGCCTGCTGCACCTGCATGCTTGCTTTCAATGACTGGTGCACCATGACACCCAGGTCACGTTGCATCTCCCCTTCTCCCAATCGGTCACCATTCAGGTAATACTCTGCTTTCCTGTTCTTGCCGCCAAAGTGGATAACCTCACATTTATATTGCATCTGCCATGCATTTGCCCACTCGCCTAATCTATCCAAGTCACTCTGCAGCCTCCTAGCATCCTCCTCGCAGCTAACACTGCCACCCAGCTTCGTGTCATCCGCAAACTTAGAGATGTTGCATTCAATTCCCCTGCACACCATACTCCAGATTCGGCCTCACTAATGCCCTGTACAATTTTAACATTACATCCCAACTTCTATACTCGATGCTCTGATTTATAAAGGCAAGCATACCAAACGCCTTCTTCACCACCCTATCCACATGAGATTCCACCTTCAGGGAACAATGCACAGTTATTCCCAGATCCCTCTGTTCCACTGCATTCCTCAATTCCCTACCATTTACCCTGTACGTCCTATTTTGATTTGTCCTACCAAAATGCAGCACCTCACACTTATCAGCATTAACCTCCATCTGCCATCTTTCAGCCCACCCTTCCAAAAGGCCCAAGTCTCTCTGTAGACTTTGAAATTCTACTTAATTATTAACTACACCACCTATCTTAGTATCATCTGCATATTTACTAATCCAATTTTTCTAATCAGGCCTTGTTTATCCAAATAATTATATATATTGTTCCTAAGTATCTTTTCCATTAATTTTCCCACCACAGACGTCAAACTAACAGGTCTATAATTGCTAGGTTTACTTTTAGAACCTTTTTTAAACAAAGGCACAACATGCGCAATGCGCCAATCTTCCGGCACCATCCCCGTTTCTAATGACGTTTGAAATATTTCCGTCATAGCCCCTGCTATTTCTGCACTAACTTCCCTCAATGTCCTAGGGAATATCCTATCAGGACCTGGAGACTTATCCACTTTTATATTTTTCAAAAGTGTCCGTACCTCCTCTTCTTTAATCCTCATAATTTCCATCACTACTCTACTTGTTTCGCTTACCTCACATAATTCAATATCCTTCTCCTCGGTGAATACCGAAGAAAAGAAATTGTTTAATATCTCCCCCATTTCTTCCGGCTCAGCACATAGCTGTCCACTCTGACTCTCTAATGGACCAATTTTATCCCTCGCTATCCTTTTGCTATTGACATATCTGTAGAACCCCTTGGGGTTTACTTTTACATTACTTGCCAAAGCAGCCTCATATCTTTTTTTCGCTTTTCTAATTTCCTTCTTAAGATTCCTTTTACATTCTTTATATTCCTTAAGAACCTCATTTACTCCCTGCCGCTTATATTTATTGTATATCTCCCTCTTTTTCCGAACCAAGTGTCCAATTTCCCTGGAAAACCACGGCTCTTTCAAATTATTATTCTTTCCTTTCCACCGAACAGGGACATAAAGACTCTGTACTCTCAAAATTTCACCTTTAAATATCCTCCATTTCTCTATTATATCCTTTTCATAAAACAAAAAGTTCCATTTCACTCCTTTTAAATCCTTTCTCATCACCTCAAAATTAGCCTTTCTCCAATCCAAAATCTCAACCCTTGGTCCAGATTTGACCTTCTCCATAATTATATTGAAACTAATGGCATTGTGATCACTAGACCCAAAGTGCTCCTCAACACATACCTCCGTCACCTGACCCGTCTCATTTCCTAACAGGAGGTCCAACACTGCCCCTTCTCTGGTAGGTACCTCTACGTATTGCTGCAAAAAACTATCCTGCACACATTTTACAAACTCCAAACCATCCAGCCCTGTAACAGAATGTGATTCCCAGTCTATATACGGAAAATTGAAATCACCCACAATCACTACTCTGTGCTTACTACTAATATCTGCTATCTCCTTACATATTTGCTCTTCCAATTCTCGTTCCCTATTTGGCGGTCTATAATACACACCTATAAGTGTTGCTAAACCTTTCTCATTTCTGAGTTCCACCCAAACAGCCTCCCTAATCGAGCCTTCTAGTCTATCCTGCCAAAGCACTGCTGTGATATCCTCCCTGACAAGCAATGCAACACCCCCACCTCTTGCCCCTCCGATTCTATCACATCTGAAACAATGAAATCCTGGAATATTTAATTGCCAATCGCAACCCTCCTGCAACCATGTTTCACTGATCGCCACAATATCATACTTCCAGATGTCAATCCAGGCTCTAAGCTCATCCACCTTTCTTACAATGCTCTTAGCATTAAAATATACACATTTAAGGGACCCATCATTTCTTATTCTCAGTTTATTTCTTTTCACTTCTTTCTCTCCTACATATTGGGTCTGAGTGTTTCCCTTTTCTGCCTCCTGCCTCACACACTGCCTATTAGCTATCTGTGTTTGAGTCCCTCCCTCCAACCGTACTAGTTTAAAGTCTCCGCAATTACCTTAGCAAATCTCCCCGCCAGGATATTGGTTCCTCTCAGGATAGCTGTTTCTGTTTGGATAGCATTCTGTTTGGATAGCTTACAGCCTTGGTATAAACATTGAATTCTCAGTTTTGGGCAACTCCCCCCCCCCCCCCCCCCCCATCTTTTCCTCCCTCGCTTCCCTGTGAGTAGGGAACCCCCAACCAGTTACACACCTCTATCTCTATCCCGAACCCCCACTTTCTCCTTACACCTTCTCCTTCCACTCATATCTCTCTCTCTGGCTTCTCATTTCACTTCTCTTCTCTCCTTATCTTACACCTTTTTGTCTCCTTTTCATCTCTAGCCTTTGGCTACCCATCTGCCAATCAAAACCATGCTCACTAAATGCTGCCTGACCCACTGTTACTCCAGAAATTTGTGTTATTTTGTTCATTTTGCTGGTGTGCTGTGGCAAAGTGACTCAAGACTCACATTCACAATTCAGTTTCTTCCCTGGTCTCCGGTACCTTTGCCCAATGTGATTGTTGGACAGCCTGCTTGACTGTGGAGTCTTTGCAAATAAATATCATCTTCACGACATAATGCCTCTCACTCTCACTAAGAGTTGCTAGGTTGTGACCAAGCAAGAATACTGGCTGTTTTCTCCAAAAGGGCTCAGAGTACAAGGGCTCGGCATGGGCTAGGGATTAGCCAAGAGCCCACTGGCTACGTGGCTCAGTGCTACTCTCCGACACACCTTTAGTTTGCTGGAGAGCTGGTTCTCAAGTGTCTTGATATCACTCCCAAGTCCCAATCCAACCTTCCATTAACCATGGGATGCCACCAGCCAGCAAGCTGTATGGATACCACAGATGTCATGATTACCAGTGGCGATTGCAAGCACAATGGCTCACATCCCACTGCTTTGGGAAGCTTGCCGACTAAGGGGTGATCTTATAGAGCCCAAGACCTCTAACCTTTTGGACCAGTTTCCTACACTGACTTACTCACTTTCACTATTGGCACATAACTCTCTTTAGTTACATATATATATATACATATATATATGTAATCCTATATATATTGTAATCTCTGTTCCAGTGAGCTTCATGCTGCTCTCTGATAGTCATTTACAATTGTTTTCCTCACTCAAGATGTGGGGAAACCATTGGTAATTCAGGAAAAGCAGCGACCAATTTCCAGCTCGCAAAGTCCAACGAACTGCACCTTAACCTAATGTTCTGTTGCTGAGGCCAAGTGTTCCGACATATTGACCGTGGCAAATGCAGCACAGACTAGGGACGTCCTGGTGTGTTAGCTGGACAGCCTTGTGGATATCTCTCAGAGGTTTCAATCATTGCCCTGCTACGTTACCTGGGATTTAAAGTAGGTCTCCTGAGGGGTTCCCAGAACATCAGCTGAAGCGATGTCCAAGTGGAGGAGGATCTGGCGGAAGGATGGCCGGTTGCGAGGTTTACTGTGCCTGAAGAAGAGAGCAGCTCTAGTTTAGGAGCATGAATGTACCCAGTGCTAGTGCAAGATCACACACGGTTTCCCAGTAAGCCCCAGTGTGCCAAATCGCCTGAAGGTCATGGGGTATGACATCCGCCAAGTCAGGAGCTGGCGCAGAACCCATCTGTAACTTGGTGGGTGCACCAGCAGAAGAGGTGAATGAGAGGGAGTGGGACATCAGAACAGAGCTGCAGGGAGACAGAGAGAGAGCGAGAAAGGTTCTTCATAGAATAGCAGGCACAATCTTGTGCGCCAAGGCCATAAATGTTATATTGCTGCCTCTTCACAAGCTCAGGGCTCAATAGATAATAGGTGCAGGAGGAGGCCATTCGGCCACTCGAGCCAGCACCACCATTCAATGTGATCATGGCTTTACCCCGTTCCTGCCTTCTCCCCCTGACTCCGCTATCCTTAAGAGCTCTATCTAGCTCTCTCTTGAATGCATTCAGAGAATTGGCCTCCACTGCCTTCTGAGGCAGGAGAATTCCACAGATTTACAACTCTCTGACTGAAAAAGTGTTTCCTCATCTCCTTACTAAATGGCCTACCCCTTATTCTTAAACTGAGGCCCCTGGTTCTGGACTCCCCCAACATTGGGAACATGTTTCCTGCCTCTAACGTGTCCAACCCCTTAATAATCTTATACGTTTCGATAAGAGCCTCTCTCATCCTTCTAAATTCCAGTGTATACAAGCCTAGTCGCTCCAGTCTTTCAACATATGACAGTCCCGCCATTCCGGGAATTAACCTAGTAAACCTACCCTGCACGCCCTCAATAGCAAGAATATCCTTCCTCAAATTTGGAGACCAAAACTGCACACAGTATTCCAGGTGCGGTCTTACTAGGGTCCTGTACAACTGCAGAAGGACCTCTTTGCTCCTATACTCAACTCCTCGTTATGAAGGCCAACATTCCATTGGCTTTCTTCACTGCCTGCTGTACCTGCATGCTTCCTTTCAGTGACAGATGCACTCGGACACCCAGATCTCGTTGTACGTCCCCTTTTCCTAACTTGACACCATTCAGATAATAATCTGCCTTCCTATTCTTACCACCAAAGTGGATAATCTCACACTTATACACATTAAAATGCATCTGCCATGCATCCGCCCACTCACACAACCTGTCCAAGTCACCCTGCAACCTCATAGCATCTTCCTCACAGTTCACACTGCCACCCAGCTTTGTATCATCTGCAAATTTGCTAATAGTACTTTTAATCCCTTCATCCAAGTCATTAATGTATATTGTAAATAGTTGCGGTCCCAGCACCGAGCCTTGCGGTACCCCACTAGTCACTGCCTGCCATTCTGAAAGGGACCCATTTATCCCCACTCTTTGCTTTCTGTCTGCTAACCAATTTTCTATCCATGTCAGTACCCTACCCCCAATACCATGTGCTCTAATTTTGCCCACTAATCTCCTACGTGGGACCTTGTCGAAGGCTTTCTGAAAGTCAAGGTACACCACATCCACTGGCTCTCCCCTGTCAGTTTTCCTAGTTACATCCTCAAAAAATTCCAGAAGATTAGTCAAGCATGATTTCCCCTTCGTAAATCCATGCTGACTCGGAACGATCCTGTTACTGCTATCCAAAAGTTCTGCAATTTTGTCCTGTATAATTGACTCCAGCATCTTCCCCACCACTGATGTCAGATTAACTGGTCTATAATTTCCCATTTTCTCTCTCCCTCCTTTCTTAAAAAGTGGGATAAGATTAGCTGCCCTCCAATCTACAGGAACTGATCCTGAATCTATAGGACATTGGAAAATGATCACCAATGCGTCCACGATTTCTAGAGCCACCTCCTTATGTACCCTGGGATGCAGACCAACAGGCCCTGGGGATTTATCAGCCTTCAGTCCCATCAGTCTACCCAACACCATTTCCTGCCTAATGTGACTCCACTGCTGTTCAGTCAATGGTTTATGGCAGGAGCTCAAATCCACAGCTGCTGGGAAATTTTAACTTAAATGATTAAACTAAACCTGTAATTTAAAAAAAAAATTGCTGGGATCATTAATGGAGACCACAAAACCACCAAAATCCCATCCAATTGCCTTTTAGAAAGGCAATCTGACACCTTAACCATCCGTTCTATGCCTGATTCTAACTGCCTACTCATTTCAGGGGTAAAAGCAGATGGGCAATAAATGCTGGAACTGTCAGCAATGTCCACTACCTAATAATAAATAAATAGACGATCCAATTATTGTTGTAAAGAAGGAAAATGAGGCAGATGACTTTAAAATACTAACTGGCAAATAACTAGATTTTGGCATTGGTTGAGGGTTAATTATTGGCCCAGACAATAGACCAGCAGAACTCTACTGCCCTTCACTGAAATGGTGGCATGCATTCATTGATATTAGTCTGAGAGAGCAGATGGGCATTGGTTTACATCTCATCTGAAAGGTGATACCGCACTCCCTCAGTATTCAAATAGAGATTGGACCTGTGAAAAAGAGAGGATAGTGAGAAGGTATGGGAGTAAAATAAAAACAGTCAGAAGGGAGACAGAGATAGAGGGCAGGAAGGAGGTAGCTGACCTTTGACCCAGTGTCCAAGCATGCACGAGCCCCTGCAGTGAATGGTGTGACAGCTCGATTCATCCCCCGGTTGTGAGCGGATGCATTCCTGTAGTGGCTATCATCAGCCACAGGAGGGCAGTAAAGTACACAGTGCCCCAGTTACATGTGCAGGAAGGAACTGCAGATGCTGGTTTAAACCGAAGATAGGCACCAAATGCTAGAGTAACTCAGTGGGACAGGCAGCATCTTCGGGTCTCGACCTGAAACGGCACCCATTCCTTCTCTCCAGGGTTGCTGCCTGCCCCGCTGGGTTACTCCAGCATTTTGTGTCTATCCCGTTACAGGCTGAGAGTCACTGCCTCCACCACCCCACTGTCCCATTGTCTATGACCTTTGCTCTTCTTGGTGCAGCCCAGTTGGCTGCACCAGACAGCTGTATGCAGCTGGGAAACAAGGGAATGGACATCATTCATGGCTCTCCCCTTCTGTTCCCTACAAGCCCTTTCTCGGCCTCTCCTCCTTGGCCCTCTCTCCCCCACCCAAACCTGTTCCTGCACTCTCCTATGGCTCTCACTTCACTCAGCTTTCACTCCCCAAATATACATCACTTCCCGCACTCTGTCCCCACCACTACACTCCCGACTCTCTCTCCTTGGTTTTCCCATGTCCTAGCACTTTCAGATCTCCCCCCTGGTCTCTCCTGAGTGGACTGCTGGAATGTTCCAGCCTCCGTAACTGTGCGTAACTGCAGTTAACTGCCTACATGTGCAGGAAGGAACTGCAGATGCTGGTTTACACTGAAGATAGACACAAAACGTCAGAGTAACTCAGCAGGACAGGCAGCAACTCTGGAGAGAAGGGGGACCCGAAACATCTCCCATTCCTTCTCTCCAGAGATACTGACTGTTAACTCCTATAACTGTGTTTAACTGCAGTTAGCAATCTGTAACGGTGTTTAACTGTAGAAAACTGCTTGTAACTGTATATGACTGTAGGCAGCTACCTCAAGCTGTTTAACTGTAGATAGCTGCCTGTAACTGTGTTTAACTGCTGATAGCTGTCTGTAACTGTGTTTAACTGTAGATAGCTGTCTGTAACTGTGTTTAACTGTAGATAGCTGTCTGTAACTGTGTTTAACTGTAGAAAGCTGTCTGTAACTGTGTTTAACTCTAGGTAACTGTCTGTAATTGCACTTGACTGTTGTTAACTGCCTGTGACTGCTCTAAACTGTAACTGCATTGAACTGTAGCTAACTATGTTTAATGGTAGGCTTATCTAATGGTGTGTAACTGTGTTGACCGTTAGTTCACTGCCTGTAACTGCAGGCCAGCCTTCATCCATCCTCACCATGTTTGCTTCATGAGGATTTTGAACCCGTCGGGACAGGTGGAAGGGACAGGCAGGTGCAGGCTGTTGCTGCCCACACCCCAGATGATAGCAGAGGAATCCACATCCTTGTAGGGCACCTCCCCGGTCAGTAGCTCCCACAGCACCACACCAAATGACCTGTGCCAGACAGGGGGAGAAATACAAGCAGCAGGTGAACATCTAACTCCACATCAAAGACTGTCATCAATATGAGGAGGCTGACTGGCACTTAAGTGGGTCTGTACAAGATAACGCCAAGAGCAAGACTAACCAGAGCTCAGCCACCATCATATTCTGGCCAATCTTAATAAGAACCATGACTGTTGATTGACTTTCCCTCCAGCCCAAACTCTGAATCCAGTGGACTTCAATGAACAGGGGACCAGATCCCTGCAATCTCCGAGGACCACTGGAACTCACCTTTCTGGTCAGCACCAAACCACACTGTACAAGCTGCAATTATCATTACGTTCAGATCACAGGGCAAGAGGAAGCTGTTTGGTGCATCATTATTTGACATTAAGTCCATGATTCCTCATTCTAGACCACGGAACCAATTTGGGCAAAGAGAATTATGAGGGGCATAGTTAAAATAATTGGAAAATATTTTCCCCTTAACATTGGAGTCCATGACCAGTTGGCAGAGATTTAAGGCTAGGGCAAGGGATTTAAAGAGAACGTGAGGAAGATCTTTTTTTGCCCAGAGCATGGTTAGGATCTGGCATGAAATGCGAAGACATAGAAGACCATATGCTGGGAAATGGATTACTATAGATAGGTATCTAATAACCTGGGTAGACACAAAATGCTGGAGTAACTCAGCAGGTCAGGCAGCATCTCGGTTTAGAAGGAATGGGTGAACTTTCGGGCCGTGACCCTTCTTCAGACTGAACTTTACAGATTAATAACCTGCATGAACATAGTGGGCTGAAGGGCCTGTTTCATGCTGTATGACCATATGACTAGAATTAGTCTGCTTTTGCTCACATGGCCCCGACTTCCCATAATGTGTACAGCTTGATCACACTGTCCCTCGGTATATGTTCTGCTGAAGCAGGCTGTATATGTTCTACTGAAGCTGACTCCATGTTTTCATAAAGTCATAATGAGTCATACAGCATGGAAACAGGCCTTTTGGTCAACTCATTATTGCAACCAAGATACCTCATCTAAGCTGATCCCATTGTCTGAATTTGGTCCATATCCCTCTAAACGTTTTCCTATCTTGTTTCAGCTTGTACCATATACCCCCCACCAACCCCTGTGTGAAAAAGTTGCCCCTCAGGTTCTTTCCCCTCTCACCTTAAACATATGCCTCTCGTTTGTGATTCTCCTATTCTAGGAAAAAGACTATGTGCATTCACCCTATCAATGCCCCTCATGATTTTATACACCTCTGTAAGATCACCCCTTGCATTCCAAGGAATAAAGTCCTAGCCTGCCCAATCTCTAGAATAAAGTCCTAGCCTGCCCAATCTCTGGAATAAAGCCCGAGCCTACCCAATCTCTGGAATAAAGCCCGAGCCTACCCAATCTCTAGAATAAAGTCCTAGCCTACCCAATCTCTAGAATAAGGTCCTAGCCTACCCAATCTCTAGAATAAAGTCCTAGCCTACCCAATCTCTAGAATAAAGTCCGAGTCCTGGCCACATCTTCTCTGTACACTTTCCACTTTAATGGCATCTTTCTTACAGCAGCATGACCAAAACTGAACACAATACTCCAAGTGCAACTTCACCAATGTCTTGTACAACTGTAACATAATATCCCATCTTCTATCGCAAAACACAAAGTGCCTGCCGGAGTAACTCAGTGGGCCAGACCACATCAGTGTAGGGAATGGATATGCAATGTTTCTGGTCAGGACTCTTCTTGGGGTTATGGGCTCAACATCTGCAATTGGGAAGTTATGCCGCCACACCGACTCCCAGTGTCATGCGCTGCTTACCAAATGTCCACCTTCTCAGAGACAGGCTCATTGCGAATCACCTCAGGGGCCATCCAGGCCACCGTGCCAGCGAAGGACATCTTTGTGCTCTTGTCGCTCAGCTCCTTGGAAGTGCCAAAGTCGGAAATCTTCACAGTGTCGTCGTAGGTAACTAGCACACTGGAACAGAAGGAAGGCACCAGAGTCCTTTAACGTGACTTCAGGGCATTTCAACCCAGCCTCACTAGCGGTCAATCAATGAACCAGGTCCTGCTTAAAGCTGACTTCCAACCCAACCCTCCCAGCCACTTAAACATGGCAGCACTCACTGAGTCGTTCTGCCCACTGGCCCTTTCCAGACGTGCTGAGGGACGTACTGAAGCTTGGTGCAGTCAATACAAAGGCTCTGTGCGGGAGGACCACAATCAACAACACGAACAACAGACCATCAGAACTATATTGAATACTTTTGTAACTTTGTAACGCCCTATACTCTTTGCATACTTGTGTATTGTATGCAAAAAAAAAGAATTTCACTGTACCGTACATGTGACAATAAAGTGTCAATCAATCAATGTATATTTATATATAATTACATGTGGGCGGTTTTGAGTTTTACGTGTATTTTTCATGTGTATTTATGTTTATTTGGATTTATCTGTCTATTTGTATATTTATGTGTTGTGGAGAGTGATTTTTTTGTGCGCACAAACATGCATTGAGAGTCACAAACAAAATAAGTGTCCGGTCATTTAAAACTGAGGTGCCTAAAGTATCATCTCCGAGGGTAGTGTGGAACTTTCTGAACCTGAGGGTGGTGAAGGCCAGATCATTAGATACATTTCAGGTGGAGATCGATAAATATTTGGCAGGTTGGCATCTTGGTCGTCATGGGCGAGTTAGGCCGAAGGGCCTGTTTCCGTGCTGTCTGACCCTATCGAGGAATTGAGGGTTATGGGGAAGTGGGACAACAGGGGCTGAGGCCAGGATAGTTCAGCCATGATCACATTGAAGGGGTGGGCAGACTTGAGGGGCCCAGTGGCCAACTCCTGCTCCTATTTTCTTGTATTCTTATGTCTATTTTTGTATGTAGATGTGCTTATTTTGTGCACATACATATCTATTTTTATTTGTGTGTGCACGTGTATATATGAATATGTACAAGTATGTGTTGGAATAAACTGCAGATGCTGGTTTATACCGAAGATTGACATAAAAAGCTGGAGTAACTCAGCGGGTCAGGCAAAATCTTGGAGAAAAGGAGTAGATGAGGTTTCGGGTCAAAACCATTCTTCAGATTGAAAGATAGAGAAGGCCAGAACAAAGCAGGGTCTGTAACAGATGATGTCTAGAAGGGTGGAGTCCAAAATGGTCCATTGTTGACTGGGTACTTATGTGTCCACATGTACATGTAAATGCATGTATGTGCATGTTACTGTGGTTAAATGTACACATTTGTCTTTGCACATTGCTTCTGGGTATGGTGGTGGTATGACAGTTAAGTTACAGGGGAGTAGCCCTGAGGCCTGGACCTGCAATCGAGGTGACAAAGTCCAAATTTCTTCATAGTAACTGTGGAACTTAAAGCTGGTCATGTAATGATGAGCTCAAAACTATGAGATTGGTGTGGAAACGCATAAAATTCATGAAAGTCCCTAAGAAACTAAATCACCTCCCGGGCTAACTTCCTGTGTTACTCACTACCAAGCAGAACGTTCACATTCTCAGACACAAGCTATCTGTGAATCACCTGCGGGCGAGGGAATCAGCCACGATAACCCGGGCGGCCAACGTGTGACTCCAGACTGCCCTATGTGGCTGACTAAACACCCTCTGAGGTGGCACTACAAGCCACTCAATGCAAGGACAATTAGGGATGGGCAATAAATACTGGCCTTGTCACTGATGTCCAGATCCCAAAACAGGAACAATGGGAAATATGTCTGTGTCCATGTGCAGGTTGTGTTTGTGTTGATGTGTGTACATCACCAGGCTGAGCAGACGTGCATGTTGGTGGGTGTATGGTTTACTCACTTGGGTGATTTGAGGTCCCTGTGGATGATTTTGTGGAGGTGCAGGTAGTTCATGCCACTTGCGATTCCCGAGGACCAATCCACCAGCAGCCGGGGACTGATCTTCCGTCCTGCCCGCAGAACCTCGTAGAGCTGCCCATGGGCGCAATACTCCATAATAATGCAGTAACATGGGGCCTGGGTGCACACCCCCCTGAGGAGAGACAAACACAGGGTCCAGTCTCACTCTCAGCCCAATTCACTGCTGACCTGAGGGAGGGGCTGGGTCACAGGCTACAGCTAGCAGTCCTCACTTCTCCAACCATTGCTCCCACACCCCCTTCTGCTCTGCCCTCGGTTAATCCTATACAGTTCTGTGGTGACCCTTTGGTTTAGTTTAAGGATAAACTAACTTGTTTAACTACATGCATCAGAATTAAAAGTACTGGAAATCCGAGCGATGCTGGGAATGGGACAGGATGCATCTCAGTGACTGAGCAAGTACTGCACGATCATGGGCAGCTGACTAAGAGCAAGTAAATGACATAGAACAGCACAGGGAAAAGCTCTTTGCCCCACAATGTCCGTGCTGAACATGATGCCATTTAAACTAATCTCCTCTACCTGCATGTGATCCATATCCCTCCATTCCCTGCCTATCAATGGGCCTACCTAAAAGCCTTTTTTACGCCACTATCATATCTGCTTGCACTACCACCCCTGGCAGAGCATTCCAGGCACCCATCGCACCCCTTGTAAAACACCTGCCCGCACATCTCCTTTAGACTTTCCCTCTCTGACGTTAAAGCTATACCCTCTAATCTTGACATTTCTACCCTGAGAAAAAAGTTCTGATTGCTATCCTCTCTATGCCTCTCTTAATTTTATAAACTTCTACCAGGCATCCCTTCGATCTCCGATGCTCCAGATAAAACTATCCAAGTTAGTGCAATCTTACAGTTTATACTCTCTAATCCCAGCAGCATTCTGGCAAACCTCTCTGCATATTCTCTAAAGACTCCACATCTTTCATGTAATGAAGTGAGCAGAACTGTACAGAAGGACTGTCATGATGGCTTGCCTCCGCCCCCCTAGCCCCCAAGTTCTTGTGCTCAGCCCCATTCTGTCACACTTCAGAATTCCCCTATGCAGACAGTGTGCTGTAAGTGTTTTATCCCGGTTGTCCTAATTGGTACAGCTACATCGGTCCCAATTGGGAGTGGGGATAAGATGGCCAAAGAGCCTATCAAACAGATCCAGGCTCATTTCAAGCAGTCTGGACTGGTCAGCATCTCCACTTCTGTTCATCTCCAGACCAAAACCAAGAGTGTTCAGGAGCCACCGAGATGCATTGCTTATGAGGACAGAGTACATGTAAACCTTACTTGAATGCTATGATGTTTGGGTGCTTCAGCTTCCTCAGGTGTTTGATGTCTGTCTCCTTCTGTTCCCGCACTTTTTTAATGGCCACGTCTTCACCTTGGAATTTGCCCAAAAACACAGCTCCCTGCGCTCCACTCCCCAGCCACTGCAGCTCCGAGATCTCCTCAAACGGCACCTCCCAGGAATCTGACAAGACAGGATCCGCACAATGGTCGCCGCCGGTACAGTGAAATTAATGTCTGCATCACGATACACAAGCACTTAGGTACATCTTAAATAAGCATCTCAGGCACAGCACAAGTGTATAGTAGTAGTACACTGAGACAGTATACAGAGTTGCCAGATTCGGCACCATTTTCAAGTCCCAGCTGTTACAGGTTAAGTGCATCAGTGCATGGCATTTCAGGATGCAGAAGCGTAAAATCACACAATAATGAAAATTTGAAGTAAAAATATAAACTGCTGGAAACGTTCAGCAGGTTAGGCAGCATCTGTGGAGAGAGAGAGAGAGAGAGAGGCAAGAGTAAATGTTTCAGGTCGATGATCTCTCATCAGAACTGGATCAGATGGAGAGAGAGAGAGAGGTTTTGCTTTGCTGTGGGAGTGGGAGAAGAGAATAGAAGGGAACGTCTGTGAGAGAGTGAAGGGCCGGAGGGATTGACGGACAAAGGGTGATAATGGAGAAAAATGATGGATGTTTGGGGGAAATGAATATTCACAATATTTATGAAATTACTTAAGGAATTTGGGGGGATGTTGAAGATTTGGAATTAAAGTAGTGGAAATGCTTCTTATCAGTTCTGTCACTTGAGTTCAGTTTATTATCACGTGTATCAAAGTACAGTGATTGTTGTGTGCTAACCAGTCAGTGGAAAGACAATATGTGTTTACACTCGAGCTATCCACAGTGTACAGATACATAATAAAGGGAATAATGTGAATAGCGTTTAGTGCATGATAAAACCAGTAAAGTCCGATCAAAGATAGTCCCAGGATCTACAATGTTGATGGTAGTTCAGGACTGCTCTCTAATTGTTGGTAGGATGGTTCAGTTGCCTGATAACAGCTGGGATGAAACTATCCCTGAATCTGGTGTGAGTTTTCACACTTCTATACCTTTTTGCCCAATGGGAGAGAGGAGAAGAGGGAGTGGCTAGGGTGCGACTCATCCTTGATTATGCTGGTGGCCTTGCCAAGGCAGCGCGAGGTGTAAAAGGAGTCAATAGAAGGGAGGTTGGTTCTAAAGGGCCAGCAGGAAGGTGGAATGTTGTTCCTGGAGTTTACATTGAAATCCACGGTGGGAGGCTGAGGAAACTCGGGAGCACTCGGTTGGAGGCTGAGGAAGCTCAGACCAAGCTGAGATGTGAACTGAACTCAGTCCCTCTACTATAGGGATGACCGTCGCATGAGCTGAGAGTGCAATACACTCAACTGAAGATAAGTACATTTAAACCACCTTATGTGGTTGCATGTCTGCAGCACTATGAGGAAAATAAGTAAAGGACGGGGACACTGCTGTGGCTGCAAGGGAGGATGCCATGGAATAGAGAAGACAGAGAAGTAGCTCTGAGGTGCAGCCCCGTAGGGGAAGACTTGTCAGGAAATGGCAATGCCCCGCAGGTGTCAGAAATTGTGGAGGATGGTCCGTTGAATGTGGAAGCCATTGGCAGGGACGTTCAAACAAGCATGAGGGTTCTCAGAGTGGGGAGATTGGGTAAGTGTGCGAAATGGAGAATGGAAATGAACATGGTTGAGGAGGGAGTGGAACGCATTCGAGTCTCCAGAATGTGCAATTGAAGTTATCGCAGCCATTCCTCACGCTCACAGATGACTATAGCAGGAACTGAGTAAACCAACATGATGCAGTACAAATCAAAGGTATTTATTCACAAAATGCTGGAGTAACTCGGCAGGTCAGGCAGCATCTCAGGAGAGAAGGAATGGGTGACGTTTCGGGTCGAGACCCTTCTCAGACTGATGTCAGGGGGGCGGGACAAAGGAAGGATATAGGTGGAGACAGGAAGTTAGAGGGAGAACTGGGAAGGGGAGGGGGGAAGAGAGGGACAGAGGAATTATCTAACAAATGTTACTTATGCTCTTGGGTTTGATGCTGGCAGAGATTGTGATCATTGTCCTTACTGCCCTCTTTATTTTGTAAACCAGCATCGACAGTTTATTTTCTGTCAAATATGCAATTATTATATATGAAGCCTAAAAATATCTGTGCACCTCTACATGTCAGCTGCATACCACACTAATCATTATACAATTCTATCTCGATACATAAAATTAATTAGTACAAAATATCTCCAAAAGCTTAAAAAGATGCACTGCAAAATGATACACAATACCAACAAATAAACAATACTATTGAGGAAGGATATTCTTGCTATGGAGGGCGTGCAGCGTAGGTTCACTAGGTTAATTCCCGGAATGGCGGGACTGTCATATGTTGAAAGGCTGGAGCGATTGGGCTTGTACACACTGGAATTTAGAAGGATGAGGGGGGATCTTATTGAAACATATAAGATAATTAGGGGATTGGACACATTAGAGGCAGATAACATGTTCCCAATGTTGGGGGAGTCCAGAACAAGGGGCCACAGTTTAAGAATAAGGGGTAGGCCATTTAGAACGGAGATGAGGAAGAACTTTTTCAGTCAGAGGGTGGTGAAGGTGTGGAATTCTCTGCCTCAGAAGGCAGTGGAGGCCAGTTCGTTGGATGCTTTCAAGAGAGAGCTGGATAGAGCTCTTAAGGATAGCGGAGTGAGGGGGTATGGGGAGAAGGCAGGAACGGGGTACTGATTGAGAGTGATCAGCCATGATCGCATTGAATGGCGGTGCTGGCTCGAAGGGCTGAATGGCCTACTCCTGCACCTATTGTCTATTGTCTATTGTCTATTTTATATAACATATGTAAATGCACAATACTAAGCATTCCACAATATTATTCAATGTTAAATAGGTACACAATGTCACATTAGTATGCACTAATAACTAACTTGCAATTCTAAAATGCTCACAATGCCAATAGTTCCATGGTACAAATAGCTACATATGACTATCTTGGCACACAATATTAGTCTGGTATATAAGGCAACTAGAAAGTTATTTGTACACATCAGGTACACATGGTGCTGGTGCCACAGGTTAGGCTGGGTTTTTATTGCTTATCCCTGCACTGGATGGTTCACTGGGACAAGAGTCAACAATACTGTTGGGGCTGCAGTCACATTTAAACCATTCCCGGTAAGAACTGTGGATTTCCTTCCCAGAAAGACATTAGTAGACTGAATGGGCTTTTTAAGATTAAGAAGGTCTTTAAAACCCCATTAACTCAGCGCTAAGATTTTATTCCAAATACATTATATTTCCTACTCCTACCACCCAAGCCCCAAATGGGAGCAAATCTACTCTCTGTCCTCAGTTGCAGACCCAGCTGCTCGGTGTGGGTGGGGCAATGATATGGTCTGCAGCAGTAAGCTTGTCACCAACCTGACCCCTGGGCCACTGCACAAGCACGCACCCTTGAAGAGAACATCTGGCTCTCAGCCCACCCAAGTGCACAACATCATATGATGTGGTGTATAATATGCCACATAGCATGCAGCACATTAACACACGCTCCATAATGATAACAAAATAAAGCACAGCTCCATACTAAACGGTTTTACAAATCCACATGTTATAGTGCACAGCACCACACTACGATTCATAATATTAATAAGGGCAAAACACCTTCTTGGTATACAATATGAACAAGTACACAGCATTAGTGTGGGAATCGTGGGAAGAACTGAACTGTTCTTCCATCTTGTCATGAACATGGGCAGCACTTCATACTGTGGGAACTGAACTCCAACTCAGCATAGTTTCAAATCAGTGCTAGGCTGAACAAGTCTGGTCATATTGACCCACAAAGTCAACAACTTGTACACCTGCATGCCTTGTTTTTAGTGATAGGGTTGTGTTGCTAAGGGAAAAATTACAGAATGCTGGATCACACAGTTAACCATGTGAACAAATGTACGTGACCCATCTCACATTTATACAATCAAAAATCTATAAAAAGACTGCATGCATTGAGTCTGTAGAGCAGTCTCTTGGTCGATTGAATCTCCTTTTTGCTTGCCTGTTTGCAAATAAAGAAAATAGTTAACTGTCACTCACATCTCGTGTAAATTATTCCAACAGTTTGAGGTTCCACCATCAGTAATCTCTTCCCCCGACTGGGATTCGCAAAAGTGAAGGGCTGGCGACAGGCAACTCAGCCAGGGCATGCAAAAGGTGGTTTTTCTCACATTTTCTTCTGCCACGAGTACCCGTTTGAATTGAGGTGGGCAAAGGGTGCTGCCTAGGCCAGAATAAATGTGCGTGACCCTTGGAGTAAGTCAGGTTCTTGCCTGAGTGGGTTCAAGTCCCACCTGCATTAGTTGTTCAGGTTCAAGTCCTGTGAGTCCCTGTGAGTTTGAGCCCATTGCAAGAGTAAGTCAGATTCCTGTGAGCTGTTAGAGTGTGGATTATAAATTAAGAATAACCATGACGGATAATTCAGAGTCCAAAGGAAGCTATGGCAGAGGAACTCTAATAGGGTATCTGTGTGTACATTATGGATCAGATAGTGTAAAGACGGTAGCAAATGGGTAGTGGACAAAGAAGAGGGAGAAAGGATTTCCCCCTGATAATACATTTAACTGGGACCGTATAGAATATCTTGAAGGAGTGTTACAAATTAAGGAGGTGTGGCTTTAAGGATACAGGGTAATCAGTTTATGTACAGGTGTAAGGAAGCAAGAAGAGCAGAGTGTATCCGTAAGAGTAGAGCAAATGAGGAGCAAAAACATGAAGTAGAGAGGCCTCAGAATAGCAGCTATAAACAGAAACTACAGAATCTCGAGACAAAACATAAACCCATGGTCATGATTATATTCCACCACCTTATGCCCGTCCATCAACAGAACAGGTGAAGGTTTCTGAAACTAAAACTTAGCCATAAGACAAGGATGAGGATCATGACAATAACTGGGATGATTGGGTTTCCATATACCCTCTACACCCTCCAACTGCCTCCCCCCCCCCCCCCCCCCCAGTTGAACAAGACGTACGAGCACCTCCGCAACAGCGCACACACTGATCCACAGACTCCACCTATGCAGCACCAGATTCCTCCGCATCCTCACAAAGACTGAAGACATGTAGCCACAAATCTAAACAAGGAGATAGTAGCGGTGAAGCGTCAGCTCAGCCTGATGTACAAGCACCAACGCAGGCCTTTCCAATTCCTCAGGGAGATAGGGAGATCCCGTTGCAGTTTACAAACCCTGGCCACCCTCAGAGCTGACAGCTATAGTTGAAGACAAAGATGATGTTGAAAAATGTATTCATAAATTAGACATATTAAACAAATGTCATAAACCTATAGTTCTTTTAGTATGGAGTTGTGCCTCAGTTTGGTTATCATTATGGACCGTGTCTTAATGTGATGTGTACTATGTGGCACATTGTACACTTGACTTGGTCGTATGGATTCAGAACTAACTTATTCATAGAAGTCAGAGGGTTGTGGCGAAGGTAGATATTCTGGATGGAGATCTGTGAACAGTGGAGTTCTGCAGGGATCTGTGTTGGGACCTCTGCTGTTTGTGATTTTATAAATGACCTAGACATAAATGTAGATGGATAAGAAGGAACTGCAGATGCTGGTTTAAACTGTAGATAGACACAGAAAGCCAACCTGTTTTTCCTCAAACATCTCCACTGTCAGAGCGAGGCCACAATCAAACTGGAAATATGAATGTATGGCTGAGGGGCTGGTGCAGGGAGCAAGGATTTAGATTTCTAGACCACTTGGATCTCTTCTGGGGTAGGGGTGACCTGTACAAAAGGGACGGGTTACACCTTAACAGCAGGGGGACCAACATTCAAGCAGGCAGGTTTGCTAGTGCTACACGTGTGGGTTTAAACTAAGTAGTGGGGGGGAGGGGTTGACAAATTGGGAATATGAAGATGGAGTTAAAGGGGAAGCGAATGCAGGAGAATTTGCAAAGGACTCTCGAATAAATGGGAAGGGAAGTTCTAGATGGGATAAGAAAGTAAGGTCAGGGCCAATTGTGACCGATGTGAGAGGGAAGGTGAATACAGAAGTTAAAATGTTGTATTTAAATGCGCGAAGTATAAAAAATAAAGTGGATGAGCTTGAGGCTCAGTTAGACATTGGCAAGTATGATGTTGTGAGAATTACAGAGACATGGCTACAAGAGGACCAGGGCTGGGAACTGAATATTCAGGGGTACACAACATATAGAAAAGACAGACAGGTGGGCAGAGGGGGCGGGGTAGCTCTGTTGGTAAGGAATGATATTCACTCCCTTGCAAGGGGTGCCATAGAATCAGGAGATGTGGAATCAGTATGGATAGAAATGAGGAATTGTAAGGATAAAAAGACCCTAATGGGAGTTATCTACAGGCCCCCAAACAGTAGCCTCGACATAGGGTGCAAGTTGAATCAAGAGCTAAAATTGGCATGTCACAAATGTAATGCTGCGGTGGTTATGGGAGATGGATTCTTAGAACAGCTTGTACTGGAGCCTACCAGGGAGAAGGCAGTTCTGGATTTAGTGTTGTGTAATGAACCTGATCTGATAAGGGAACTCAAGGTAAAAGAGTCATTAGGAGGCAGTGATCATAATATGATGTTTTACTACAAATTGAGAGGGAGAAGGGAAAATTGGAAGTGTCAGTATTACAGTATAGCAAAGGGGATTACAGAGGCATGAGTCAGGAGCTGGCCAGATTTGACTGGAAGGAAGCCCTAGCAGGGAAGACGGTGGAACAGCAATGGCAGGTATTCTTGGGAATAATGCAGAAGTTGCAGGATCAATTTATCCCAAAGAGGAGGAAAGATTCTAAGGGGAGTAAGAGGCACCCATGGCTGACAAGGGAAGTCAAGGACAGCATAAAAATAAAAGAGAAGAAGTATAACATAGCAAAGAAGAGTGGGAAGATTGGGACTCTTTTAAAGAGCAACAGAAGATAACTAAAAAGGCAATACGAGGAGAAAAGATGAGGTACGAGGGTAAGCTAGCCAATAATGTAAAGGAGGATAGTAAAAGCTTTTTTAGGTATGTGAAGAGGAAAAAATAGTCAAGGCAAGGGTCCCTTGAAGACAGAAGCAAGGGAATTTATTATGGGGAACAAGGAAATGGCAGACGAGTTGAACCGGTACTTTGGATCTGTCTTCACTATGGAAGATACAAACAATCTCCCAACAAGCTTTATCCCGCCCCCCTGACATCAGTCTGAAGAAGGGTCTCGACCCAAAACGTCACCCATTCCTTCTCTCCTGAGATGCAGCCTGACCTGCTGAGTTACTTCAGCATTTTGTGATATAAATACCTTTGATTTGTACCAGCATCTGCAGTTATTTTCTTACACAAACAATCTCCCAGATGTTCTAGTGGCCAGAGGAATGTTCTAGGGTGACGGAGGAACTGAAGGAAATTCACATTAGGCAGGAAATGGTGTTGGGTAGACTGATGGGACTGAAGGTTGATAAATCCCCAGGTCCTGATGGTCTGCATCCCAGGGTACTTAAGGAGGTGGCTCTAGAAATTGTGGATGCATTGGTGATCATTTTCCAATGTTCTATAGATTCAGGATCAGTTCCAGTAGATTGGAGGGTAGCTAATGTTATCCCACTTTTTATGACTGAAGAAGGGTCTCGACCCGAAACGTCACCCATTCCTTCTCTCCTGAGATGCTGCCTGACCTGCTGAGTTACTCCAGCATTTTGTGAATAAATACCTTCGATTTGTACCAGCATCTGCAGTTATTTTCTTATACTAGCCATGATCACATTGAATAGTGTTGCTGGCCGAATGGCCTACTCCTGCACCTATTGTCTATTGACGAATAGCACCTCATATTTCACTGGCATGTACACTAAATTATCCAATTCCAGGTAACACCTCCCTCTCCTTCTCATCTACCCAGCTTCCAGCTTGCACCTCCCCACGCCTTTTTTTCACTCGTCCTCATCATCCAGTTCCTTTCACTTCTATCTGATCATCACACCCCCCCCCACTCCCCACTCCAGGTTCCTCATTTGTCTTCTCCACCATCACCCCTGGCATTGGTTTCCAGGCCCCCACTTCTCTCTGTGTAAAAAGCCTTGCCTCGCATATCTCCATTAAACCTTTCAGCCTCTCACCTTATAGCTATGTCCTCTAGTGTTGGGCATCTCTACCCTAGGAAAAAGGTTCTGACTGTCTACCATATCTATGGGTCTCATAATTTTATATACTTCTATCAAGTCGCTCAACCTGCGACGTTCCAGAGAAAACAATCCATGTCTATCCAACCTCTCCCTATAGCTGAAATCCTCTAATTCAGGCAGCATTATGGTAAATCTCCTCTGCACCCTCTCCATTGCCTCCATATCTCTCTGTTAATGGGGGGGACCAGAATAGGAATTGAATTGGTGAGCAACCTGTAGCTCCAGCTGGTTCTGACGAACCCAGCAAAGCGTTCACCTCACAAGTTCAGCAAAGTGGTCACCTCAGCTACCCTTGGTCTCACCGATGTAGAGGAGGCCACCGATAAATAAATGCAGGCAGATGGAATTGGTGAATCATGGAGTTGGCATTCACGTGGTCAGCTGAGGGGCCCATTTCAGTGTTGTGCAACTCTGAGACTGTGTAAAAAAGGGCCCAGTGTGTTTAAAGGGAACATGGAAACGAGGAATATGAGTTTCAAGGAAGCATGGGAAACAGAACTTGGTGAGCCTAATGGAAATGTGGGAAACAGAACAATGTGTGTTTATAGGGAGTGCTGGAAACACGACCCAATGTATTTGAAGGAATAGCAGTAATCAGCACATCGATGCCATGGGTAAGCAGAGGTTCAGAATTTTACTGCAAATGGTACAAGGCAAACTGTACAAGGTCCATTGGAAGAAAACTTCCAGATGAAAAGTCAATCAGAACATTGTTTACCAGCATGAGAAAAGTAAGTGTCAGTAACTGATGGCACTTACCTTGCTGTTGCAGTTTATACTCCGTGGAGTAGGCTTTTCCTATGATGTTCCACACTGGCCTTAAGCAGCCAAATAGCCCCTCCAGGAACCCGCCTGATCCAGTGCCCGAACCTGACCCAGAGCGATTATAATGCATCTTCATCTCATCGGGCCTGCTGTGGTCACAATCGTTGCCACCTCCCCCATTCCCGTTCCCATTCCCGTCTTCGGCAGCTTGGGTGGGCCCAGATTCCTCATGCTCCCTCAGTTGCAGCACACTGTTCTCAAACTGGTCACGGGAGTCCTCGCTGAGGCTGGTGAGCACGGTGACAGTGACGGGGTGGTTGGAATTGGAGCAGTGACTATTGTCCCCCTGAGGTGGCCCCCTCTCCTGCAGGTTGTCCAGGATCTCGGGCGGTGAGTATGCCGGCTTGTGGTCCACATCTCTGACCGGCAGCTTGGCCCGTTGTCCCGGGGTCCCCAGCTCTTCCTTCAGGTTCTGGTTGATGAGGTTAGAGGGGGGTGACCAGGTCAGGCCCTCCCGCGGACTGGCCATTACACTGTGTGTGTGCATGAGGGGTGGCTTTCAGTTCAATCCCAGGACACAACCAAATGACGAGGCCAGGCAACCAAACCTGCAAGGAAGAAGAAACAGATAGTGAAAAGCCGGCCACTCTGCTAGTTGCACTACTCTCCTATCTGAATCACAAGGTCATATCATAAGATCTTAAGTGATAGGAGTAGAATTAGGCCATTCGGCCCATCAAGTCTACTCCGCCATTCAATCATGGCTGATCTATCTCTCCCTCCTAACCCTATTCTCCTGTCTTATCCCGAATAACCTCTGACCCAGATCCACCAGGGCCAATCTCAGCCTATATTGTCACAGATATAAGGCCTCGTCTATTCCCAGGTAATGTAAGGATCCCACTTCACCATGTTAAAGAGAAAATGAAATTCTGGCCAATGTGCATTCTTTAATCAACTTCAGGAAAACTGTCCCCACAGATTTTGGGTGAGATGTTAGCCACGCATTGAGAAAAGAAGCAATACAAGATTCTAACTCATGCTGGAAGTGTTTGATGGATAGCAGATTTTAAATCTGTGTTTACTCCACGCTGAACATTCCCTGCAAGTGTGCAATGGGACAGCGTAAGGGTAACTTTACAGTATTTACTTGTTCAGTTTTGGTAGTCCGGATGACAGAAAATAGAGCAATTTCTGTGAATTTACATTACCTACTTTGAAGGTGTTAACTAAGGCAAGATTTGAGGGAAGATCAGGATTTATGTTACAAGAACTAACTGAGCAACATTCAGAACCCTAATTCTTTTGTCAGTAAAAGGCATTTCTCAAGTAATGCAACACATTATAGCTCTTTGCAGCACCACTTGCCTTGCTTTGTGCAAAGCCTCCCCCAATATCGTCCCTC
Organism: Rhinoraja longicauda; assembly: GCF_053455715.1. Lineage (NCBI taxonomy): Eukaryota > Metazoa > Chordata > Chondrichthyes > Rajiformes > Arhynchobatidae > Rhinoraja > Rhinoraja longicauda. The sequence goes on from NC_135960.1 coordinate 42,187,073, forward strand.
ATGACTTATTATTGAATCTTGGGTCCTTTTACCTGTTTTTTCTCAATTCCTCTACTTTCCGTATTATTACACTGCCAAATGAAGAAGCAATTTCTGTGGTACTTACTGCGCACACACTTAGTGCCATAATTCCTTTACAACTGTGACCTAATCGTGAACATACTTCAAGGGCTCTAATGCACTTTGGAGGGACTGAGGTCATGAAAGGCACTGTAGGATACTGGTCCTTGCACCTCTGCCATGGTCGATATATATTGTGAATTTAAAAGCCACTGGACCTTCTGTGAACTTCTCTAGTCACTCCTTCGTGTCTGCCATCTGTGCACAGTCTCTTTTCCCTTTCACCCTCCCCCTGCAGTGTTGGTGATTTATCCAACTCCAGGTGGTAAAGCAGTGCTCGCATAAACAATAATGACTGACTGGTTACAGCACCTGAATAATACAACAGTAAACCCTTCACTAGCAGGCGTCAATTGACATGAAAAAGTTGCAGATCTGGTAAAAGCTCTCCCAAGTGAGAACTATCCCCACTTGCCAGCCAGTGTTAATGGCACCTCCCCAGATATGGTGTTACTGTAATTACACCCAGCACACTCACAGCAATAACAAACCACCCAGGGTCTCCAGGTTTTGATTAAACCTTGGCGTACCTTGGCCAATACCATCTTAAGGAACAACACCTCATCTTCCATCTACACAGGTTGCAGCTTTCCAGACTTGACGGTGAATGTTACAACTTTAAGTAAGTCACTTTCTCAGTCTGTATCAGTGTCCATTTCTGCACAAGTCATCCCATTGAGATTTTGTTTCCGTTTTTTCTCTCCACTTATGTAGTTTGACGTACTGGGTCAATCCTATAGCCCTGCTATTTACAACACATCATGTTTCTTTGTCTGTATTATTTCCCTCTAACTGCTTCCATTAATCCATTTCACCAAAGTACCTCTGCAACATATCTCCATGGCAACCATGGCTTCATCCTGTCACAGATAATCCCATTGTTTTAGAGCACGTATAGCATAGAGTTTAGTTTAGTTTATTATTGTAACTTGTATCAAAGTGCAATGAAAAGCTTTTTATTGAATGCTATCCAGTCAAAAACACTGTACATGATTACAATCAGGTCGTCCACAGTGTACAGATATGGGCCCTTCAGCCCAGCACATCTATGCTGACCGTTTTGACCATCTATATTAATCCCATTTCCTGACATTAGGTCTGCATCTTCCCATGCCTTGCCTATGTATGTGCTTGTCTCAGTGTCTCAGAAACAGTGGTCGTTTGATTCCACCACCTCTTGGGCATCACCCTCATGGTTCCTGCAATGGAATAAATACTTGGTCCTCTGTCACAATTTCCAGTTTTGTCCACATCTCTTCTGAACTCTTGCTGTGCTCAGTTTCATTGTGTTTCTCTTACATCTCAACCCAAGTAACTATGTACCACACCACTCTGGGGCGGTACCATAACCAAACTTTCCACAGTCCTCAACATACAATCTACCCTTTGCATTTTGTCAGGATGAGAAAGAGCCTGAACAAATACACAGCAATGAAGGTAAATTTCCTTTTACTTTTTCGGTGACTATCTGGGGCAGCTCGGGTATCATTTCATACGACGGCAAAGACGATATGGTTTGGCATAGCGAGTTCAACACTATTTCGAGTAGAAGGGCATCCAGTGTAACAGCTACAACATAACAGCATCCAATGGAGCACAACTACAACAACACAGCAGCCAGACATTGTAACAGGCAAAAGAAGAAAACACAAGAGACTGCAGATGCTGGAAACTCAAGCAAAAAAACAAACTGCTGCAGGAACTCAATGGGTTAAGCAGCATCAATAATACCGGTGCCCAAGAAGAGTAAGGTGACAAGCCTCAATGAGAACCCACCGATGGCACGATCGTCTGTGGTGATGAAGTGCTTTGAGAGGTTGATTAGGGCAGATATCAACCACTACCTCAGCAAGAACCTAGTCCCACTACAATTTGCCTACTGCCACTATAGATCAATGAAGCGTGCAATCTTGCTGGCTCTCCATTCTACACTGGACCACGGGCAATAAAAACACATACTGTATGCCAGGCGGTTGTCCATGGACTACAGCTCGGCGTTCAATACCATCATCTCCTCCACACTTGTCACCAAGCTCCGGGAACTGGGTCTCTGCATATCCCTTTGCAACTGAATCCTCGACTTCCTCTTCAACAGAATACAATCGGTAGCAATTGGCAGCAACATTTCCTCCTCTATAACCATCAGCATGGGGGCACCTCAAGGCTTTGTGCTCAGCCCCCTTTTCTACTCACTCTATACTAATGACCATGTAGCTGAACACAGTTCTAACTCTATCTTTAAATTCGCCAACGATACCACCGTTGTTGGATGAATTATGGATAATGATGAGAGTACAGGAGGGAGACCTATCGTCTAACTGAATGGTGCCAGAACAACAACTTTGCTCACAACTTCAATAAAATTACAGAACTGATTGGTGACTTTAGAAGAGAAAGGCCGAGGATCTACAAATCTGACTTCATTAATAGGTCAGTGATGTGGAGAGACAACAACTTCAAGTTCCTGGCCATATCTATGAATATCTGTCCTGGACACACAACATTGACACAATCATAAATAAAGTCCATTAATGCCTCGACTTCTTTAGAAGATTGAGAAGATTTGGTATGTCAATAAATACTCTCTTCTATTTCTATAGGTGTATGGTAGAGAGTTCGACAACTCGAACATCCAGAAACGAAGGAGATTACAAAAGGTGGCGAACACTGTCTGGCCCATCATGGGTACTGACCTCCGCACCATCAAATGAATCTAAAGGGAAAGGCTGCCTCAAAAGTGCACCTAGCATCATCAAGAACTTTCACCACCCTGGCCTCATTCCACTCCTGCTATCGGGAAGAAGGTACAAGAGCCTGAAAACTGTAACATCCAGGTCAGGAACAGCTTCTTCCCAACAACCATCATTCTATCGAACACTACAAACTCCAACTAAACTCTGAACTACAAACTGCTTTGATTGCACTAGGGACTCAGAACATTGTTTTTTTTGGGCAAAATATTGTTTATTTATTTATTTGTTTGTTTATTTATTTATCCACCTACTTATCTATTTATCTGTTTATCTATTTATTTATTTATTTGTTTATTTATTTGTTATTCGATTTATTTAACTTTTTTTAAACGTTTGTTAATTATATATCTATTGAGTGCTGTGTTTACAACCCTATTGTGCTGCTACAAGTAAAGATTTCATTGTTCTGTTTTGATACATCTATATACTAAAACTCTCGTTTGTTTGTTTGTTTGTTCCTGAACTACAGCCAAAATGGTGCACGATAGCGCGACAATTTTAGGCCCACCTTACTCACCGTCGTCCCTTTGGTGCTAATGGAAGGTTTAATTGAAATCGGTGTTATATACTTAAAGTTATTCACATTTTAAAGTTTAAGGGGGGGGGAGAGGGTGCTGCACCAATGCAGGAGAGGTTTGGGCCCAACGGGTCCACTTGTATGATAATAAAACACTCTTGACTCTTGAGGAAAAATGTACACATGATGTTTCGGGTCGGGTCTATTCTTCAGACTGATGGAGTAGAGGGGAGATAGCAAGTAGATAGAGGTGAGGGGAAGGGATGGGACCAGAGCTGGTGAGTGATAAGTGGATTCAGATGAAGAAAGGGTTGTGAATGGCAAATGAGTCAGGTGAGAAGAGAAGGGTGGAGATATAGGAAACTGCAGGTGCTGGAATCTTGTGCAAAAAATAAGCGCTGGAGGAACTCAGCGAGTCAGGCAACATCCATGGAGGAAATGGACAGACGACATTTCCATTCTGTCCCCGTTTCAAAATTATCAGAGGGGCGGAGAGCGTAGCCAAGGCTGGAGGTATTAAGTGGAGAAGATTAAAAGGTTTCAAATCCAAATCTTAAATCTAAACTAGTTTGCTCCATTATAACACGGTCATTGACCTGAAATATGAGCATCTCTAGAATTTTCTGCTTTTATTTCAGATTTATAGTTTCTGCAGTTTCTTTCTTCTCAGCCATCAAAAGCAGTTTCTGACATCCGACCTTCCAGGCTCGCCTTAATATCCTGCAAACCAATCAAACTATTCCTTCAGTTGCCTTTGCAAAGAATACAACCATGGTTTTGTGATATTTCATTTTACTCTTGGAATCCAGATATCATTCTGTTGAATCAATGGCAAGTGTGGTTTCTACAGCTTTAGCATAACTTTGGCCCGCATGAACTTCAGTCCTTAATAGCTAAATTCTGGCATGTCTTTGCTTGGATTATTATCTGTATAATATACACCCATGTTGGTTCAATGATCCAGATGATAGGATCACTAAGCTACTTTGGCCATCAACAGCTTCCAATGTTTCACCATTTAGAAAGTATTGTGTTCTGTCCTAATTTGTGTCCAAAGTTTTATTTTCACTTACGCACATTAAGATCCATTTGCCAGTTTTGTCCATTCATTTACTCAATTATTATTTTTCATTTTAATATTTCTATCCATACTGCTTATAATGCCATCGATCTGTTTCATCAGCAAACTCACTTAAGTGGCTTTCAGTCACATCACTCTTGCAAGCTGTAAATATGGTGTCCTACTCATAGCCCCAAAACAGATGCAAAATTAATCATATTCTGCCCATTATCTCTACTCTGTGTCCTCTTGTTCAGTCAATATTGCAACCACATCACCAAATTGTCTGGCTCAGTTTTGTTTTTGATTGTAAATTGTCTTGGAATATATTGCCATGTTAAAAATGCTCTGTAAATGTTGAGTGTTGGTATTCGTATGGACGCCGTCTGAAACGTGAGCGATATTCTAAAATCATTCTGGGATCAGGTTTTACTTGCTGCCTTAATGATAAGTACCAGTGGAAGCTGATGCTTAACAGGGAAGCCCCATAACTCCCTCCATCACTCGGCATCACCTCCATCCACACTGATTCCACTATCACTGACAGAGACGCCTGGGGTGGGGACAGGGAGTGGAGGGAAGGTTGGCATGGAATGAGAGCATGGTAAACACACCATTCCTTTCAACTATTTAACCTAAACTCTACAGTTCCCTCCCTAAACCTATCCACTTGTCTCATTCAAGACACTCATTAATTCTTCTTCCTTGACCAAGTTTTAGTCACTTGTCCTAATATCTGCGCATTAGCTCGACACCCAAGTACAAGACTCGATCTAGACACTCTAAATTATTCACAGGGTTACCAACTCCAATTTAATTAACTCCAACTGGGTCTAATGAAAATAATTGCAACTTCCAATATCATTTACACAAACCTGTAGGAGACACTAAAGCAAACAAAGAGCTCCATTCTGCCATGTAATCTCATGTATAACTGGGCAGTCAAGACACAAAACTCTACTCTGAATTGAAGACACTAACAAAACATTGATAAACTGATAAGACAGCAGAGATCCATGGACTAATTCAAAATGACAGAGGTGGACGGTGAAGGGGAAGATTGGTCTCTGTGAATGGGCTGTGAGCTTGACTCTCGTGGCTTTGGAAGCACTTTAAAAGTTCAGGATATGGGAAACACAGTGACGATGACCTTGGTGCAGGTAAGCGGAGGGGCCACAGCGGCGGTCGACAATAGATGGTGTGTTTGCAGTGTTGCAGCAGGTTGAGATGTCAGTGGAGAAGGCCACTAGAGGAACTGCAGCAGCCAGGGGAACGGGTAGATCACCCGCGTCAGGAGCCCCCACAGAAGTCGGACCAGTGCAGCCTGCAGCAGCTGGACGGAGCGACGGTGGAAAGTAGCGACAGCAGCACCGGGCCAGGCCAACCCTACAGCAACGATCCAGTGCCACCACCAGGACAACACGTCTGACTGGAGCTCTTTCACTGACACCAACAATCATTTTGAGTTCTGCCTAAATTGGCCAAAACCCAGTTTGCCAATATTCCTGGTGTGGCCCACAACTTCTCAGAGTAAAAGACTAGTCTTCTGGGGACTGCTGGGAATAAAATATTTGTTAATACCCAGATAATGTGTTTTCTATATTTTGTTTGAAGAATTTTTTTCAGATTTTAACAGTATACGAGATTGGGAAAGTCTGTTTGATTGACAGTCAAATCCCATCTAGTTATGCAGATTCTATTTGCTTTGAATTATTTTAAAAAGGGACGTATCACACAGGAATCAATGGCAGGAGGCTGGGGACCAGTGGAGCTGTGGGAAGCAGGAGCTTGAGAGATTAATTCAGTCAATCAGAGTCAACAAACTTTGCCCAAACTGCCTGCGACATTTCTAAGTGTCACGCCCTTCTACTGTGATCTCACAAGATATTGTTATATTCACTTCTTTCATGAGCCTAAAGTGAAAAGGCAAGCATCTTCTCACCGCGAGTGGTAAATCTTGGGAGTTTTCTATTCCACAGGGTTGTCAGTAAAAAGACGAGCTGAGTCACTGCCACAGAGGACGACTGCACAAAATGGCATCCCAGAAATAGAGGATGAGGATGAAAATATTTGGAATGCAGCCATAAGCAAACAAAAGGAATCATCGTGTTAATAGAAACGCAGGCCAATATGACATAGACAAACTTAGCAATGCATCATCAGTCAATCGATGTCCTCTAAAACGAAGTCATAGAGAAAGTGCTAAATTATTTCAACTACGGCCTAGAGATCATGCACAGTTGCAGGTTTGGAGATCACAATCAAACATCAGGAGAGGCAAATATGAATTACCCAGCTCTTCTGAAAAATTCTCTAACACATTACAACCTTAGTGAATGTTTGGTTTGCGAGCTGCAGGCTGAAATTGTAAGCAGATTACCCGATGAGTACACCAACTCAGAGTTACTAAGCATGTTAAATCTACTGCTCAAACAGGCATGCGTGATAGCTAGATCCACGGAATTGATTTCTGCAAATGCAAGGAGCTCCAGCCGATACAGACCATAACATGATACCCGAGGAGATGGGTAGGTAGGAACTCTCACAACTTCTGAGAAGCATCTAGTCATTCACTTGAAACACCAAGGCACAGAAGGGTACAGGTCAAATGCAGGTACATGGAATAAGTACTGCATGGGCATGGTGGGACGAAGATCCTGTTTCTCTGCTGTATGGTTCAATAAATACAATACAGACCAACAGCAAACACAGTAACAGGAGCTCCAACTGGGACATGTGGTCCAAAAAGTGGGGGTGGCAGGCTCCTTCTGTGCTGGGAATCACTCAACATAATGGTGTCAGTTCAGAGCAGCAAGCACATGGAAAATCTGAATGCAGGGCTAAATGTGCAGCAAAGCAAAGTAGCAGCAGTCATCCTGTGTCCCAATTCCCAATGCACGACAAAAAAATACTCTAAAATTAACAACAGGTCATATAACACCAAAGGGCACAGCGGTAGAGCTGCTGCCTTACAGAGCTTGCAGCATGAGACACGGGTTCCATCCTGACCACAGGTACTGTCTGTAAGGGGTTTGTACGTTCTCCCCGAGACCTCGTGCGTTTTCTCCGAGATCTTCGGTTTCCTCCCACATTCCAAAAGACGTACAGGTTTGTAGGTTAATTGGCTTGAGTTTGTATACTTGGTATAAGTGTAAATTGTCCCCAGTGTGTGTAGGATAGTGTTAATGTGCGGGGATCGCTGGTCAGTGCGGACACGGTGGGCCGAAGGGCCTGTTTCCGTGCTGTATCTCTAAACTAAACTAAAGGATCAACAATGCAAGGAATGTATTTTAAATAAAGCATATGCCATTAGCAGTGTTTTAAAAATAGTAGTTGCAAATTTAAAGATGAATAATCAAGATGTTAATAGGAATATTGACACAGCTGCTAACTGCTGCAGCCTGGGAAGGGTACACAGTGATCAGATGGTGCCATGAGCAAGAAGCACATTATAGTTGTGAACATATTCTGGCCAGGCCCTTGGAACATTGCAACAAATGAACGTGTAATCTTCCATAATGGGCAAAAGGCAAGGTCACTCAATGTAGCCGCTGATTAGGGGGAAATTAGCTAAAAAATTGAGAGTGGATTGGAAACTCGTGCTTAGCATGTATACCCCATAAGCATGATTAAAGAAGCTTCTGGAACTACATGGAGATATGTTGTAAGCTTTGTGTATGGGCATTTAAAGGTACACATAGAGGTATACAGCATGGAAACAGGTCATTCGGCCCAGTATGTCCCTGCTGGATATCGTAACCATCGATACTGGAGCCTTCCATGCCAGGACATTTTGTGTTCATCTAAATACTTCTTAAATGCTGTGAGGGTACCTGTCATGAATATTTTTAAAAACCAAACGCTGACCATTCTAGTGTAAACCTAGGCTGTGTTTTATATGCTGAAAGCCATGCAGAAGAGCTAAGAAACTGGAACAACATGGAATATTGGTGAAAATGTTGCAGGATGATTAAGTGACTCCCATCACAGCTGTATATGGACTGCCCAGCTCTATGTGTTATAGTGAATTTCAGTTTGAAGAAGGGTCTCGACCTGAAATATCGTCTGTCCATTACCTACACAGATGCTGCCTGAACATAGAAAAGTACAGCGCAGGAACAGGCCCTTCGGGACATAATGTCTACGCCGGGTATGATACCAAGTTAAACTGATCCCATCTGCCAGCACATGATCCATAACCCTCTATGCCCTGCATATCCACATGACTATCTAAAAGCCTCTTAAACTACACGATTGTATCTGGTTCCACCACCACCCTGACAGCGCATTCCAGGCACCCATCATCCCTTCTGTAAAAAAAACTTGCCCTATATATCTTTAAACTTTCCCCCACTGAACTTAAAGCTATGCCCTTTACTCTATCAGACTCAGAACAGCTTCTTTCCCTCCGTTATCAGACTTGAAAAGTCCTTCCATAAGCTAGGGTACATTCCTGATTCTCCAACCTACCTCATTGAGAATATTGGACTTTTTCGCTGGAACTGTTATGATACATTGCTGCGAACTATATTCTATACTCTGTATCTTTCTCATCGCTCTACCTTTTGTGCATGAGTTTAGCTTGATTGTATTCATGCATATAATTATCTGATTCGATTGGATAGCGTGCAAACAAAGCTTTTCACTGTACGTCAGTACACGTGATAATAATACACCTAAACCTATGTCTCTCCTCATTTTATGTACCTCTATCAGGTCTCCCCTCAACCTTAGGCGTTCTAGAGAAAACAATCCAATATATCTAACCTATCCTGGTAGCTAAAACCTTCTAATCCAAGCAGCATTCTAGTAAACTTCTGCATCCTCTCCAAAGCCTTCCTGTAATGGGGTGACAAGAACTGGATGCAATACTGCAAATGTGGCCGAACCAACCTTATAGAGCTGCATCGTGACTTTTTGACTCTTATACTTAGTGAACTGCTGAGTTCCTCTAACACTTTAAAAAAAACTTTTAGTAGAGCGGTGAACTATATTTTCTGCCCATATTTATGCACCCAATTTGCAAGGGATAACGTCTTTCTGTAAGAGCAGATAGATCTGTCTCTTACGTAGATTTTAATAAAAGGCAATGTAATTTGAAATTTATTTTTTCTTAGGCTGTCCCTCGAGGTTGAAGCTTCCACGGTGGTTCTGCGGTTTCTGAGGCCGACAGATCATTCTGGAAGGCTTTGGATTCCATATTTTGAAAGGATGCAAGAATGGAATAAGGGTACCAAATCCAATAAACTCCTGACAAATGCTTGGAAGACAGCACAATGACAACAATGACTGCTTTTTGCAGCCAACACAATGTTTCATCAGTTAGAAAAGATCCATGGGATCCGTGGCAAGTGGGAACATTGGCTTTGTGACAGGAGACAAAGGGTGAAGGGGCCGGAGATAGACACAAAGCGCTGGAGTAACTCAACGGGTCAGGCAGCATCACTGGAGAAAAAGGATGGGTGACGTTTGGGGTTGGGACCCTTCTTCAGATGATGGTGCCGGGTTTTTCTGTATTTAAAATCCTGATAAGTGGTGTAACACAGTGATCGGTACTGGGACACTAGCAGTTTGTTATTTTGATTAATAATTTGGCTATGAATGTAGCAGGTGTAATTTGTAATTTTGCAGATGATACAAACAGTGATGTTGTTGATAGTGAGGTGGATAGTGGTAGGCGACAGGATGACATTTGAACAGGTGGCAAGGTGGGTTGAGCAATGGAAGATAGAATTTAATCCGATACGAAAGCAGTTGCACCTTTGGTGTCTAATAAGGTTATCCCATGCACAATGAATTGTGGGACCATTGGCAATAAATGAAGAATAGAGGAACCTTGGTGTACAGAACCAAGGATCTCTAAAAATAGCAGAATAGATAGATAAGGCAGCAAAGAAGGTACCATTAATGCCTTCATTAGCCAAGACACAGTATATAAGAGCATCAGGATTATGATACAACTTTATTTTTAAAAATGGTTAGGTCACAGCAGAAATACTGTGTACATCTCTGGTCACCACACTGCAGGGTGGACAAGTTTGCTTGTGTCACGATCAATGATTATACACCCCAGGAAAACAAACTTTAAGAGTTTTAGTTTCCTGGTTATATTCCTGCCAGGAACACTTCTGTTTAAAGCAGTTGGATAATGATACCACCAATATTGGACGAAAATGGGAAAACAGTAGGCTGAGTAGTGATAGGAAAAAAAACAATTTTGCTCTCAACATTAACAAGACCAAACAGCTGATTGTTGACTTAAGGAAGGGAAAGATAAGATGCCATGCACCCATCCTCACTGGCAGAGTAGCGATGGAGAGTGTCAACAGCTTCAAGTTTCTGAGTGTGCACATCTCTGATGGTCTGACCTATGCAGCACAATGATGCAATCAGAAAGAATACTTGCAAATGCCTCTCCTTCTGACATATTCAGCATGTTGCTGAATACGCTCCCAACGGAGTTGGGAACGAATACGTTCCCAGTGCAGGTGAACGGAGAGCATACTGACTGGTTGCATGGTGGCCTGGTTTGGTCATTCTCACACTGAGGAACAAAGAGGGCTGCAGACATCACCTGGTCCATCATGGGCACTGACCTCCGCACCGTTGAAGGGAACTACATGAAGCACTTCCTCAAAAGGCTGCTAATATCATCAAGCCCCACTACCCAGACCATATTCTCATCTCGTTGCTACCATTGAGAAGGTGGTACAGGAGCCTGAGAACTATTTCTTCCAGGTTTAAGAATAATTCTTCCTGTTGCTACCATCACATTTTTGCACTACCTTTCACAACCCAAACCACAACCATTCCTCAGCATTGAACCATTACCGACTTTACATCACTATGGATACTTAATGTATTTTAAATTTTGCACTATCATGGTCTGGTTTACTTAGAATAACTAATAATTGATTGTATATTTATTGTTATTGTTGCATTGTACATGTAAATCTGCAGCAAGTAAAACTGTAATTATTCAAGTTCACATCTGGGGCATAAAACAAATAAACACCCAAACTTGATGAGCACATCTTACAACCTTCCAAAAACACGGTGCTTTTGTAACTGGATACCACTAATATATTGTTTTCTCTGTATGATCTGTTGAAGTGGGTAGGTTGGCAGAGAACGAAGTGGTTCAAATTATCAACTGTCATCGCCCGGTGAACTTAAATATTCCGACCAACTTTAGGGCAATGAATTCCTAATTTGCTGTGCCATGGGGTCATACAGCATGGGAACAGGCCTTTCCACCCAGTTTGCCCATGCTAACAAATGTGCTCCACTTACACTCGTCCCACCTGCCTGCATTTGGCCCATATCTCTCTAACCCTTTCCTATCCATGTACCTGTACAGACATCTTTTAAACGTTGTTGTCGTTTCTGCCTCAACTACATCCTCCAGCAGGTCATTATATATATCCACCACTCTCTGTGTGCAAACGTTGCCCCTTAGATTCCTATTAAATCTTTCCTCTCTCACCTTAAACCTATGTCTTCTGGTTCTTGATTCCCCATCTCTGGGTAAAAGTATGCCTCTACCCCTATTCTATCTATTCCCTTCATTATCGGGTACACATATAGGATTATCTCTCATCCTCCTACAGGAACACCTCTCATGCTCCCAAGGAATACAGTCTTAACCTGCCCAACCTCTCCCTGTAGCTCAGGTCCTCAAGTCCTGTCAACATCTTCATAAATATTCTCTGCACTCTTTCCGGCTTAACAACATGTTTCCTATAGCAGGGTGACTAAAACTGAACATAATACTCCAACTGTGGCCTCACCAGCACCTTGTACAGCTGTAACATAACATCCCAACTTCTATACTCAATACCCTGACTAATGAAGGTCAATATGCCAAAAGCCTTCTTGACCACCTTTTCTACCTGTCACACCACTTTGAGGAAACTATGTATCCAGATCCCTCTGCTCTACAACACTCTCCAGACTCCTGCCATTTACAGTGAACGTATTGCCCGTTTAGACTTCCCAAAATGAAATACCTCGACATTAAATTCCATTAGCCATTTCTCTGCCCTCTTGCCCAACTGAACATGATCCTGCCATCTTTGCTTTCTACATTACCACTCACTTTAATGTCAGCTGCAAACTTACTATCATGCTTTGTACATTCTCATCTAAATCGTTTTTGTAAACGATGAACTGCAATGGGCCCAGCACCGATGCTTGACGCACACAACTAGTCATAGACCTCCAGTCCGAAAAACAAATTTCCACCATCACCCTTTACGTCCTTCCATGAAGCCAGTTTTCTATCCAGTCGGCTAGCTGTCCTTGGATCCCATGCTATCTAACCTTCCAGACCAGCTTATCATGCAGAACCTTGTCGAATGCCTTGCTGAAATCCATATAGACATCTTTGACCTTTTTGGTTACGTCTTCAAAAAACTCAATCAGCTCATGAGACACAATCACTCAAGTTCAAAACCATGTTGAATATCCCTAATCAGCCCATGACTTTCTAAATGCTTTATCTTATTCCTCAGAATACTCTAGTAATTTTCCGACTGCAGATGTTAGGCTCGATGTTTCATTCAAAGTTTAAGATACTTCAACATTTTGGCATTGGTTTTGGATTATCTGGAACACATTGGGTAAAGTCTACTCGTCTCCAAGCTGACAGTGAACAATTAATGCATCCAATAAAGAGCACCCAGAAACTCAGACAGGAAGTGATCTTTCAGACATCTTTAGCCAGATGCACAATCTGCTTTGTCAAGGACTCTTCTCATTTATTTAACCTCCTCAAGGAAATGACTCAAGGTAGTTGAGAATATTCCACATTCCATGTCAACTCCTGCTTTGCCACATTCCAGAGAACATCGCCATCTGTAGAATCTGTAACTATTTCTGAATATCATTCCTGTTTTGTGCCAGATAGGTCTTCTATTAAGCATTTAACCAAGAAGCAATTTCCTTTCACATAGAAATGTTTTTTCTTAAAATCCTGTTAGTGCTCATACAAATCAATTCCCATTTTGGTAGGTTATTATAATCTATCATTCCCGCAGCCTTTGTAGCATGATTTGGATTAAGTACAGCGCTCTCTACACTGTCACATTAAAAACTATCAGGGCAGGGAGAGTAGGAAATATATACGTATATGTAGAATGCAAGAGATTAGAGCCCATCTTTGATTATTTGAAGAGGCTGCTCTTTAAGTTCGCTACATTTCAGCGCAATGAAATGTTTGATGGCACTGTTTTGAGGAAGATTCTATGGGTACTCAGAGCAGAAAGTTGGGGTGGAGAGGGGTTGGTCAGTGGACCTCACCATTAGTTTGTTCCCGACCCTGGGCAAGGTGTCCATTAACAGATCATTGGGTAGCCATCCTGCTCTCTATCAGCCCCTTATCCTATCCAAGATTATATTTGTGCCCCCACACAGTGTCTGGAGGAATTCCAGGAATAGTGAGCACTGCAGTACATCCTGGACATCAAAGATAATATTTTAACTGCTTTGCTGTTCATATTTTAATAAAAAGAAAAATGGGATATACACAGACACCAAGTGAGGCATCTTCTGTACTGTCTTGTCACACACTCTCAGGGAAGGGGCAGCAAAGGCTAGAAACAAAGTGAATCTCCCTTAACAGTGCCATCAAACAGTGTGGGCAGGGACAGCATGAGTTAAAGATAGAATGAAACTTCCTCTCCACCGTCACATCACCACTCCCAGAGCAGAAATTTGAGGGTGATACCAAAAGATAAAGATTAGATACTGCATAAAGCTTAGTCTACCATCACACACACCTTGGGAAGGGGCAGTAAGAGTTAGACACAGGAAAGGCTTTGTCCATTCTGTTCCTTCACCAATGCCAGGACAGCATGGGTTAGGTACAGACAAAGGTTTCTTCTGTACTGTGCCATCACACACTTCCAAGGCTGGAAGAGAAACTGCTGAATACAATGTACAGCTCCCCCTACGTTACCAGAACAAACTCTCCTCTCATAGCAAAACTAACAGAGTTTCGACATCAAAATCATCCATTTTCCACTTTTAGATACTGACTAACCTGCTGAAAATTTGCTGCATTTTCTGCTCCGTTGTCGAATTCACGAACCGTCGAGTACGATGATGAGTAACACCAGAATCACAATGGAGATTCTTAAAATTCCACAATTCTCAAAATCTCACCCACAATCTACAATCAGCACTGATGTTTCATAGAATACCTTGCTCATTGATGGGGTACAAAGGTTATTCTCAATCATCAGGTGAACATGTTATCTCGGACTAACTTGGGTTTATGAGAAGATATGCTGCAGAGGAGGAGGGGCCGATATACACATGATTTCATTTTTGTCTCTTTATTCATAAGGTGAAAGTAAGAGGGAAGTTTCCATTTCAGGCAATCACTGTTCACCAAACACACCCAGTGCTCAAACAGTGTGGGGCAGAGTAAAGATCCCTTTCTACTCTCTCGACAAAGGCTATCAGGACTTCAGCCATTTTCTAAATTTGTGCATCAGATACAAGTTCTGTTGTGGGCCTGATACAACATTGGTAGAGTTACATTTTCCAATTTTCCCGTGAAAAACTGAAAACAACCCCCTCCCTCCCCCTCTCAACTCCCTCAAAAGGCTTTCTTTGCAGGGGTATTGGTATTGATTTATTATTGCCACGTGTACTGAGATAGAGTGGAAAAAAAAGTGTTATGTGCTATCCAGGCAAATATGGGTACAATCAAACCACATCTGAGTATCACATGCAGAGTAAAACGAAAAAGGAAACCGTGCAGAATACAGTGTTGCAGTGTAGATCAGGAAATCAGGCATATATCAGTGTTTTTGTTTATTTTTATAATTGATATATCTATCTCCTTGTTGAAAACAACTGGCAAGCACAAAATTCACTTTGTCTGCAGAATTTAGGTTGCAGCTTAAAAATCTCATGGTAAAATGATTGGAGGAATTGTGGCAGAGTAACAATGACATGAGTGACTATGTGCAAGAAAATGAAACTTTTGCCTGAGAATTGTTTAGTCTGAGGAATTTCACTCCAGCGGTGCAATTCCCAGCAGGAATTTTGTGATCTTCGATATTGAATCAGCAACTAACAGCCCAAGTAACCAATAGGCAATGGGACATGGAGAACCAATGGTATCCTTCCCGATTGCAAAGTAGGATCACTTCATCTCCCATGCACGTTTTGAATAATGTGTCACCATGAATAATGAAATCCATTTTTTTCCCTGGAAAGGTGATCTTCATTTCCAACGAGCAGCAATGGTCCGGCACCTGTACAACTTTAAAATCATGGTGTGGAGATTTCGAGATAGAGTAGCTTCGCCATGTAGCTTGTAGAATCAGTGCATTGATATATCAATCAACGTTTTGATTTAGTTGCACATAAACCACTGCCTGGACCAACAATTGATGCGACACACCCAAAGAGCATTTAAAAATTAATCTATAATTAACAGATGAGACCAAATACTAATAGAAATCAAAAGGCACCTCTGAACACAACCAAAATAACAACCCAAAATTCAAATCCTAAGCTTGGACTTGATGTAATGTTTCCCACATTGTAACAGTGAATACAGGTAGTTCTGCTATAACGAGATAGTTGCATTCTTAAGAAACCTCGCGCTATAGAAAATAATGTCATAAAAATAATTGTGGCAATGGGGAAAAAGAGGGTTGGGGCTAGAGAGTTTTAGACTTGCAATAACAAAGATTTCTGGGCGTTATTTTTCAGAAATAAGTTATTTTCAATAGCTGTATGCTTATTTTTGTTACTACAAGCCAAAAATACTAAAGACTGCATGTTGCATTGTTTAAAAGAATATCATTGCACAAGTGGTGGTGGTGAGGCCTTGGCGGTGGTGAAGCCTTGCGACGATGGGGCCTCAGCGGTGGTGAAGCCCCACCGCGGTGGCGATGCCTCGCAGGTCGACCCGCAGTCGATGGTTGATGAGAGCATAGAGGACGGCTGTGATAGGGGAGGGGAAGAACAATGGAAGACCCGGCGTGGGAGGACTGCCGTGAGGGAGGAGGGGGGAGAACAATGGACAATGAGGACCCGGCATGGGGGAACCGCTGTGGAGGGGCGGAGAAGAACAAAAGGAGGAGTCGGCGTGCTTTGTAACTTTGTCAGTGCCGTAGGTGGCTGCTATTTGTATACATTAGGTATGCGGGCCAAGAATTTCACTGTGCCTAGTCACACGTGACAATAAAGTAAAGGATTCCATTCGAAGTGCCAACAGAAGCGATTGCTTGTCAACTTCGATGGCTACCTGCGGTGAAATTGACAAACTGTGTTCTTAAAGCACTGTGCCTGATTATGGCTGGGAAGTAATATGGAAACTGTTCCCCCCCCAAACAGTTTTTTTGTGTCAGCTTTTTTTCTGCTTGTCAATTTCCAAAGTAACTTTTAAATGGTTCTCCAGTTTCTTGTCAAAATTGTATTAGAATCAATTCAGCTCGCGTAATATAAATAGTATTCTCTAATTTATCAATCGTGTTATATCCAATTAGCAATGGAGAAACATGCACTATACCAGAACTACCCGAACTTCACGTACGTTTCTTGGCTGTAATTCACTTTAGGCTACCTTGCAGTCTTGAGAGATTTTGAATGTGAAAGGTATTTCTATTCTTTCTTTACAGGACTAGAAGAGATCAGTCAGTCCTTTGCGCTTACATTCAATTTTAAGCAGTATGAAGCCAGCAGGGGTTAGGGATCTATCACTATTATATCTCACACTGGGTCAGACAGGGCCCAATTTCAATTCCCAGTCCATACTTTGTCTGTTCACTACCTTGTTTAGAAATTACTCCGATCTCACCCCCACCAAAGCTCTGCAACCCTCTATGGTGCTCCTCCACTTCTCGTCAAGTGCAGTTTTACCACAGGCAGCTGTGACTTCAAATGCTGAGGGCCCAAGTGTTGGAATTTCCAGTCTAAACCTCTCTACTTCCCCACCTCCCTTTCCCCTAAGACACTGAGATCTATTAAAGCATTTATTCCCATTATGTGCTTGAGTGTCAAACTCTCTTTGACAATGCACTTGAGAAGCACCTTGGACATTTTACTAAAGATATTTGCAAGTTACTAAAAATGCAATAAATGCAGAAATTGTTATGAAAAGTGTCAAATATGTGCAGGATGTTCTTGCTCTAACATCTAGCCCTTACTTACTACAATCAAAGGATATCAATTTACACCATCATTGTGAAGTGAATGGATTTCTACAAAATCGGGTGGAGATTTGTTGTGACGTTCCCACAAGCAGAATATCCAACTGAGTGAGATGGAAATACCCGAGGGCCGTCTGTGCCTACAAGCCTACATCCCAGAGATAATTGGTCATGCCTGGAATTTACCTAGACCGGAAAAATGCAACTGTTTACGAAACCAAAATATAAATCTCACTGGTTACCGTCATCTGATATCCCCAATGTTTATGCACTAAGATTTTTGGACTGTAAACCAGGAATTCAAGCTGACAATGAATTTTACAGTTCAGAATGTGCTGTCAATTTGAGAGTGCTCCGCCTACATTCCTCAACATACGAATGCAGAGAAGCTATTCACCATGCACTACCCTTCGCAGAGCCAGCATCTGAGTGAATTGATCGAATTCACATCAAAAACACAAAACTGGCAGTGGACAAATGCACCTTAACACTGGCAACAAGGCCATCCACACAAAATACGCAAAAGAATATAAAACAAATTAGAAAACGATCAGCATTCTGCACATCACGCCACCTTTTTACAGTCATGAAGGATTTTTGTCAATGTTGTAATATGGAAAACGTGCTGGTCAAACTGCATGTCACAGGACTAAAACTTAACATGAGCCAGGATTCAAGGAACCTTCCCCAGTTCTTTAAAATGTGCTGTGGTGCTTCTATGCCCATATCATATCATATCATATCATATCATATATATACAGCCGGAAACAGGCCTTTTCGGCCCTCCAAGTCCGTGCCGCCCAGCGATCCCCATACATTAACACTATCCTACACCCACTAGGGACAATTTAAAAAAAAAAAACATTTACCCAGCCAATTAACCTACATACCTCGGAGATGGAAATGAATAACTAACATCTCATCTAAAAAGCACTACATCCAAAAGTATTGATAAGCATGTCATCTTGAACTGAGTGGCCAGGAGAGAAGAGAAACTGAGTGAGAGAGGGGGGGGGGGGGGGGGTGGGGGTGGGAGAGAGGCAAAGAAGAGGCAGCCTTCCAGCATTTAAGCCTTCATTTCTAATCCTATTTATGGTTTTGGCATGAGTCATGGCCTCAGAAGGATGACGCACTACTGAGACAGAGGGAATTTAAAGAAAAAAGGTGGTGACAAACTGATCTCCACGTCAGCGATAAGGATGAAAAAACTGTTTTTTATGCTCAATCCAAAGCTCATTCTGTAAGAGCCCTTTCTTTCTGCACACACATGATAGAGCTCAGAGGACCATCGGAACACAGCTACCAGCCTTGGAGGGCATCGACAACACACGATGCCTCAGAAAAGCCACCAGCATCCACAGACTCCTCACATCCCTGCAATAGTCTGTTCGAACTTCTACCATCGGGCAGACGATACAAGGCCTTCTACGCCCGCACCTCCAGACTCAGGAACAGCTTCATCCCCAGGGCCATAGCTGCTATGAACCGGTCCTGCTGAGCCGGATGGTCACATCGCACAGTGAACCGGCACAGATCTACTTGCACTTTATTCGGTTTTAAAACTGTTACAATTTGTTTCATTGGGTTGTTTAAATGAATACTGACTAGCTAATTAATTTATTGCATCGTATGGGAGGCGCATTCCCAATCTCGTTGTACCCCTGTACAATGACAATAAAGATGTATTGTATTGTAAATGAGGCATTTCTACTGGTTTGCAATCAATATGTATTTCCACAGGACTGATGCATCTGAAGAGACATTTTGGGTACAAATCGTTAGCAGAGACTTGCAGCAGTGAAACTTGAAGTGATCAACCGTATTTCACCAATATAGTGAAAATTCTATTTGCTGGAATTTCGACAGGGATTCATATAACTTCAGCAATAAATTAGCTGGTTGCAATTCTGTAGTAATGACATACAGTTTTCCAGGATTTCTGGTCATATTGATAAGGCTGACACAATTTTAGGTATGTGAAGAGAAAAAAAATAGTTAAGACAAATGTGGGTCCCTTGAAGACAGAAGCAGGTGAATTTATTATGGGGAACAAGGAAATGGCAGACGAGTTGAACAGGTACTTTCGAACTGTCTTTACTAAGGAAGACATAAACAATCTCCCAGATGTACTAGTGGACAGAGGTCATAGGCTGACGGAGGAACTGAAGAAAATTCACATTAGGCAGGAAATGGTGTTGGGTAGACTGATGGGACTGAAGGCTGATAAATCCCCAGGGCCTGATGGTCTGCATCCCAGGGTACTTAAGGAAGTGGCTCTATAAATAGTGGACGCATTGGTGACCATTTTCCAATGTTCTATAGATTCAGGATCAGTACCCGTGGATTGGAGGGTAGCTAATGTTATCCCACTTTTTAAGAAATGAGGGAAATTATAGACCAGTAAGCCTGACATCAGTGGAGGGGAAGATGCTGAAGTCAATTATAAATGAAGAAATTGCGGAACATTTGGATAGTAGGAACAGGATCGTTCCGAGTTATCATGGATTTACGAAGGGGAAATCATGCTTGACTAATCTTCTTGAATTTTTTGAGGATGTAACTAGGAAAATGTACCAGGGAGAGCCAGTGGATGTAGTGTACCTGGACTTTCAGACAGCCTTTGATAAGGTCCCACATAGGAGATTAGTGGGCAAGATTAGAGTACATGGTATTGGGGGTAGGGTACTGACATGGATAGAAAATTGGTTGGCAGACAGGAAGCAAAGAGTAGGGATTAACGGGTCCCTTTCAGATTTGCAGGGACCCGTTACTCCCTAGAGATAGACTAGTGGGGTACCGCAAGGCTCGGTGCTGGGACTGCAGCGATTTACAATATACATTAATAACTTAGATGAAGGGATTAAAAGTAGTATTAGCAAATTTGCAGATGACACAAAGCTGGGTGGCAGTGTGAACTGTGAGGAGGATGCTATGAGGATGCAGGGTGACTTGGACAGGTTGTGTGAGTGGGCAGATGCATGGCAGATGCAGTTTAATGTGGATAAGTGTGAAGTTATCCACTTTGGTGGTAAGAACAGGAAGGCAGATTATTATCTGAATGGTGTCAAGTTAGGAAATGGGGAAGTACAAAGAGATCTGGGTGTCCTTGTTCATCAGTCATTTAAAGTAAGCATGCAGGTACAGCAGGCAGTGAAGAAAGCTAATGGCATGTTGGCCTTTACGACGAGAGGAGTTGAGTATAGGAGCAAAGAGGTCCTTCTGCAGTTGTACAGGGCCCTAGTGAGACTGCAATCTGGAGTACTGTGCACAGTTTTGGTCTCCAAACTTGAGGGATATTCTTGCTATTGAGGGAGTGCAGCGTAGGTTCGCTAGGTTAATTCCCAGAACGGCGGGACTGTCATATGTTGAAAGACTGGAGCGACTAAGCTTTTATACACTGGAATTTAGAAGGATGAGAGGGGATCTTATTGAAACATATAAGATTATTAAGGGATTGGACACACTAGAGGCAGGAAACATGTTCTCAATGTTGGGGGAGTCCATAACCAGGGGCAACAGTTTAAGAATAAGGGGTAGGCCATTTAGAAAGGAGATGAGGAAAAGCTTTTTCACTCAGAGTTGTAAATCTGTGGAATTCTCTGCCTCAGAAGGCAGTGGAGGCCAATTCTCTGGATGCTTTCAAGAGAGATAGAGCTCTTAATGATAGGCAGGAACGGGGTACTGATTGTGAATGATCAGCCATGATCACATTGAATGGCGGTGCTGGCTCGAAGGGCCGAATGGCCTACTACTGCACCTATTGTCTATAATTTCTATTCCATACGATTTGGAATGTCACTGGCAGATGATAACAAGGGGAATGTTCCAGCTGTTTTGAGTCAATTTTACTTCCTCCCTTTTAAAGATGCTGTTTATAACCCCAGGCCCAGTCCATTGGTGTCTGGTCCTTGTCTTTCATGTGAACTTTCAACAGCAAGCCTTGCCAACACATTTAACTGTGTAATACATTGAAGCTAAACCTAACCCATACCTCATCCAATGTCACAGGCATGTTCTCCAGTACGATTTATTGGAAAGTGAACAAAAAGCTCACTTTTGCTTCCTGATGGCCCTCCAGCTCCTCGAGTGCTGAGGCCTTTCAGTGTTTCAAATCATGAGATGTCTCCTGTCAGGTTTTGTTCGTTCAACCATTTTGCTGATGGTTTTCCTTTCAGGAGCCTGATCATACATGGATTATAACACAAATCAGTGTAACGCCACAAATAGAGTGCTAAAATTTGCACTCTGGTTGTGTACAGGTTTATTTTTGAACATAATATGTTGCAGGTTTATAAACAGAGTGTTCCAAGTAATGGGTGTGACACTCTTTTCAGACTAACAAAATTGACCTGATGTTACTCTTGGAAGTAAACTAGAATGTCATGAATCACACAAAGGCTACAGTGCAGAATCTGCTTCACGCTACCTCCATCCCTAATCACCATATTCCTCTGCACATAGACAAATCAAACCTTTTAAATAGTCCAAAGAACAAACAGTAATTTGTTGATGGAAAGTCAGGTTATAGGTCAATTTACATTCCAGAGACTTGGGCAAAAGTTCTACGTAGAGGGAGTTTTGCAAGATTAATGGAGTCAATGAGATATTAAACAAGGTTTGCCCATGTTGTGCATTAAACGGCAGGTAGAGATCTTGGATGAAGTCTGATATGGGCTGTATCAGAGTATCCCAGAATCATTCAATTCAGAACCAGTGGGACAATTATCTTTATAGATCAGGAAAATTATATAGGAATTATACCAATAATTATAGCAGTAGATCAATTGAATTCCTTTGAAAATGTGGGGCCTCCCATTTATTTTGGGTTGTTCGTAACTCCTGTCTTTAATCCTATCTTTCTCCTTTTCTCTTGTACACTTCAAGTATCCCTTGCTTTCCCTCTCTCTCTCCCCCCCCCCCCATCCATTCCCCCTTCCCAGTTCTACCAGTCCTACTGTCTCCGACTTCATTTTATCTCTGTATCACGACGTCAGTCTGAAGAAGGGTCTCGACATCACCCATTCCTTCTCTCCAGACGGTGCCTGCCCCGCTGAATTACTCCAGCATTTTGTGTCTACCTTCTCTCCTTTTCTCTCTTTCTCCCTTATATTCTTTACCTATATTTTGCCTCCTCTCTACCTTCCTCTTCCTCCATAAAACCTTTCCTCTACCTAGCTCCCTCTCAAACCATTACCCCATGCCTTATTTTCTCCCACCGTTTCTATTTCCTCACTCTTCCTACCTCCCCCACACCCCTGTAACAGAATTAACTAGCAGTTAAATGTCAGCCTTTGATAGCAGACTTAACCAAGCACCCAGCCACACGAGCTGTTTGAGGAGAGTTAACTGCTGTGAATATGAGAGCGGGATGTCATCTTGTAAGGGGTTTGTGACCTTTCTGCACGAGTTCTCAGCAGCTCCTGGAAATCCCCAAGGGGAGGATCACAGCAAGCCTACTAAGAGTAATATATTATTTTCTTTTGCAATCAAAAAGTAACCTGAATTTCTCCAGGGAACTACACAAGCCAGCCAGGATTGAACCTTTGCAGGATGGGTACCTTGGCTTCGAAAATTAAACAGGAAATAGGCCATCTTGCATCAAACTAATTTGCTCTGAAACAAATAGGAGATTATTGGCAATCCCGCCTTAAGCCAATGACCCATGATATCCTCCCAGATGGGCATAAAACATCCAGGGACCATTTTGAAGAACAGGAAATTGAGTCACAGAGTTGTACAACAAAGAAACAGCCCTTTTGGCCCACCATGCCTTTACCCACCATCATGCCTATATACCAATCCCATTTGGCTGCATTAATTCTATATTCCTTGCTCATTCAACTACCTGTCCGGATGCCTCTTAAGTGTTGTTCCTGTTCCTATTTTTACTACCTTGCTGCTCATTCCAGATACTAGCTGCTCTTTGTGTGAAAAATATACCTGTCAGATCCCCTTTAAATCTCCCCCTCCACCTTAAACCTATGCCTTCTAGTTTCAGATAATCGTTTCATGGCAAACAGATTCTAGTATCTATCCCATCCTTGCCTCTCATAGTTTTAGACAGTTCAATGTTGTCACCTTTCGGCTTCTTCCACAGCCAATCCTGGCTAATATTTATTATTTATCACCGACATCAGTACAAAAAGAAACACCTGATCATTATATTAATGTAAAATTTGCAGTGTACGAATCGTTATATTATAGGTTATGCAGCAACCAGCAAATTGCACTGAAATGGTGTTTCATTGGCTGTAAAGTATTTCACAATATCATGAAAGGTACTACAAATATCCATGAGAACCCCTTCATTTTGGCATCAATCATGAATCAGGAAAGAACAGGGTGACAACATTTGGAGGGTTAGCGATGATCATATCAACCTGCTGGTGGGGAGTAAGAGTAGGTCACTCAGCCGCTCAAGGACGATGTTTTTGTCACCTTAATCCCACAACCCAAATCCATGTGGACTTTAGTAAGGCATTTGACCAGGTCCCACCTGGCTGGTCCAGAAGGTTAAGGCACATGGGATCCAAGGTATGCTGGCTAATTGAATGCAAACTTGATATGCTGGTAGCAGGCAAAGGATAGTTGTGGAAGGATTGTTTGATTGGAAGCTCTCTTAAAGGGGATCTGAGATTAGTGTGCACAATTAAAGCACATGGTATTGGGGGTAGGGTATTGACATGGATAGAAAACTGGTTGGCAAACAGGAAGCAAAGTGTAGGAATTAACGGGCCCTTTTCAGAATGGCAGGCAGTGACTAGAGGGGTGCTGCAAGGCTCGGTGCTGGGACTCCAGTTGTTTACAATACAGGTGCTCCTCAACTTACAATGCTTCGACTTACGATATTCCGACTTTGCGATGGTGCAAATGGCAGCGACTCGTAGTGAGCCACAGCTCACTTCCGGCCACGCGATCAGGTGTGTTAAATGCATTTCGACTTACGATATTTTCGGTTACCGATGGGTTTCTCGGAACGTAACCCCATCGTAAGTTGAGGAGTACCTGTGTATATTAACGATTTAGACGAGGGAATTAAATGTAATATCTCTAAGTTTGCGGATGACACAAAGCTGGGTGGCAGTGTGAGCTGCGAGAAGGATGCTATGAGGCTGCAGGGTGACTTAGATAGGTTGGGCAAGTGGGCAGAAGCATGGCAGATGCAGTATAATGTGGATAAATGCGAGGTTATCCACTTTGGTGGCAAAATCAGGAAGGCAGATTATCTGAATGGTGTTAGATTAGGAGAGGAGGAGGTGCAACGAGACCTGGGTATGCTTGTACATCAGTTACTGAAAGTAAGCATGTAGGTACAGCAGGCAGTGAAGAAAGACAATGGCATGTTGGCCTTCATTGCGAAAGGATTTGAGTTTAGGAGCAAAGAGGTCCTACTGCAGTTGTACAGGGCCCTGGTGAGACTGCACCTGGAGTATGTGTGTAAATTTGGTCTCCTAATTTGAGGAAGGACATTATTGCTATTGAGAGAGTGCAGTGTAGATCACCAGGTTAATTCCCGGGATGGCGGGACTGATGTATGATGAAATAATGGTTCGACTGGGCTTGTATTTGCTGGAATTTAGAAGGATGAGAGGGGATCTTATAGAAACATATAAAATTCTTAGTGGATTGGACAGGATAGATGCATGAAAAATGTTCCCGATGTTGGGGGAGTCCAGAACCAGGGGCACAGTTTAAGGATAAGGGGTAGGCCATTTAGGACTAAGATGAGGAAAAACTTTTTCACCCAGAGAGTTGTGAATCTGTGGAATTCTCTGCCACAGAAGGCAGTAGAGGCCAATTCACTGGATGTGTTCAAGAGAGAGTTAGGTTTAGCTCTTGGGGCTAAGGGAATCAATAGATATGGGGAAAAAGCCGGAATGGGGTACTGATTTTGGATGATCAGCCATGATACTGGCTCAAAGGGCCGGATGGCCTACTCCTGCACCTATTTTCTATGTTTCTATGAGGGTTATTTTTTTTTGCACGCAGTGGTTGATATCTGGAACTCATTGCCAGAGGAGATGGTGATACAGTTATTATATTTAAAAGACATTTAGTCAAGCATTTGAATAGGCAAGCATGGAAGGAGACAAGCCTAATGTGGGCAAATGCTTTCATTGCCCTTTAAGGAAGGGGGCTCCTAAGGAATTACAACTCTCCAAGTCAAAAGAACCCTTCTGCTTGGGAATGAGATGGGGTTGTGAGAGAGATCTAAAGGCCCTTTTCTGCAGAAAGCTGATCCATGAATTCACTTGTACTTGGTACATCCCTGAAAGTACAAAAAATAGATTGTGTTCCAAAGAGTCTCTGGCTGCAAATAAAACAAAATTCTCATCTATTCAGTGGGATTTTCCCTAACTCACTGCTCATGTTCAGTGTGTAAAGATACCCACAGCTCTGTCTTGCATTGATCAATGTTTTCGACAGGAAAGGAAAATCCTTTCAAGAGGAATAGGTTTTCGAAGGGGGTGGGGTAATCTTAAGGGGAGTGTGGTGATGTCCTATCTGAAATTTCACACTGCAGCACACTGGGAAATCTGTGTAAAGTCCAACTTTTTGTCAGTCCATTATTGCAGCCTGGGGCAACTTGATCTGTTGCTCGTCTGTCAGGGATAATGGACAATCAGATTGCAAGGCGACTGTAATCTAAAACCAGGTGGTGAAGAAAGGAGTGTAAACTAAAACAGCGATTCCAGCAGCCCCAATATGGGGAATTCAGAGCAATATTGTGGAAATCCAAGAGAAACAACAACTTGCATTTATGTAGTAGCCCACACCATAGTGTTGTGATCCACAATCCATGTAAGGAGATAATCTGAATCTGTCTGATTCCAATGATCTAAAGGTTTTATCAAAGTGAAACAGCCTTTTATTTAAGTGACACTTTTCATTACCTCAATATTTTCCAAGCCTCTTAACAATGAAATATCTTTTCTCTGTTGTAATGCAGGTACTATGAAGGAAAGGCTGGTCTGGGATGGATTCCAGGGTTCAAGAACTGATCCACAACTTTCAATGAAACACTGCAATGGAGTCGAGTCCCATCTTCTAAGCAGTTTTAACACAACCCTCCCTTTCAGGTTGACAAAATCTTCCACACATTTTCTCTTCCAAGCCGACCATCTGTGAGCAGCAATACTGGAAAGATGTAGAAAATTTGGAGAGGGCGCAGAAATGGTTTACCAGGATGCTGCCTGGATTAGAGGCTATTAGCTATAGATAGAGGTTGGATGAACTTGGATTGTTTTTTCTGGAGTAGTAAAGACTGAGGGGAGACCTAATAGTAGTTTATAAAATTATGAGGCATTGTTAGGATAGATGATCAGAATCATTTTTTTTGGAAGGAAATGTCAAAAACTTGAGGGTGTAGATTTAAGGTCAGAGGGGAAAAGTTTAAAGAAGTATTTTTAAAGAGAGTGGAATGCGCTGCCAGGGGTGGTGGTGGTCTGGATTAAGTGCATAGCCAACAGGCTGAGAAGATAGTGTAGGAAGGAACTGCAGATAGACACAAAAAGTTGGAGTAACTCAGCGGTACAGGCTGCATCTTTGGAGAGAAGGAATGGCGTTTCGGGTCGAGATCCTTACTCCAGCTTTTTGTGTCTATCTTTGGCTAAGAAGATAGTGCACATATTGACAAATTTGCACTTTTGGTCCCATTTTTACAGACCAGATTTCCACAGCGCTCAAGAAATTCCCTTACTATGATGGTGGGTTTCTAAAATTATGCCGATGAAGGACAAAATCTGTTTATGAGGATGGATTGCAAATGCTGAACATGCATCCACTTGAGTTTAGATTATTGAGATGCTATAATTAAGATGATACAGGTATGTAGGTTAATTGGCTGGGTAAATGTAAAAATTGTCCCTAGTGGGTGTAGGATAGTGTTAATGTACGGGGATCACTGAGCGGCACGGACTTGGAGGGCCGAAAAGGCCTGTTTCCGGCTGTAGATATATGATATGATGATATGATATGATTAAAGGATTTGAGAGGATGGCTACGGAGAAATTGTTTCCTCTGCTGGGGGATAACACATCAAAGTGTCTTCACTTGAAATTAGAGCAATTGGGGGATGATGTTTGGAAACACTTCAGATAGAAATTTGGACACACACCCAAAGGAAACCTGCCAAGAATTCAAAACTCAAATGTCAGACCATTGTTCAGTAAAACTATTAAAGGATATAGAACAAGCTGTAATTGGACATGATTCAAACTGAGGGAATCTAAGGACTATCTGTTGTCCTTATGTATTAAGATATGGCTTTTATTGTGACACAGAGGAAATGGAGTGGTTTTGTCTCTAAGCCGTGGGAGACAATTGCTGCACAAGCTAGCCACAATGTTATTTTGCTACTGGAATCTTCATTAAACCCAGAACTAACTGGATAAATCTGAGAATAAAGCTCCAAAGTGTAACCGTCTTGGGTGGTCTACAATACTTCATTTAGATTTTGCATAAAAACGCAGGATAGATGCCACTGGAGGTTAAATTCCCTAGAATGGCACTAGAACTTCAAAGGTTATATTCTAAAAGACCGGCATCCCTTGAGTTTAGAAACATAGGTGATCCAGGTGACAATTAAAATATTAAATATCCAATTGTTGGGTGCAAAGAGGATGATTTGAGCTGCAAGGACACTGTTCACATTAATCACACGTGAAAAACAACCACTGAGACAAAGTGCAAGAGGGTAATGGGAGCCCACGGGTGAGTATCTCAACCACTTCAAGATATACAGTGGGAAAAGGAATTTAAATAATAACCGATGCAAAACTATGATACAGAATGATTATACAATGAATGCAGTGTCAAAGGTATGTGCCTTCAAAGTACATCACATGCTCCTTGCAGCTATTTACAGTGTATATTAATGATTTGGACGAGGGAATTGAATGCAACATCTCTAAGTTTGCGGATGACACGAAGCTGGGTGGCAGTGTTAGCTGCGAGGAGGATGCTAGGAGGCTGCAGAGTGACTTGGATAGATTAGGCGAGTGGGCAAATGCATGGCAGATGCAATATAATGTGGATAAATGTGAGATTATCCACTTTGGCGGCAAGAAGGAAAGCAGAGTATTACCTGAATGGTGACCGATTGGGAGAAGGGGAGATGCAACGTGACCTGAGTGTCATGGTGCACCAGTCATTGAAAGCAAGCATGCAGGTGCAGCAGGCAGTGAAGAAAGCGAATGGTATGTTGGCATTCATAGCAAGAGGATTTGAGTTTAGGAGCAGGGAGGTTCTGCTGCAGTTGTACAGGGCCTTGGTGAGACCGCACCTGGAGTACTGTGTGCAGTTTTGGTCTCCTAACCTGAGGAAAGACGTTCTTGCCTTAGAGGGAGTACAGAGAAGGTTCACCAGATTGATCCCTGGGATGACGGGACTTACATATGAGGAAAGACTAGATAGACTGGGCTTGTACTCGCTGGAATTTAGAAGACTGAGGGGGGATCTTGTAGAAACATATAAAATTCTTAAGGGTTTGGAGAGGCTAGATGCAGGAAGATTGTTCCCGATGTTGGGGGAGTCCAGAACCAGGGGTCACAGCTTAAGGATAAGGGGGAAGTCTTTTAGGACCGAGATGAGAAAACATTTCTTCACACAGAGAGTGGTGAGTCTGTGGAATTCTCTGCCACAGAAGGTAGTTGAGGCCAGTTCATTGGCTATATTTAAGAGGGAGTTAGATGTGGCCCTTTTTGCTAAAGGGATCAGGGGGTATGGAGAGAAGGCAGGTACAGGCTACTGAGCTGAATGATCAGCCATGATCATATTGAATGGCGGTGCAGGCTCGAAGGGCCGAATGGCCTACTCCTGTACCTATTTTCTATGTTTCTATGTTTCTACCACACCATACAAATGATGCATTTCCAGAAACAGGATCTCTGCCAAAACATTTGCTGCAGCATTTCCAAGTACTCTGTGTCACCTTTGCCAACTCTGCAGAGTGGCTGAAAATAAATAGTTTCATTTTACATGGAAAAAATCAATTACATTGGCTGACTTAAAAAAAATTCTTACTGGATCTGGCATAAAGTTAAACTCTGGCACAGGTTCAACTCAGCCCAAATTTGACATTTAGTAGGTCAGATGTAATAGAGATTTATGGTTACGATATGTGGGTTGCAGGTTGATTGTAAGCAGGTAGCCAAAGCAAAATACATAGGCTTTTGGTCGATGGAACCAAGATACTGATCTGCCACGACCAAGCAATACGGAAAAGGTGCAAGGGTATATTGAGGTCCTTCTGTTCCTATTTTCATATATACCCTCCAGATGCAACTCCACTTACGCTCGGAGCCATTTACCACCTCATACAGTGGCCTGTCATGAATGACACAAGGGTTGCTGGGGACATCATACGTCAGCAAGTTCTTAATCCTAAATTATTCAAGAACACCAGGTGTGGGAGTCACTGACCCAGTGGAACCAAAGCCATAAATCTAGCATTCTAGGACAGAATAATGTAATTGGACATGGTACTGAAACTGTTACGTGTGCAATACTGAAGAACTTAATAACATGGATACGACACAGGTTTACACTAGTAGGCGCGACCACACCTAGGTATTGTAAATATAATCATTAATAAATACAATATTGATTCAGGAGAAACTTGTTTACTTGAATGGTGAGAATATGGAACTCAAGAAATGTGGTGGAGAAAATGACACGTAAAACCATATTTAGTTTAGTTTATTGAGTTTAGAGATATACAGCGCGGAAACTAAGCCCTTCGGCCCACCGAGTCCACACTGACCAGCGATCTCCGCATATCAACACTATCCTACACACACTAGGGACAATTTATAATTATACCAATACCAATTAACCTACAAACCTGTATGTCTTTGGAGTGTGGGAGGAAACCGGAGCACTCGGAGGAAACCCACGCAGGTCACGAGGAGAACGTACAAACTCCGTACAGACAAGCACCCCTAGTCAGGATTGAATCAGGGTCTTTGGCGCTGTAAGACAGCAACTCCACCGTGCCGCCCCATTGCATGAACCAATTTTTGTAATAATTTACAGCACCTTATCAGTGCCTCTAAATCAATTTTAGAAACAATCAACTGGAAATGTGGTGCAACTGGAGCAAGCAATACTTCCCAACATTTCAGATCCCTCCTTGAAAAGAAGAAAAAACAAGATGTGGTAGCATTTAGAATATTGTTATTTAGTTTAGAGATATAGCATTGAAACAGTTCCTTCGGCCCACCAAGTCAATGCCCACCATTGATCACCGATTCACACTAGTTCTGTTATCTCACTTTTCCATTCACTCCCAACACTCCCATCCAACTATTTATCTGGATTTTCTAAAAGTCTGATAATTGACTAATGATTTTATTCATTAGTCGATTATCAGACTTTTAGAAAATCCAGATAAATAGTATGTCATGATTTATCCTCATCTTCTTTTATTTTGTCACCGTTACAAACAATTCAACGTGTTTAGTCAAGACTTTCCCTTTGAAATCCATGTTATTGTCATTTGTTTAGTTCTAGATTTTTTTTTCTGGTTTCTACTTTTAATGGGATCCCACATTTTTTCCTACAGTTTCAATTTAATTCTCGTCTTTATACCAAAACTCTTAACTCTCATGCAAGACATACCTTCTGTAACCTCAAACCTCTAAACCTTTGATCCTTCCATCTTGTCTCAAAAGAGCATTAGATTGCTGCTGTCTCTTAAATTCAGTTTCCATCTCTGATACAGTATCAAGTTGGCTCTCATGAGAATCACAAATTATGCCCTTTGTGACAAAGAGAGAGAAATTATTTTGTCTCCTCGTTCTCAATCTTGCCACAGCTTCTGCAGAACACATCATCAAATCCTATGCACTGTCATTTAGCGGATTAGTCTAAATGTTATTTATTCTCTTTTAATCAAGATGCTGCGAAAATTGCCAACGGTGGCTGTTTAATCACTAGCCCAAAATCACTTCTGGAGTCCCTCAGGATATATTATTGCTCCCATCATTTCTAGTGTACATGTTGTCCTTCAGCAGGTCGAGACCCGAAACGTCACCCATTCCTTCTCTCCAAGATGCTGCCTGACCTGCTGGGTTACTCCAGCATTTTGTGATACCTTCGATTTGTACCAGCACCTGCAGTTATTTTACTACACATGTTGTCCTTCAGAGTCATTATCCAAAAGTATTGTTCTCACATGTATTCTAATGTCCAGCATTAACTAATGAGCATCTTGCTAGCCCTCTGCAGTCTCTATTGTCAAACCACATGTCCAATTGAGTACATCCTCACATCAAACTTAAAAAGCCCCTGATTCTCATCCTCCCTACTGCCACTGCCTCTAAACTATGCTATTTGCCAACTTGGTGTAATACTCAATTTTATAAAACTGATTTCAAGCTCATCTTGTGAATTTAATAAGACTACTTATTTTCACCCTTCCAACGTTGTCCAATTCATTTGCTGTTAAAATCCACAGCCATACCTAATCACTGGCAAGGATCTACCGATCCAGAATGAATTCATAAAGGAGTTCCAATTGACTGCTGTAGAAACATTTACTCACAAGTTCATTTGGCCTAAGGTGTCTGTGTTGGTAAAAAATAAAGAGGTACCCAGCGTAATCCCACTCTCCAATCGTTCACCTGCCCTGCAGACCACATAAGGTCATAAGGAATAGTAGAATTAGGCCATTCGGCCTATTATGTCTACGCCATTCAATCATGGCAGATCTATCTCTCCCTCTAACCCCATTCTCCTGCCTTCTCCCCAAAACCTCTGACACCCTTACTAATCAAGAATCTACCTATCTCTGTGTTAAAAATATCCACTGACTTGGCCTCCAAAGCCTTCCATGACAAAAAATTCCACATCTCCAAATGTGCCTCAGAATAGCATTATAACTTGTTTCCTGTTCCTGCTGCAACCCTTTCACAGACTTCCCAACCATCATCCTGTGAAAAGCTTTTCCCCCTCTTGCCTTCTACCAATCACTTCAGATCTATTTTAAACCATCCTTCGTTTCTCCTTAGTATCCTCTGTCCAAAGGCAACAATTCCAACCTATCAAACATTAAAGTCACAAAAGCACATAAAGTACTTAAGTAACTCAGCAGGTCAGGCAACATATCTGGACAACATGGATAGGTGAAGTTTCGGGTCAAGACCCTTCTTCAAATAGTACAATGGGGATGAGGCATGGAGAAGAAAGCTAGAAGAAGTGAGAGGCAGGACAAAGTGTGGCAGATGATAGGTGGATGCTGGTGAGGAGCAGGTTTTGAATAGGCAGATGGTTGGAACGAAAGCCAGAAATAAAGCAGGTATGAGGCAGGGTTGAAGAGTTGTGAATTGCAAAGCTAGAGGAAAATAGCAGGAGGGGAGAAATAGGTGGGAGTGTAGGTGAGACACAGGGGAAGAGATGGGGAGGAAGGAAAAATAAGAGGGGAAGTGAGGGGGGGGGGGTTAGTGGGAGGTTATCTAAAATTAGAGGATTCAGTGTTCATACCATTGGGTTGTAAGCTACTCAAGTGGAATACGTGCTGTTCCTCCAGTTTGCATGTGGCCTCACTCTGGCAAGGGAGGAGGCCCAGGACAGAAAGGTCAGTATGGTCAGTATAGTTTTCAATGAAATGGTCACCTAGCCTACATTACAGGAGGCCTCATCGGATTCAGTAGATGAGATTAGAAGAGTGCATGTAAACATAGGCCCATTGACCCAAATCATCTATGTCAACCAAGACACCTACCTGGGTTAGTCCCATCTACCCATGCTCAGCTCACATCTCTTTAAATATTTCACATTGGTCAACCTCTCTAATTGCATCCACCTCTACTACTTCCATGTGGCAACTCTTTCCATATATCCACCACTTTGAGAAAATGCAGCCCCTGAACACCTCTTAAAATCTTTCGTCATAATCTACTGCAACCACTGCAGTGCAACTAAACCTCTAAAGCTCGAAGGGTGCTGGTGCCTTGACTGGTGCCCAGCGCCAGCTGGCCGTAGCCCGTCCCCTCGGTGGACCACTGACAGTGGCCGGTTCCCCCCAGTGTGTCGCTGGCTGTAGCCCATTCCCCGGTGGGTCACTGGCCCCAGCTCGTCCCCTCAGTGGGCCACTGGCTGTAGCCCATTCGCCAGTCACTGGCCATAGCCTGTTCCCCTGGTCTCACTGGCTGTGGCCCATTACCCGGTGCAGTGTGGAGACTGCACGTAGCCCTTTCCCCCTGGTATCACTGGGTGCACCCCATGACCCGGTGGTCCACTGGTTGTGGCCCATTACCCGGTGGTCCACTGGCTCTGGCCCATTACCCGGTGGTCTACTGGCTATGGACCCTCCCCCACCCCCAGGGTCGGTGCTGCGGCGGTCACTGAACCGGATGCGATGCGCAGGGCCGACCCCCCCCCCCCCCCCCGGGCCCGGTCTCCGCGGGGCGCACGTGACGATCAGCAGCCAATGTCGGCGCGCCACGTGACGTGGCACGCCCGGCGCGAACGTCAAACGCAGGATGACGTCAGGATGGCGCCTCATAACACCGATTTATTCACAAAATGCTGGAGTAACTCAGCAGGTCAGGCAGCATCACCGATCTGATTGCCTCTTGAAGGCCCCGCCTCAGCCACGCCCTTGTCCCCCCCGCCCCCGCGCAATGCCCAATGTCCACAACCCCCCCGCCGCAATGCCCACAACCCCCCGCCGCGCAATGTCCACAACCCCCCCCCGCGCAATGCCCATTGTCCACACCCCCCCCGCGCAATGCCCATTGTCCACACCCCCCCCGCGCAATGCCCAATGTCCACACCCCTCCCCCGCGCAATGCCCAATGTCCACACCCCCCCCCCGCGCAATGCCCACTGTCCACACCCCCCCCCGCGCAATGCCCAATGTCCACACCCCTCCCCCGCGCAATGCCCAATGTCCACACCCCCCCCCGCGCAATGCCCATTGTCCACACCCCCCCCCGCGCAATGCCCAATGTCCACACCCCCCCCGCGCAATGTCCATAACCCCCCCCGCCGCGCAATGCCCAATGTCCACACCCCCCCCCGCGCAATGCCCAATGTCCACACCCCCCCCCCGCGCAATGCCCAATGTCCACACCCCCCCCCCCCGCGCAATGCCCAATGTCCACACCCCCGCGCGCAATGCCCAATGTCCACACCGCTCCCCCCCAGCCGCAATGCCCAATGTCCACACACCCACCCCCCGCGCAATGCCCAATGTCCACACACCCACCCCCCCCGCGCAATACCCAATGTCCACACACCCCCCCCGCGCAATGCCCAAGGTCCACACCCCCCCCACCGCCGCAATGCCCAATGTCCACACCACCCCCCCGCGCACGTCCCACACCCCGTCACAATGCCCAATGCCCACACCCCCCCATCGCAGTCCACACACCCCATCGCAATGCCCTCACCCCCCCCGCAGCAATGCCCAATGCCCTCACCCCCCCCGCAGCAATGTCCAATGCCCTCACCCCCCCGCAGCAATGCCCACACCCCCCCGCCGCAATGCCCACACCCCCCTGCCTCAATGCCCACACCCCCCGCCGCGATGCCCACACCCCCCCACCGCAATGACCACACCCCCACCGCAATGCCCACACCCCCGTTGCAATGTCCACACCCCCTCGTCGCAATGTCCACACCCCCCACGTCGCAATGCCCACACCCCCCCACCGCAATGCCCACATCCCCCCAACGCAATGCCCACACCCCCACCGCAATGCCCACAGCCCGTCGCAATGCCCACAGCCCGTCGCAATGTCCACCCCCCCCCGTCGCAATGTCCACACCCCCCCGTCGCAATGTCCACATCCCCAACCTCCCCTTCCAACACCCCCCCACCGCAATGCCCACACCTCCCTCCCCCACAATGCCCAATGCCCACACCCCCTCCCCGACACCTCCACAACACCCCCCACAGCCCCCGCCCCGACACTCCCCACCCCGACACTCCCTCCCCCGCAATGCCCACATCCCCGCTCCCACCCTTAAATCAACCACTCCCCTCCCCGACACCCCCTCCTGCCCCGACATCCTCCTCCCGCCCCGACACCCCCCCCCCTCCTGCCGCAATGCCCAATACCCACACCTCCTGCCGCAATCCCTCAACACCCCCCTCCTGCCATAATGCCCAATGCCCACACCTCCTACCCTGACACCCCCCTCCTGCCACAATGCCAACACCTCCTGCCTCGACACCCCCCTCCTGCCACAATGCCCAATACCCACACCTCCTGCCTCACCAACCCCCTCCTGCCACAATGCCCACTACCCACACCTCCTGCCTTGACACCCCGCTCCTGCCACAATGCCAAATACTCACACCTCCTGCCGCAGTCCCCCAACACCCCACTCCTGCCATTATGCTCAAGACACCTCTTGCCCCAATTCTACAACACCTCCATGCCCAATACCCCACCGCATACTGAAGAAGGGTCTCGACCCGAAACGTCACCCATTCCCTCTCTCCTAGATGCTGCCTGACCTGCTGAGTTACTCCAACATTTTGTGATACCATGTCTGTGCAGGGTCTCAGTTAAACATCTCACCTGAAATGTGCCATCATGGATGGTGTTGCAATCTTTCATATTCAGTTCCACTTTGCTCTGACCTTCATACTGAAGAATGGTTTTGACCTGAAACATTACCCATTCCCTCTCTCCCAGATGCTGCCTGACCTGCTGAGTTACTCCAGCATTTTGTGATACCTTCGATTTGTACCAGCATCTAGTTATTTTCCTACACACCCTGCACAGACATAAAACATCCCACACCACTATTTCAAAAAAGAGCAGACATCTTCCATACATCTCCGGGCAATATTTCATCCTCAACGAAGGTGATCGGATCATTGTCACATTGTTGTTTCTGGGACTGTGCCATGTACACTGGGTTTTTATATTTTAAACATTATAATAATGGGAACAGTTCAAAAAAACTCAATGATTGTCAGGCACTTTGTGATGTTCTTGGGTCAGCAAAGGTGCTTTATTTTTAGCATGCACAAAAAGGAAAGGTGACTTTAAACACCAACATCTACCATCATTATCACAGCTGGATTTCCTTTCTTATTAAGCCAACCTTACAAGTGCTCCTCCTTCTCAACGTAATTCTCCTCCTTCTCAATGTAGACCTGGAGACTAAAACTGAGTATGGCAAAAACCACCACACCAGCCTTTCACCTGAACAACAAGGAAGCTCAACGCCAGCTAACCGTCACCCTCAATGGGTCACCCCTACCCTACAACCCATTTCCTGCATACCTCGGGGTGAAATTAGATCGGCAGCTGACCTACAAGCAACACCTTGAAGCTCTCCTTGCTAAAGTCTCGGCACGGAACAACCTCCTGCGATGCTTGGCCAGATCGTCATGGGGTGCCAGGACATCTACTCTTCGAACCAGTGCTCTTACACTCGTGTACAGTGCCGCTGAGTACGCCGCCCCAGCATGGTGCCGCAGCGTTCATACCAGCAAGCTAGACGCCACCCTCAACGACACCATGCGGATCATCACTGGCTGCCTACACCCTACTCCGACGGATCTCCTGCCGGTGCTCGTAGGTATCGCACCTGCCAAGCTTCGCAGAGAGTTCTTCACTCATAGGCTGGTGTGCAAGGCCCCATCAGATGCCAAACATCCTTTGCACAACCTCGCCCAGGATTCACAGCAACTGGGACCTCAACGCCTATCATCTCATCACCCTTTCTCCCGTCAAGCAGCGACCCTCTTTGGCTCCGGTTTCAACATACTAGGAGCATGGAGAACCAGCTGGGAACAGACATCGTGACCTCCTCAATTCACTGTCGCACTGAACACCACAGCCCCACCCGGCTTGGACAAGCCCCGCAAAGAGTGGGTCGCCCTGAACCGGCTCCGCACAGGGGTCGGCCGGTTCAATGCCAACATGCATCTTTGGGGGTTGCGTCCATCAGCAGCCTGCATGTGTGGAGCAGACCAGCAGACCAGCAAACAGCGCAGCACGTCATTTTCGACTGCACTGCCCTCCGTCCCCCTGATGGAGGGGTAGACCTCAAGGCCCTTGACAACAGCACATTGCACTGGCTACAGCGCCTGGAGGGCGTTACATAATTTCTGCTGCCTCAAATGCAAGAAGAACGTAATGCAGAGTGAGAGCATCTGGTGAAAGGTCAAGAATACATTACTTATGCCAGTTGCTTCTAAGACCCAATTTGCAGGGGTACCTCCTCTCTGCATTTCCTTCTCACGATTCAAGGAACTGACATCTAAACAAAGTCTCAGATCATATTATACACCAACAGATGAGGGCACATGATCCTTCTTTCAAGAAGAAGTGGAGGCAGCACCTCTACTTTGTTACAAGTTTTAAAGAGATTTAGCATATCACCAAATACTCCTACAAACTTTCTACAGATCGACAGTATCCTGACTGGTTACATCGTGTCCGGGTGCAACAAATCCAACTCACAGGAACGCAAGAGGTTGTACAGAATGGTGGACTCTGCCCAGTCCATAATGGGCACCCACCTCCCCACCATCATGGCATCTACGAGCCATTGTCTCAAGAAGGTGGCATCTATCATGAATCCTCCACCAAGAATCCATACCGTCTGGGTTATGTCCTTTTCTTGCTGCTACCATTGGGAATGAGGTACAGAAGCCTAAGGTTCCACACCACTAGGTTCAGGAACAGCTACTTTCACACAGCCATCAGGTTCTTGAACTGCAGAACCCTAATCCTACCTCAGCAACAGAACATTACAGGGCGGCACGGTAGCGCAGCGGTAGAGTTGCTGCTTTACAGCGAATGCAGCGCCGGAGACTCAGGTTCGATCCTGACTACGGGTGCTGTACTGTAAGGAGTTTGTACGTTCTCCCCGTGACCTGCGTGGGTTTTCTCCGAGATCTTCGGGTTCCTCCCACACTCCAAAGACGTACA